>NC_086284.1:42923586-43550941 GCF_963924245.1 Chroicocephalus ridibundus
TACATTCTATTAACTTCGTTACCTTTTTGTAAAACAGATGAGTCCAGATCAAATTACACCTCAGATCCATTATTAAGAGGCATTCCAATACAGGGTAAAAAATCAGTCTCTGATTTAAAGACGGCTATGTCAGATAAGGAGTAAATAAAATACAGTATCAATGTTTAAGTTATCTAGAAGACCTGAAATTCTTTTCAAAAAGAATGTTACCTGTAAGTACATATAAATCTTAATTTATGTTTGTTATGTAGAAATTCTGATAGTCAGATTGAACTTTCATTCCTTGGTAGAAATTGATTTGGAATAGAAAATGAAAGTGTGACAATACCAACACCACCTGAAATGCATGAACTGGGAAGAAAAAAAACACATAAAAAAACCCACAAATATGCAGGTTGTCTTTCAAATTGTTAAGTACAATTGCCTTTTGAAAAAACTATTTGACAGTATTTTCTAGATCCTAATATGCTGGCCAATAGATACATTGCCAATAGTATGATCTACTGCTAGAAGTCCTCTGTTGTCATTTCTTGAATTCATACAAAGACAGTGAATATGATAAATACTACTTGATTAACAGCCTAGTTATCAAAGAAAAAGATTGCTTGAATTGCTGGAGCATAAGGGTCTTTTGCTCCCTAGTATATCATGTGTGTCTGTCTCTGAGGAATAAGGGGTAATTTCTGATGTTCTGTAGCTCTGTGGGACTGGTACTTGCAAGTTAGGCCTATAACTTGCATCCTCTAATTTCTCCAGGGTAAATACATCACTAAAGGAGTGATAATACTCTTCAAGATTTAAGAGTATTGCCACTGAGATTAGGGAATAATTTTGTTCTCTTGGTAAATATTCTCAGTCACTTGACTGGGCTATCATTTATAATTTTTGAAGCCTCCCACAGGGGCACCATACTAATCTTAATGGGCCACCATTCAGATCTGCTACACTGCACTATAAAGCTTTAAGAACTGGGACACAGCCATAGCGCTTCTGATGGGCAAGAATTAAAGGGTGAACCCCTTCAGAGCCTACTAAAGCTACTGTTTGATCACCGTGAGGAATTGCTGCTTGAATAATGTAAAACTCTATTTCTTCTGCCCTGCTGCTCACAGGCTAAGCAGGTTACCTCTAAAACACTCACCACCTTTGTAAGCCGTGCTTAGAAACCCAAATAAACCATGCAGAGCACGTTACAGGTCAGGAAACGTCTAATTTCCACCTTTTATTTATCATGCTGGAACACATGGGGAAACTAGAGAAGCAATCACTAGAATTTAATAATAGAAGCCAGATTAACCATTGTTCCAGCCTTCGGGAGACAGGGCACAGAGAGGACAGATCAGAAATATATTCTCCTTCACAGCCTCATGTAGTTAGGGTTTTTAATTAAGGCCTTATATAAAGATAAATAAATACACACATATAACGCCTACATATGCATAACAACATGAAAAATAGCAGCTTGTAGGAAAGAACTGGAGGTTAAATTGTCATGGACTGACTTAGATCAAAAACTTGTCCCAAGTTTCCCTTTAATAAATCAGTGGGAGGGGCTGCCATGAAATCAGTTGTGGGTCCCTGATTCTTGGGACATAACCGATCCCCAGTGCAGGTTAGAGCAGATGGAAGCTGTTCTATCTCACATGGGTTCCCTATCATTCCTAAACAGTCAGACACCATACAGGGTTACCTAGAGTATAACGCACTTCAACTATGCCTTTTTTCTACTTATTTTTGCACACTATGTCACTATGGGTGTGGCTGAAGCCAGCTATCCTAACTTGGGAAATTATAGGGCTTTTTCTAATAGCTTTAGCCCATATGATTCTAAAACGCAAAAGTATCTGTGATATGCTAAGTACATGTGCTGAATAAATCCAAAATGTCTATTTTCTATGTGATATCAATCAATAAAAAAAATCTGATGTAGAACAGAAAGGTATCTTCAATTATACCTTCTTGTAATGCTTCATACAGACATACAGAAGATAGCCGTATTCAAAACTGTCTGTAAAACTTCTCAAGCTTTTCAAGTTCTGAACTTCAGTGCTTAACAAGGGACTTCATTAGGATTTCTAAAATACTGAAATATTCTAAAATTATAAAATTCAACAGCCAGATCAACAAAGGTGCAATATGATAGCTTGAGTCTTGGTCAGTATCTTCTTTTATATAAATGGCTGCCAAATTAATGCAGGGAAGTCTGAAAATACATGTATGCTGGCGGTATGATGAGAAGAAAGTAAGTAGCTAAAAAAACCCTCTGTTATTTGAGATTAATAATTATATTTTATTGGTTGCAATTAAGATGGGAAAAGGGGGGACTTGGAAGTGGTACAGTGAATTATGTACATAGCTTTGCACTCCTCTATTACTTCTTCGAATCTGCTAAGGTCATGGATAAAAGAGACAGTGTTTCCCAGTAGGTATTTACAACAATCCCCCCAATAAGACAATTTAGGTTGTCTGCTCAGATTTGGGCTGTATAACAACTCATGATTCTGACTGCCAGGTTAGCATGGGAATTTATGCAATGTTCTTACCCATTCAACAACAGGGCTAGTAACTTCTCTTTTCAATCATCACAGTATTTTTTTTTTTAATATTAAAAAGCAAGGGATAACCATGAAAGGCTATGCATTACTTTTCTTATGAGTTACGTGAGACGTCTTTGGGAGGTTGTATTACCTTTTTGTTATTAACTTTTTCCAGTCTTAGTAGCAGTTTTGGAGAAAAGTAGTGTTTTTATTGCATGAAACTAAAGGTGTGAGTTGAATTTCCTGGGGCATGGTATGAGAAAATCTCGAAGTTTTTTGAAGGTTAGGAGTCTTCAGGGATAGTACTGGAAGACACTGTAAAATGGAGGAAACTGAACCTGGTGCAGTTTCATCTATGCCGCTTTTTTGGGAGTAGCCTCAGGAGTAAATTATACTGGAACAATACCTGGAAATTGTCCTACCAAAAGCTAAAAGGAGTGGTCCAAAACAGAATCAGGGAGTAAGCTGATAGTGCACAATTCAGTTTTTGAAGTGTGCTTCTTGGGCTCACCTCATGGCTATTTCTAATTTAGAAATAATCTGAGATCACAAAGGGAAAGGTAGAAAACATTATCTGAAGTGTAGAAGGCAGAGGAAAAAGGAAATAAGACAGTCTGAATGCACACCAAAGATTCATCAGTGTGTGTGAGGAAGACCAGACTGCGTGGGTGTAGAAGAAAGGGAAGCAAAGTAAAAACTAGACTGGAGTTGAAAGGCAAAACTGTATCTAAAAGAATGACAGTGAATAAAGGATAGCAGATCTGATTTAAAAGGGGAAACAGGTTCACATGAAAGGATTAGTTGAAACAGCAGAGAGAATGATGGAAGTTTCACTGGGTTAGGGACTCAGGGGTCTGAGGTATGTTGCTATCTGGAGCAGGACTAAGGAATCCACCTAAGGCAAGAGACATCGGCTTTGCCTGAAAAAAATGCTTCTTGAAAACAAATTACCATTAAAATCAGAATATCCCTTTTGTGGCATAAGTACATCTCCTGTGCTCTAGTACTTATAACTGTCACCTTCAGTCAAACCTGAGGTGACTACCTTACCTCTGTTCCCTGAATGACTGTATTCATTTTAGAGAGGAGTGAAGGTCCAGGACAGTGTGAATAAATGATAATATCATTCATGATAGTATGATGAATAATAGCAAGGTGAAAATATAACTCTCCCAGGACCACCTATAAAGCTCCAAGAGGTTCAAAAGTCTCTGATGCTGTTTTCAATATCTCGTGAATGTCCTTAGGTGAAATGGTCTGGTAACAGCTCAAGCACCAGCAGTAGACACATATCAGAGAGTAATACTTACACCTCAATTTCACTAGTGCTTGGAGGAAGTCTTCTCACAGCTGATTTCTGAAGTACAGCTTGAGGAGAATTCAAGTTGTCTGAGGAAAGGAAATTGTAAAGTTTCTAGCCATGTGCAACACCCTTTGGTTTCCTTACAACATCCAGTTGTATACCTGTATACCTGGGTAGTTTGATACGTAATTTTGGAGTGCTTTTTAGTGTCTTGCTTTTGCTAACACCTCACATAGCAACTACTGTTCTCTATGTTCTCTTGGACAACAGTCAGTTCCTCTTCATACTGGAAGGGAACAAGCTGGTTTTGATTATTCATACTTTTGTCCCTTTTGCTGGTCTCTAACCTGGCCTATAACTTTAAGAAGATCCTTAGCACAAAATTTAATTCCTTAAGAATAGGAAACTCTATGCCATGAGTCTTTCAGAAGTACAGGCTGGAGTAAACAGCTCAAATACATCCAGAGGTCTGGCATATCACATCTAGATTTGGATCCTGGGGACAGATCTGAAGAAGGCCTTAGATTCCCAGCGCAGTATTTAAGTGACCCTCAAAAAACAAATTCAGGCTTGTATTTTAAATGTTCACTACTGCCTAACACTGAAACTAAATTCTTTAACTACAGAAGCACTTGGATTTCTAAGCTATGCATCTGGACCTAGAATTTATGACAGAGGATATATGGGACATCTACGCCTTTCTCAACAGGCAGTTTTAAGACACTGCAGATACACTGCAGCATCTCAAGTGTCATTAGGCATCTGCGATTGGGAATTTGAATGAATTCTTACCTCTCTATTGTGCATTCTGGAACATTAATCATGTGCATGATGAGTAGACACCTATATATAGAAATTCACTTAGAGAAAAACTCATATGTTTTTGTCCTGGCCTAAATCCCATAGCAGGTATCATAATTTCTAGGAACTGTAATGTCTCTAGATTTTGATTCAGGTCTTGATTTGGCCCTGTATTTAAGCTGAAATTCAGGTGTAGGTTTTAGATGATTGCTAAAGCACGGCTAGAGAAAAAAACATGAATTTGCCAAATTTCTTAATATGGGCCCAAGCATGTCAATGTGGGAGACAGCGAGCAAATGAATGCCCATAAATGTTCAGTCTCTCTCTGCCACTGTAGTTCTTACAGTGACTAATGGCAGCAAATCAGCTTAGAGAGTTTTTTTGTCCGGGGACTGTCAGTGTTGTACACTACAAAAATTTATGAAACATATAAACAGCTGAGCTACAAGTCATGATACTTACAGTTTTCCTGTGGATGTGGGAAATGACATCTAAATTGAATGAAGACATTTTCAGTCTGTAAATTATTCTAAGAGAAAAGAGATATCAAAAATCATGGAGGTTCTCAAACATAGATAAAGTGAAAAAGAAATGGACACAGCTGAGCTATAGGATTTCTTTTGCTGCAAGGAAAAATAGTACCAAACATCCTATATAGTGACTGATTAGACAGTGTTTGTAAACAAAGTTCTCATTTGATCCTAAATCATCATAGAGGAATTCTAGGTGTTTTCTCTTCGTTGACTTTTCAATTCTGTTTTTCTACACACTAAAATAATTATATTCTTCTGCCCAAATTCATATTCGAAATACATCATGACAAAAATAGGTTGCGTATAGGGTTCTCAGCAGTTTTTAGTGGAAACTCGAAATATAAAGATGGTGCCACGATTTCTAAATACATGCAATAACTTCTTGAGATAATTTTAATTGTATTCTGTAAGAAACTAAAAAGGAAACTTTCCCCACAATGCACACACCCACACACTGAGTGAGATTTATAGAAAAACTCAAATTGAAATGTTGGGGATATTTTAGGACCTGTCCCATGAAGCGCTAATGGCTTTTCCTCATTGATTGTAACAGGATGAGACATGTTCCACTCAGACATTGAAAAGAGCCAAAATTTTATTTAAATTACACGTCTTTATTATTCACTGAAGTACATACGCTAAAAGGCAGCAGTGAGAAAGAAAGCTTTTTCTGCAATTTTCATGGTAACTTGCTATACCTGTTATATTTTTGTAAACTGCCAAGGCTTGCTCTCCCTCGCAATATCTTCAGTCATCTATCTTCAAATTATTGAATTGTATTTTGCTTCAGTGTGTGTTATATTCTGAAACGTGTTTTCAAATATTACACATGAGAGTGTCATTCAGTGCTTGAATTTGTGCGCCCCAGTTTGTAACCTAAGGAACACTGCCAGAAGGCAGTGATATAATGGATTTGTCTGGTATCTTCTAGGGAGACTCAGTGCCATAAGATGATTAGTAGCAAGGGCTCTATAATTTGAAAATGCATCATTCCTCCTCTGAGAAATGCCCAGAAAACATGTTTTATTTTTTCTGTTTCTCATGTCCATGGCAAATTTCTTTGCTGGATTTACAAATGAAAAGTGTTACTTTTCAATTGGTAGCTCTGGAAAGTTTGTCAGCTTTTTTTTTTTTTTTGCCTTTTTTTTTTTTTTTTAATTATTCCACCTCCCTCCTTTCCCCCCCAGCAATAAGCATATTGAAACCTAAATTGGATGCTAGATACATCTGTGCAACCCCTCATCCTCTAACTATGATCCTAGTGGTAGTGGGCAGACACGTTGCCTTCCATTGCCTTGCTCAGATGTAACTAATAGGAATTTATTAAGGTGTTCTGTGATGATGGATAAGCTGAAATAAGAGATCCTATAGCTTATATGCTCATAAGTGTGGTGGCTTTACGGGGTTGATGCATGAGATTTCATAATTGCATTGACTTTATCAATTGAAATTGATTGTTGAGTAGAATTTAGCAGCCTTCCATGTAATGATTTTACAGCAGATGAATAAAGATTATTTTTGTTGTAAATTATTTTCCTCTAAAGCTCTCTGTAATTTTTTCTTCATTCCTTTTCATGTGATAAAGTTTAGGTACAGTTGTGTCTTTTAGCACTATCCCAACTTCCCCATTCAAGGGAACTAAACTGCTATACGTTTGTCACATTAGTTGTGAAATAAAAGATTTTGAGTTCTGCTAATAAATACTATGATGCATTTAAGTGCATTTAGATAGCACATTTCAACTTGATGGGTCTCAAATTACTCTGCGCCTTATCCTTATCTCACTCTTACTAATGTAGTAAATACAGAGTTACTTCACTGAAATAACCAGCGTTATATCAGTGAAAATCTAATGTAAGCATAGATCTTTTATTAATAGTGATACATTAAAGCTTTTACACTTATTACTTTTCTTTCTGCTGACACATATGATAAGAGCACTTTTCAGCAGATCACAAAATAAAGTACGTGGCACACACTAAATCCAAAATGTTAACAGTTATTGAGAAAGTTAGTTTCTCAAGTTGCGTGAAAATAGGGTCCTAAAAGTGTTTGATGAATCATATGATTCTTGTTTCAAACTGTGTGTGCATGCTTCAAAATATCTGGCACAACTAATAATTTTCATATGACTTTAACTTATTACTAGCTGTTGAGCAGCAATTTATTTTTATTTTTTTAATAAAAAGAGCAGCCAATATAATAGCCTGTCACATTATGTTTATCTTAATAAATATACTGCATCCAAAGCATGCATAACAAGATAAATTATTCACTATTATTTGTGAACTTATTTGTGAATTTATTCAACTACCTGAAAAGTATTAGAAATAGTAGAAATATAATATTGCTACATATCCAATTTGAGGACAACAGATGATATATTGCTAACCAGGCAGTTTTGCTAAAGTAATTGACATTCATAAATGGCAAAATTTGGCTTCATATGTTGTAACCTGTAACTGAGATTTATAAGAAATAAACAAAATTACCATATTATTTGAGTGCCAAAACTGAGTAACTGGTATATCAATGGTCACCAGAAAACCTAGAAAATCCATTAGCTATAAAGTTAAGGGGGTCTATGCTCCGCTAGCCACTATTCTTTACTAAGACTACTTTTTCTTCAAAAATACATATGCAATTGCTGTGTTATTTATAAATATTTCTAAATTGCATTAACAAAGCTTGAGCAGTTTTTTTCTTACTTTGTGTCTTTCACAGTTACAGCAGGGCCCCTTGAATCTTAAGCAATGTGAATCATATTACAGTATGTCACATCATATATTTAAAAATGAATGCATTCAGACTGATGTAACGCAACATGACATGATACATAAGGTCATAAATGTGGAGGTTTTAAAGGCTTTTACTTCCTTGTTTTAAACAAAATACACCTGTCATTTTAATTAATTTTCAATAAGATGAATATCTTAAAAATTTGAGTAAATAGGGTTTATAACATACATCAAACTTTAAATTTCTTTAAATTGACAAAGAAAATTCCAGTGGTTGTAATATTTGGTAACTAATATTTGTCTAAGTTAATTATCAACATAATTGAAGTAGTAACAAGACAGTTTTTCCCACCATTTAAAGTTCAGTATGTTAAAAAATGAATACCACAAACCCGGTGTTTAATTTTGCATGTAAAAGATTTTGATTGGAAGATGAATGCCTGGTGCTCCTCCCCTTTCTTAAAACACCAGAGATATTTGTCCTCACATATACTGTCAATATATTAACAAGGTCATATTTTGATAAAGTTCTTACGTCTGAAAAAAAAAAAGAATACAGCAACAAATTGACAACACCTGCAGAATTATATATATGAAGTAGCAAAAGAAGATACACCAGGATGAAGATAAGTTGCTCCATTACTCTGTCTTTAGCCAGTACTACACTATCGATGGAAACAGCTTGAATCTGTAAAAAGAAACAGCCTTAGTTATTTCAGATATAGGAACTTGGCTAGACAACATTGCTGCTGCTGCTGCTGCTGCTGCTCCTGCCCTTGTTGCTTTGCCTCCTGAACAAAGGAATCAGTTACTGTGATAACATACTACTTAAGGAGATAGATTTCCATATATTTTAGCAGTATTCCTCATTACTAGTCCAGCTATCTCCCAAAGCACTGTCATGTATGTCATCTCAGGCTTACTAATTTATTTAAAAAATAAATTGTGCAATTTATTACAGAACTGTCTTGTCTGTGGAATCTATTTTCTTCTCTCCCCCACCTTTTCCCCCTCTTCTCCTCCCTGCCCTGGGAAGTGGCAGATTATTTTGTTTCCCTATTGCTTTAAAACTTAATTTCCTAGCCACAGCTGCCTGAGAATTTACTCAGAACCACCTACAGGAGAGGTGTCTGTAACAGAGGAAACCATGGAAGGCAGCCTCACTTGGTTGATTCATACACTTGGATAGAGCCTCTTGACAATAATGTCTCAGTTAGTGAATTGCCTTTCCTTGTGAAATGTGTAACCAATTCTGCCGCTTCTACTGCTGTTTACCCCTTGTGGTCTTGGAGCATAATTGGGCTTTCTGTACTCACATTGGTGGGGTCTTAGCCACATGAGCAGTCCTATTAACAAAAATTAGATTTTTCATGGAGAAGGCGATAATGTGAAAAAAAGGTGTCACACTTTTGCCTTTTTTAGGAATATTCTTATATCTTAACACAGCAGAACATATTTTCACATTAAGTTTCCAATGTATAATGGCAATACATATTTATAGTTAATGTAGGCTTAATTAGTCTCAGCTATGAGAATAATAGACAGAGAAGAGTTTTCTTCTGACTAGTTCTGAAGCAGTGCTCTCCCACTTAGACAGCAAGCAGCAACCTTTCCTGCTGACCTTCTCAAACAGACAAGCAAGGTAGCTGAAAGGATTTGGTAGTTGGGCAGAAAAAGAGCAACTAAACTTCTATTACGATATTTAGAACTGAGTTTCAGCTCCAGCTTATCTTAGCAAAAGCAGAAACTCAAACCCAGGCTTCTGAAGAAGACGCTGAATAGGAATATTAAGTGATTTAGAGGTGATTATTTGAAGCATAGATGAACAAAATTAAGCGTTTAATGAGGCACTAGACATATTTGCCATCTTGCTAAGCAATAAATTAATAAAATAATAAAATATTTTTTAAAATCTGAATTAGTAAATATAAGTCTACATTGATCTCCTAACGTATATCTGACTTTGTATATGGAAAAACACATTTTATATCTGTTAATATGTAAAAATTGGTCACAAATATTATTTTTAAAGGCAAAAGCTATCCAAACCAAATTAAACATAGGCAGTACACGTAACTTAAATTAATGTTTGTTATTCAAATATAGTTGAACTGACAAATCTGCAAACCAATCTGTAGATCTGCTAGTTAACATGGAGTTCAAGTAACTATTAAACTAGAAATAGAAACTGGAATTATATTAAAAACATTCTTATGTTTTCTTTTAATGTTCTTTATAGAGAATATTGCACTGATATGTAGTAGAGACCTAATTTTGGTTAAAAGAAGATGAGATACTGAGACATAGAGGTGTCAAGGTGAAAAATGCTGGAGCAAATTAAAAAAAAAACAGGGAAAAAAAAGACAGTCTTCTTATACACTTTGAAAACAAAATGTGTTATAACTCACTTGAAAAGAAGTCTGATTCATGAATTTATAGACTTGTGACACTTCATTCAGTACCAGAAAAACATTGAAAGATAAACCAAACAGAAAAAGAAAAATTATAGATTAACTGAAACAAAACATGGCTTTTCAAAGAAAATTCAATATATACATAAATCTATATATTTGTATATGTATATATTTGTGTATATGTACAGTATATATACATGTGTGTGTATATGTGTGTGTGTATATATATGCGTGTATTTATTTGTGAAGGTATGTACAGACAATGATGAATACTCTCTATTACTTTTTTGAATATTTACTCATTTGTTTATTGGCATAAAGAGGGAGTGGGTTAGGAAGAAAACTCTGTGGACAGATTATCATATAAGAGGATTTTCCAAGTGTAAGTGAGCCCCTTAACAGAAATATGAAGCTTACCATACACAAGGATCTTTGTTCTTAGATGCTGGTACATAGTGGTCTGACAGTTATTTAGAATTAAATTTTATCTTCCCCCTTCAAAGCGTTTGCTGTGGCTGGATCCCAAACAATAACTGTCTAGCCTGAGCACAAACCTTCTATTACCATATAATACCTCTCTGTAAGTAAGTTTATTTGTGAACAAAGTGAGGATTAAACCAAAATTTTCAGTTCTGTGGACCAAAAGCCAGCTTGAAGATATCTTTGTGAATCACATAAAGGAACAGAATTCTAAGAGTTGATGGGATTAATTAAATATTCATTGTTTTTGTTTATCCTTCAACCTTGAACTGTGGAATTGGAGCATCCAGTTTGCTGCTCTTACAGCTATCTTCATAGAGCGTCACCCAGGCATCCTTTCCTTGTATGTGCACTCTACTTTGCACTCAATGGGACAAAGCAGTTAAGGAGACAAAGCACCTGTGTCTGAACAGGCACAGTAGCATTGCAATTCTTCATTTGAGTTCCACCTCAATTCCAATCCCAGACTGAAATCGCAATAAATTTTAGGTAGCCCTGCCAGGAACAGGGAGCTGGACTCGATCCTTATAGGTCGCTTCTAATTTAAGGGATGAGATAGATCTGTTTTCAGTTTTATTCATTCTCTGGGCCTCATTCTGATTAAATGACATCAGTGTAAAATTCATCATTGTCTTTATCAGACATAACAACAGGCAGAAATAACTGATTGAAATACGATGCTTTCAAGTAAACACACAAACTTGGAACAAATAGATTTTTTAGAACCCACAAAAATTCATTAACTTATATGAAGTGTTAACAGCAGAAAAGAGTGAAGCCTAATACTCAAATATCTATGTTGCAGCAATGTAAAACCTGTTTGCTTGCATCTTTCCATATTCATATCTTCTAATACTTTGTTTACTCATTTTGTTCCTATATTCTGTGCCCTCCTTTCAAAGACATTTTCATCTTGCTTCTCCATAGTTTCAGGCAAGGAGCAAGAGTGTTTGTATGAGATTTAACCTGAAAAAAGAAAGAGAACATCTGTGCTCCATATACCTACACAGATTCATCAGTTAGAGTGACAATTCCATTGGAAATCGATACAGAGAAAACAAGAAAAAATTCAAAGCTTGTCAAGCAAATGGTTTGCACAGGCAGAAACTTCAGAAAAATAGCCCAATTTATGACTGTTAGCCTACCTGAGTGAACTACAGTATGACCAATTACAAGTGTATCTTACACACCTTTCTGGACCAGTCATACATTTCTTCCCATTTTGTGCTCTGCATGTTCTTACATTTTCAATCAAATAATGATTAGCAATGATTACCAGTCAAACTATGAATTAGTCCCATATGCAGCCCTTTCAGCTACTGAAAGTAAAGCATATCTACCATTAAAGTAATGGATATCTCTCATAACTGTTCAATCTAATCTTTTAAGGTACTCTGAACCTTGACAGGCTGGAGAGGTGTGAAGAAATCTCCATGGTTTCAGGTTCTCATGCTGTATTTCCAATACTAAAACTAATAATAGTTTGGGCAGGCTAGTTTCAGTTCTTTCCTTGTTAATGACAACGTATTGATAATCTTATGTAAGGCATAAATCCTGTCTCCAAAACATCAACTGAAGTAAATTCTGATTCCTTTGATCAGACTTGGAATATGTTTGTTTCATAACCTGATGTGAATTCAGTAACAGAAAAGAAGAGGATTTTAGCAAGTTCCATATTAAAGATACCTTCCTCTCACCAAACATGTCAAGCTGTGGTGTTCTGCACATCCATGTGTCTTTGTTTTGGTAAGCCAGAGAAAGTAAACTCCTAGATTGTGTGGGAATTTTACCCATGTTCCACAATTAGTCTAACTGTTTCATTTGATCTCCTCAGTCTCCTCCTGCACCCTTACTTACCAAAGCTATTATGATAAAATAGTGTACATAGCCAGACTAATTACTAAACACACAGTGAAAAGGAGGAAGGCTGAACACATTCTTCTGCTCGTTCAGTCTGCTGTTAACCTTGAACCTTTGTGTGCCTTTCTTTAGGCATCTTTTGGATGAGCTCCAAAGATCTTGGATTGTTCTTGGAACTTCTTGGAAGTTCTCGATTTACTGGGAGCTAGCCAACCATTATTCCAGTTTACAAAGGCATGAGGGAAGACCCAGGAAACGACAGGCCTCTTAGTCTAACTGCAGTACCTGGAAAAGTTATGGAGAAGATCATCCTAGGTGCTATTGAAAGGCCAAGGAAAAGGTTCTCAATTACTTCTTCACCTGTATCTTTGCTTGTAAGACTAACCTTCAGGGATCTCGGGCCCCTCAGATGAGAAGGGGACCGCTTGCTGGAGGAAGACAAGGTTAAGTAGCACTTAAAAAAAGCAGACACACAAAAGTTCATGGGTTGCACCCACAAATTCTGAATCAGCTTGTTGATGTCATTGGGAGGCTACTCTCTATCACGCTTGAAAGATTGTGGCAATCGTGTGAAGTTCCTGAGGACTGGAAGAAAGCAAATGTCACTGTTGTTTTCAGGAAGGGCAAGAAGGAAGGTCTGGGGAACTACAGGATTGTCAGCCTCACCTCAGTTGCTGGGAAGCTGATGGAGAAACTAATCCTGGAAGCCGTATCCAGACACATGGAAGACAAGAACATGGTCAGGAGTAGTCAGCATGGATTTGTGAAGAGGAAATAATTCCTAAACATAAGTTTGCAGATGATATTAAACTGGGAGGAGGGGCTGATATACCAGATGGGTGTGCTGCCATTGCATAGTACTATCTCTGTAATTGTGTGTGATATACTGACTCATCTAGATTTTTTTGAAGAGGTAGCATGCATCAATATGATTATGTTTGCTATCTGCAGAAGAACCTGTGATTATGCAATGAAGAGGCAAGCCCTTATTTCCTAAAATAGGAACATGATCGACTCTTTTATGAAATTAACTTGACTTTTTGTACTTTCTCATATAAATTTAGAGAAAAATCGTGTCCTTTAAAAGTGTGTCACAATATTGCAACTTATTTCAGCACAACCGAGATCTCTTTGCCATTACTTAGGGGATGTGAGGGTTTTTTTTCTAAATTCAACTTTCTTAAAGTTAGGGAACTGATTTATCCTTCTTAGTTTTAGCTATCTAAAAGGTTTTTTTGTGTTTTTTATTATTATTATTATTATCATCATCATCGTCGTCATTGTCATTATCATTATTATTTGGTTTTGGTTTTTCTGTTTGTTTTAATCCAGATTAAGTTAATAATCTAAAATCATTTAGTCACTAGACAGAAATAATTTATACAGGCAGACATCTTATCTCTTTGTAGTTCAGAGGAATCACTGTGGAAGTATGTCCTTCACCACTAGCAGGTGAGAAAAAACCTTGAACTATTAGGTGAGATGAATTCCACCTCTACAAATTAAGTATTAAGTGAGAAAAAAAAAAAAATATTTTGGGCATTCATCCTTTTCTCTTACAAAATTCTGAAGAGATCGTATATATATATATATCATTCAAATTCTTTGAAACAGAGAGTGTTGTAGCATTAAAAAACCCCAAACAAACCAGTTTGAATCAAACCCTTCTATCATTGGGATTGATTAAATCTGAACTATAAATGAATCTATTCAGTAAAAATAATTTTCTGTGGACTGAATACTGAAGGTATTCTACAGCTTTCTTTAAATGTAGTCTTCAGATTCCAATGAGCATTTTTGCAATAGTTTATGACATCAGAGTATCTAATAAGTATTACCTATAAGACCTACATCACCAACAAAAAAGAAAATACAGTGGATTTCACTCAGAGCTCACAAGTTCAAAGTGAAAACATATGTATTTTTACTAAGACAAAAAATCCTTGCTATCATGAGCAGAAACAATGCAGTCAGTTTGACTATTCAGGTGAAGAATGGTCAGATATTGAAAGGTTGAAGCCTTACTGTCACGTTACATTATCCTATATTTCAGTCTTTCTCTACTGTCAATTTACAGCCTATTTCTCATTTTAAAAGCACCCTTTAAGTCCAACACTGTATTGTGCAATTCTTTAAATTGTCAAGTATATATGCTGAAAAATCACTTGTTAATCAATATTCTGATTGGTACATTGTTTGGTGTTCCACTTTAATGCATATGAAAAAAAGCTTTTCTTAACCACATGAATTAGATGAATATGCATTTGTTTCTTTGGTCAGCTTCACTGTCCTGACTTTCCACAGATAAACAGATAGCTATGCCATTGCATATGATCTGACATGAACTGAAGTGAAGGAAAACACATTAAGGGAGGAAAGAGATTTGATTAAAATAGATAGATGTCGCATTCAATATTTAAAAGTTTATTTCAAAAACACATTCTGAATTTTCATCACAGAGCTAAAGTAGTTTGTCAAGTTTACTTGATGATACCTGAACTTTGTAGTTGAATAAACCAAAAAAATGATGTTATGTAATATCTGCTAAGTGCAAGGACTAATGTCATAGTTGCTTTATGAATATCTAATTTTAAGGGTGCAATTGAGGTGTAAAAGTAAACTGAGTTTGTGTACAAAACACTAAAGGTCAGAACCCAACACAATATTCTAAGAAAAGTATAATCAGGACTATAACAACAACTGATTTGCTATTAAATTTTAGCTATATCACAAACATTAAAAGTACAGTTTCACAAGTTTACTTAATAAAGAAATACAACAGACAAATTTCAGTTCATTATACAGTTATTATTTACTGAGATGTGTTCACTGTTAAGAAATGGAATAGGTACTGGTAACCAGGATGACACAAATCACAAACCAACAATTGGCATGAGGCTCGCTATAGAATGTGACCTTTGATATTATTATTTCTGTCATACTACAACTTAGTAAAGAACATTTAAAGGGATCTTACATTAAGTTGTCAATATTAATTCACATGAATAATCACAAAAGTGCATTTTCCAGATTTGTTTTCCAGGCAACCAGACTCATGTTAACTATATGCTAAAAAGTTGATATATACATTTTAAGTACTGAATTCAAAAGGCTAATAATGGATCATGCATTTATTGAAAAGAAAATAAACGAGACAGCTGTGATGTCTGACACCAAAAAAACCCCAACCAAACCCACTACATTTTCAGTTGCTGATTAGCAGCATTTTTACCACTTAACTACAAACAAGTCTGCTCTACCAAGGAAATGAGAAAAAAAAAAGAAAAAAAAAAAAGAATGCTTATAATCATGTTGTATGCTTTACCTTTTGTTCACATAATTATCACCAAGCACACATATGTTATTGGAACATAGGAGATGCCATACTAGATCCCATTAGTTGTCCACCTGGTATCACATTGAATCTATCAGTGTTTGGTATCAAATGATTCATACTATGATCTGAAAAAATCTACTGAAGACAGGCAGGAACAATTTAAAATGCTTAACTAGATGCTTCATATCTGAAATCCTGAAGGGGAGTTATGTTTTGTTTTCTGACAATCCTTTCCAAGGTTTTCACCAAAAAACTTGTAACTGAAGATAATCTCATCTCCTGATTGAGCAATTTTGTTCTTTGGACAGACTCCAAGGTTCTTGGCCCCTAAATACTTTCATGTTGCCCTTCATTCATTCCAGAAGACATTAGCTCTGCAAAAAATTATTGTCACTAGCTTTGAAGTATGACACCTTTTCATTTCTTTAATTGTGTTTTGTCTATAGATATAGAAAAGTTTATATAGTTCTTGATTTTTTTGTCTCTGCAATAGAACATTATGTGTAACTTCATGACCTTCCCTCTTAATTGTCTTCCTCTTAGTCAAATAAATGAAGGTTTTATGAATCAACATAGCATTCTATCTTATACATCATATAGTTTATATTGTTTGTCTATTCCCTGTTACTAGCAGTCATATTCTCAACTTGGTTATTATAAATATCTTCATGTTTTTAAATCTAAAAAATTAATTTCTTTCTCCACATCAATGTAAATAATTTTTTCCTTTTCTGAAGATTATCCTGTGCATAAAAAACTTGAAATCACTACCCCAAATTACTTAGCATCTGTCAGCACAGAATTTCCTTTTACAATAAGTTATCCTCTGGTTTATCTTGGTATGTCTACTCACACTGCTCTCTTCTCCCTGACTTTAAATAAACTGAATATACAAATACCACATTCAGTCTTTGCTTCCTCTTTGGAGACTACAGATAAAATTACGTTAAACGTGAATCCTTATGGTGGAATAGGGTTTTTTACTTTTCCCATTGATAAAATCTAGTCATTCTATTCCTTGTTTCTTCCCTGTTTTCTTATCAAATAAAATATTTACCTCTTATATGACTCCTTACTTATTGAAATAACTTAGATGACAAGACTTATTTCAGAATCCTAAAGTTTACGTAAGTGGTACCATATTTCTTCTATTTTACTCATTAAGACATTATAAAATGGTAAAATAATGCTGTAATGGAATTTTTGTGAAGGTTAGCTCCAATATTTTTTTATTTTTTATAACGCTATTAAAGGAAATTGGACAGGCAATAAGAGTTATCATCATTTTGTATTTTATCCCATCATAATCTTATTTTAGGTATTTAAAAAAAAACACAAAAAACAAACAACAAACAAAAAAACCCAAACAACAACAACAAAAAAAAACGCCTTGCAACTACTTTCCCGTATTTGAATGTAGTACCTTGGTTTTATTATTTTATTTATTATTGTGGAGTAAAAGGATCTGGGCTGTGTGAATAATAAGCAGTGCATCCATCATTGCTATTATCCTCAATTTCAATAAAATTACAACTTTTGTCCAAACAACAAAAAGCTTTTGCCTGTACTAGGAACTCTAGCTACACAGGCAATCCCATTCTTTAATCCATTTCTTTCAGAAATTCATTGAAAATGAAAATTCCATATAGTCATCTCAATATGTGAGGAATAACTTTGTATTCATAATGATTGATATTTCAGTGTTGTGCATTAGTTTGGAGATCATTGCTCCCTGGCATATACAAATATCTTCTCTGAAAATCATGTTGCAGGTCCTTCATCTCCTCAGCCCTGCAGGAGTCAGTAATGAATGCCTTATTTTTAGTTTTAAATGATAAAACATTAATAAAGAACATAGGTATTACTGAAAGAATAATAAAATAATTGCCAGTTTTTAATATTTATGTCATAAATCATAAACACATATTATAGATAATCCACTCGGGGGGGGGGGGAACACAGAAAAATACTTGCATGTTTCTAATAATGAATTAAGAGTCTATAGAAATTTAAATGGTATATGTAACTGCTAGACTCTTAATTTGCCAGTGTGACAGCTAAGGATGCATCAAGAGACAAGACAAGACTATGAAAATGGGGGAATCAATGTGCAGTTTCTTAAAGCTGAGAATAACTTTAAATTTGAAGCAGTAGAAAAACAGACTTTGTGCAGAAAAGACTATCACAGACTCAAACATTCATATCACCAGTATGATCTGTTAACTTTCACAGCACGGTGGGTACTAAAAGGACTGAAGAGTGAAAGAAATAAGTATACAGACAGATGGGAATAATTTGGCTTAATGTACTACTGGAAAGATTTTGGAAGCTTTGAGAAGGAATGTAGTATCAAAAGAGGAGAGGAGAGGGGAGGGGAGGGGAGGGGAGGGGAGGGGAGGGGAAGGACTAATGATGGAAGAAGAGGATGAAGAAGGCTAAAAACTGAACCTTTCTTCTTTTTGAAAATGCTCCCTTTTCCTGGAAAGGGACAACACTGTAGAAATAGGTGGATCAATTCTGTCTAGACCCTGTGGTTTACTTCAGCATGTTCAGGTAATGTTTTATGTTGGTGTAAATACCTTCACGTAGTAGTGTAAATACCTTCATACAGTGCTATAAATCCAGTTACTCAACTGGAGCATGAAATTTTGGAAATATATTAAAGTTAATGAAGAAGGGGACAAACGGGACCTGGCTTATTCTGAATACATTGCAAAATTAAATATTTCTTCTTGATAAACATAGAAAAGGGATGGTCAAAATCAGTCGTTACTGGTTTTAGGACACTATGTCATTCGGTGTGTACTGAATGTGTGTATGAATGTCAAAAGGATTTTGCAATTAACTTCACAGCATGATGAAGCCGTGGGTCTTTAAAAATAGAGTTGTGGTATAACTCACAAAATTCTCAGAAGTTTTAATTTTTTTAACTGTTTTTCCTATCACATTGTTTTATAAAAAGACACAGGCTAACACTGCAGCTATATATTTTTTAAAACCTACGTATTTTAAAATATTTCATCCTATACTTTTTTTTCTCACCAATTATTCTACAATCTGTAGTGTGCTATTTTTCTTACTTTCATTTTTCTGACAGTTTCAGTTATAGTTCCAAAGAAACACAGCAAGACTGAGATTGAAAAATTTCTGTTATTATATTGGGTAACTGTTTTATTCAAGCAGAAAAATACAAAAGGCAAAAGTGTGCTTTAAATGTCAACTGGAAATAAAGCATGTTTGTTCCGCATGTATATCTGCCTCAAGAGAAGTAGAATAAAATGAGGAAACCTCAGCAAAAATATCACTTTTGATTAAAGAAATTGTATTATATTGACTTCATGTAAATTAATAATCACAATACAAACTATTAATACAATACAGTGCAGTATACATAGATATAGTCTGCACAGTTGATATTATCTTAATGTTTTAATCGATACATTAATTAATTATTTTATAAAATGCAGCACATTATGACATTTACCCTTTTTTTATCTAGTTTAAAAAATATTTTAGCAATGATTGATTGCAAGTTGGTTAAGTATAAGAGCATTTTTCAAAAAAAACATGTCTACAGAAAAACACAAATTCCAGTTCAGTATTTGCTTAGAGTGATATAACAAAGCCTTCAGTTGTAAAATGCTCCCAGCTTGGTTAAATGAATCATTGTCCTACTGAAACACAAAGAAGAACTTAGAAAGAGCATCTATTATAGGCCTTTTTCAACACTGACATAGTTTCTGAGATGATAGTGAACTATATTGCCTCTAGGTATCACTGCCCTAAATATAGTAAAGTCAGACCAAGCAAATTTTGGTTACTGTACAATGTAAACATACGGGTCATTATTTTGTAAGGACTAGTTAATCTAGTTAGGAAAATATCTATTCCACTGCAGCTGACAACACTCAAGAGAATGAACTGTTTTATCTGAAAAAACAACTGAAAAGTATATAAAGCTAAATGATAGAATGCTGAAACTGGGGAGAAAAAAACCCAAACAACCAAACAAAAAAAACCCCACCACCCCCAAAACCCCTGCACAAACCTAACCAAACTTCTCCAAAAACCAGCATATGTTAGCCATCATTTAATAATTATCAAAGCTATCTGCTATTGTAAGGGTGGATGAAAAGGGACAATAAATCAAATTATCTCTTCAAATCCGTATTTTCTAATTAATGCTAACTCTAATTCTAATCCAATTCTAATTTAACCTACAGAATGAGGGTGGAGCAAAGCAGACTGAAATGTAGAATAAAAAGTCTGAGTCCTTTTCTGTCTGAAGAGCCAAGTAAACCCAAGTTGGTTGGTTTTTTTCAGGATTAAAACCACAAAAATATTGTTCAGAACATAAGCAGTACTGCCACTTTTCCTTTGTCTAGATTTTGCTTTTCTGTATGTGTGTGTGTGTGTACTGTTTGTGGTGTCTGTGTGTCTTTTTTTTTTAAAGAAAGTGACTACGGATGCTTACCTTCAAGCAATGTTCAGTGTAATCGGAGAATACCCAGCCTAGCAGGCTTTACAGTTTGCAAGGTAAGTGCTAGATGGGTCTTGAATTAAGCAATAATTTCAATGAGCATATTGTTGGAAAATTCCTTTGGATGTCAACATTTACGTTTCTTCTCCAGACTTATCTTAGATACTGAAGTAGGTGCACGTATCCTACTCTGATTCTAAGAGCAACTTCATGAGAAGTAAAGTACCATATAACATGAATGAGAATATTGACATCTAACTGTGTTAACATCTAGAATCCACATAAAATTTATCTTTTCTATCTGTATTAAGTTATTTAACAAAGTCCTCCATGTACTTAGTTGTCTTGTTTAACACATGTTGATATTACCAGCAGAAAGGATCAGGTAAGTATTTCCCAAAAGTCTGATCCAGACCTTATTGAAGTCAATGGAGAGAAACCCTCTGATTTGACCAAGTTAGGGTCAGGTTTAATATATGTTACAAAACTGGTACTCTGGCTTAGATTATTCAATGATTACTGAAATCAGTAATGATTTCTGACCTTCTGTTCAGTCTAACCACATATTGGTTCAAATCAGAAATTCACCATCATAATAAAAAATAAGGATATGAGACATTCCATCTGCCCAATAAAATAATTTTGAATCTGTGTCACAAGAAGCATAATATGTAGAAAAGTTTGACAAACTCAGGCATAAAACCTATAAACCTATATAACAAAACTAGCTGAAATGTATTCTTTGTTATCACTGGTTGGAAATAATTCTCTGAGAACGACTAAGATTAGTAAAATGTGAATTTCAGCCCTGTTATTTGTAAAAAAAGTAAAAACTATGCTCATGCACACTTTTAAATAAGCATAGTAGTCTCAAAATTTAATAACAAATATTAAAGTTAATGAGATTGAAATAAGCCCCTTAGCCGATTGTATCAAACTACACAAAAACTTCTTCCCTTACATATATTTTGTGTTTCTTGAGTTATTAATGTTGCCAGTCACCCCGTGAAGTGCACTGTTCATAACACATTTCAAGCCAGATAAATATTGAGAAAAAGTGGTGCTCAGATATTTCATATTGTTGATTCTGCCTTTTGCTAGCTCAGTGTTTCTGCAGTGAGTTTTAATATAGATAAAGCTGTTTCAAGGGAACTTAGATAGAAAAAGGAAATAAAATAGTTTGTGTATAAAGTTTAAAAAATACTGAAAATCTTACAAGGTTTGAAGTACAATGCAAACCTGTTTTAATAAGAGAAAGGTATTTCAGCCAATCTAGAGACTTAACATGCATCATTTGACATAAAACATTGGATTTATATTACAAGGTTTAAGCTGCTTGAAAGTTAGACACTGAGTTTGTCAAATAGGCTTCTTTTATAGTTAATAGACAACCATCTTCTGAAATGGTGTTTTAAGATGGTATATAAAGAACATAGATAGGGAGCTTAGTTAGCTTTAATATGGCTAAATCCACAGAAGCTATTAAATTAACCCAATCTGCCTCCTTCTTTTAAAAGATTAAAAAAAAACCCAACAAACAAAACAGAAAAAAACAACCCAAAAAACACTGTCTGTTCTCTGTGAAACACTTCTTTCACTCTTCCACTTTTTCCTCACTTCGCTGGCTTGAAAACTTACATAAAAACCTCGCTATTTATTCTAGCCTAGCCAGCATGACCTTACCTTGCATTTCTTCTGATCATTTCTGAGCCAAGATTGTAATGTAACCAGTTGTTACTTACCCATTCAAAGTTTAACTTACTAAGAAAGTACCCCAGCAACTTCCAGTCCTAAGAATTACTGGATATTCTACCCAATACTCACAGGAAAGTGTAGAAATAGTGGCTATGTCTATACTGTTCTACACCAGTGCCATTAACTTCCACAGCCTTGTGGGTGGATTGCTGACCATTGCCATGGCATAGACCAGGATCAACCTTTTATCAGCTGCAAGTGTGTTTGAAAGCCAGTGACTCACAGCACGTTCCGAGGGAGCCTGTAATACAGGGGCTGTATAAGCATGATCGTAAATACTCTGCAACTCGGTATCAAAAGGTGGCCCTCAGGCTTATGACACCATCCTATGCCTCAGAATTTGTGCATGGTGTCTTCTAAAATTCAGTGGTGAAGGCATAGCAAACTGTAAAAGCCCTCTCTGCTTGGTGATCGAGCTGCGCCATTAGAACTACATGGTGCCTCAAACAAAATGTGACATGGGCAAGAGGAATGATACATTTAACTGTCACTCTGAAAGAACTATGATTCCGATTGTAACTCTTGCCTGTCCCATCAGCTTCTTACGCACTGATAATTGCTGTGAGAGAGGTGTCAGATTCATCTGAAAGGTGGTGAGAGACTGGAACAGATTACCCAGAGAAGTTGTGGATGTCCCATTCAAGGTCAGGGTGGATGGGGGCTTTGAGCATCTTTCACTAAAGATGTGCCTGCCCATGGAAGGGGGTTGGACTAGATGATCTTTGAAGTTCCCTTCTGATCCAAACTATTCCGTGATTCCATTATTCTGTTCCCATGTCCTAGACACTGAGGCAGGCAAAAATGCAGAGGTAGGTGCTTCAGAGAGATTTTGAGATACTGTGTTGGAAGATTGAAAAGGTGTTACCATTCCCACATAGTCCCTTCGCTGGGCTTCCACCAGGATTGACAAGACATTAGAGTCATCTCTTCAGAGAAAAAAGAACATAGTTTACCTCTCTGAATGGGAGGAAGAAGAAAGCAAGCAGCAAAATGTGCAAGTACAACTCACAAAAAAAAAATCACAAAACCCCATGAAGTCATTAGGTAGATCATCCAATTAAATAAGGAGAATCTTCTGTGTATGCAGAAAACAAAGGAAAACATAGTCCAGAGGAAGTGTGTGGAAGAATCTCAGAAGGCTAGACAGATTTGCTGATTCTGAATGTGACAGAGTCCCAAGAGATGCTTTCCCGGTAATGATGGTCACAGCTCCCTCAGAGTCTTATACCCGCTGAATCACTGCTGTGCCTTCAAGAAGAAAATGTCTACATGATAGGTAATTGGGATACATGATAAGGGCTGCCCCATTAACATGTTGAAAGAGCAGTGCATAAATAGCCAATAAATCAGCTAGGACCTGGTGATTAGGCTTTGTCTACTCAGAAGTTTAGGTACAAGAACTGATCACTTTCATTAAATGCACATCTAGATATTTTCTCAGGAAAGGTAACTTCACTACCAAGACACTATATTTTAACTACCTGCTCTGCAACTCAAAGGAAAGCTAGAGAAGTTGACTGCTTATTACCTTTAACTTTGACAGTCATTTTAATATCTTTCCAAATAAAGTGAAAATTGTACTTAGATTTCTTGCACACTAGCCATTCATAAAATGCATGACATAGTTTTTTCACCACAGGCTAGCATGTGCCTTTTGTCACATTGAATTTATCATTCTGTGACTGAAACCTTATTAAAAGTATTCACATTCTATATTCCCAGAAACACAATTTTGATTCAATATCAACCTGACATGAATATCACCCATGTTAATTGTTTAAAACATAAGAGATCAAAAATCCAGAAAAATAGCGAAGGTGCCTCATGATATACATTGTATTTCTCTAATTTAATAATAATGGAATTTTTACATGTACTAATTCTGTATCTTAGGAAGTTTTGATATGATTGTTTGATACTGTATAACTTGGGGAAAACTAGTGTGCATCTGATAATCTTATTACCTAAGTTTAAGGTTTTACTCCAAAGATATGAATATAGGAATGGGAAAGGGGAGTTTGGAGGAGGCTGTTGAGTTAATAAGACTGAATTGTGCCCAAATCCTTGTTTTGACGGATATTAATTCAGTTTTCTCTCACCCCCTCCTTTCTAATTCCTACTCAAAACTCCATGCATATTTTTATCCAAAGACAAAACCAGGCACAGCTGTCACTTCTAATTAAATTTCAGTAACTCAGGTTGAGTATTTGGGATTTTGATTTAATTGTGTTAGAACTATTTTCAATAAATACAGAGAAAAGCTGCCTTCTTTAATAGAACGGCAAATAGGAAAAAAATGTCCACCAAAAACATCTTGCGGGGATAAAAGAAAGGTTTTGTTCTCTGGGACTATATTGTCAAACACAGGGATAATATCCTCTATTTAGGTTGTGTGGCTACCTTGCCAAGCACCTTTATTTCTTAGAATTCATCCCTGCTTTCACAAAACACACTACATAATATTTAATAAAAGGAATCAAAAATACCTGTCATTTTTTCCAAAACAGGAACATATAGAATATGCACTTCTCCAAAGCTGTGTTTAATTATTTTTCATATGTTCCTAAAGAGATAAGGTCTGGTTTACAGTGTATTACTTTGCTCACTGAAGATCATATATACCATTGTGTAATCTATAACATATGCTTTGATTCTTATTTCTAAGAAAGAAAGGTAAAATCTAATGAAAAGAAAAAAAATATTTTTCTACTTTGTTTTAAATCTTATCTGATAACATATTTTAAATTTTACATTGTAGATGTCATATTCCTGGCAAGGTATTTTAACAGTATTAATTATGCAAACAAAAAGTATTTAACTGTTCCAACCACATGCAATTCCTCAGCTGGAAACTTTGAAAGGAAAACTTAATTAAATGTTATAAACAATGGTCTGGAACTGTTGAAATCAATGGGACAGCAACATAACTTTAGTGAATTGCACCAGGTTGAAGTAATTCTCTGCTGACTGTAATTGTGACCCCAGATCCCAGGAGAGGGATCTATTCAGCAACCTGAAGTACTAATACTAAAATTCCCACTAATTAAGTATTAGAATGACAGTGATAGTCTGGACTCATAATCTCAAAGGCTTTCTAAAAATTTTTTTTTCCTTTTTTTTTTTTTTTTGAGATAGGCTTGAAAGATTGTCTGTGACTGGGAAAAGAGTTATATTTGGTCTTACTTAGTTTTTTTCCCTAACTGGAAGGAGAATATCATCTGGGGCCCTGGGACCCTCCTCCTTATCCCTCCTTCTGTGCTATAGACACTTTCAGTCTGCTCAGAAAAATCTTGTCCATATCATTGGAGAGTGAAAAACAAAAAAACTGGTAACATTCAGAAAACAGTTACAGAACTAAGCAAAGGCTTCAGCAAAAGACTCTATGTTTACTTGAATGAAAAAATGAAGATATTTAAATTTCAGAGGCTAAAAAGCGACTCATGAATAGTCTTCAAACACATCTGTCCGGTCACATACAGATATGTATGTCTACATTGTACCTAGTCATGAAGACTCTTATTATGATCTTCCAAGACATGATTCATCTCATCCTAAAGTAGGTACCTACTTTTAGACAGATGAATCTCACTGTAAAAAACCCTGATTTCTCTTTGCAGTTTATTAAAGGAGCCTAAGGTGACTAGTTATAAATGTGGACATTTTAAGCTTAGATGAGGTTAATTTCTCCTTAAAAGGCTCAATTAAATTGTCCAGATATAGCTGTCAAATACCTTTATAAATGTCATAGTATCTCCTACCTGACCTCTAGCTGGTGTTCCAGAACAATGCAGATCTTCCATAAATCCTGTGTCATAGCTGATAAGCCTGTGTGGATATCTTTAATACCCTGGGGTATCTTAAATGGCACTACATGCCCTATGTTTAGACAGCTGAACTGAGCCTTAAATGTACACAGAAATTTCCAATTTTTCAAGTTTCAGTGAGCATTAACAACTGGATGTATTTTTATTTGTAAGGTGAAGACAGCTCAGCTTTATACAGCCAACCACAAACAGCCTCAAAATAGCCTGGCTAGCTAGCTGCTGATCATAAAACAAATGTAAAAACAGCATAACAAAAAAAAAAAAAAAGTGTTATTTGCATTTATTCTAACTCATTGATAAGATAAACCAGAGGCAATCTGAAAGATTTTCTGCAACAAGTAGAAGGAAATGGAAAGTGATGGTCAGCTGTTCATAGTAGATACGTTAAAACCTCTAACTGAATCAAAAAAACCAAAACGTTATGTATGCTTCCTCAGAGCCCTGGGAGATTGATGGGAGTCCAAGAAACTATTCAAGGGACACAGACATCCCTACAGCAACACATCAGCTCTTATCAAACCTCTTATACGTATATGTATGATATATATCAATATATATATAAAGGGTAGGTGGTGTACACACACCCATACCTTTGTTTATTTGTATATAGAATTACAGAATAATTTAGGTGGGAAAGCATCCAGTTAGATCAGATTGCTCAGGGACTTGGCCAGCTGAATTCTGAAAAGCTCCAGGAATGAAGATGCCACAAACTCTGAGAAACCTTATTCCACTATATCATCACCCTCACAGTAAAAATATAAAAATAAATTTAAAAAAGGAAGTAAAAATGCTCCACTCAGAAACATCTGTGTTTGCAGCCTTTTGTGCTATCACTGCTATTATCATGATGCACCTTTGGGAAGAATTTGGTTAACTCTTCACTATTCTTTTAGCTTTCTCCCAAAAAGTAGTTATAGACAGCTACAAGATCTCCCCTTAGCCTTCTGTTTTTCAGATTGAACAAAGCCAGTTTTCTCAATAGTAGTAAATACTGAGTTATTTAATATTTCCTGTGGTTGCTGATAGTAAGGTCAAGTGCTGCATGACAATTGTCATGTGGTGTTGCTCTATATGTAGTTTGAGGTGTTCTGATGAGTCTGGGATACAGAGATTCCTTTCACAGCCTTTGGTTGGTAAGCAGACCAACTGGTTAGCAAAGTAAAAATATGCATTCAGTCTATTAGACCGATTGGTTTCCCTTAGTTGGCGTGAAGCATGAATTCCAAGTGTGGAAAAAAATTGTGATAGATTACTGTTCGTCTGTATAACAGAATAGCAATACTCAAGGTTTAGTTTGTTTGTCTTAACTTTAGACATATGTAATTAAAAGCTCTAAATCTGGATTAGTCACTCTCATACACCTATACAGTAAGTGATAAAAGCCCCCTATGTTCACAGGGAAATTCATCTGAATGTAAAAGAATTACTGAAAATAAAATAATTTACTCTGAGGATTTATATTTTTCTCTGTTTACTTAAAAAGACTACAAATTAATTGCTGAGTACAGTCACTTTCCTAGACTTGAATATCTAGGAGAAGCCAAATAGATCTGAACGCATTCAACTTAAACTGGAAATAAAGTGCACTATGGAAGGAAGAAAATGCTGGTTTTGCTTGGTTTTCTTTCTTTGTGAGCTTGTATGAAGACTGTGATTCACAACTGGAACAATTTGTCAAAGCCTATAGTGAGATTCTGCAGGACTGAACAATTTCTTTTCATACTGACACTTTAAAAAGATTAATTATGTCTTCTGATATTTATATATATATCAGAAATAAATAATTTATTGACATAAACTCCGGTTGTCTTATCCTCATCATTTATTAAACCATCTAAACATGCACAGAGATGGATATTCTGAAAAACTGTTTACTATTTGTGTACAAATAGGCAGATATTTCTCTGTCCACCTACATGCAGGGGCTATAATTATATTTTTCTCTTTGAACTAATGTCAAAGTTATGATTCATATCTGATTTACACCTACCCCCCTCAAAAACTTGCTGCTTCAATCACATTTACAGCTATACTGGGTGTGTGGTCCAAATAAAGATCTTGTAAGCCATTTTTAATCTCTCAACTTTTTTATGGGAAAAAAAAATAGATCCTGGCGCTTGGTTTTTCACTGTCACTTCTGAAGGCTTTTTTTTTTTTTTTTTTTTTTTTTATTACTGACTGAAGGTCAACAGACACGAAACTGACTAATATCTTTTTCCAGTCTTAATAATATATTTTATCTGTGGATAAAAGATACCTAAATTTAGTTTCCTAAACCCCAAAAGAGTGCTTGATCTAAAGTATGTTGAAATGGCTGGAAACCTTTTGAAATTACTGGAAATCTTACCATTGACAACAATAGCTTTTGGATCAGGGAGTGAGAAGGTTGAGCAGCTTCATTTTCAAAAGATCTGTGTGTCTGTGTATTCTCATTGATGTCAGGGGATTAAAAGGAAAATAAAAGACCAATCTTGTCTAAATGCAGCAAATGAAACAAGCAATAAGGCAAAGTACATTTGAGAGGGAGATCAATATTGACCTATTTTGGGGCAACTTATGATTTTTTTGTTTTGTTTTTCTGTCATTGTTCTTTGAAGTTACATGTATACGTTTGTTCTCCTTTTCCCTGAGCATCATATAAGCAAACGAAAAGTAGTGACATGGAAGCACAAGCAAAAGAACTGACCTGTCAGCAGCCACCTAGGACTTCAATGTTTTTTTCAAAAAAAAAACCACAAACCAAAACAAAACACAAACCATCATAGAAAGAAGATAAAAAACCCTATACAGGAAAACTTCATGGTAACAACTGTAGGCGCCCTCAAGTGTAGGAAACCTTTTATCTTACAACTTGTCATACTGAATTTTATGGATTTCTACCTACTTACAAAAGTAGTAAGCTCCACAACTAAAACACATTTCTTTGCATAGATATAAATTCTATTGAAATAAGTATTTACAGAGATTCTTAGGTATAATTTTTATGCTCAATTTTACAAGGTCACCATTGAGATCAGCTATCTATGAACTTCATAAAGATCCATATACCTGGGCATTTATGACCAAACTTTCACTAAAGTCTCACTGAACAAAGCAAAAACAGCAAAGGTTTTGGAAGTTCCACTTTAAAGCTATCCATATCCCCATGCCCCTACCTGTCCTTTTGCAAGAAATCTTTTCCTGCACTTTTCTGAGAGACTTTCAGCTACACTAAAGATGGTTGTACATGTCATCTTGATGATATGGTAGAAGAAGAGGAGAAAGGACGGGAAATATACTATTCTACTCTTGCTGTTTTTTAAACCTGCTCCTTTTTTCAGGATGAAGCTTCACAAAACAGATGAGCCAGTCAAGTTGTGAGTCTAGTATGTATCTAAAACAAGAAGTTATCCCATCTCTCCCTCCAGCTTTTTTCCCTCTATGTTCAACTTATTAGTGATGCTTCTCTTGAGCCAGTCAAGTGCTCATCTAATTCCTCAATGAACTGGTTCATGTAATTCAACCACAAAAAATGCAGCCCAGGGGGGAAAACAGCTCAAAACAACAGATGGATTTTTGACTGTGTAGGGAGATGTAATGCTTCACCAAAGTCTAAGGAGGGATGGAGTACACAAAAGAGAGGTCACTGTATGCTTGACCATGCAGCTAGGAACAAGGACGAAAGGGGAAATGAGTAGATCTTCGTGGAAACTGAGTTGTGAATTCAGCACGGATACTTTGGGAAATTTCAACAAGAGAGGCTAATTTTAGTTACCTTTTGCATTACATTATGCCTTCTCTGCCTCTAAAGAAAAACATGTTATAAGTAATAAATTTTGTCCATTAATAAATCAAATTAAACCCCACCCAGTACAGAAGGCAAAAGAAGAGGAAAAGGAGAGAAATTATCCGTGGACCAGAAAGTACATCTACAGAGAAAACGAAGCATCAGAAACAGACTAGCTTCTGCTTTTCTGAGGTATTGACCCAGTGTGTCAGAGTCACTCATTGAATGTATTTAATAAAGTAAAGAAGACCAAAATTAACAGAACCACGACAGACATGAAGGATCAGGCAGGAGAGAGGCTATCGCTTTGTCTTGGGTAGCACCTTTTTAATGATTGATACAACCAAAAAAGCTAGGAAAATATCAGAATATTTACTGTGAACAAAAAGGTGGGAGACACTGTCAATTCAGAATAAAGTTGAGGTACAATACCACTGAGCTGAGGCCATACAGTTGCCATTAACACTATGGTACTGGATTGTTCTTACCCACAGTGGCAGAGATGGAGGATCAAGAGTTCTTTGAGGAAGGAGGCTGGAACTGAAATGTTCTTATGTCTTCACTATCTTTCCACTCTCATCTCTGGTATTTATAACCTTTGCAGTGCCCAAAAGAAAAGGCAGTGATCTCATGTGCTCCTGACGCAGTTTGTCTTATTTTTACAATTGAATCTTACCAAGGTTTCACTAAGCATCTTTCCTGCTTATTCATCAGAATTGTTGGTGTTCCATGAAACACCCTTCCTGTTTATTATCACAATCTTGTGATATCTTGCAGATTTTACTATTTGCACTTGGTTTCCTATATGTCATTTGTTCATACGTACGATGTTTTCCTTTGCTTATTTTCAATTACGTAATATTTATACATTTATGTTTAAACTGTGTCACAAAACACTTGTTACTGGTTATGCAAATAGTATTATAACAATTCTGGAAAATACTTAGCTGTTATTGTGTTTCTGACTGAGTTGAAGACTAGCAAATATTGAGAAGGAAAATGTAAAGGACAATGCTTTCCTTTAAGTGCTCCCCTGTTTATAGACTGACTGAATACAAAATTTAAATCATCTGTATTTAGGTTCAAGATTATTTGAGGCTAGCTCAGTAAATTTGCAGATCACACCAAGTTGGGTGGGAGTGTTGGTCTGCTTGAGGGTAGGAAGGCTCTACACAGGGATAACTATACTACTATAAGTCATTTTGTGTAATGGAGAAAGGAAGCAGTTTAATAGAACATCGTCACATTGCCATACAATCCATGTTTCCTGCTTTGGAACTGAATATGTTACACAGCATTTGCAGAGGAACAGGAAACCACACACCTATGACATTCTGTGACATATGACCTATGACATATCTCATTTCCTCATTCCTTGATGGAATTGTGTTCATAATATGTTGTTTTATTCTTTAAATGAGAATTCAAACCATATTGTAATATTTACTTTTTTAACATGTGTGGGCTTTTTTTTTCACTTTCCATGCCAAGATGATTTATTTGTTTGCTTGTTTGTTTGTTTGTGTAATTAAACTGGAATTAATCACTGTTAGAAAACTAAAGAGCAAATGTAGCAAAAAGGAGACCAAAGTAGGTGGTAGTTTAAGCGGTAATCAATGTCTTCAAAATGTATGGCAATTTCCCTTTCAGGCTGCGATAGTCCCACAACCTCACAGCTCTGCTAGAACTAGAAGTAAGTTAAATGCTGCATTAGAAACTAACCAAAGATATTGCGAATGGATGAGGCTTTCAGGATATTATTAATATTCTTTGGGTGTCTTCTACTTATAGTGGTGTAAAAGGAAAAAAAATGAAGGTAGGAGTCAATCTGCTTTTCTTATGCAACTACCTCATACCACAGCTTAGATGGCTGCATGAATACCTAACTTCTGCTGTCTTTTTTGAACTCCCTCTATTGTCTGGAGAAAAATAAGCACCTCCTTCTACCTAAATTAGACACTCACCTTAAAATAGGGTAAATTGTTCACTGGTGGTGTATTGACTGCAGGTAGAATTGTGGTTGATTAGTCCTGTGCAGACAACTGAAACGAGGACTTAACTTATTTCTACTTTAAAAAATCTAATGCTTCTTGAAGAATTGTAGAGGGAATGTCAATGACAAGACTTCAGGACTGTGTTTTTCAACAGCTGAAAATAAGTGTGTTAAATCTCAGCACTTTCTTAAACGAGTTTACTAAAGCTTAGGTTCAAGGTTAAGATAGGTACTGAAGTAAAGCATATCAGATCTTATTCTGAAAGGACTCTTTTCCTTTATTGTTTTAAATATCCCTGATTCTATTTGGCTTTACAGTACAACAAATACCTTCTCTCTTTTGCTAGAACTTTTGCTTAGAAAATTCAGAAATGAGGAGGAGATAGTTAAGGGATGTTAAGAGCAGCCGCCTTCTCCAGCTGCTCCATCCCAGGACTCCTCCTGCCCGACCACTGGACCCCAACTTGGTGTGTGAAAACACGCACACAAATACACACATACACGCTTGCACTTGCACACTTGCACACATGCACATACACACACATGCGACACCGCCGGTCCCACAGACAGACGCAGACAAGGTGCTGCTTCCAGCAGCACCCACATTCAGGACTCACACCAGACACAGGCACAGACCTCCATGTCTTCTCCTCCTTTTGGGCTGGCAGAGGCAGAAGGTCACTGGTGCAGCGCACACACCACACTCCCCAGGTTCATAAGCACACGCATACACGTGGATCCCCTAAGCACTAACATGGCCCCTCTGCCTGCCTGGCACCCCAGCCCGGATATCCCTGGTAGCTGGCACTGACCCCTTACACACATCACGGAGCGTGATTACACTGAGAGATCACTATGAGAAGATTTAATGGGATAGGGCAAACTGCAGTGATTAAGCACAGGGCTCAGGCAGACAAGTGTACTGACCAGCATCATTTTGCACGCTAACCTCTTTTATATAATTTTCTGTCTACCTTCTGTTGTTCATCTCTGCTCCCCCTTCCCTGCACATTCCCCCGTAGGTCTGCACAGCTCTTTCAATGCACACACCCCTCCCAGTCCAGGTCTCCCCTGGTTTACAGTCTTACCAGTTGCAAAGTCCAGTAATTGGCGCCTGTAGTTTCTTGATAGCCCATCAGTGAGTGTCAGTGGTGAGGTCTGTGTCTTGCCTCCATTTGTGTATTGTCACGTCTATGTATCTCAGTACCTCCCTTATCATTTGTCCCTCAGGTTTGTGTCCCTGTGTGTTCTTGTTTATTATCCCCTTTCTTATTATCCCTTTTTTGCATTGAAAAATGTCGTTGACCAAGTAACCTTAAAAGAGCAGGTGTTCCCTCCTTCTTCTTACCCTTACAGAGATCACTTACTCATTAGCTACAGAGATTTTGGGGAGGGACTCCAGGGATGACGAGGGACAATTTATGAGGGAGGGTAGTGATAGGATGAAGGGTAACAGTTTTGAACTGAAAGAGGGGAGAAATAGACTAGATATTAGGAAGAAATTCTTTACTGTGATGGTGGTGAGACACTAGAACAGGTTGCTCAGAGAGGCTGTGGATGCCCCATCCCTGGAAGTGTTCAAGGTCAGGCTGGATGAGGCTTTGAGCAGCCTGGTCTAGTGGGAGGTGTCCCTGCCCATGGCAGGGGGGTTGGAACTAGATGATCTTGAAGGTCCCTTCCAACCCCAACCATTTGATGATTCCATGATTCCATGATTCTTTGATTCTATGATTCTATGATTTTACTATTGAATCCACAGTAAAACCAGCCAACAAACCAACCAACAAAAATCCCAAACACCCTCCTCCTAAACCAAACCCACAAGCAAAAAAAACCCCAGCCCCAAAAAAACCCTCTTACCTGGTTATTGGATATTTGAGTATTGTAATATATTGGAGAAGTCTCAAAAGTGCCAAAGGAATAGTCAAATAGTCAAATTAACTATCCCACCTGCTTTCTATTAGATTGTTTGACATGTCTTAATTCTGATAATGCTTCATTCATCCACAGAACCTCAAGAATAGTGTCAAGATTCAAGTGTATAGAACAAAAATGAAGAAATGGATGATTTGGCCAAAAAAACATGGGCTTTCTAAGCACACAAAATCCCCAAAAAGTTGTTATGTTTTCTTGTACTAACTTTTATGAAGTATTTGTGTTCAGCTCAGAAAAAATAGTCCTACTAAACTGTAGGGCAAGTTCTTTGACAGAAACTCTAGTGAGGACAAGCTTCTGAAACAGGACTTCATTTCAGAGAGTTGAATAAATTAGCCTGTTTCAGAAAAAAAAAGAAAAAAAAAAAAGCCACCCCCTCAAAAAAGCCCCAAAACTCAACCCCCCCCGATTCCTTACTAAAAATGGAAACCAAATAATGCAAAAGGTTGCAGGCAGAGATCTTTGCTACTACAGAAATATTTCAAATTAGGTAGTGTTTCAAATTAGGTACTGTCTTGAAGTGTGGGATTTTGCAGACTAAAGCAAACTGTCAAGATTTCTATATGGTGATATATACCTTGTAATCACAGCCCTCTCTAGTAGCAAGAGAATATATTCAGCATAATGAGAAATAGTCAGCTGTTTTAAGATTAAAATAAAAATGAAAGTTAAGAGTATATTTGAAAACTGTTACTTGGTCTTACAGATATATGGCATGGTTCTTTAAGATTTGAAGATTCAATAAAATTTACTGAATTTATATATACTGAAAGTGATTATATATACTGAAAGGAGCTGGCAGAAGTTATTGCTGGGCCGCTCTCCATCATCTTTGAAAAGTCCTGGAGAACAGGCGAGGTGCCTGGGGACTGGAGGAAAGCCAATGTCACTCCAGTCTTCAAGAAAGGCAAGAAGGAGGAGCCGGGGAACTACAGGCCGGTCAGCCTCACCTCCATCCCTGCAAAGATGATGGAACAGCTCGTTCTGGGTGTCATCTCAAGGCACGTGGAGGAAAGGAAAGCTATCAGAAGTACTCAGCATGGATTCACCAAGGGGAAATCATGTCTGACTAACCTGATAGCCTTCTACGATGGCATGACTAGATGGATAGATGAGGGGAGGGCGGTAGATGTGGTCTACCTTGACTTAAGCAAGGCGTTTGACACGGTCTCCCACAGCATCCTCATAGGGAAGCTTAGGAAGTGTGGGTTAGATGAATGGACAGTGGGGTGGATAGAAAACTGGTTGAAAGATAGAGCTCAGAAGGTTGTGATTAGGGGCACAGAGTCTAGTTGGAGACCAGTGACGAGTGGTGTTCCCCAGGGGTCAGTACTGGGTCCAGTCCTGTTCATCATCAACATATTCATCAATGACCTGGATGAGGGGATAGAGTGCACCCTCAGCAAGTTTGCTGATGACACCAAGCTGGGTGGGGTGGCTGACACACCGGAAGGCTGTGCCGTCATACAGAGAGACCTGGACAGGTTGGAGATCTGGGCAGAGAGAAACCTTATGAAGTTCAACAAGGGCAAGTGTAGGGTGCTGCACCTGGGAAGGAACAACCCCATGCACCAGTACAGGTTGGGTACTGACCTGCTGCAGAGCAGCTCTGTGGAAAGAGACCTGGGAGTCCTGGTGGACAACAGGATGACCATGAGCCAGCAATGTGCCCTTGTGGCCAAGAAGGCCAATGGCATCCTGGGGTGCATCAAGAAGAGTGTGGCCAGCAGGTCAAGGGAGGTCATCCTCCCCCTCTACTCTGCCTTGGTGAGGCCGCACCTGGAGTACTGTGTCCAGTTCTGGGCTCCCCGGTTCAAGAGGGACAGGGAACTGCTGGAAAGGGTGCAGCGGAGGGCTACAAAGATGATTAGGGGACTGGAACACCTCTCTTATGAGGAAAGGCTGAGGGATTTGAGTCTCTTCAGTCTGGAAAAAAGACGGCTGAGGGGGGACCTTATCAACGCTTATAAGTACTTAAAGGGTGGGTGTCAGGAGGATGGGGCCAGGCTCTTTTCAGTGGTGCCCGGGGACAGGACAAGAGGCAATGGGCACAAACTGGAACATAGGAAGTTCCACCTAAACATGAGGAGGAACTTCTTTACCCTGAGGGTGGCAGAGCACTGGAACAGGCTGCCCAGAGAGGTGGTGGAGTCTCCAACTCTGGAGACATTCAAAACCCACCTGGACGTGTTCCTGTGTAACCTGCTCTAGGTGACCCTGCTCTGGCAGGGGGGTTGGACTAGATGATCTCCAGAGGTCCCTTCCAACCCTATGATTCTATGATTCTATGATTCTATGATTATGTGTATAGAAGACTTGTCATTTTAAAGGAAGGCTTAGGAGGGAAAAGCTGAGAGAATAAAGATGCAACACTGCATTTTCTTTTTTCATGTTAGCATGAATTTTCAGGTAAAAAAGACCCAGAGGTCAGCAGTAAAAAGGTTCTGTTGTACTTTGTGATCTTTCAGGATCCAAGACACACATTTTTAAAATAAAATAAAATAAGAGTCATACACAAGGAAGAAAAGGAAACGCAAAGAAAAACCTTGAAATTGAACCAATGTGTACTGATAAGTAGAGGGATGGTAGTTTTGTTTGCCTCTTTGCTTTATATATATATAAAGAAAAAATGGTAATCGTATAGTCCATGATGACTTACTATGGCTTTGGGTGCACCTTATATCATGTCTGTCTGTTATATGCTGTAAGATATCTTCCTGCACTTTATTAAATAAAATGATGATGTCTGAACTATTGGCACACTTATTTCCTAGACTTCTTTTTTCTTTTTGATTGTTTCCTTGACTGATAACAGACATCCCCACTCTACTTCAAATTTCAGGTTACTGTTACATTTTGTTTGAAACTTTCAACAGTGAGGTCAGTCAAGAAGCAATGAAGTTGAAAATTATCGTTTCCCTAGAATAATTTCAGAAACATATCACATGGAGCTGTGTTTTCCCACAAACTCATGCATTTTTATTATTACTGTTTTCCAATGCCCAGAAGCATTGACGGATGTTATATGGAAACAATATCACTAAAATAACCCATGTGTATTTACTGTCTCTAGGACCTTCCCAATGGAACACAGAAGTAGAAGGTGATATCAAAAGATAAGGCAATAATAATGGTCATATTGGCATTTGTAAAAATGTTTCTGTCTGTTTCATACTTCTTTTACTTTGTCTCTCCTTTTACATTTTCTCTTCCCAAGGCCCTCATGATTTACCTGATGCAATTATTTTGCCGATCTTAAACACAAGATAAACTGTAATAGGTTGAAGATAATTTCACCCTCTTCTCCCCATTTGCACTCAACAGTGAGGGGCAAAGGGTATCTATGGTGGCTTAGCAGCCTAACCAAGATTTAAATTGTTTCATTAAACTTTACTGTTGAGGAGCATTTAACACACATACATGGTCAGTTATGGTAATTCAGCTCATTGGTTCAGTATTCGTTAGTGCACTGACATCAAACCTGCTATTTCCTAATAGCTACACATGTAAAATGTCTCCAGTTTATTCTTATGTTTCCTACTGCATGTTTATGGTCTAGTCCATTCTCCTTCCACAAGGAGGAGAGAACAAAAAATGCACAGCTAGAAAAGATCAGTCAGAAAGGTAGCATCTTATGATTTGAAAATATCTATACATATTTACTTCCTCAACTTTGCTACAACTTTCCCAAGCTAGGGAAAGCTTATCCTCATGAATAAGCAGGATGGATGATGAATAATGGAGTGAATCTTGCTTGGTTTTAGAATCATAGAACCATTTAGGTTGGAAAAGACCTTTGAGATCATCAATTCCAACCACAAACCTGACACTACCAAGTCCACTACTAAACCATGTCCTAAAGTGCCACGTCTACAAGCTAATAAGCCTTCAAAATACTTTAGGAGAATCGCTGAAAACATCAACCACATATTTCATTGTTTACCTTTAAAAACATACTATTTTTGCCATCTTCCTACCTACACATAAACCAGTGTATGCTTTTTTTCATCTTACCTGGATATCATCCAGATCAGTAACACTAATGATAACGTGTCAGAATTAATGCTTGATTATTCTCAGTATCTCTACCTTTACCTAAAAAAGTACACTATATTCTTAAGTAATTTTGAATAGTACTTATTCCACCTAGCTTCAAATGCCTGAAGTTAGATGTCTGGTTTAATTCAGTTTTCTACTCTTTTTCTATGCTCAGAGGACAATTTGTTTCTTTCAGGGAAGAGATTAAATCCTAAGAGAAGTTTAAGATATGTGGAAAGAATTTTGGCAACAGCTATCATGACAATGTATGATAATAAAATTTGCTTCAGTTACAAAAAAGATTTCTTATATTGCTGTAATTGTGTTATTAAATGTCTTACAATTCCATAAAGCCCCTCAGGTTTAATACCTAATCCTGAACAGGACTTCTTTCATAAGACTCGGAGGAAATAATTTACATGACTTTGGTGCCAATGCTGCTGCTGGATTCCCTGTCCCACATATGCATTTTGAACGTAATTAAAAAGTAGCACTTTCTTACTTTAAAAACCGCACAAAACGACACTGCGGCTTGAGATCACCTGTATTCTTAGTAAACTCTAGGGATTACAAAAGACTGCCCGTCTGCAAATCCCTCAGCAATGTTTATTTCCTATACCTTAATTAATATACAGTAGGAAAAAATGTTTAGATAGACAGAAAAGTGATGCTGACAGAAGACAGACAAGTCATGCTGAGAGAAAGAAATGCTGAATATATCAAAAGCGGCTAGAAATACATTATATTATTCTTACTACCTAGCAAGACAATAGAGGGAGACCCTACATGGCACAAAACTCTCAGGTGTTTATTTTAATATTGTCAAGTAGATTATTAAAGCCTGGGCATGTTTTATTTTATGCAGTTCTTAGCCTTCAAAACAAAGAAGAAGCAACTTTCGCTCACTGTGTAAAAAAAAAAAAATAAAAAAAAATTAATAGTAATGTCTACTTTTTCTTTGTTTTTTTTTTTTTCCTGGCACTTTGAAGCAGTCCTAAGTTTCTCCAAAATTGCTGCAACAGGTTAACCCTGCAATGACGGTGTCTCTTAGTTTCACAAAACTAGAATGTATTTCATATGATTAAGACTTTCTGCAGTTACTTATCATTTAATAAAACACAGGTGGTAGTAGCCAGATCTTATTAAAACAAACATCTTTAGTTCCTTTGAGTAACAGCAGAACTTTGTCTATTTATAGACCATGAAAAGATTTTGTTCTTTTATATACTATGGATTTATGCAAATTTCATGAAGGATTTTTTATGTAAGTTCCCTCTGATTTATATCTTATTGTAAAAAAATAAAAATTATATTTGACCATCAAATAAAAATCTTGAGATTAACTAACACTCTGAACTGTTTATTCATAAATTTCAATTTAAATGCTGCCCCCATTTTAGTCTTCTACAAAACATTGTTAAAACCAGAATAATTTCTTTGAGTGAGAACTAGACTGAAAATATCTCCAATCTACTGACAGTTTATTGGGAAGAAACTAATTTTTTCTCAGTATCATCATGCACAAAAGCAGGTGTAACATACTGTTATTCATCAGCTGCCCTAATAAAACTGAACTTAAAAAAAAAAAAAAAGAAGAATTGTGGGGAAACCATCTCCATAAGGAAATTAAGGAACTGGTGGTGGGGATTTTAACTTGACTAAAACAGAGCTTAATTTGGAATTGTTTGGCCTTGATCTAGTAAAAAAAATGTGAAAGCTTAAAAAGTCAAATGCCCACCCTGTTTAAAGTATATTAACCCATTACCCATTGATAAAAAAATAATGAAACTTTAATTGTGGTGAAGTATCAGAAATTCTTCCTTCATTTGAAGGTGGCAATTTACAGCAATGAATAGTGCTTTGCTGGACAGGTTTCCTAAGAGTTGACTCCTTGTATATCGTTACTTGAGCACAGCAGATCACATACAGACATTATGACCTTATTACCCGTATCTACAGGATAAGCATGATCGCCATCTATAAAGCTGGAAAAGTTATCTACAGGTGGTGAAACTGATAGTAGCTGAGAGGTTTCACTTAGAAAATTAACATTACTGGGTTTTGGCAATTCCCATCTTCCTTTGTTGTTAAAAGTATTCATGAATCTCCAGAGGCTACTTAAGTTTTTTGAAAGCTGAATTGAAAGTTCCGTCATTTCTGTCATTGTTTTGACAACCCAAATCAAACATTTCTTTAAATGTTAATGGTGAAGACTTCCAATTCTTAAAATGATCCCATGAGAATATAATTAAATTGGCTTTTTAAAACAGCTCTTTAGATATTGATTATATGAATACAGAAAAAGTAAAAAGTGGAATTTAAATTCCTTTTTTTATTAACACGTGTTCTTAGCCCTTGTATTCTAGTAGGGGCAATTGTTGTATAATACTATATATTTATTTATTTTTAAAAAATTGAGAGGAACATTTAAAAGAGAGCATGGAAGAAAAAAGAAGTGCTCTAAGTTTTTGAGTAATTGGCAAGGAATGGAAATATTTAAATTAGCTGGATTTTTTCTTATGATTTTACAGAAAAAAAAAATCAGAAAAAAGTCTGTTTGTCTTTTACAACAGAGAAAAGGACAGAAGGAACTGGAAATAGGGTTAAACTGGCCAGAAACCAATACTACCTTCATTGAAATCTCTGTGAAATTGTCATCTAATGCAGTTCTTAGTACTCAAGTCGTCTAGCAATGCCATGCTTATACAAAATAGGTATGCAAGGATCCTTGGCCATACCAGGCTTTAGCAAGAATCTAGAGGTCTATAGAAGAAACATCTACATCTCAGTTAATTACTTTACATGACCTTAAAATTCAAGGAAGAGAAATAAATTTTTCAGTCATTATTCTTGCAACCTGTTTTAGATAGGTAAGTTAGTATAAAACATATAAGCTGGTATCTATAGTATCTTAAGTTGGTATAAGAAGTATGATTCTCTCTATTGTCTGTCAAGGAAAGCTGCGATGTCACAGATGTCTGTACTTTAGATCCAACGGGAATTGTTTAGATGAATTCCTGTGCCACAGCTTGCTAAGATCCACAACCTGTCTTCCCTCTGTCTTAGATCCTGTCCCTCAAAGCTGATTCCAAGGTCAGCTTTTTAAGGAAGTAGGTCCCTTCACAGCATCACAAACACTCTGTGAATTATCAGCTCTGAGCTTATGAGAAGATAAAAAAATTGCAACCAGGCTAGTCAGTGAGAGGGATATGCCAGACTCATAAATACACATACTGTGAGCTTCACAGCAAGACCTAAAAATCCAGGCCTTCTTTAATTACAAAATGAGAAAGTCTGGAGCTGTTCTTCTGTGTTTTTTAGGCACCAGATGTCCTGGAAAGGAAAAAAAGAGTTTAGAAGCAAGAATGTTTAAAATAAAGTATGAACAGGAAGAAAGTATATATGCACACATGGCTTATTAAGTCACATAAGGCTCATCATTCCAAGGTTTCAAAATACAATCTTAATTTTGGACTTTTAGTTAATCACACAATTAAACAATGTTGCAGTATCTTATTTTTTGTTAGTGTAGATCTTTGTTCAAAACATATGAAAGTAGATGAAAAAAATAGCCATTGATTTCACTGGGTTTTATATAAGGCTCTTTGAGCTGCATTTTTACATAGAATTTTCTTATTCTTTATACATTATAGACACTGATGAAAAAGCAAACTGAAATAATCAAAGAAATAATATTTTTATATGATTTTTTTTTTTCCCCTGGAGCCCATAGGACACTTTCTCTTCTCTTTTGCTCTGTGGTTTGAACTCATGTCCCCAGAATAAAAAGACGACTTTGTTTATTTTGGGGACTAGAAGATATTATGTTGTTATTCCTAGTGCTGTCATTTTATTGGCCTGACAAAGAAGGCCCTCAGGAATTGTCTGGTCTGTCTGAGTCTGAGCTGATAGCTTTAACTGTTATAGCAATTATACTGGAGAAGGTGACTATTGCCTAACTTGGCTTGGCTTAACTCTGTTATTACCCTTTATGGCAAAGATCTAACAATCCTATGCAGTCACTAAAAAAAGAACCAAAAAACCAACAAACACACCTAACATTAGCCCTTTATAGTGTTTTGGAAAATTATTAAGCTGTTATAACTAATAGCTAAGTGGTGTAAACAGTCAAATGTTTGATGGAAACAAAGGGAAAAGAAGAGCAGCTAAGCAGACTCTGTTAAGAAAATCTATAAAAAAATCCCCAAGTGGCCCCAAGACTGAGGTAAACTTCCACCGTGAGCATCCTATTTTTCCTAGCAAAGACCTAACAAAGCTGATGACTCCTTTTTACCTCCCTCACCCTCATCCTTTGGCAGGAGTGAACCTGCAGGTGTTACGACTCAGAGGTAGACCAAAGTGAGAATAATCCCAGGGAAAAGGGGCTGATACTAGGAAGCCCATGTCTTCACTGTGTCAATGACTTGTGAACATTACTATCATTGTAATTGGACCAATAATAACTGGGTTTTGTATATTAATTAGACTGTTAAGGCTTTAATTAGACTAACAATAAATAATAAAACACATATCTGTTGTGCTTCTCTTTACCCATAGAAAAATTTTAACCATAACAGTTTCAATAAATATGCCATTGCTCTATCTAAAACTCAAGAAAACACCAATCTCTGCTTAGGTCATCTGGACTTGGTATTCATTTTCATGGTCGTTGGATGAGATTACTTAAGGAAAGGCATATTGTTATTCCTTTTGTCTACCATATGTACAATTCTTATTAAACATCAGGGTTTTTTTCCTATTAAAAATGTTGCTTTTTCTCCTTTGCTAAGGAACCTAGCCTTTGTTCAGGAATCTACTACTGTGTGAGCACTGTGGAAGAGTGCTACACAAAAGCTACATTTAGGCTAGTAAATTAAACATGTCTAGGACTGTTGTTTGGTTTTGAGGCCAGCTGGCACAGAACAGCTTGTATTCATATTATTAAATTCTCTTACTCTCCAAACAGTATGGCCACGTCCTAATTAAGAATCCTTTTTCTTCTATGGTATCTCCCAGAACATACTTGTGAATAACTGGGAAAAGTGTTACTTGGCTCATGCAAGACTGTGCCAGGGGCTGTTCTTACAACTGAACGTTATGGAGACTTGATTTCTAATGACTGGGAAGTGGTAATATAGATTTAGCTTAAACATTTGACCTACCTACATACTTACATATTTCCTTCATTAAATACTTAAGTATTGTCCCATCATAATAAATGAACACCTCTCAATCACCTACTTAATTAGCTGCTTTGCTTGATAGATAAGTATATTTCTCTATAGTAAGTATAATATAATAAGTATGATATATGTATATTTCTCTATAGTATATTTCTCTTTATACTTACGATATTTCAATGATGGAGAACTAAGGCACAGAGGGTAAGGCAAAGATCCATTTATATTCTTAGACTACATTTACTTACCTCTTTGAACTTGATCCAGCAGAAACTGTGATTTATGCATGGTTTTAATTATATTAAATATGTTAATTAAGTAATTTCTCACGTTTTTAAATCTGAAGAGCCTTAAATAGAAGTATTCTACCTGTTTGGGATTTTTTTTTAGAATAGATGTTGTAAAAATAGATGTTTTCAGAACAGCGCTGTAAAAAAACACAGAATAGCTCAAATACATGGAAATTGACACTTCCTGTAATCAACTTGACTCCACCACTTCTGGAAATGTGAAGAATTTTACAAATTTTAACACAGTTACAGCTCAGAGAACAGGGCAAGATAAGTGTAACTTGCTTCTAGATTACAGTGTATTTACATAGGAATAAATGTGAGAAAAAAAAAAGATCTATTCCTTAGAGGATGTTGTTTCAAAAAAAAAAAAAAAAAAAAAGAACTTGACATAGATTATTTGTCAAAATAGAGGAATTTGAGGAAATTTCATTTCAGAATTATTTTCTTAGGATGTTACATTTCCACATTGAAAGTGATATTACTGCATAAATTCCACTCAAAAAATTGTTTGAATACAAGGCATGGCAGAAATGTAGTAAGCAAAAAATATGGAATCAGCTATACATGTAAATGCCTATTTATCATAGAATTAGTGTGACTTTCAAACTAAAATTAAGTATGCTGGTTTTAGGTGCCAGATTATAAGGAGCTATATGCCTACACTTACATAAAACACAGTATGGCATTTGCAACTGTACCTTTTTTTTTTTTTAATTGAAAAGCTGTTATTTCCAGTTGCATAGTAGCAGTATACAGATTCATTGGTTCATACTCATACGCATATTCATATGAAGACCAACTATGTGAAGCACTCAAGCATGTAATTGACTTAAATAAGGAATGTTGACAAGCATTAAGCTATTTTCTAAGTAGGAGTAGGATTATACACATCCTTAAAACTAAGAACATACTCAAGTGCATTGAATCAAGCCTGAAAAAGGGACAGTACAATTTGCTGACTCAGCAGCAGCAGTTACTGAAGTGTTCAGTGCTTTTTCTTTTCCTCTTTTCTTTTAAAACTTTTTATTCAAATGATAATTAGGTTTGTCCCTGCTCTGCTTGCTGGAGTTTATAGCTTGAGGTGTCATTACAACATATTCAGCCTAGTTCAGGTAAGAAAACTAATAGCTCTGGAATCTTTAAATCTGAATAGTCTTAAAATTGAGTTATTACAGTCCTTTTTGTATGAGGATGGCCTATTCACACTGGCAAACTGTTGTCTGTCTTGCCTACATTTCTCTACTCAAACAGAGTAACTTTCCTTCTCTGAGAGTTAAAATTTTAAAGAATGTTTCCTATCCACATTGTCTTGTAGCTGGCCATGTTGTAGAACTGATCTCAAAATCTCCTTATGAAATCTGTTCCCTCTCTCATAAAACAATTTAAAATTCATAGGAGAGATACTCCAGATGAATGTATTGCTCACAGTGCTAAGGAGTCATTTTAACTCTCCCAGTTTCACTCTTTGCTGTTAAGCACTAGTTAGTAAAACAAAGCAGAACAGTCTTCTAAAGAAAAATGAGAGCCCAATTAATCTACATTGTCTTATTTCCTGTTTTTCACAGGGGCAAATGCAAAAAAAAAAAAAAAAAGGAAGGAAATGCAAGGTCTAAATTCAAGTCTATTTCAGTGAGAATTCAGTTTCTTATCCACTCACGTTTTTCTGGTCACTAGCTTATTTATCGAGGCCTCCAATTTTCATATTGATTAGATTTTCTTCTGGAGAAGTTAGAGGCAAGTGAAGTTTCGGAGTTTGTCCTTTGGCTGTGTTTACAGCATTGACAGAAGCTTTCCATGTTTGTATCCTCATGTATGAGTGAGTTCACATCCCAGCTGTGTCTGCATCCGGCTTCTTCCTTTTCCTCCTCAGATGGCCCAATTCCTGGAGAAGGAAACAAAGAAATCCTGGCATATAAGAAGTCATCCCTCCAGTAAATTAATCTCTGAATGTCTGAGGACCAGCACTGCAGGCAAAAATGTGGCATATCCCTGCCCGAAACTTCAGACACAGCTAAGATGCATACTCGGACAGCAGGATGACTGAGCACACAGCAGAGCAAACATCCTGAAATGTAAGCACCAGCAGTCAGTGCCTAAATATCAGAACTGGCACCTAACATGACAATTATAAAACCTAACACAATGATATAAAAGATGCAGTTGCCATAAAAGATGAGGGTTTTTTTTTGGTTTTGGTTTTGTCATTCTTTCTGAATAAAATACAGAAAAGTTGCTTTAGAGTCCCGCCTCTGTAAAAAGTGACTGAGGAGGCTAAGGAATTTTTGACTGGATGAAGAGCATCCAGTGCTTCTATGAATAGCAGAATCCTTGTAGACATATTCATCACAGGCAGCTGCTTACAGAAAAAAAAGAAAAAAGAAGTGGAAAAAAAGAGAATCTCAAAGACAGTCATTCTCTGGGTTTGGTGATTTACTCAAGGTTTCAGAATAGTACCCCAGTGACTGACTTCAGGTTACTATATCCTTCCCAGAGTAGCTATGTATGATTGTTTTTGAAATGAACTGAATCTTCAGAAAGCACATCCAGAAAAGAATCATTAATTATACTGTTTCTAATTTTTCATACAATAGCCTACCAGTTAGAACAACTCTTTGGGAACTGGATTATATTTATTCAATTCTTGCTTTATTTTGAGTGGAGATGATCAAATTTCCCTTTTCTAGGAGGCTTTTTTAATAACTAAATTATTTTGGGGGAAATTTTTTCCCCTCTTCTCTTTGGTACTGCATTATAATGCAAAAAGTAGTTCAAGAGTCATTGGGCCATGGGAGAGAGGCAGAGAAGGAAGGGAGGAAAGAAAGATTCTGATACTTTATGCTGATGACAAGGGCGTTCACCCGAAAAAGTTCCTATGGGTTTTGGTGAGTAATAATAACTAGCCTCTTGCTTGTCTTAAAAGGAAGAGAAGTGTAGTCATTTAATCTTATTCTATCAGCCAAATCTTATGTTTTATCTGAGGGACTGAAGAGAAACTGCTCTCTGTTCTTGAATTTACTCTTTCAAATCATTCTAAATGCCTAAAGGTTTGTTGTGTATACTCTGCAACAAACCTTCTTGGTGGCCAATATACTCCGGAGTTTGATTAACAGCAGGCACAAAATAGTGCAGGAATTTAAGACAACAGCATTAACCCGAGCAGAATGGAGCAGTTGTCCTCAAGCTCTCAGGGATTATCTCTGAAAGATAAGAAAGGGCAGCTGGATATAGCATTAAAAGGGTCAGAGCGTAGTAAGTTATTTGTTACAGAAAGGGAAGAAATTTGGTCTAGCTGCATTACTAGCACAGCTATGAAGGCAAAAAGAGACGGGTTTTAACAAAAATTAAGGTTTTAAGGTAAAAAGAGTTTAAGCTGGTAACTCTTGGTTATGTTTTGCAAAGCAGAAGTAGACAGAAGAAAGGGAAAGGAAAAAGAAAAAGAAAAAAGTATTGTCCTCTGCTCATAAATAAGTAAAATTCTAGAGCAAAACGTGTATTTATGTGTATCTGGATACAAATTAACATGTTTTCACTAAAATCAATTTGTATTGTTTTCCCATGATAATATATACACACGCACACAAAATTGTATCTACTGCTTTCTGCCTGCATTATTATATGATAATGTAAAACAATAATTTTAAAGAACATATATGCACTATTGCTACTTTTTTCATGATGGCAAAATTATAAATATAATTTAATGTATTTTTCATAAGAAAAATTGATTACTGCACATGGAAAACTTATATTGCATAAGGAAGACTATGGCAAGGGTACATACCAGAACTTTCAAATCATAAACAGATCTTGGGACTGTAGCTAAAATAGTGTAGTCTTTGGAAAGGGGAAGAAAAGCAGAGAAAGGTCAAACAACTGGCAAGCTTTTTGAGGAAACTGGACCATTTATCCAATTGTAAAATCTTTGAAGGCTAAGGAATAAGCAGTGAAAGCTATTCAGCTACTCTCTTCCTTGCAGGCTAAAGTATTCTCATACCATTGGTCAGGCAACTAAGTTTAGAAGCAGCTAATCCGTGATGCCCATTCTACTGTGGGCTCTCTTCCCTATAGGACTAATCCTTTTCCCTGTGTGAGAGAACACAGTTTGCCATTGACTATTATTGGACCCAGAGCTCCCAGTAAGAAGTGCTAGACCATTACAACTAACTCACGGAAAATTTTTGAAAACTTTCCCAGAGAAGGTTAGAAGACTTCTATTAAAAGAGATGTTAACCCTTTAAGATAATAACAGCTCTTTAGAAGGAATCATATTGCTGGTCATCCAAATGCAGCTCGGCTTTTCCCCTTCCTCCCCTTTCATCAGCAAACTTAACAGCTGGGGCCTCATGCAGGACACACAATTGACAGATAGAGGACTCAGATGCCAAGGTCTAGAATAAATTTTTTAGCAGCAACATCTGTGTCTGTTGCAAAGCCCTTGGCTGATTTCTTGGCTGGCTGCTTGGCTGCCTCTGCTCTGCCTGTGACAGTGCTGGCTATGCTAATGGCCATGTAATGGCCCCTGGTGCCCTCTTGGGGAATTAAACTGCTGATAAATTTGCTGGCTTGCCTTGTCCCTGGGATCTTTTTTTAGCTTTGAGTGACCTGCAGCTGGAGGGGTTTGTTCCTTATTTGAGAGGAAGGCCCCTGAACAAATGCTCACAAGTTCAGTGTATGCAAGGCCAATTGATGCTGCCAAAGGAATATTTTGCAGTCTGCTGTAAAGTCACATTCTTTTTAGATATAACATCTCCTCAAGTCACTGGAAATACTAAAGATGTCAGAAAGTGAAAAATTCTGGAGAGCACAGGCTATGGAGTCTTCATTCACTTTAGTGTGCTATGAATTTTGAAACAGAGGGTTTGTTATCTTACAGAACATATAGAAAACTGACTGGTTACCTGTTTTTCCAAAAAAACGGTGCTGTTAAATGTCTCAGAATTTCTCAAGAAGGTTCATATTTTGAGTGTTTTTGGTTTTTGTTTGTTTCCTCCTTTTTATTTACAGCATATTTAATCTGGTTGCAACTGTTGCAGTCTCTGTTTTTCACTTGCTAATCACCTCAACCTTTCCTAAAATGCCTAAGTTTGTCCCACAGAGATTTGTTTTGTTTTCTAAATGATCAGAAGGCAGGGTAGGTAACTCTTTATTGGCAAAAGTACAAGCTATGCTTTTTTTTTTTTTTTTTTCCCCCCAATACAGAAACTGCTTAAATAGATCCTAAGCCCCAAAGGACTCGTGCATGTATTCAAACTTAAGTGTCCTGTGAACAGTCTTTCTTTCTCTGCCTGTAGTTCCTCAGGCTCTCTGGCTTTGCCATGGGCTCATAATGACTATTCAACTGAGTGTTAGCTAAAATACTAATATTCAGTTTCTGCAGACTTACTTTTCAAGTGCATTCTTGAAGATGAATAGTAAAGACAGGGTGATGCACTTTGCCTAGGAGAAATCCTGCTCCCTTTATGCACAGAAATAGAGTAACCCCTCAGGGCCTGATTGTTCAGTTCCCTAGGGTTTCTTTATGCATTTTGGTGATATAAAATGCCTGCAAATATAGTAAACATTGTCAACAGGGAATATTAAGGCATACGGAGCAGGTCAATGGAGCGTCTGAGAAAAGGGTGTGTGACTGAAAGCCTCAAGGTATTAGAAACAGAATGAAACAGCAGTGTTTGCACAGCTCTAGTTTTCTCCAAGATTGGGCAAGTAGGGTTTGGGCTTTCCTCAGCGAAAAGTTTCTTCCATAGAGGATAAATAATAATAAAAAAAGAGGATTAATTTCAGTAAGTTCATTGGGATGAGTTAAACTGGGGGGACGGAGGGGGAAGGGAGAGGGGGAAGAAAAAAGAAAAAAAGACATGGGAAGGGGCACAAGAGCACAAAAGCACAAGAGCACAAAACAACAAAAAATAACCCCAGATTTGAATATCTAATTCTAATACCTGATGTTACATGTCTAATATACCTAATGTCAGACACCAAGGTGAGACTGTCTCAAGATTGAGACATCGAACTCTTAGGTGTCCTCTCACCTAGCTTAGATACCTGAGATATAGGCTATTATTACCTATTAAATGCAAGGAAAGATTAATGCATCTAAGAATTAGATTCACAGCTATCAATGACAGGCAGCTAGGTACATGGTAGCTGTTACCAGTTATAAACACTGTGCAGATGTGGAGTGCCTATGCTGGACCCCTTCCAGAGAGTTAGGTTTTTCAAACACGATTAGAGAGAAATAATGCTTTGTTCAGAATGACAGTCATATTCCAGAGCTAGTTGCTTAAGAAAAGTCATTTTTTTTTCCTTCCAGGAAGAATAAAAGTACGGAAATACATTCAATATGCTATGAAGCAGTGTCGACCAAGGGTCTCCAAAATTCACATACTTACTAAAATTCAAAATCTGTCTGATGCTTCTTGATACAGACTTTTATTTATTAAAATATTGTATGCAAATTCAAATACTGTTAGTGCCTAAGACTGAAAGAAAATAATTTCAAAATATTGTATGTTTATTGGTTATGATGGTCTCACGAGAGCTAAGCCATCTGAATATGTGATCTAAGCCAAGCAAAGTATGAGTTTGGATCTGTACTGAGTCTCTTAGGTACTGAGATTTTGTACTACCAGAGAGGACACTGTAAACACTTGCTTTCTTCTTTTGTGTCATTCTAGGTCTATGCCGACAATGACTACTAGCTTCATATCCACAGGTGATACACTAGTGCCAGAACTGCAAAAAACCATAAGAGTTTATATAGACAAAGAGAATACTATTTTCTGAATATTCCTTAGTAACTTTCTGCTGACATTTGTATTATTAATATATTATAGAAGTTGGATAAATTATCTATTATGCTATTCATTATTTGCCCTCTAATTTTCTTTATTTAAATAGTATTCCCAGTAATTTCATGCACAAACAGATGTATGGACTGGTAAGAAAATACTGACTCTCCATTCAGGAAAGATTTTTCTTAACATTGTTACAGATCAGATTTTTTTAATTATTATTATTTTTCTTAAAACAGCTGAAGTTTCATCCAAAAGGACAAATGGGAGGAGTATCTCCTGTGATGTATAAAAATAAATCATATCAAGTGCTATAAAATATACTTTGAGTAACCATCGTACATTGATAAATTTAGGTGGTTAGATTTTAGATTTGTAGGTTTAGATTTGATATACTAATAAGTTCTCCTTGTTAATTTGCATTACTCTGCTGTTTAACATTTTGTTTATACTACTGCCATTTGGAAAACAGTTGACTTTTATAAGAGCTGATGCAACAGTTTTCCTAGGAGGGAACATTACTGTACTGTAGAAAGGTCCTAATAGCAACGGTATGAGCTTTTGAATACCAATATAAAATATCACCGATGTATTGATAATGAATATCTGTAAAACCAAATAACAAGTTAAAAAACACCAATAAAATCCGAATATGGATGAAAATATGCTTCTTTTCAAAACAAGAGATAAAATAATATTTTAGAAACTGTACAAATCTTAATAATCTTTATTTCTTTTAACAATGTGTTTTATTGGAATTTAGGAGAGATAATAAACATAGAACCATAGAATCATAGAAGCATTTAGGCTTGGAAAAGACCTTAAAGATCATTGAGTCCAACTGCAAAGCTAATACAGCCAAGTCCACCACTGAACCATGTCCCTAAATGCCGCTTCTACACGTCTTTTAAATACCTCTGGGGATGGTGATTCAACCACTTCCCTGGGCAACCTGTTCCAATGTTTTAGAAACCTTTCTGTGAAGAAATTTTTCCTAATATCCAATCTAAACCTCCCCTCGTGCAACTCGAGGACATTTCCTCTTGTCCTATCACTTGTCACTTGGGAAAAGAGGCCAACCCTCACCTCGCTACAACCTCCTTTCAGGTAGTTGTAGAGAGCCATAAGGTCTCCCCTGAGCCTCCTTTTCTCCAGGCTAAACAACCCCAGTTCCCTCAGCCACTCCTCATAAGACTTGTGCTCTAGACCCCTCACCAGCTTTGCTATCCTTCTTTGAACATGCTCCAGCACCTCAATGTCTTTCTTGTAGTGAGGGGCCCAAAACTGAACACAGCACTCAGCCAGTGCAGCCTCACCAGCGCTGAGTACAGGGAGATGATCACTTCCCTAGTCCTGCTGGACACGCTATTTCTGATACAAGCCAGGATGCTGTTGGCCTTCTTGTTCCACCTAGGCACACTTCTGGCTCATATTCAGACGGCTGTCAACCAACATCCCCAGGCCCTTTTCTGACAGGCAGCTCTCCATCCACTCTTCCCCAAGCCTGTAGGGCTGCATGGTGTTGCTGTGACCCAAGTGCAGGACCCAGCACTTGGCTTTGTTGAACCTCATTCAGCTGGCCTTGGCTCATTGATCCATCCTCTGCAAATCCCTCTGTAGATCCATCCTACCCACAAGCAGATCAACACTCCTGCCCAACTTGGTGTCGTCTGCAAACTCACTGAGGGTGCACTCAATCCCCTCATCCAGATCATTGATAAAGATATTAGAGAGAACTGGCCCCAATACTGAGCCCTGGGGAACACTACTTGTCACTGGCCACCGACCGGATTTAACTCCATTCACCACAACACTTTTGTCCCAGACATCCAGCGAAGCATACATCCACCCAAGCCATGGACAGCCAGTTTTTCCAGGAGAATTCTGTGGAAAATGGTGTCAAAGGACTTACTGAAGTCTAGGTAGACAACAGCCACAGCCTTTCCCTCATCGATAAGCAGAACACCTTGTCGTACAGGAAGATCAGGTTTGTCAAGCAGAACCTGCCTTTCATAAACCCATGCTGACTGGGCCTGATCACCTGGTTGTCCCACATGTGCTGTGTGATGGCACTCAAGATGGCCTACTTCATAACCTTCCCCAGCACTGAGGTCAGACTGACAGGTCTGTAGTTCCCCAGATACTCCTTCTGGCCCTTCTTGTAGATGGGAGTCACATTTGCTAACCTCCAGCCAACTGGGACCTCCCCAGTTAGCCAGGACTGCTGACAAATAATTGAAAGTGATTTGGTGAGCACTTCTGCAACTCCCTCAGTGCCTTTGGGTGGATCCCATCCAGCACCATAGACTCGTGTGTGTCTAAGTGGTGTAGCAGGTCACTCACCATTTTCCCTTGGATTACAGGGGCTTCATTCTGCTCTCCATCTCTGTCTTCCAGCTCAGGGGTCTGTGTACCTGGAGAACAACTGGTCTTACCATTTTCCTCATCCTTGGTCACTATGTTTCCCCCTGCATCCAATAAAGGATGGAGATTCTCTTTATCCCTCTTTTTGTTGCTAGTGTTTTTACAGAAACATTTTTTACTGTCTTTTATGAATTAAGTTCTAGCTGGGGTTTGGCCTTTCTAATTTTTTTCCGTGAGGTGCATAACCTCATGACCTCCTTGTAGTTCGCCTGAGTGGTCTGCCCCTTCTTCCAAAGGTCATAAACTCTCTTGTTTTCCTGAGTTCCAGACAATGGTGTCTGTTCAGCCAGGCCAAACTTCTTCCCCACTGGCTCGTCTTTTAGCACATGGGGACAGCCAGCTTCTGCACCTTTAAGATTTTGTTGTTGAAGAATGTCCAGCCCTCCTGGACTCCTCTGCCCTTCAGGACTACCTCACAAAAGACTATCAACCACGCACTATCTCCACATGACGAATATTCAAGCAGTTAGGGCTAGACTTAATATGACTAAAGTCAAACAGTATTATGTTAGTAGAAGATACGGGGTTTAAAAGAAAGAGACAGCAATCCTGATTTGTTGGCTCCCTTCTTATTGTTGTGTTATCGATTGATATTGCAATGTATTATGCTGATTAAACGAAACTTCCTTCAGAATGGAGCTATATTTTGAGATCCATTTCCCACATTTCCATTGTGAGAAACTGAGCACAAATACTGACACACAGGAATCAAATGCTAAAATCTAAACTCTTGCTAATCATTGGCTTATGAACCTTTAAGCAAAAATATGTAAGAAGAATAATCATGGATATTACTTTACTGTACATTAAATGTAAATCACCGCTCTTGTTCAAGCTCAGCACTTTACGTTGTCATGGCAGGATTGCAAGCTATGGACAGTTATCGTATTTTAGATGAACCATGGAGCAGAAGGAAAAGTTTTGGCAAAATATTTTGTCACAGTCTGCTTAGCTGTGCATACCGTTAGCATCTTGCCTACTTCCACAGCATACTTATGTGGACAATAATGAGCAACTTAAGCTATACTTGCCTTTATAACGGTTTGGGCAGAATGATGGCAGGCTACAGACGTGCTGCAGCCAGCAGTGGCTTTATGTAAAGTTGACTTGAAGGGCAGACTGGGATCGAGCTCATTTCCTGGCCTTTGTTCCTTGCCAAGTTCTCAGTAACAAAAGCAACACAAACCAACAAACAAACAAATCCAAACAAAAAGACTGAAAGGTATCGATGCCATATTTTGCACTTGGAATACTTTTGATCTCATTAAAGAAGGTGTAGCACTGAAACTCTCTCTTTGTATAAGATATCCTTGTTTTCAGCTATGTTAATGAGAATTTTTCCTATTGTACTGTGAGTAACGTAATTTAGAGACTGTATGTTAAAGGTCTCAGAATGTAAGACATTTAGGACAGATATCTTCATATTTTATTTAGTTCTAATTCACTTATTGTGCAGCAGATTATTTACTTATGATAGCAGTTAAGGTCTAAATTAATAAGAACTTTGATTATATTCAAGCGAACTAGTGTGTCAGCATATCAGTACAGCTACCTGTAACAGAAGATGATGCTTCACATAATACTTTCTAACTTTAAGTTGGTAGAAGCACAAAAAGTTAATTATCACTGTTGTGCACGTGTGCATGAAATGTATTGCAATAGAAAAAATCTATTAATTCAGGCCATATTAAAAATTTGACATACTGAAAGATTTTATTTTTGCTTTTAAGAGCACGTACATCCTTGCATATAATTTTTTTTTAATTGCAATACAGAGTTAAGCAATTAGAAATGTTTCTTCATAATTAATAGCTTGAGTCCTTCACATGTGTTATGACACAGTCTGTGTAATACAAACACATACTTTTCTTTCCTCCCACAGGGTCCCTTATTCAGTATCCAAGATGTATGGAGTTCAATTACCAAGCAGTTTTTGCAATATATTTTATATCTATGCAACTTTTTTCTTTTCTGCACACTGATCAACTGTTGTTCCAAAGACAGAATTATTTATCTTCTTGTGAGCATTTCCTCTGGGGAATGTGAATGTACCATAAACATTAATTAATTTATTTTTATGGCATCACTGAGAGATAGAGAGGTATTATTTTACAGGTGATGAACAGAGACAGAGAAATGAAAGTAAAAGTTTTCCATTTATTTTATCTTTTTGTGTGAAATGCCTTTGAACTATTTGATTTTGAGCTCTAGGCTCATTCTTTCTGCAAATCACACCCCTGAGCTCTCAAGTCAGACTGAGAAACTAAGGGAGATATATCTATAGGCCATAAGTGACCTTCAGTGAAGAAAGCCAACCACATACCGGACTGCTTCAGCAAGAGTAACCAGCAGATCAGAGGAGGACCAAGGTGAGTCTTACCCTATACGTAGCACTTGTGAAGCCACCTGAACATCTGGATCCATGTTTGGACTATCAAGTAAAAGACAAATACTGATACAATAGAATGTGCCCATAAAAGAGACATAGCTGTCTCTTTTGCACTTACATTCCATGAGAAATTCAACTGTTTTGACTAAGAATTAATATCCTGTTGTTTATTATTTCCACCAGTAAACTTCTTCCACAACCTCTGTGGAAAACTGTGCAAATGGACTGTGGACTGTGCAAATGATAGAATTAATCTCCATGTTTAGGTCAAGACCCTCTTTTATAGTGAGAAAGGCAGAGTCACATTTAATATCACTAAATACTGATTTGAATGACAAATGCTGTTGTAGTGTATACTTACAGACAGTCAGTATACATTTTTTTGAGTAATACTAACTCAAGTATTCCTTAATACACACATTTGATTTTACAAATTTGATATATATATATAGATGATCTTGATCTAGATCTAGCCTTTTGGTTTATTTCCTGACAACAAAGAAAAAACTAACTGAAATGTAAGTAATCAACCCAAAAGAGAGACGATTGAATGAATAATTTCTGATAAAAGACTTTGTACTCAATTTTAACAGTTCTTTGGAAACTGATTTTTTTTTACCTTTCTTTTAGTATCCAACTCTTGCTATCCAGCTTGTACAGTTCAGGATATAGTCTCAACCTGTAGCGCTTTCAGCTGCACTTCTTTCAGGAAAAGCAATTGGCTCTCCCTAGCCTTCATTCTGTCCTGGTTTCAGATCTGCGTGCTAAGCTCCTTGTTTAAGACCTTTGTGACTTTTTCAAGAAAAACAAACCAAAGTTAATTTAAGCAGTTCAAATAGCAGGCGTTTGACAACTGAACTGAAATGGTTTAGGGAGCGATCACGCAGCTAACAAATCAGAAGGGTGATGAGCATTCCTGGGGAGTGGAGATGAGCAGCTGGGGAAGGGAAGGAGAAAACAAGCTCCTTCCATTCACACAGCTGCAGCTGGACCAGTTTTACTTTCTTTGACATTCTGCCTCTGTGTTTTATCTAGAAGTTCCAATGGTGTTTCCTTGAGCTGTGTGGAAGACGCTCCGTGAAGGTCATTAAGGTATATCAAAAATTAAGTCTAGAGAAATCTTACAATGAGAGTTTTATGGACTAATCTCAAGCCTCTTGAAGTAAAACTCCCATTACCTCAGTGGCTAGCTAATCAGTAGACCTCAAATTCCTGTATTAAGAGAGCAGGTCTTTCATCATGGAAATACTATAAAACAATGTTTACGTGTAATTAGCTTGTATTCATAAGAGTCATTTGTGATTGCTGTCTTCAAACCTATTTATTATTAACATTACACAGGGTGAAATTAATGGTATTAGAAAAAGAAAATAAGATTTACGGAGCACACAGAAAAATGCCTGCCTTAACTTTCACATATCTGTCCTCTTGACTTTTACTTAAATGTGATTTTAAAAGAGCAGCATCAGGTATTATAAGTGTGTACATTTTCTTTCACATAAGATTGTTCAAATAGGTTGTATATATCTTAACCATCATCTATTTTTATTCTATAGCTGGATAGTTAAAATGGCTAGTATGTTGTTTGAAGAAAACAGCTTTTATAGGGTGTAGGAATCATTTGGATGGCATCACAGATTTCTGATGCCAAGGCCTGAAAAATATTATTCCAAAGGCAGCATCTGGCTTCTTGGCACATCTAGTCTGCAGTTTCTCAGTGCCTCCAGGTCTGTTTTGTGGTTGGTCAAATTTGAATGCTAATTTTAGTTCCTAACTTCTAAGAATAAAATAGACTTTTGACATTTTGTACAATGTATGCAGTTAGCACATACATAGTGAACATAGTGTACTACTTCTGCAAAGTATTGTTAGTTTTCCACATCAATATGTCTGTTGATTACCTGCATTTGTACTTACGCGAATATCTGTGCACATGACAAAATACATACCTAAATAATTATAGGAGGATCTTTATTTTTTTTTCCCAGCTGTTCAAACCATTATCTATGTTACACAGAAGTCATCAGGGACTAGATTTATTTCGTCATCCTTACCAAAATGAATATTTTGCAAGTAATCACAGTAGCTTCTGACATTCTTTAACATCTATAGAAAAAACTTTAGTTTGTGTTAAAGCCCAATTCTGCTCATATTCAGATGGATCATTTCTCATGTGTCAACTTTTTCTTCCCCACCCTCTTTGCTTCTTAACATTCACTTCTCTGATCTCTTTGCAAAAAAACCCCCACCCATCTACACAAATCACTTCTGTCTTTTGCTGTCATCTCGTCATAGCCAAACTGATCGCTATCTTTTCCTCTTTCTTCACAAGTCTGTCACCATTCTCAAGATCTTTTCTGCCTGCACTAGATTTCTCATTGTTCTTTATTCACCCTGACCCTAGCAATTACTTCTTCCTCTTTACTTCTGTTCTGTTTTATTCCAAAGCTTGACCAAAGGATCTATAGCACCTAAGAAAAAGAAATTCTATGTAGAAGTGAATATTTAAATAACATCTTCAGTCTACTCCATCAAATCCTTAATAATCTCCCTTTTCTTTGGAGTTCAAAGTACCATATATCAGCATGGCGGTAACTAAGACATCTAGGACAACTAAGGCTGGTGATAGAAATTTTATTCACTTATTTGCAGAAACACAAAAGAGTGAGTTTATGTGAACTCACACAAAAATTGAAGATTTGTTTCGATTGATTTTCTTGTTCTTAATGATTTCTTCAAGATCTATATCTTTAAGAATCTTAGTCTTTCATATTCACAGCAGAAAAACACTTCAGCTTGTGAGTCAACGTAAGCTGGTTTATCACTTGCCTTTAAAGGAATGGAGAAGGGGTGGGATTTCCTAATAATGGGACATGTCACATTCAGTCTCCAAGTTTTAAAATTCCCATAGGTCATTTTAAATTCACTCCAAAATCCAGTCCTTGACATAGAATTCAAATCTTCATAATTCTGCCACTTTCCAGGGAATATGGACTTGAATTGTTTTTAATGGTATTACAGTAATGTATTTCAGAGCATTGACTTTAAGCGAATTAACTTTGTCACCTTGTAATTGGCAGAACTGGGACAGTTAGCTAAAGCCCAAGCAGACACTGTTCATTTTATCAACAAGGGCCCTGTCACTGATATAATGTTTTATAGATTATATATGACAGTTTTACATCTGCTAAACATCTTTTCACACCAGACCTTTTTCACTTTTGTGTTAGAAATAGTGGAAAATTATTCTGAACTAAAATTATCTCCTTTATGATGCCATATACAAATGTATGTATTAATTGGCACGTATTAATTGGAAATATTTTGGTGCAAAGCCCCAGGAAAAAAAAAAAAAAGAAAGAACAGTGTACTCAGACACACTTACAGTACTGAAAGCTGTTTGATGCAAAACATTCTATTTTTCATACTTTTTTTTTTTTCTAATTTTACCCTGGAGCTTTTCCCAATGAATTAAGGCAGTTCAGTCATATTTGTTTATTTATTTATTTTGTTATTAATTTTATCTGCACCAGAAAACAGTCTTAGAATAAATGTGCTAGACCTCTGAATGCATTCAGATTGAAGACACTTCAAGTCACCCTGGTCAAGAGTGGTTTAAATGATGTGTTTTCTTTATGGAATTTAGAACTCATGTCAAGTCAGCTCTACCAAATGATGGACAACTTGCAGCCAGTCTGAAGGGAACTCTCTGAAGAGTACAATATAATCATGATGAAACTTAATTTATATGTCATAAAAATTACAGTCAGCTTCAACTAGGGCAGAAGTGTTTTGTCTGCACAGTTAAACAAAAAATGTTTCCTGCAAAAAAATCCACCAAACTCTCTTATTCCTTCAGCTGGGTTCTGGATGGCTATAATTCCCTCCTTCCAGGGTCACAGAATTGATTAAAAATGTTGATACATATTGTTTAAAGTATTATTTTTCTTATTAAAGTTTTATGTCTCCCTTTTTAACTGTCAGGCAAATCAAGAGAAGTTAGCTGAAGTATTCACAGCCAGAGAGAGCTCTTGAGGGCTCACAAATACTGGGTATATCAGTGGAAACTTAGTTAGCCCTCCTAAAGTATATATACTGTTAAATAAATCATAATAAAATTGGTCATTGCTGATGACATGTAGCTCCTCAGACTATATTATATTTCAACATACAAATGTACATGCTGAAGGTACTGATTCAGATTGCCAGAAATACACAAACATATGTGACTCAAAGGTAGTGATGATGAAATGTTTGCTTTCTGATTATTTTTCTTGTCCTTAGGTCCTTCATTTCTACCCAAGTCTCCCTTTAGGTAACAAAAAAAAAAAATCCTGACTATTTTTTTTTTCCCCTTTCTGTTCTGTGCTAGAAGAAAATATATTCTGTTAAATAAGAATGTTAAATAAAGTATAACAACTCTTAAACCAAAATTGAGCACTGCCAGCATTCTCATGAGGACTCTTTCTTAGGTAAGGTTTTGTATCTTCTATCTCATCAGCATCTGAGTCTTACCCCATATCTCTAGGCTATTTTTCCATCTGCCAGGTTATTGACCAATCTTAATCAGAAAGGGATTGAATAGATCCCACTATTTTAATCTAATCTGATGGTCAGTTGCAGTCTTCAGTGAAGCTAGTCAGTTCTGGCCCAGGATATCCAACTTCTCCACCTTCTATCTCCTTGTCAGGGCAAGGCACCCTTCCCCAGCCAATGTATTTAAGTTTACTGCAAGGACCCCTGCAAAACAGACAGCAGGTTTGTAGTACATTTTGATTGTACAAACCTCATAATCAATTAAAGAGTACAAAATTTATTGCAGATTATATCTTCCTAATTAATCAATGATCAGTACGTGAAGCTTGAATTAGGGCTGAACAGAATGACATGGAAAGCATTTTCTCCACAGTATAGAAATAACCATTAACCTTCATTTCCTCATATAAAACCAGGGATCTAAAGCCTGGAAAAGGATTGGTTAGTCTTCGACTAATTTCCACAGTGTCCAAAATCCTTTTGTTTTCATTTGCATCTCAGTTACACTTAGTTAACTTCTTGCTTAGTTGGTTTCTGGAGCAAAAAAAGCCAAAGAAGTAAGTGAGGTTTCTTTGAGGTAGTACAGTTAACACTAGAATAAGACCTTATAATACCTACTTATTTTCTGAAATCTGAACCATGATGTCACTGTGAAAAGAAATCCAGCTTCTATGTCAGCTCAAATCAACAGGAGTGTTCAAGTTGGTTGTACTGAAGTTTGTCTTAAACCTATGAACAGCAAAGCAGCTACCGAAATCTCTTTCTACCTTTTATCTTGCCAAATCAGTATGGGAAAAACCAGTTTATTCAGACAGTAAACTTTTATTTGGAGTACTATAGAGTTCTCTTTTCCAAATGGCCATATGTTTTCCACATGAAACTACATATTTTCATCAATAAACCAGTAGTGCATGAGGAAACAAATAACAGAAATACACCTATGTTATATATTATTAGGAGGTGTTTAAAGTGTAAACTGATGGAACAAATATTTTGTGGATAAAAAGACAATGTTTTCTCTATCACATCTTATAGGCAGTGTACAAATCCTGACTTATTTCTTTTGGATAATTGTTCCTAGATTTTTGTAAACTTATGGCAGATGTGTTCATGAAAAATTATGCCTGTCACAGAAAATTTGGAAAGAGTCCTAGGCTGCCCAATTATGCAAGAGTTATAGCTCATGTAAGGGACACCTACTGTTTTAAAGGGGAAAGTGGGAATTATAAATTTTCCACAAAGGAAGTTCTGTCTGGAAGATTTAATGGAGCTGGGACTTGAACAAAAGATGTTCAGTCAGGTTTTTTTGTTTTGTTTTGTTCTTTTCTGACACCTATTTTGTCAACAACAATTAATATTAAGTGCTGCAGTGGTTTGAATCCAAGCATAGGCATTTTATTCACACTTGCTGCTTAATGTATGCTATGTGAAGAAGAAACACTGAAAAAACAGGCATATTGCCAACTGTTTGTGTGTTTTTTTCCTCTTGAAGGTATTTTTTGAAAATCTGAATGCATGCTGTTAATATATGTGTTTATATATTCCTTTAATTACTTCATAAAAATAAAGTATAAAATACACATAACTTATAAAGAACTGCATTCATTACAGAGTATTATTTTTCTAAGTGATTCATAGATTCAAAGAACAGAAGTACCGATTATGTACACTTAATTTGACCTCATCTATTGTATGGACTGGCATACGCCATCACCCAGAAATTTCTGCTGCAGGCTTATATCTATAGCTGTGTGTAACATGGAAGTTCTATTTTATAAGAATTCCTGAGATATCAGATATGTGTTCTTTCGGGGGGGGTGGGGGGAAGGAAAAAGTAACAGCACCATTAATTACTTTTCCACAACGGAATATTCAGTTTAAAAAAAAAAAAAAATATATATATATATAAGAGAAAAAGACAGAAAGAGAGAGAGAGAAAGAAAGAGAGAGAGAAAGAGAAAAAGAAGAGAGAGAGAAAGAGAGAGAAAAAGAAGAAAGAGAGAGAGAAAGAAAGAGAGAGAGAGAAAGAGAGAGAGAAAGAGAGAAAGAAAGAGAGAAAGAAAGAGAGAAAGAAAGAGAGAGAGAAAGAAAGAGAGAGAGAGAAAGAGAGAGAGAAAGAGAGAAAGAAAGAGAGAAAGAAAGAGAGAAAGAAAGAGAGAAAGAAAGAAAGAAAGAGAGAAAGAAAGAGAAAGAAAGAGAGAAAGAGAGAAAGAAAGAAAGAGAAAGAGAGAGAAAGAAAGAAAGAGAAAGAAAGAAAGAAAGGAAGGCAAGGCAAGAAAATGCAAGGCAAGGCAAGGCAAGTAAAGCTCACAAGTAAGCACTGACTTACTACTGCAGTGCTTATTCTCCAACAGATGTCTGCTTCAAGAAGAACAAACAGGTCTCCTTTTGGCATAATAGCGTATAGGAAGAGAATCATTCAGGAAGTGAAATATGTCTGTTCTGCAATACAGTCATTCAGGAATTGAACTATGTCTATTTGCAATGGTAGAATCACACAGGGTTTCCTACTAATTCCCTTAAAATACTGTATTTGACAAGATATGCTTAAGACTGGGAAATAACAGCTAATGGCAGTTCATTGTGCGTAAACATTTTAAAACAAACTCCAACTTTAACTAGATAAAGAGGTCTTTGGTTATCTGGATCATTAAAAGAATATGTACAGTGTCTTTATTTGCAAACCATTAAGAAAAACACCAAGGAAAATGCCTGAAGGCCAAAAGTATTGCAAAGAAATAGAACCCAAAAGTGAAGTACCTCCAAATGTATGTGCTACTGGAATTATTGGATATGTTAATGCCATACCACAAAATTACAACAGATGACAAGGTTACTAGGAAACTAGTAAGCACTGTTTTGCATCAAAATGGTGTCATGTGATATATCATAGAACCATAGAATCACAGAACGGTTTGGGTTGGAAGGGACCTTAAAGATCATCTAGTTCCATCCCCTCTGCCCTGGGCAGGGACACCTCCCACTAGACCAGGCTGCTCAAAGCTCCATCCAGCCTGGACTTGAACGCTTCCAGGGATGGGCCATCCACAGCTTCTCTGGGCAACCTGTTCCAGTGCCTCGCTACCCTTACAAGTAAAGAATTTCTTCCTGATATCCGATCTAAATCTGTCCTCTTTCAGTTTGAGGCTGTTACCCCTTGTCCTATCATAAGACTCGCTGATAAAAAGTCCCTCCCCATCCTTCCTGTAGGCCGTCTTTAGGTGCTGGAAGGCTGCTACAAGGTCTTCCTGGAGCCTTCTCTTCTCCAGGCTGAGCAACGCCGACTTTCTCAGCCTGTCCTCAGGCAAACTTAGAGGTTAGTTTTTCCTCTACTTGAACATTTGATTGGTAATAAACCTATTAATCTAGAAGTGTTGTGGATTTTTTTCTAAAGAACTTTGAAATAAACAAACTCACCCCATGTGATTGATTGCATGCATAAATGCATATCCTATTTGACTAATTATTGAAAAAAGAGGACTTTTTAGGTATAAAAACTCAAAAAAAAATAAAATTAAAGGGGACAAAGGAAAGAAAGATTTGAATCCTATGTCCCAATCTAACTTTCCTTCAAATAAATGTGAATCTTCACTTTGGTTTGAAAAGAAGCTGCAGTCTGGCCAAAATGAGCTACAGATCCTAATTGTCAAAAACAGTATGTCAAAACTTTCTGAGAAGTTCTAGTCTACAAGTTATGGTTGGCTGCTTGCTAGTTCATTGTATATTTTAAGGCTTCTAGCAGTTGTAAATGCATTTGTATTGTACTGCAAGTATATAATATGTAATCTATTTAACTAGTGACTTATTGTAACTTATTTTAATTTTACTGTATTCCTTCTGACTGTATATTTGGTTGCCAACAGTACAAATGGGTCTCTGCACACATTCATACATTTCTTTCACAAGGATCAGTGTTCTAAATATGCATTTACTGGAGTATAGATAGTACCGGAAACAGTGTTCTGTGTTTTTGTCAGTACTCTAAAAGCATTGTAATTACAGAGGTATCATAAAGATTATAGAACATTTAGTTTGCCTGAAAATGGCTATTTTCGAAGTTCTTAATGACAGTCACTGCTTACCTAATGCATGGTGTTCCATATAACTTAATTTTTGTTACCAGTTAAGCTGCTTATAAATTAACATTTTCTGAATTAATATAATATGAATTTTACTTTACTTTGGTATTTCTTTAGATGCATCACAAGTATTTCCAATTAAGTAATGGAGTGACATTTAAAAAAAATCTAATTTACATTATAGACTGCCTAAAAGGAAAAGGTAATTCATCTGCCTGAAAAGTGAGATAAAGAACTGACATTTCATCAGCACTTTTTATGAATATTTAAGATGTAGAAGGAAATACATTTTGAGAGGTAGAGAGAAGTGATATTAGAGAGAGGAAAAAAAGGAGAAAGAGAGCTGAAGAGAGAAAGTCAGGGAAGAAGTTATGAGATACAGTATGCAGTTGGTGGTATTCTCAGAGTTTTATTGCAATTTGATAATTGTTTCAAAAGATAGAATCAAGTTTATACATACCCGCTTAATCACCTACATCTAAAATTCGGGAGTTTCTAGAATTAATAAAACTCTTACCCATTTTCACTGAGGTATGTAGCAGTTTAACATCTTTGGACTACTAAGTGCCTAAGAGTGAGAAAGCAGAAAAATGTCTAAATATTGAGTAAACTGAGTTATCATCCAACCTACAGGCCGTTAGTCATGCTCCGTATCCTCTGAATAACCTCAGCCAAGAGACCGTAAAAGTAGCGTGATGACATCTCTTTAATGCTTCCTAATGTCTTGCAACTGCACAGTTCACCAAATGTATGGGATACAGACTTAACTGTATTACCCAATTCTGAGCAGATTTGAACTTGGATTTTGGAAAAGCAGAAAAGTATTCTACCTCTTCAGCTATGGAATATATTAATGTAGGCTTCTTGCAGTTTCCTCTTTTGAAGCTATTCTAAAATGGAACAAACTACACACTACAATACAGGATTCTGCATTTTAATTCTTAGAATGCACACCTAAAAAGAATGTGGGACTATCTGGCCCAGATTCACTGTTTCAAAACCAGCTTATGTATTGTTTAAAGACTGGTTTCTTTGGGTTTTTTTGGCTTTTGTTTTTTTGTTGTTTTTTTTTTTTTTAATCAGGGAAGGTATAATCTAAAAAGTTGAAAGCAAATTTTGGATGTTTACATTTTAATATTCCTATTTCATTCCTATTTAACAGGAGTCAGTAGTGATGTGAATGGTCACGGTTAGCCATACAAAAATATTTTGCTGGCAAGTAAGTTGTTCTTGACATCTGTAGCATTGATGTGATATTTTAGTCTGAGTCAAGGTTTTCTCAAGGTTACTTTCAGTTCTTATTGTCTTAGAGACTTAACTGTAATTTTAGGGAAATCATGAAACGGGAGATGAAAATATAAAAATAATGGGCATGTTATGTATCTAGTTCCCCCACTTTTTTATTTTTTCTCTCTTCTCCTTCCTATTCTTTTGAAAGTCATTCTCAAAACAGCCGCTGATTTCAATATCAACAGGCACGAATACGCTAAGAACAACAGAAGGCAGAGTCATTTTATGCCTGGCTTGCAGAATATGTCCTCTTCCCGATCTGTAACAAGAAAACATTATTCTTGTAAGTTAAGACATATAACGGACAATGGAGAAATCAACCTGTTTTCAAAAACGAAATGACTAAATGATCATAAGAAGACAGTTACAATTTTTGCAATACATGGAAGCATACTTAAAGCCACATTACTTTTGGAGACTGCAGAAAACATAAAAATTGAAAACATATAAATTGAAAATGTTCTCTTAGCGTAAATATGCTAAATATTGAAAGTAGTAGTATAATAAATGGGTATCTGAAATAAAGCTGAAAGCATTTGCTGGAGGATTTAGAATTTTTGATTCTTCATTATCAAAGACAAAACAATTCTTTTGTGAATCCTGTTGGTGTTTGATATGTTTTTTTTCTGTCTAATATTATATAGATGTTTTTTTAGAAAGAGTTTATTCTTTATCTAGCAGGGGCAATTATGGTCACAGTCTTCTTATATGGTGCAGTCTTAGAATTTCTCTCTGCAATTCATGCTCAGTAATTTGCAATTAACTCCAGGGTGCTATTTAGGAAGCTGGCCAGTCGTGAATACTCCCACTTATGAGGAATGTGTACTATTACTCAATACATTAAATGCTGTCAAATCATAGAATCATAGAATGGTTTGGGTTGGAAGGGACCTGAAAGATCATCTAGTTCTAGCTCCCCTGCCATGGCCAGGGACACCTCCCACTAGACCAGGCTGCTCAAAGCCCCATCCAGCCTGGCCTTGAACACTTCCAGGGATGGGCCATCCACAGCTTCCCTGGGCAACCTGTTCCAGTGCCTCACCACCCTCACAGTAAAGAATTTCTTACGAATATCTCATCTAAATCTACCCTCCTTCAGTTTGAAATGGTTACCCCTTGATGTTTGATTACTTTCACTTTTACAGTGAAGAGTATCTTATGCGGTAAATACAGTTAATATTAAACCTACTTTGGCAATGATGAATTTAACATCTGCTTTCCAATTTCTTTCAAAATAATTTAAAACTATGTATTGTCCTTGTTTGGGGTGAAGCAGAGCCAACTTTCTGTTCAGTGAGAGGCTTTTGCTTGTACTTGTTGCTGTGGCTGACTTGGTTGTTTACCCCCTGGAGGAGTTGTACCTGTGGGGAGAAGTGGACAGGTCAGGTGACCCAAACTGACCAGTAGGGTATTCCATGCCGTCTGCCATACTCAGTATAAAAGCTGAGGGATCAAAGGGGTCAGATTGATTGGATCTTCTCCAGTGGACTGCTTCTTCAGTGGACTGCTTCTTCAGTGGCTCTCTTTCTTCTGTGACTGACATCTGAGGAGGATCCCATCAGCTCATCTGCCTTTTGATCCAGGTCAGTGTGTTCCAGTTCCCATTTGTTGCTGAGTCCAGTCTGGAAATTCCCCAGTGCCTGCCAGTGACATCTCCCTGAGAGCTTGATACAATTTTGTATATATTTATATATATACATTATTTCCTTTTTTATTTTATCACTGATATTTCATTAAAGAAGTTTTATTTTTGCTAAACTCATAGATTTCTTTATCTCTCTTCTTCCTCTCCTTGGAGTGAGAGGTGGGGGAGAGCATCTGTTGTCTTGTCATTGGCCAACCTGGCCCAAACCATGACATGTATGCATTTTCATGGTCTACTCTGAGAAAGAAATAGTACAAATAGATTTTGAAGAAAAACTTAACTGGGGCTGACAAAACTGAAGGAAAGCTAGGAATCTTTAAGAACTATAGCTATCTAAAGAAGTGAGATAATTTATAGCACATCTGGTTGTGGATATGCAAAGAATTTTCTTAACTGATCAAGATCAGGAGCTAGGAGTACAAGAATAAGCAAAACCCAAAGTTCCACTTCTAGATATGTTTTCAGAAAGGAAGCCTCTTGACAATATTTTCACAGTGTAGTGGTTGGATAATTCTTGTCCTTAAGCATAGTCAGCAAGATCACCAACCCAAAAAGATGATATATCAAATCAGTCTTTCGAGGCTATGAAAATTCTTCCTCCTATATATCAATTTTCTTTGAAAACATTGCTGTAAATCCTAGTAATTCTACTAAGATAAGGGGATCAATGACATTTACCATCAATAAAGAATGTGGACGAGCTATCTGGTTTTGATTTTCAGTAGCTATTTTGCAATTGCTAATTAAAGTTTATCCCTTTGCTGTTCAACCTACTTGGCTTAAATAATGAATAGTGTATTAATTTGCATTCTTTTAGTCATCTATTCCAAATTCCCATTCTATCACATGGCTGAATTACTATTGTTTCTAGATATAGACTTTCTTCCCCTTCATTCTTCTCATATGCTGCTTTGTCAGTCTAAGGTTAGATAAGTCTTAAAATTTGTGCTGCTCTTGTAGGCATTCAAACTACTCTTAAGTCAGATAAGAAGTTTGAAACCATGGCTGTTAAAGAAATCGAAGGAGATAGACCTTTTCTTAGCCAGTTCTGTGTTAGTAAAAAAAGACATATGTATGGTGGCATAGTCAAATGGAGCAGAAGTTTTGAACTTATCCAACCTTAACAAGACTACTTACTTGATATTAATGTGAAAGTGTTTTATCTCATAAAACTGAAATGTAAGAAGTCAGAGGTGTTGATGCAACAAATTTAAACAAGCTATAAGAAACCATGACAAGGTGTGGTTCAATCATATTACTTCTTCCAAAATGCCAGGGCAGAGAAATCCAACTAATGTTCATGTGTGAATAAGCAACATGCTCACCTGCATGTGCATGTGGAAATAATTTATTGCATTAAATACACATATTCTAATAATCTGACTCCAACTAAGGTTGATGATTCTTACACTTGTTCTGGGAAGCCTGCCCATGGGAGTAACATGATGTTTCCTGTATTACCTACTATTCATAAGATGAGTAAGCACTGCTTACACCTGCAGTGTCAATATACATAGTGTTATTTTTTTCACAGACATACCTTTTTGTGTGTTTCTAGTATAAAAAATAAGCTACAGTTCTCACTTATCTCGGGTGGAAAACACAGATAATTGGTCAAATGAAGTAGTGTGTTTATCATACATCTCTGGCTCATTTCTATTCTGACTTTTAACAGTAAAAAATTTTAAGATAAAAAGTAAGAAAAATTGAAAAAAGTTTACTTTTTGTTTGTTTGTACAGGGGGGCAGCATATTTATCACCAGAAGAAGCAGCTGATTTACTGGAAGTAGGTGGCTATAGGTTTTTATATAGTCCCCTGTGCTAAAACAGGCTATTTTAAAATTTGGCATTGTAACCTGCAGTGATCAGAACAGAACTAGAAGACTATTTATGTAAGTGCAGGTATGTGTGTGCTTGCAAGAAATAGCTCATATTAGACTCTGTTTATCAGAAACAGTCTTCAACAGTGCTTCATCATGGCATCCCCCTCATTATCAGCAGTCTTTTTTTTGTTGTGTATGTGTATGCAAAATAATGCACCACTGAAAGCATGAAAATCAACCTGAGAGTTATTAAAACAGAATAAATTCTTTTTTTTTTTTTTTTTCTCCCTGTACTGGCTGTCGGTGATGTACTTCTGGATATTTTGCAACAAGTGATGGGAATAGTCAAAATAACAACTGACTTTAAGCCTAATACACTTCCTGCTAGCTCAGAAATTCCAACAAAGCGCTAGAGAATTGGGATGGGGCGGGGGGTGGTTTATAAATTTTGCAGCTTATACAAAAATTATTTCTTGAACAGCTTTTTTTTATCATTATTATTCTCAAGAGAAGCTAAAGCCCCAAAAGATATGCTACTGCCTTATCATAAGCAATATTGCAAGTACCATCCTCTTTTTACTCTTACACGCCACAAGAATACTATGTTTAAAAGCTTTAAAAATTAAAGCCATGAACAGGAGAGAGTTCCCATGACTCACCTTACAGACATATGCTCAGTGCAGGTTCAGGCTAAAGAGTTCAAACACTTCCTGTGATGTAGAACTTCACCTCACCGAGGAGCACAGATGTCTCTCTTTATTAGCATACTCTGTTCACTTGAAAAATCATTGTACAGAAAGGTCTATAAAATAAAAGACACACTTAGAACATGAATTTAACGTTGGTTTAGGTAGGCAGAAATGGGTAACCACATTCAAGTAACCATTGCTCTTTACCATTTCTAAGAGTTGTGATCACTTGGTTTCTAGGAGATAGTGCCTAAATTACAGTTAAACTTGGTGGTTTAGGCATTGTAAAACTTATTGAGAGACCTCTCTGACATCTAAATACCTTCCCTGACAGTGTTTACTGTCTGTCCTTGGCTCACCATAAGCCCAGCCCAGACATATGGTTCTGAGAGTAAAATATATTCAGCTCTTCATTCTAAAAAAATCAGGTTTGTTTCTGAAGCTGTAATATTTCTCATTAAGGACAAGAAAAGCACACTTGTTGTTGTTGTATAATTTTAATTCCTGAAACTGTTTCTATTTTCTTGGACATAGAAACATTTTGTTACAAGTTTTTTAAAAAAGTTGAATGTGTTCTGCTTTCAATTTCATTTTTTATCAAAAGTGGTGGAAAATCTTTGAAAAAGCTGATTAAAGTCTACAGGAATAATTGACATTTTTCACCATTTTTTTTTGTTTCAAAACATACCTATAGTAATGGATTGTCAGTGAGGGAAGAAGGGTCTTATTTCTTGCAGATGAAAAGTATTTTTGTGTTTTATTCCATTTCATATGTGTCACTTCAAGTTCACTTACTAAATGTTCTCCAGCAGTACGCTTTTTACTGTACTAGCACACCTTTTATTGGGTGGTAATGTACAGTCTCTGCACAGTTTTTTATCTATATATTTACAGATAGTGTTTTTACACTTTACTGAGAAATTTGTCCCTAAGGAATTTTCAAGACAAAAAGTTTTAATGACGCTGGTGCAGTATTGTAATATTATTCCACAACTGGAACGTCTTCCAGCTTTGTGACAAGAATATTTTAATCCTGTGAAAGGAGAATTTTAGTGTTTGATTAGGAGGTAGCTACAAATTGTAGTGCTTCTCTTTGTATTGCCACTTATTCTGTCTTTTTTTTTTTTTTTTTTTCCCACCAGTATCATATTGTAATGAAAGTAGATCAATGCCTTATATTCATTTTCTGGCAGATGTCACTGTTGGTTGGATTCCTGGTGCTCTAAGTAAATTGCTTTGTTGAATTGTTCAGAATAACTTTATATTGTATTGCAATGCTCACTAACTACAGCAGATGGTTTCCCACTCCCTGTCTGAATAAACCCAATCTGAACTCTTCCGTTTGAGTACTGATGAAAAATAGCATCTGGGGCAAGCACATGAGTGTAGAACAACTCCAGTTTAGGAACAAGATTGGGAATAGCTCTACAATCAGCTGCTGCTTTGACTGCAAAAATAATTAAGAAGGGTTGAAACTCTGGAGCTCTTCAGATAGGATGTGGCTTGTTGACCTCCTTTCTCGTAAGACAAGTTCTGAGTTTCTTTGCTGAAGTTCTCATGGCTTCTTCAAACCAACAAGAAAAATACCTGACTGTTCTTATGCTAAAAGTGGCATATTACTTGTCAGTCCAATATTAAAGCATTTTTCAAAGGTTTCTGCCAGAGGCAAAGAATGTTTTTCTAGAAATATCTGCAGCTCTTTCATCTTGCAAAAGTGAAGTGGGGTGGACCTCTGGCTCCCAGAACGTACTGAGAAATGCTTGCTACGAGCTATTTTATAAGTGAAGTATGTAAATGACCAGCTGTCCTTGTTCTGGTAACCTTGAGAAACAAATGATAAACTGAATACACGCAGCTGCCACCTCTTCCACTACCCAAGCTTGTAATAAATGTCGTGTTGCAGGCACCATATAGTAATAAAAAATGCTATTTCAGCGTGTGGCCACTGAGTCTGGAATTGTACATGGTTGAACAATACAGGAAAGACTATTTTTCAAATAGTTTGTCTATTTAATTTTCAGACCCTCAACCATAAAGAATGCTTAAGCACAAAGTTGAGCAAAATGACTTAGTTGTTCAAAGGGCTTTCTTAGGCTTTGACTTTCCATATTGATGAAGTACACAAAATGAGACACATTGGAAACAAAGTCCTAAAATGTCCCTTATGAAATAGAAGTATGCTTATTCTTCACATATGCAACTGTGTCAGACACAGTAACACTTCGACATGAAAACCCAAAGTGCTAAACAGCCTGTATGATTTTAGTGACAGATTGTATTAAAAAGCTACAACAGAATGAATTTTGTGATTTATTAGTAAGCAATAGAAATTTTATGAAAATGTGATTTTTATAGAGGTCTGGAAATTTATTTGAAAAAATTAAGCAAGAATATATGCAAGAATATATGGTGTCCTAAATAACAGGATGAATGAAGAAGAAAAAAAAAATGGAGAAAAAATCTCATGAGAATATGAGAGATATGAGAGATAAATATGAGAGATAAAGGGCAACATATTCAGGGTTGTTCTGGAAATACATTCTAGTCTATAATGCGTTATACCTCCAACAGTACTGAAGTTAGGACTATGACTGCTATGCATGAGAAATATAAAGTTCAGAAAAAGATAAAATTTAAGGGTGCGCAGATAGTTTGCAGTTAAATTATAGTCAGAAATGTTTTGTTCCAATTAAAATCCTGTACCAGTAGCAGAACAAGCCATTAAAAGGACTTGAATAAGACACAAAATAAAAAGCTTTGCTGAATGAAATAATAAGAATAAAAGTAATATTGATTGCACTTAACCTTTGTATAAAATTTATTTCTTCGGCTTTTATGATATTCTTGTATCTTACTGGACTAAAAAAAAATATTATTTTACAATTTGACACTGATAAGTGCCCTCCAGGTCTGACCAGCTGTGTCTTCCTTAAGGAAAATCATCTTAACATAATCCTGAAAAGACTTAGCATCTCCTGCAGAGTTTTGAGTACCATCAATACTCACTGAAACAGAAATAAATCATAACTGAGAATGTTCAACACCTTTCAGGAAAAGGCCTATAAATATTAATGCTGCATATTAGAATCTTTGCATCCTGGAATTTATATATGGGGTGCATAAATCATAAAGGATCTTTAACTATGAGATAGATTGAAAACTTCGCAGATGGAATAACAATCATGAAACACATTTGAAACCTCTGAAAAGAACAAGAACTAAAAAACCCCCAAGAACTAAAGAACAAAAACACTGAATGAAAGAAAAAAAAAAATAAAAAAATTAGTGATTAAGTAACATTCAGGAAAATATTCTCACTTCTGTTTGCATAGAGGAATGAAAAAATGGCTGGTAAGGAGAAACCTTATTGTTCTGGAAGAATTTCTAGTGAGATTACTGAAAATAGCTGTGCTGATAATCATGAGATTTATCTCTCAGAAGTATGGAGATACTTTGAAAAAGGTACAGAAAAGTCTGTGCACTCAACCTCAGTCTTCCGTCTCTTGAGCTTCTCATTTCAAGAAAGGTATGAGCCAACTGAAAGTAGGTCAAAACAGATTAATGGGCATCATCAACATCTTTTACCTGTTGTTAGTTGATTTGGTTAGTCTACAGAGCATGAGGAAGGGATGGCAATATGAAAATAGTTTTCAGCTCAATTATGCAATAGATTGCAAATGTATAGGGACTTGTCTGTTCCTTGAGGGACAGGGTAGGATAAAACAAGACAAGACAAGAAATAAAATGAAATAACAATGTGTTTAAATTGCAGAAAGGAAGACATTGGATAAATTTTAGAAGAAAAAGAATGCAACCATTAGGCTAGAATAGTGGTGAAACAGAACACTTGTGAAAACAGTGGAGTGTACTGTCTCTGGAAGTGAAACAGGGAAAGTGAATGTTTTCTAAGAGAAAAGCTGATGTAAATTACCTTCTGGAATCACTTCTAGGTATAATTCTATAGGTCTAGGATTCCCCCACCCCACAAACTAGATCGTAACAGGAAAAAAAGTACCAAAAATCATATATAGAATTCAGTGATTTTGCCACCTGATTCAACATAGTAGGCAGTATAGCTGTTAGTAATCAAAACAAATCTAATCTCTTGAGAGGAAACGAAAAAAAATCATTTCGCCTTGAATCATTTCTAGTGATTTATTTTTCAGTATTTTTTCATGTAGACAAGAGGTATATGTTAGCCTGCTGTTAACTTCTTTTCAATTATGGGATCAGCCTAAAAAAACAAGTTTTCTTTTCATTCCACTTCACTGTAGTAATTTCATGTAACATTGAAATATTCAGTCAGAAATAGTGAAAGGGCCCAGCATTAGAAAACATAAGAAGCAGTCATTGCAAATGTCTTATAAAAAAACTGTATTTGTTGCTGAAAAACTGTTAATATAAACAATAAAGAAGAAAAAAGATAGGTCAGAGAGTCATCACTAAGTTGTTTAATAAAGGATAAAAGCAGGCAAGTCCATGAAGGGAACACAAACAAACAGTGCTTTTCTTCTCCCCCTTATTTATGAAAAAATTAATTCTGCCTTTTTCAGTGAAATCAGAAACAGAAATTTAGAAGAAAACAATAGTTTTATATTTACCTCTTCATCCTGGAAAAGAAGAAAATTTCACTTTTTGTATGAGCGAAATCAAGATTAAAAAGCTGTGGTCTCATCTGGATTTTCAGTAATCGTTTATTGCCTAAGAGATTTGGAAAAGCTCTGCTTTACTGTGCTGGTTCCAGCTGGCTCAGTCTAACAGCAGAGGCTTGTCAATAACCCACTCAAACGCTGCCTGAGAAGTTCAGTACTTGATGTGTAATCTTCAATATCATACTTCAAAATCAGTTCTTTTGCAGTGTACTGTGAAAGACAGCCAAAATTTTTAAATTTTACCCAGGGAGATGTGAAACCAGTTGATGGCATGTAACTTGATACAGGTAATGCAAAGGCGAGTACTTAAAAAATCAGTGGGAATGGCAAATCAGTGAAAAAAGACAATGATAATAGTCAGCAAGGCGCCAGATGAACATGCCAAAGTCTTCAAGCAGCAGTGGCAACTGGTAAAAATTCGGGGGATAAGTCCTCTGAGCTTCATTCATTCTCTGGTATGCATCAGCTGTGTTGTAAACAAAATACAGGCATTTCCATACACTTAGGTATACCATACACCTTTGTCTATAGTAGTAGTAGTAATAATACACCAAACCAGAATATACCTGAATAATAATAATAACAATAACAACAACAACAATAATAATAATAATAATAATAATAATAATAATAACAACAACAACAACAAGAACAATAATAATGATAGTAATAATAATTAATAATTATTATTAATAATAATAATACAAACCCAAACAATTTGTTTTTGGTCTATTTTATTTACGATATAAAAATGCTAGCTATTTTGTGGTTCAAAATGTCAGTATATCTCTTAGACTTGCAATCATTTTATCAAGAGGTTGACAATTTAACCTTTTGGAGACAATACCAGAAGTCCAATACTGAATGTTTTAATATTTAATTACCCTTTGTCATTGCACAGTAGAGAGGGCAGCAGGAAGGTGAGGTTATAAAAGCAATAAGCACCCGTAAGAATAAGAATCAGGAAAAAAAAATACTGGAGCAAACTGAAACATCAATAATAAACTAAAGTGGCTGATGAAATCATTCTGATTTTGAAAATGAGAACTTGCCTGAAATTTTTCTGAGTTCATGAGGAAAAGATTTCAGAGGATTCTATATCCTTTCTTATGTTTTATATCAAAATATAATTTATTTAATAATAATACATTGATATTATTTTAACAAAACCATCTTGTGACTGGAACATTATACCATGAAGCCTCTCAGAATATCAGCTTCTGCTCTGCTGAGCGCACCAATTTGTTTGCACCTTTTTGCAGATAGAATTGATCAAGTCTCAGTGAAACAAAGGCATAATAAATTATTTTAGGAAGTTGATTGATATTCCATATATCAATCCTGTCATCTTCTTGGAATGGAATTTTATCTGTGTGTGTGTGTATATATATATATATATATATATGGAAGTATAGCCTCTTTTTTTTTTCAATGTAGTAATTTAAAATGTTATCTCTTTAAGCTTATTATAAAAATGGTAATTTGAGAATCCAATAAAATAGAAATTAACACAATCCTATAGATAATTTGTATACATGGGTTGAGTTTTTATTTACTTAAAACAACAACTTTTGAATATTACAGTAATGACATTCATTTATTGATTTACAAGACACATAGCACTGTCAATAGCATTTCCACATCCGTTCTTTCTTCAATAACTTAAAATATTGTGAATTAAATATTTGAAGGTGTCACAGTTTTGACAAAACATGAACAAAGTGAAATTCAGGCATTGTATTTCCTAAGTGGTAATTATGAAAGAAATTCTAAAGTTTTGAAACATTTAAAATATTTCAAACCAAAGACTTGTACAAATCTTGACCTTTACCTAGAAAAAAGAAAAAAATTCAGTATGAAAAGATGTGTTCTATATATGTCTGAGTACTCTCTGTTCTCATTGATTTTTTTTTTTACAATTTGTTGGTATTCGTCATCAAAAAAGAATGTACAACTTCCTGCGCTGTAGAAGGAAAGCCAAGAATCTCTTGATTTTTACCCTTTGGTACTGATAGATTTTTGTTTGTTAGCATAATCCCACTTTTGTATGTGGAAGGAGAAATTTCCAATGTTTCTACTCACCATTGGCAATATCTAACTCATATATAAATTATTTGGAAGCTGTTCTATATTACCCAAGCATCCAAAAGATTCTATTGATGTCAGTGCGTGGTGAAAATTAGATCCTATATAAAAAAGGTTTCTCAAAGATATCAGTATTAAAACCCAGGTGAAAAATGTATGGATGAGAGAATGGATGGTATATACATGTAAGTTTTGAAACACTAGCTAGAGCTTGCATTTTGCAAGGGATGGTCCCATGTATGCTAAGATAAGAGATAAGAAATAGTAGTCATAAATAGTAGCTAGACTTCCGTAAAATAGCTTTCTAGTATTTCTAGGGAAGTTGCAAATTAAAAGCTAGAGTATTTAGGAAAAAGCCTTCACATAGAAAAGAGATGAAAGTTCAAGCACCATTGCATATCGGAGGAAAAAGAGTTAATCCTGTTATTCTTTTTTTTTTTGTCTTTCTTTTTCTTCTTTTTCTTTATCTTTTTTTTTTTTTTTTTAAAGGGTGAGTGAGACCCCTGTTATTTAAGCACCAATTCTTCTTGAAGTATTTAATTCTTTCTCTAAGGACAGATCCGCACAATATATACTATGATTTTCAGGTCTGTATTTGTCTTCCAAGAAGTATACTAAAGAATGGAAAAAGAATTCTGTATCATATATAAAATTGTATATTATTATAAGTATGTTGCAGTCAGAATAATGTGGTCCTTTGTGTTCATCTGTGCTGAGAAGTAGATGTTAGGGGCTTGAAAAAATTGGGGATTCTATTTTTCTGTTTTGTTTTTCTTTAATAATAACAACATGATACAATCATCTACAAACAAGTAATGAAATAGCTTGCAATAAACATATTGGACTTAAAAATTATATTACTTAAAGTGGTCAAAGACTTAGACCACTTAGAGTCTGGAGTTATTTCCTTAGTAGGAGGGAATATTTTGGTCCCAGTGCAGTCAATAGTATCTTTGTTATTCCTTACAGGTACACCAGGAATTCTCTTACAATCTTTTAGAGCTTTGCCAAGTCCTATTATAAGAATATTATCTCACCAACCAGACCAAATTTTGGTTTCATTTTTTTCATTTTAAATTTTTTTTGTTTGTATAAAGAGCTTCCTTTTTTCTTCTTCCAGGTCAGAAACATATTTCATTGGATATGACAGATCTTAGGCCCAATATACTGCACATACTAAAATACAATAGAGGAATTAAATCACTTCAACCTTAGAAATCAACTTAACAGTTTTGAGGGTGATAGAGTCAATGTTAAACCCATTGTAAGCATAAACTTAATGAATTCCTGGTACAAATATGTCTGGCTTGCAAAATTGTATTGGCTAGAGTGTTCTCTCCTTGAATGTTTACTTTTCCAAAACACATGTATCTATCTTCTATATCCATAACAAATTTTCCTCTCTCTCTTTTTTTTTTTTTTTTTTTTTGTGTGTGTGGTACGTGGCTTTTTTTAGGAAAAAAAACCAAACAAGTATTTTTATAGGGAAGAAAGAAAAAAGCTTCTTAAAAAGGTTCTCTGAAGACTGAAACCCCACAAAAATACAAAAGTTACTTCATCAGATGCACAGTCCATCTATTCTCTATTTCAAAATTCTGCCTCAAATAAATGAGAATGTTAATTAGTTTGAGAAAAGGGTAAAATAAACTATCTTATGTGAGACGAAGCATCAGCTTATAATGAATTCTTATTTTTGTAAAGGTTGAAATATTGCTTGAAATATGCTGTTAAGTATCTAATTTCCATCCTTTTTTCCCAGTAATATAGAAATACAATATTATGTATCATGTAAGTTCATCCAAGATATCTTATACAGTGATAATGAATTCACTAGGTTAATTGTGCATGTTGCCTTTCATCAGTTCAATGTTCTTGCTTTTATTTACATTGTGTAATGTAACAATTCAGAAAAAAATTCTAGTGTATCCTTATTCATATTAATATTTTGCAAATGCTTGATTAAAGTTGTCTAAAATACAAGCTAACTTTTCATTAATGACTGCAATTAACTTTAGCTCAGAAATATGTCTGAGTAGCTAAAATTATTTCTGTCTATTACAGACTTTCTTGCTTTTGGAATTCATATAAGACATGCATGTGTGTCGTACCACGCTAGCCTTGTTTAGCGTAATATGTTTAATCTTCTTCAGTCTTATCATCTCAAATTCACATTGTCTAATGGAAACAGAGAAAATAAAAAATTTACCCCAATGCTTGTGATGGGTCCAAAAGAAAAGCAGAGATGGCCAAAGCCAGAATCTGATCTCCTATTTGTAACATTATTCTAGGTATATTCCACTAATTTTGTTGCAGTTTTCCTGTTTCTGATAATTATGCATTGATTAGTTCTTGTAGTTAGTTGTTTCTTTGAAGTAAAGACTTTTGTAATTTCTAAATTACATTATAATTTCAAATAGAAAATCTTCCTTTATTTTTTTTTAAGCTTTGAATCCAGACTTTGAAACATATCTGATTTGCTCAAATAACCCATGTACATTGAAGATATAATTTTCTCTTGTCTTTATGATTTAGGGGTAGACGAGTTGTTTATTTAACTACATGCTTCCCATGAGTCTGTTCAAATGTCTAGCATTCACTACAAAATAATAATTTAAATTTCCTTTTTCTTTCTACCATAGGTCTCAAGTACATAGAGATTTCATTTCTCTAGGTACTGAATACTGATTATCATTACTTATTATAAATAGTAATCTCTTTTATACCCAAGAGACTGGAAATGTCTTTTTCATTTTCTTGCCTAGTTTTTTTCTTTTCAAATCTAAGTTGAGTTGTAGTATGATTTTTAGCATTATTATTTCCAAGAGACTGCTATCTAGATTTTACAATGATTACTACTATTTATTGCTTTAACTCCAGTTACTGTAACGCTAGCCACCAATCTCTCTGGATTACTCCGGACAAAATGATTTTGGACTTCCCTTGGGCTATTTTAGCAAATAGCTAAAGGCGTTGAGAAAATAGCTTAAGGCGTTGAAAAATATCTTCTCAGAACTCTGTTATATTTTGACATTAAATCAGTTTGGATTCGAGTTATTGTCATCACTTATTTAAAGATAATAGGTATTTCTAAATACTAAACACACAAGATCCAGACCACCAATTTTATATGCTGTCACAGGGGTTGCAAAAACTTTTTAAAACTAGGGTTGAAGAAAGCATCCCAGACCTATAACAGTGTACATACTAACAAAGTCTAAAGTGGAGTGCAGTACTGCTTTATCATAAGGTGTGGGAATACTGGCCAGCATTCACTGGCCTATGGAAGGTAAACACAGGCACACGGCCCAAGGAGGAAGAAACGGAAGCATTTCAAGAGCAATTCAGAAAATTCATATGCTAGAGAGTACAGTATTTCCTTGTATTTTAGGCGTTTGATTGAAGGCTATACATAAGCAAGGAAACACAAGGGTCGAATATATTAATTAGATTTAATAGGATAAGACTAAATAATTAACAATAATACTAAAGAACCAGCATTAATCCCAATAATATATAAGATATACAAGAATTATACTCAGCCAATTACATCAGCAGGAAGCTGTGCACTCCCAGCAGTGGACAGCAAATGTCAGACACTGTGGGCGCTACGGCTTCGGGAGGAAGTGCAGCCTCAGGGGTCCAGCACCGGGGCAAGGATTTCTCTGGACTGCCACCATCAAGGGAGAGAGAAACTATGCAGAAAACTTTCTAATTTATACCAAAAGTGACATTTGTGGTATGAAATAATCCTGTTGGCCAGCCTGGGTCAAATGCCCAGGCCTCACTCATCCTCACCCCGCACCTGGCAAGGCTCAAAAACACTGAGACCTTGAATCCCACATAGCCTAGCTGGCTATAAAGTAAATATTTTCACAAATTCAGACACTAGAGTCTTCCAAAAGTGGAGTTTTCCCCAGCATTAGAAGAGAAATTAGTCTTGTGTCACTCAAACCAGGACAACTGGAAAAACAAACCAAACACAAAAATTTATTATGAGAAGAACTACCTCAAAGTACTGCCAGTGAGGTCTGGACTATATCTTCACTGCACTAGTGGTTTAGATATGTATAGGGGCAAAAAAAAAACCCTCACAAACACAGATGACCTGTTAACAACTTTTTTTCCTTGTGACATAACTGTGGAGTAAGACCAGTGGGTAATAGGAACCCCAGCAGCACCTTCTAAGAAGCTTTTAGATATGGAAAAAATCAAATAAGTTGACCTGGAGTGATGTGATCAATGAGGTCCTCTGCATCTAACCATCTAAGTTAGAAACACAATAAGTAGTGAAGACAACAGTGCCTGATTATGAGGAACATCAAATATGGGTATCCAACACCCTGTAGATGTTTGAGCCCAAAGTGGAAATTCTGTAACACCTGACATGTTGAATGATAGCTAGAGAGTGTCCTTTCCCCTGGGTCCATGCTACTGGTCACAGCTGAATTGGAAGGGCAAGGTTCGATTGGTGTGAGTGTGACGGGTATGAGTGTTGCAGAATAGCAGCCTTGAAACAGAAATTGCTATCTACCTGGGATATTGTTGAGTTTTTGGCCGGATTGGCCAAACAGAATGACAGATGGCTCTCCCTCCCCTCTCTCCTCAGAGAGGAGAGGAAGAGATAAGGAGATTTACGAGCTTAGAAAAAGAACTAAACTACTTTAATGAAAATAATAATAAATAAGAAAATAGTAAATAATAATAGAATAATAAAAATTAAAGAAAAAAAGTATACAATATATACAAAACCTATCAGTCTATGTGAACCATTCCAGACTGACCAGCTTCCATTGCTCTCCAGTTTATTAAACAGACATCTTTCAAATTTCCTGGATAGGTTCTAAGTTCATGATTTCTGGGTCGTATTCTTCCTTGCTTAGGCCGTTTCTTGGTTAGCTAGTGTCATGGACTTCTCAAAGGGTTGTCTCAGGCTTCTCAAAGGGTTGTTACCAGAGTTGTCAGACTCAATATGATTCAACCATATAAATGTTTGGGAATAAGAGGCATTTAAAGTGCGTGTCCCTTTATGCTCAGCAGTGTCAGATTAGTTAAAATTTCAGTTTTCAAAAAAGGTATTCTGGTTTTCAATATTTCTTCAAATGCTCGACATTCAGCATGGGTGTGTCTTATGAAGGATCCTTTTCTCTCTCTCTGCCCTGCTCTCTCTCTTTCTTTTTCTCTTTGCCCCACCCCCTCCCACCTCCCCTCCTATTATGTTATTAGACCTGTCTGGACCAGTCATGGATGTCTGGTGCCCTTTACAGATGCTATATTCTTCTATTAAAGGCATTAGAACTATGAGAATATGTTTCAACAATGGCAACTTGAGGGTTATATGTAGCTTTAAATGCATGAGAAGAATTATTTCCTTACCCTGACCGTATCCTTAAACTTCAAAGACAATTATAAATTATTTCAAAGTTATTGTGATTCTTTGTCTTTATCATCATTAACTAAGTAATTCAGAATTTAGCGGTCTCACTGATTAGTGTCCTTCTAACAGACTTTCTGTCTGACCAAATTCTGCTTAAAGTGTATTGTTAATTGTCTACATGTATACATACTTGTCTCTCTTGGTTACTGAGCATAGTCCTAAGTGTGCTGAGCTTCACAGAACTTGTGTTATAAAACTTTTCAGATGGAATTCACATTATGGACACAAATTTCCTGATATTGTGTAATATGTGTATACATTACATAGAGAGGAAGCAAGCTATATGCAGAATTCTGATTAAAACCTTTAAATCATTTTCTCTGGCTCTGCTGATAACTAGCTTTGCAATTTAGTGTCGGTCTTGGTTATGTTCCCAGCAGGTTATTAACAATTAATTAGCAATACATATCAAATGCTCTCTGTGCTAGTGTACTAATTGCATGGCACCAGAATGGGACTCGACTTGGTAAATAAACTGTAGCCATAACCATTTGTTTCAGATGATACATATACACAGTTTACGTATATTTTTCATGTTATATTTCAGCCTTTACTCAGAGTTACAGCCAGGAGGCATAAAGACTATTTATGGGCTTTGGGTGAAACTATTCAACAGTTACACAACAGATAAAAAATGGAATAATTTTGCGTATGTCATATTCCTCTCTTCTCATTCCCCTCAAGGTTTTTCCCCCTTTCATTCTCACTCTATATCAAAAATCTTGTTCTTTACATTAACAAGGAGTCTAGGAAAAGGGACCTCCCAGGTAACCGCTGGATAATTAATATAAAAAACCAAAACTACGGATTCTGAGCAGAGTCAAAATAAAAAGACACTAAAAGTAAAATACCCAAATTTTTTTCATATACAAAGTAAAAATATGATTAAATGCTACACATAAGTGTTCAACAATAAAAGTTACACTGCAACACCCCCAATAAGTAACATTTGATTTATGAGACATTGTATTACAGGATAGCAATAGCACAAAAGAATAGACTTTTTTTTCCCTGTGAGACTGAAAATCATCACTGTTTCTTCTGTGTTTTCTAAGTAAGTTGTATAAAAAGACTTAATCTTCAGCTAGACCAACTTATGTCTCTTTTGGAGTAAGAATGGTAGAAACAGATGCAAATGGTGTGCAGAATTAGATATATGCAACAGATAATTAAATTGAAAGCTACATTCATTCAGTTGCCTCAGGATTTATATAAAAGCTAATGAGTTTGTGTCTCTATCTAGCTGGTAAACTAATTCTTAATCACTTGAGATATAATGTAGAGGGATCATAACAAAGTGAAAATAGAAAAATATTGCTCACAGATTGGAACTACTTCTGAGTTTCTTTTTGCTAAACTGCAATGCAGACCACAGAATTTTGCAAAAAATAAAACCAGTCCTACTTTTGTCAGCCTTGATATGGATGAAACTTTGAATATTCTCTGATTAAGAAAAAAACAAAACAAATAAAAAAAACCCCCACAACACAGCAAACAAAACCCATTGTATAATATAAAAAGTAAATTATTTACTTTTGATTCTTTCTTTTTGAGTAAACAATTATGATAAACATGGAAATCATAAAACATACCGATTTGGCCTGAGAACAGAATACAGACTACAGGAAAATTAACTCTGGTACATTTTTGATGTCTGAAGTTACTTGAATTTCCTTGGTGGGTTAATCTTGGCTGGCTGCCGTGTGCCCACCAAGCTGCTCTATCACTCCACCTCCCCAGCAAGACAGGGGAAGAAAATACGTTGAAAAGCTTGTGAGTCGAGATAAGGAGAGGGAGATCACTCATCAGTTACCATCATGGGCAAAACAGACTCAGCTTGTGGAAGATTAATTTAATCTATTGCCAATTAACTGCAGAGTAGGATAGCAAGAAATAAAAACTAAAAAATCCTTCCCTCCACCCCTTCCCTCTTCCCAGGCTCAACTTCACTCATGACTCTTCTACCTCCTCCTGTAAGTAGCACAGGGGCATGGGGAATGCAGGCGTTTCAGTCAGTTCATAGCACTTTGTCTCTGCCTCTCCTTCTTCCTGACGCTGTTACTTTTCTCCAGTGTGGGTCCTTCCCACAGAGTACAGTTCTTAAAGAACTGCTCCAGCACTGGTCTTTTGCACGGGATATGTTCCTTACGAATGGATTTCTCCAGCGTGGGCTCTCCAGGGGTCACAGCCTTCTTCAGGCATATCCACCTGCTCTGACATGTGGTCCTCCTCCATGGGCTACAGGTGGATATATGCTCCACTGTAGTCTTCCATGGGCTGCAGAGGAAAAACTTGCTTCACCATGGTCTTCTCCATGGGCTGCAGGAGAATCTCTGCTTGGGTGCCTAGAGCACATCCTCCGCCTCCTTCTTCTCTCACTTTGGTGTCTGCGTAATTGTTTCTCTCACATTTTCTCATTCCTCTCTCACTGCTGCTGCACAGAGTTTTTTCAGTCTTTCTTAAAAATGTTATCACAGAGGCACCAGCAGCATTGCAGATTGGATCACCTTTGGCCAGCAGTGGGTCCGTCTTGCAGCCAGCTGGAATTGTCTCTTTCTGACATGGGGGCAGCTCCTGATCTTTTTCTCACATCAGCCACCCTGCAGCCATTGTCCCTCCCCCCAATCTTACCATATAAACCCCAAAACAAGTTTTTTATATTTAGACTGGCTGCTTTTGTGACATGTTCTGCAGTATAATTACAGTGATCCAGATAACAGAACACCTTTACTTCATTAAAACTCAGATGGTACTTATTACAAATGCCTGTGCCTATGACTCAGTCAATGGGTTCCCTATTATTCTAAGCATAGTGCAACCTTGAGCACCAAACTGTTCTTGTTCTTTAAAGCTTTAAATGAGAAACAACAGGATTGTATCAAGAATAATAAGTTTTAAATGTCAAGCTCGGGAGGTGTGGAGTGAAGAGTTAACAACTAAATGGAAAAAAATGAATTAAAAAATATTAGAATCATGAACAAAGGGAGAAAATAGAAACAGAAGCAAATGCCACATGGGACAGCAGTGAAGGGACTGCACAAGTGTAGAAAGGAGGAGGCTGAAGCAATTATCGAGCTAACCCATCACAGAGCAAGTTCAATCTGTATTGGACCTTCTGAATGCCCCCATCTTCCTCTGCACTTACTCTTAGCTACTGGAATTTCTGTCCTGTTTGTTTATTTTCTTACCAGGCTGGAGAGGGAAAAGATGACATTTATGTGTGTAGAGGAAGGATGGGTGGGTTATCCCCTAGTCTGTATTTTTTATTGATATTTAAAGTGAAGACAGTGATTGGACTTTGACTCCATTTTAGTTTTTCTTTCTTATTGTGCCATTCTGTATGTTAGCTTTTTCAGCAGCTATTCCTCCTGGCTGGACTCTATGGTGCCTTTTCCCTTGTATTTGGGTATAAATAATAACAGAATAAAGCTGTCTCTATTTCTAAATCGGAAACAGAGAACTTTACTTATGTTGTGGCTTCTGATGGTTTTCACCTCCCCATTGAAGGAATAGATTTTCAAACATTCCAAGGGGAGCCAAAACTTTTAAGACCATTATGGTTTGAAAGGCAATAACAGTAGGTGTGAAAACGTCATACTTATTTGGATAGTGAAGCTAGTAAATTAAAGCAGTGATGATTTATGAGCATTATGGAATATTTGCCTGCTAGAAAATAACACATCAGTTAAATCAACTACAAATGAGGTTGGAGAGACAAATAAGAGTATCAGGGTCTATAGTAAAATGGATCAATAGTACTGCTGATGACAACAGTATCCTGAGTTCACTACATATAGAAAGAATATATTTCTTCTTTTTTCTCCCTTTCTCCTTTTTTTATTGTTCATTTTTTCCTTCCTCCCTTCCTTCCTCCCTTCCTTCCTCCCTTCCTTCCTCCCTTCCTTCCTCCCTTCCTTCCTCCCTTCCTCCCTTCCTTCCTCCCTTCCTTCCTTCCTTCCTTCCTTCCTTCCTTCCTCCCTTCCTTCCTTCCTCCCTTCCTTCCTTCCTCCCTTCCTTCCTTCCTCCCTTCCTTCCTTCCTCCCTTCCTTCCTCCCTTCCTTCCTTCCTTCCTTCCTTCCTTCCTTCCTTCCTTCCTTCCTTCCTTCCTTCCTTCCTTCCTTCCTTCCTTCCTTCCTCCCTTCCTTCCTCCCTTCCTTCCTCCCTTCCTTCCTCCCTTCCTTCCTCCCTTCCTTCCTCCCTTCCCTCCTTTCCTCCTTTCTTCCTTTCTGAACAGAACTTTCCATGAAGTCAAACACAGATATGCTTTTGTTTCATGAATTCTGAATTTATTTTTGTGACTAGTGAGTCAGAGGATGTCATAATGACTTTTTAAACTACTTAACATAGCCCAAGTCTATTCCCAAAAGCATCACTATGGTTTTTTTTTTCCTGTTGACTTCAATAAGAACAGAATGACAGCAGTTCTGAGAATGTTTGAAGATCCCAGCAAGGGTGGTAGACCCTAAGTGACCCCAGACCACAAAAAGCATTAAAACAGCTTATGGACACCATGTTAGGAATAAATAAATGAATTTAGCAAAAGCATTGCCTTTTTGTTAAAAGAACCAGTAAGGTGCTTTGTATATTGCTCTTCTATTGAGGTTGTTTGGCCACAGGAAATATTGTCTGTTTAAATATTTAATAACATCATTATAAAATATTGACCTAGTTTTAGTTTCATTTATCATACACTTAAGCCATCATATTTTTAGTTATGATCTTTATTCATTGATCATCTCCTATCCATAAGTTTTTTCTTATATATATTGAATTTAATGGTATTTATCACACTGATAATAGTATTAAACCCTTCATCTCTTTAAAATTTAATATTATTCAAGATATTTTGATAGCAAGAGGAAAAAAAAAATATATATATAAAACTACCTTTAACAAAAGTCTTAAAATAAACTTTGTTTCTCAAAATGATATTATACATTTTTGAGTGTATATACATACACGTATATAAATATATGTAATAATATATGTATATAAAAATATATATATACACATTATACACACACATATATATATGTGTGTGGGTGTGCATATGTGTTTATATATATAATCACAAAGACCGTTTAAGTTTTTGAGTCTGTTAACATTTTGTTTGGAAGTTTCTGGGACGTAAGAGTACATAACTGAAATTAGTGTATACAGACGTATATTACAATATTCTTTAAAAACTATGTATATTGACAAAAGAAAAAGAATGGAAAGGAAACTTATGTAGACAGTGCTTCAATAATCACAATGTCATTCAAAAAAAAGCATGCTAATGTCTTAAAAGGTGGTTGATAATAAAAATAATGAAGGAGAATTCTGTAATAATCACTAAAGTAACAGTGGTTTTAGAAGTTCTGAATCAGACACCTTGCACAGCTGGCTTAGCAGCAAATATTAAAGTGCATTCAATGTAAAAAATGATCTGACATGTATCTGCACCTACAGTAATAGGTCGTTATGTTCTACTTTCAGAGGTGTAATAGAAATTGAGGAAGTAATGGGATTTCATTCCAAATGATTAGAACAACTCCTTATGGAAAAATTATTTTTATGTGTAGAGAACAACCACTAAAATGTCTTCGTTCTGATGGCAAAGGGAGATTTGTGGAAAAAAAAAAAAAAGAAAGAAAAAATGCAGATAAACAGTATTATTCTGTCATACCTCAGGTGTTTGGTTCCATCTGTTAGCTTAAGTGCTCATAGCATGTTTAAAATCTAACTTTGGAAAGTGGAACATGGCAAAATGGTAGGCTTAAGCATTACTGAAGACAATATTGTTGTTGTAAATTCCTTTATTTTTCTGTCTGGAACTTAAGAAAGCTGTTAACAGCCTAATGCTTAGGCTTAAACTTCATGTTCTGCATGTTTCACTTCAAGACACTAATATTTTTATTTACATGTCAAATGTTTCTGCCAGATAACCTCTTTGGGGCTGAAAAAGTTACACTGTGCTATCCATAATGAAATATTACAGCTATTTATTTATCTATTTATTTATTAAATTATTTTCTTTTTGTGATATGTGTCTTGGAACAAAAATTAAAGTTTTTGTAAGTAATTGGTTCTAAATTATGAAATAGATGATGGTTGAGTAAAGACTTATTAAATTGCAACAGGAAATTCTCTGAATAGCCCACTACCATGAAACTGTACTTCCATAAGCACTGATAATTCCTCCCCTGCTCTTTCCCCACACTTCTACCTGATAAATTCATGGTTGTTGATAGAAGTAATGAGAGACTGAAAAAAAGGGGAAAAATGCCTGGATAGGAACACTAGGATCCCAAACCAAGTTCAACTGTGATAACTTGTAAATGTCTATTTAAAAAAACAAAACAAAAACAAACAAACAAAAAAAAAAAAAACAAACAAAAAAAAGGACACACAAAACCCCCAAACACACCAAAACGAAAAAAAAAACCAAACACCTCTAACCCCAAAACCTCCAAACAAACAAACAAAAAACAAAACCAAACCCCATAAATCTTAAATATATGAAGTTAGAGACAAAGTTGATATTTGACGTGAAATACAGGGAGCACAAAGATTACATTGTCTTGGGCAAAGTCATGGAAAAGGAAGCCAGCAGGAGAAAAAAATCTGAGATTGTACAAAAGCAGGATCTGGAAAGTAACCATTGACGACATCAGTAACACTGAACTGTCAAAATGGACACAAAGACTTATTGTAAGGTAAACTTACCCAGCACATGGATGGTTTGAAGAGGAGATCACATAGTTACAAGTACATATATTTTTAGATTTAGGATTAATGTTTGAAACAAAGAATGGAATAATAATTGTCTTAGTTTTGGGTTTGTATACTCCTGAGATGTTCTTTTTTTTTTTTTTTTTATAAAGACACTTGTATGACATTGGGAAAAACCCCACCTATAACTTATTTCCCCTTCAGTAGGCTGCCCTTTACAGAAAAAAGATATGGGATGGAAGCTACCTGAAGAAATGGAAAATTCAAATTTAAAAAATTGAGAGTTTGTGGTAGTGCATACTAAAAAGAATCCAGAAATGTTGAGGGGCATCATACTAGGATACGCAGTATAATAATATTTTTTGGGAGGTGTAGTATATTAATTGTACTTCATGTTATAATATACATGGAAAAGATGGATAGAAATAGTCCATGATCCAAGAAAGAAGAAATGTCATTTTAGTATTGTAATTTTAATACAGAAAAAATTACTGAAAAAAAAAACACAAATAAGACTTTCAAGAAAGGAAATGAAACAAGTGAACACAACTGAAAAATACATGTCTAACATCATCAGTGAAGATGAATGAAATGTGGTGTTGGGAACTTTATGTCATAAAACACAGAATTTCAACATTCCTATAATAAAAAAAAATGCACAGCAAAAAACCCACACATGTTGAGCATAGTTTTATCTTTTTACATGATCCCACATTTACCAAAGGAATATGTGAATATACAGCTAAGGAAAGCATGACAAGGAAAAAGAACAGAACAGCTTTAGAAGTTTCAGACTTTGGCCACACAGTTTGAAATTACATGAAAGTAGTTGTAATGAGTTAAATGAATAAAGACAAATACTATGAGCATCATACATTAGAAAAATATAAAGGCTACCATTTTAAAATTGCGAGTTTGGAGAGGTCTAAAATGTAAAAGCTGAGAAATGTGATCCTGCAAATGTACAAATAACAGTCAAAAGTCTATTAAACAGACTGGAAGTGTGCAAGAGAAATTGAGTTGTTGGCATTATAGAATAGTTAAATAAAAGGAACTTCAGATCTGTGCTACTTTAGAGATTAAAAGGAAGAAAAAGCAAATAGGGATTCTAATAAAATTAACTATTTACCTAATAAAGGGAAATCAACCCGCATAAATGCAAAATTCCTGATTTTTAAGGTACTTATGAACAAGAGGGGCAATACAGACTAATTATCTTCACCAAGTCTTGGATCTTTTTTCTTTTTTCTTTCTTTCTTTTTACTGGAGTACTTTTTCAATTATTCACTTCTCTTAAAAAATAACCACAAACTGATATTTCAGTTTTATCGCAAAAAAAGAAAATTTTCAAAGAAACAGTACTAGATCTAATATTCTTGAGGTGTGACAGGGGACCTCTTGACAAATAAAGTCTGTGGCTAAGGCCATTTGAATAGTAGAAATGTTCCATTGCTGCTGCTTACACATGCTTAATGATATCAACACCAGTTTTGCCTTATAGTGTAGCTATTTGAATTTTTCTGTGGCTTTCAGCTATGTAAGTGATGAACCTGGGGATCACAATGGCAACCCATTTGGCAAATGTTTTCTCTTTTTTAATGTTAAGTGAGTCAGTAATCTTTATTTCCAACTACTGTTGTCAGCCCTGTGTGAAAAACTGCGTAAATGGTTTTCATACAGCAACATAATCATAGATTAGAAAAAGAAATTGGAAAAAGATGTTAAAAGTTAACTTGGAAAAAATAAGTCAGTCACGTCTCAGAAACACTGCTAACTAGCTTTTAATGTCACAAACATGCATTTTATAGAAAAAAAATAGATATTTTCAGAGAAAATTAACTGTGACAAGTTTTTGATCACTGCTATAGAGGCTGTTGACCTGCTCTCTGTATTTAAAAGTCAAGGGTAATTAGTCACTTTTTTTTATTCTTAATGCAAGATTTTAATTTCCATACTCATGCCTCAGGCCTTTGACTTTCACAATAAGGTTGTTGTTCTGCAAACAGTATAAGCCTTTTGCCCGAAGTACACAGAAGAGGATCACCCACTTCAAATCTGTTTGAAAGCCTTAGCAATCTAATTTAACCAGGAAAAAAAAAACAAACACTGAACTGTTTTAAAGACCTATTTATGCCCTCTGCGAAAGACAGAAAAAGGCAAATACCTAGTCCTGGTGATCAATCAGTAATTTATCACAAATTTAAAGGTTACTCATCTGTGTCACACATAGCAAAATAATTCTTATCTTAGTTTTTCATGATCACATTGAGGGTTATAAAAAGCTTTCGCATCAGCTAAACGATTAACAAAGAAAAGAATGAGTATCAATACCTGCTGATTAAGGAGTAACTTTCAGAACCCCAATATTTATGGAGAAAAATGATTATTACATGCATGCAAAGATGTAACAAATATGAAAAAGCTCCAGAATGTGTGCAGAAAGTGTTAGGAGGTCAAATCTTTGAAGGTGTACTTGAAAATGTGTGAGAAACAGTTTCAAGTACACAATGACATATAATACTTTTCAGGTCGTATTAGTTGATAAGGCTAAAAGAGAGTAACATCTACTATTTATTGTTTAATAATAAAGTGGCCAGAAGGATCAGAAAAGAAGGAAGCTCTTAAAAGGTGACAAGCAAGGAAAAAGATTATTCATGTTTGGATACGCATAAGGTAAGGTGAAGCCTCAGGAAGCACTGGACAAGCTACAGATCTGTAACACTATTACAAAGAACACTTAGCAGAAATGAGAAGACAAGCAAGGAAGATTGTATTGGTACATTTTATCTTTTTTATAGTTATCTAGGAAAGCCTAGAAAATTATTCTCTCAAAGGAAGCATTGCCTATTTTGAACATTTCTGCAAAGCCCAATTTTTATTTTTTTTGTTTCAGTTACCACAGTTTTGTGAACAGAGAATTTGCAAATCATAATGAATATTGTCGGTGTTCTGAAAGAAATAATTACCTGGAGAACCTGGGATATCCTGGAGTCATTAGAAAACCATCTTACCTTGTAACTACAAAAGTCTCTTGTAAGCATCTGCAGACTGACTGTTATGAACCCCAATGTTGATAACTAAAATTAGTTTGGAGGTTTGGAACAACAACAATCACATCCCGACACAAAGGCAACAATTTTGCCATGAAACTTTTTTTCTGCAACAGCTTATGGATATCATACAGTTCAATGAAGAGTAAAACAAATCTTTTTCTTAAACTTGGACAAAGAAATGTTCTAGTTTTGTATAAAAAATATTTACTTTTATAAAAAACCTCTGCAAAGTTAAAATATGTTCTGAGAGTGGCAAAATTCATCCTGAATTTGTGTCTGTACCGTTTCTTCATAGCAGCAGTATGGTGCTATGCTTTGGATTTGTGACAAAAATAGTGTTGATAACAGATAAGTTATCAAATGTTACTTAGTTCAGATGAAGTAACCTGGGAAGTTTCTGAAAAGAAAAAATTAGTTTCATATTAAAGTATAGAGTTTGAAAACGACAATGAGCTAGGTTATAAACAAAAATCCTTAAACCTACAACAGAATATTGTACTTTTAAGATTTAGTATGTGGCTTAGTAGTCTCTTTAAGTGATGGAACCCAGTTAAACACAGACACTACCAATTTCACAAAGAAGTGCTTAAAAATGAAATTTTTGAATATTACTCATAAATTCTATAATATTATAAAGAACAAACTACTTTCAAGAAAAAAAGAAGTTTTAAAGTTGTTTTCAAGCCAGAATCTTCTCAGTGGTGTCTGGTGAAAACAAGAAGTAATGAGCACAAGCTGAAACACGAATAACTCAGTTTAAACATATGGAACGTCCTTTTTACAGTGAAGACAATTGCATGCTGGAGGTTACCTGGAGTTTTTGTGGAGTCTGCATCCCTGGATATATTGGAAGCCTGACCGAACACTGCCCTGGGCAACCTGATTTTGCTGACCCTGGTCTAAGCAGGATTTTTGGACTGGGCAATCTCTAAACATGTCTCCTAACCTCAAGTATTCTATTATTCTATGAACTTCAGGTATGTCTATTTTACTCTTGCTGTCTCCAATACTTAATAAAAAAGGAGTGGAAACAAGATTTTTTAAACTTCTTTTTCTATGTTTCCACTTATATGGGAGGAATTACTTACTTATACAGAAAATTGAGAATTTGTGCATGTCATAGTTTTCTTCATGTCAATTATTGAATATTAAGAGTTCATGTTTGGGATTCTATACGTCTAAGATGTAGACTATACTAATTCATGGGTGACTTATAGTTATCCTTTTTGTAATACACTGTGAAGAGATAATGGAATTGTTGCACCAAAACAAGAATTGTAAAAAGAAGAAATATTATTTGAGGAATTTTGGTAATGTCATTATTACAAGAAAATGTATTCTGTAGATGCTACTTGGTCAGTCCTGAAAACAGTCAGATACAATTAACAAATTTACCATTTAACAAATTATACCAAGCAACTTAACTCATAACCTCCAGCTGATGCAGGTGAGGACAAATTCACACCATACTGGGTATTCAAGAAAACTCACTACATTTTTCTGTATGTTGAGTCCTGTGCAATGATCCTTTTGTAGAAGAGATTATCATATTTTATTTATGGTAAAAAGCTCAGTGTAAGAGAGCAAATACTCCAATTTCTCTGCATTGCACCAACATTCTCAAGGTTTTTAAACTGACTTTTCTTCAATAATTCAAATACAGGATCTCATCACTTCTCTTTTTTGACTGTGATATGCTGAGTCTGTATCTTAACAGTGTTATAGCTAGAAGCCAAAGCATAACCTTCTTAGTTTTTGACATCTTTATGAACACGATTGTTTTCTTTGGACCAAAAAAAAAAATAAATACATTTTCTGTGAATAGAAAAGGCAGATTTCTTTTAGTTGTTGCTAACTCTCATAGGTATAACAATGAATGGACTGAGGTTTCTTGAGCATGTATTCCTTTAAGGACGTAGACTTAAGGCTTTTTGAAATCAAATCCCAAGGCAAAAGTATGTCAGAGGATATTAAACATAGCTGGCTAGTGTTCATGTTGAGTTTCCAAAATTAAAATCAAAACCAAACAAAAATCCCAAGTTTATATGTCAGACTTTTTTTTTTAATTTGTTTGTTTGTTTGTTTCCCTAGATAATATCTAGCATTCTACATTTTAATCATAACAGGTCAATGTATATTGGCACTTATCATCTTCTGATTTAGCCAGATAAAGATTAGGAGTCACTCCATCAAGATCAAAGTTGCTGCCATTGTAGAAGCTGAAGCTGAAACATAATAGCTCCCATAAAAGATATTCTGCTATATACACAGGGTCAAATAGTTAAGCAAACAGCTATACCAATTTGTTAGAAAACACTGTAGAAGAACAGAAGAATAATTGTTCACTGCCATTGTCAAATTTCTGTCTTTACATTCACACCAGTGTGTGTTTTGCCAGTCTGACAGTGGAAGGGATTCACTGATTTGTTCAGACCTGGCAAGTCCTATTAGAATATTGCGTTTCTTTTACAAAAATAATATCATGAATACAACTTCCAGTTCTGCTAGATTCCGTGTGAACAAGGCAATAAGGCACATACTTATACCTGGCTTGCACTTTGTAAAATTTCCAAGACAATGAAACATGTCTTCAATGAAAAACGTTTTCTGAGACAGAGAGAAGAGTGAATCAAATCCTTAGGCTACCAGCTACGCTGCAGGCAATGTGTGGTTTTGGCACCTGTTGTCATTTATATTGTACTTCACAGATGTTAAGTACTTAGTATTTTATCTCAACTTCACGGGAAACTAAGGGAGAAAAGTTAATAACTTGGCAATAAAGGACAGAGCACCAGAGATATGGCTTGAGCACAGAAATTTGCTTTGTGTAATCTAATAAATCATGCTGTTCATATGTTATTTAGATGCCAGTAGATATTTTCAGAAAGGCACAGAGCTCAGTTGGACTTGGCTGTAACACTAGGGTTATCAGTGTCAGCCTTAGCAACATTGCTTTTAAAATCTATGAACTGATCTGGGGGACCTCCAAAAAGCAAATCAATGTTTGTCAGTTTTTTCTTAGACCCTGAGGAACAGATCAAGGCAAGTGTGGAAGAAAGCATGAGGAGGGATATGTGACTAATGTCTGATCTGTATAGAAGAGAGATTTTGAACAGTGGTGTTAATCTGTATGTTCAACTTTTCTGCACATGAGAGTAGATTAGATTTGTCTTGACATTTCTAGGTCCTCCAAATTAATCACATACCAGAAAGAAGAGAAGAGAAGAGAAGAGAAGAGAAGAGAAGAGAAGAGAAGAGAAGAGAAGAGAAGAGAAGAGAAGAGAAGAGAAGAGAAGAGAAGAGAAGAGAAGAGAAGAGAAGAGAAGAGAAGAGAAGAGAAGAGAAGAGAAGAGAGGAGAGAAGGGAAGAGAAGAGAGGAGAGAAGGGAAGGGAAGGGAAGGGAAGGGAAGGGAAGGAAAAATATAGAAGAGAATGCAAAACTGATCATTTATTTAGCCCTTACCTTTCCGTTCATAATATAATCATGTTTAGGCTTGGTATTTAAACTACTGCACAAATAAAGTACTAACTAGCACATATCTGCATAATCAACACATACAACTTAAATTTATATAGAAAAACAGGTAAAGATATTGCTCACAAAGTAGCAGGAGTCTTATGTCAATAAGACTTTAATTTGTAGCAAACTTAGGATTGACATGTAAGGAGATGTTAAGAACTAATTAAAAGTTAACTCCCACTCCCAAAATATTAAAAGAAGGTACATTTCAAGATGCATTAATATTGAATTGTTTTGATTTGTAATTGTGATGGGTTTGCCTCCCAGGCGTAGTCCTATTTGTAGTCCTGGATTCTGTCAGATGAACACATATCCACAGTGAAATTCATATCAAAAAGATGAAAATTTAGTTTTTCACAAAATACAGTCATTCTTAAGGACTTTCACCAGGAACAGAAGTAATTAGTGGGGTACTTCTGAAATAATAAATAAAGTAGTTAAGAATTCATGAAACATCCAAGAAAAAAAGAAAACACATACCAAAGAGTTTATATTACTATTAGTAGCATAATATTTCTCTTACTATATCAATAATGTGCATGAATGGGTGTTGTTATTAAATTAATTAGTTCATTTGTGATATAAGAAAAAGGAATCTTCCAATATGTTGTTTCACAGGAAAATCTAAGCAGAACTTGAAACACATTTTCACCCTACATATGTCTGGAAGATTACTGTGATAGCATTTAATAAATTAGGTTTCCAAATAAGGTCCGAGCTTTTTTAACCTAATAATTGTCAGTGAAGTAGAAAAAGAACATATATACTGAGCTCCAAATCATTCTTCTGGAACTGCAAAATGCAAGCTGCCATGTAAATATTTCTGCCAGCAGCTTAATAGTAACAAACGATGTTATTTCTCAAGGTCAGAAAAACATTCACTGTAAAATTTGGATACTGATCATATAATACGCTGTTTAACTTCCTCCTGTAAAGTAAAATTATTTATTTTTATCAGTATTACATATATATTAATGACTCTCATTCTTAAAAAAAAAAAAATTCTAACCATATATTGCATTTTTTTGTAAAGTTTAATCAATTTTTTCTTTAAGGTCAAGCACAACAGTGTTTTCAGAGAAAAAAAAATGTTAGAAAATCAGCATGAAATGTCAAATGTACTTCTAGGAATCAGTTTCTATGCTTGAAAATTAGGTAAGATTTATACTTTATGGTTTGATCTGTAATTCCTAGATTCTAGATGCCTATGTCCTTGCTGGATTTGGGGCATATCCTACATGTTACACCTCTGAGATCAATGGCAAAAGATAAATAAGGGCATGAGACTCCTACTTCTTGATTGGAATCACATAGTTCTTTCTTGTTTGAACTGTTGTGCATCTGAAATGAGGAATGTAGTCACTCTTCTGTTAATTTTCAATTAGTGGCAAATCAAACCTGGGCATGTAAAAGTAGAGTTAGCAAATGGATATACAATACAAAGCTGAAAATATATTTTGGACACAATTCTCAAAATCACAGAATGACTGAGATTGTAAGGCACCTCTGCAGGTCACCTGGTCCAATCACCTTGCTCAAGCAGGGGCACCTAGAGCCGGTTGCCCAGGACCACATCCAGACAACTTTTAAATATCTCCATAGAATGACATTCCACAAGATACCGAGGCAACCTATGCTTAGTCACCCTCACACTGAAAAAGTGTTTCCTGATGTTCAGACAGAACCTTCTGTGTTTCAGGTTGTGCTCATTGTCTCTTGTCCTGTCACTGGTCACCACTGAAAAGACCCTGGCTCTGTCCTCTATCAACCCTTTCTTCAGGTACTTATATACATTGATAATATTCCCCCTGAGCCTTCTCTCTAGGCCGAACAGTCTCAGCTCTCTCAGCCTTTCCTCATAGAAGAGATGCTTCAGTCCCTTCATCATCCTTGTGACCCTTTCATGTTTCTCTTGTACTGGGGAGCCCAGAACTGGACACAGCAGTCCATGTGTGGCTTCTTCAGGGTTGAGTAGAGGGGAAGGATCACCTGCCTCAACCTGCTGGCAACACTCCTGCTAATGCAGCCCATTAACCTTCTTTGTGACAAGGGCGCATGGTTGCCACATGTTCAACTTATTGTCCACTTTTTCTGCCAAGCTTGCTCTGAAAAGCAAGACAGTCCCCAGCATATACTGGTGCTCGAGTTGTTCCTCACCAGGTGCAAGACTTGCACTTCCCCTTGTTGAACTTCATGAGGTTCCTATCAGCCTATTTCTCCAGCTTGCCGAGGTCCCTCTGGATGGTAGTATCGGCAACTCCTGACAATTTTCTGTCATCAGCAACCTGCTGAGGGTGAACTCTGCCCCATAATACAGATCATTAATGAAGATGTTAAACAAGATCGTATCTAGTATTGATCCCTGGGGTACACCATATAATGCAGTTCCAAGAACATAGCTCCCTAGTTTGAGATTCTAGGGTATTCAAGTCAGGCACACAGAAATGACAGATATGACTGAAGATTTAAAAGATACCTTGCCCTTTCTGTAGTATTGCCTGAAAGCTGGGTGAAATACCACTGATCACTTGAAATTACTTTAGAAACTAATGTATGTGCAACCAAGATCCAGTCTGGATTCAAATCCAGACTACAGACATATAAATTTTGGCATCTAAATTTAAAAGCTAGTATGTGAAAGAGGCCACTAAATTTCCATTATATTCAATGAAAGTCTAGATGTGGATTCAGTTCCTTAAGCATAGGCATGGTTGCAACATTGTGCGGCTTGGTATATCCCATTTGGCCCTAGGTGCTTGACCAGAAGAGTGCACGTCTGCTGTTAATCCTGTATCATACCTGCCAAGCTTATGTGGATATCTCAAGCACTTAGAAAGCTGAAATACCACTTGAAAGGTGAAATAGCAGTATATTTAGGCAATCAAATCCCACTTTATATATACACTATAGTATAGTAGGGCCTTAGACGCTTGGCTTGCCTGTTAAACCTGTGTTAGGTTTAAATTGGCATGTCTACAGTCTGGAGCCTAATTTGGTTCCCCATGGTGTTCATATTCCTCAAAATCTCACTCTTCCAGATAAGTTTGCATCTTGGGTTTACTCACTCATTTCCCTTTCATAGTGTCTTTTACATCAGGTTATATGGTGAAAGGCGTAATTAATGTGCTAAGGAAGGTGATGCGTTAATGAGAATTAGTATGAATTAGTACATGAACTATTCAATGCAGTCTTAAGAGGCTATTAACAAGGAAAAGGGTTGCTGAGATCATGAGTTTATTCTGGATTCTATGCATAGAATTCCTAACTTTAGCAAACTAAAATATTCTATATGTTGAGTCGGGCAAAATGCTTACCAAATGCTGCAAAAATATATCTATAAATTGGCTGAAATACTAAAAACGTAGCCATTCTTCTACCCCAGTATAAATTCATGAAGCTTTAATGTAAGTGCATCAATTTAAGTATCATGTGTGCTCAAGTGACTTCTCATCATAAAATTGTGCATGCAAACATTGGAGGTTGGCTTTTAGCCCCCTTTGAAATTCTGGTTGACTGAATTTTCACATTCTGATTTGTCTTGCTTTTGCTGTTTAATAAAACATATGGACACATTGTTCCACAAGATAAATTCTGGTTTACAACTGAATCCCCAAAAATATTTTTTAAAAGTGTCTGGGGGAGACTAAAATGAGACGGTAGCTGGATGAGTGACGGGGGTTCACCACTTGTCTCTTTGTACTAGAGGATCTTTTATCCTTTCACCACAGTAGGACTACAAATTTTTTTGTTCCTTTCACAGGGACTTTTATTTTCTGTCTCCTTTTACTGCCTATGCATTACAACACTAGACTGCTAAGGAAAAATAAAAAATCTAGAAACATCCCAGTAGGAAAGATCAGTGAGTACTGCTCTCAATCAGTAGGGATATCTTAAAGGACATGATTTGCTCATGGCAACTAAACATTCCCCAAGGGTGCTGCTTGACTGTATGCAGGAACTACACCTCTGAGGCAGCAGATTTTACAGTCATACTGCTGGAGAGAGTGTTTTTACCTATCAAAAGCAACGGAGTGGATATCAGAGTGAAGTGCTGATGATTTTAGCCATGAATACTTAGAACTGAGATTTCAAATGGAAAGTTAAAAGAGATTACGCATGGAGTGCAATATGTAAAATTCTAAGCTGAAAATGCATAAGTGCCTATACAGCAAAAGTAAAGCTGTATTAAAATATTTAGAATACTGGAGAAAAAAAATAACATTACGTCTTTGCCTTTTGGTTATCGTATATTAATGAACATAAAAGAAATCTGATGATGATGATTCTTTCGGTCTTAGTATTATAACTAAAATGCTTTAAGCAGACCTAGATGCCTAAGGAAGGACAGATGACTGCAGCTTAAATATCTAACATTCAAATTTGAAAACTCTGATTTTTTTGGTTATAACGTTATGTTCAGTCAGTCCTGAATTCACTTTGGAGCTACAATTCCTGGCAAATATTTCAGGGCAGTTGCTAAAATACCAACATTCTATATACATTTTCATTGTAACCTTGTTTTTAAGATTTCTATTATTGTGTTACTATAGGTTACTAGCAATACTAAGCATGGAAGCTTAGCATGGAAGGCAGTTACCATCTCAGATACAGTAATTCCAGTTCTGGCTCCCTGGTTTAAGAAAAACAAGGAACTACTGGAGAGAGTCCAGTTGAGGGCTACGAAGATGATCACGGGACTAGAGCATGTCTCTTATGGGGAAAGGCTGAGAAACCTGGGTCTGTTTAGGCTGGAAAAGAGAAGATTAAGAGGATCTCATCAACGCTTGTAAATATCTAAAGGGCAGGTATCAAGAGAACAGGGCCAGACTGGAACAAAGGAAATTCCATTTGAACATGAGGGAAAAGCTTCTTTACTTTGAGGGTGGCAAAGCACTGGAATAGGCTGCCCAGAGAGGTCATAGAGTCTCCTCTGGAGATATGCAAAACCGACCTGAACATAATCCTGTGCAACCTACTCTGGGTGAAGCAGCTTTGGCATGGGGGTTGGACTAGAAGATGTCCAGAGGTCCCTTCCAACCCCTAGCATTCTCCGATTCTGTGCTTCTGCGATAAGTCATATGATTTCCTTGTATTCAAGTTTTAACTATGACAGGAATCCTAGAACATCCAAATTTGAGATGAAAACTCTAATTCAAAATTTAAATGTGGTAAACAATGAGATTAATTTCTCTTACAATCAAAATTTTTCCTATTTCTGCTCTCTGTTCTCAGTTTATGCACTTTTAATGACTTACACTTACAGCTGTATCTATTAGATTGACGAGGTCTATATTATGGCTAACGTGATGCCCATCTACCAGAAGGGTCAGAAGGAGGATCCAGAGAACTACAGGCCTGTCAGCCTGACCTCGGTACCAGGAAAGATCATGGAGAGGATCATCTTGAGTGAGCTCTCACGGCAAGTGCAGGGCGGCCAAGGGATTGGGGCCAGCCAGCATGGGTTTAGGAAAGGGAGGTCCTGCTTCACCAACCTGATCTCTTTCTATGACCGTGTGACCCGCCTTCTGGATGCGGGGAAGGCTGTGGACGTTGTCTATCTGGACTTTGGTAAGGCCTTTGACACCGTCCCCCACAGCATTCTCCTGGAGAAGATGACAAATCATGGCATAGACAAGTGTACTCTTCCCTGGGTTAAAAACTGGCTGAATGGCCGTGCCCAGTGAGTTGTGATTAATGGGGTGAAATCCTCTTGGTGGCCGGTCACCAGTGGTGTCCCTCAGGGCTCACTTTTGGGGCCAGTTTTGTTTAATATCTTTATCAACGATCTGGATGAGGGGACTGAGTGCACCCTCAGTAAGTTTGCAGATGACACCAAACTAGGTGGGATTGTTGATCTGCTTGAGAGTAGGAAGGCTCTAGAGAGGGACCTGGACAGGCTGGATCGATGGGCCAAGGCCAACTGTATGAGGTTTAATAAGGCCAAGTGCTGGGTCCTGCATTTCAGTTACAACAACCCCAAGCAACGCTACAGGCTTGGGGAAGAGTGCTGGAAAGCTGCCCGGCAGAAAAGGACCTGGGGGTGCTGGTGGATGGCCAGCCTAACATGAGCCAGCAGTGTGCCCAGGTGGCCAAGAGGGCCAACAGCATTCTGGCTTGTATCAGGAATAGCGTGGCCAGCAGGAGTAGGGAAGTGATGGTGCCTCTGTACTCGGCACTGGTGAGGCCTCACCTTGAGTACTGTGTTCAGTTCTGGGCCCCACTGTACAAGAGCGACATTGAAGTGCTGGCACGTGTCCAGAGGAGAGCTACCAGGCTGGTGAGGGGTCTGGAGACCAGGTCATATGAGGAGAGGCTGAGGGAGCTGGGCATGTTTAGCTTGGAGAAGAGGAGGCTGAGGGGAGACCTCATTGCCCTCTACAACTACCTGAAAGGAGGCTGGAGAGAGGTGGGGGTTGGCCTCTTCTCCCAAGTGAATAATGACAGGACCAGAGGAAATGGTCTGAAGTTGCAGCAGGGGAGGTTTAGTTAGATATTAGGAAGAATTACTTTAGTGAAAGAGTGGTCAGGCACTGGAAGAGCCTGCCCAGGGAGGTGGTTGAGTCACCATCCCTAGAGGTGTTTAAGAAACGTCTAGATGTGGCACTTCAGGGCATGCTCTAGTGGCAGAAATTGTAGGTTGTTTGGTTGGACTCGATGATCTCAAAGGTCCTTTCCAACCATGAAGATTCTATGATTCTATGATTCTATGATTCTATGATTATGAGAAATTCCATTTCTTGTCTAGCTAACAGTAGACTATGATCTAATCACCCCTTAAATTTTTGTTTGGTGGTCTGAATGAATTAAGCTCCTTCAGTTTCTAAATAAAACACATTTGCTACTGATCTTTTCTTCTGGAACACTGAGACAGGTCTTCTTTCAACTTCCCCTTAAAAAATAATAAAATAAAATAAAATAAAATAAAATAAAATAAAATAAAATAAAATAAAATAAAATAAAATAAAATAAAATAAAATAAAATAAAATAAAATAAAATAAAATAAAATAAAATAAAATCTTCAGAACTGTGCATCAATAGTTCAGAAATTATTCCTCAAGCATCAGAAAGACAGGCAATATGACGTTACTCCAATAATGTATTCCTTCTGTCCTTAGTCCCTGTTTCAGTCACAGTTCACAGTAGTAGAATTACCTCAGACAATTAAATGTAGGAATCTCTAGAGCTTTTCGTAGTTATTCTTTATTCTTACACAAATTATATTAAATTAGTTGCATCCAAATATATGGTATCCATTCACAGTAATTTACAAGAGTTAAAAGATTAAATGAATGCTAAGATGTGAACATATGAGGAGAAAAAAAAAAAGTGAAAATAATAATTAGAATCTGGTGTGGGTTTTTTTTTGTTTGCTTGTTTTTTGTTTTTGTTTTCATGACAGACAAAATTAAGAGGATATGTTAGTCCAGATAGTAATTAAGCAAATTAGTTATGGGAAACTTTTTATCCATGATCCTTTCAATGCCTTTTTTCTCTACTATCCTTCAAAGTGAAGACATAACAATGACTTAGAAACCACTTCCCTTAAGGGATTCTTAATCCAACCGCTTTTGCCTAGGTCTATTGATATATGTAGAATACAATTAATAATATATATTAAAAAAAATATAATTATCCTTTCTCTTAGAATTAATTGAAGTCAGGGGAAATGCATATTGTCGTGGTTTTGGACAAATTGTCCAATGGCCGGTGACAGATGCTCTCCCCCCACCACTCGCACACAGAGAGGAGGAGGAGAGATAGAGAGATTTACAAATTTAGAAGGAACTAAACTACTTTAATGAAATATTAATAATAAAATAAAAAGGAAATAATGAAATAGATACAGTATATGCAAAACTGTATTAAGCTCCCAGGATGACATCACCAGCAGGCACTGGGGAAGTCCCAGACAGGATTGAGTGGACCCAGTGGACTCAGCAACGGGTGTGAACTGGATTCCAGAGCTGGAGTCAGGAACCCACGGATTGGGATCAAAGGCAGATGAACAGACAGGGTCCTCCTCAGATGTCAGCCGTTGTAGAAAAGAGGGCTCAGCTTTTATACTGAGCATGAAGCATATGGGATGGAATACCCTGTTGGTCAGTTTTGGGTCACCTGTCCTGTCCACTCCTCCACACAGGTGTGACCTCTCTACGCTTTTCCATTTCCAACCCTCCAACAGGGCAAACAACAAAGTTAGCTGACCTTGATTCTTAACTATAAGTATAAGCAAGAACCTCTTTGCATACCATTCCTTGGCATGAACTATAAACATTGGTTTCATCACTCTGAGAACGAACAGTTTTCTGCACAGTATGCTGTTAATTTCAGAGAGTTAGAAGAGCCCTAGCTAAGTAAAATTACTGAACAGAAAGTTGGTTCTATTTTACCTCAAAGCAGAACACATTTACGCAAAGCAAAATTTGTGCTCAGGAATATTTCAGAGTAGGAGCTCCTATAGATCCTAATACTTTTACTATGTAGACGTATTCTATTCTAATTGGTAGACTGGTGGAGATTATTAAGTCAAAAATCTATTATGTTTCATATGTATTCTTCCTTTCTGGAATATTATAGAATGTATTTTCAAGCAGACTATATCATTAAGTGAAGACATTCCTTAAATGTATACTTTAAGTGACAGTTCTTCTGTTTATAACTATTTACATGTTATTACACTCACTGAATGTAATTAATATTTTTGTCTTAAAATACTAAGTGTTCAGAAAGTAAGCATGTCTCATTGACATTAACATTATCTTTTCTTTGCTACAGCTGACTCCTAGGCAGATAAAACAGGCTTTGCTGTTCTTTTCTGAATTCTGGCAAAATAGACTTATGTGATATTTGATCCATCATGTTGTTGCTACCTGTGACACTAGGAAGGATATTTCTTTTCTCTTACTGAAAAACAGTGGGAGTTTTCGCAGCTGATTTCAATGGAACCTACACAGAAACAGAATTTCTAACTGGAAACTTCTAACATGTACATCTATTATTCAGTCAAAAACAACAGAGATCAATGGAAACATAAGCTTCTATAAGGCAAAGAAGAACAGAGGAACTTTCCTAATGAAATTTCACAGAGAACATCTATTATAGGATATTGATGTTAACTAAATTTAAGTAATTTTAAAAATTGTTAAATTTGGGGAGAAAGTATTGGTAATTACAGGTTGGTACTGTATTCTGCTATTTCTATAATACATGGAATTCTGAAAAAAGAACTGCTGTGAGGCAAGATTATAGATTTATCATTCCTTTGTGTGTATTCAACTATGCACAGTTCTTATGATATATGTTCCTTCAATAGCATTTATTTCCTGTGCATGTACGAGAACAGATCTGTGGGTCTTTGGCATCCCTAGTGAGCATCTTTGCTCTAAAGAACACTAATGAGCTATCTACTGAATCAGTAAATCTGATTGTTCATGCAAAATGGATTGTTCATGCAAATTGATTGGGATAAGGAAGTTACTTCTATTTTTGTTGTATGAATGACAGCAGATATAAAAGGATAATACTAAATACCCCATCCAAGAAACTAGTGTATAAGCTTACTGCAAATGAGATTGAGAACAATGTAAAATATAATTATATCACCTTTCTGAATGTTATCTAATATTTTTCATTATTCTAATCTTATTTTTTTTTGAAGAAATATATTAGGTTTATCTGCGTCATTTGCTGTCCATATGCAAACTGATATTGAAAATTTAATCAGCAAGGTTAACATAAGCTTACATATCTACTATTAACACTGATTTCTATAATTAAATAATCAAAACGAGTTGCTCTTTTTGGAAGATTTGTAGGCAAGATCTTTTGAAATGCAACATGTTCCAAAGGCCAATACATAACAAGTAGTGTGCAAGTTATATAAATTGTTCACATTGTGAGGGTCACAGTAACTATGTATTTACTTCTCAGATAACAAAGTGGAGGGAACTTAAAGTGAAGTACTACAATGACTAGCATTCTGACAGAAGAGGAAAAAATGAAAGTACAAAAAGCAGAAAATTCTTGTGATAAGGTGACTTTCTGCAAAGTAAAGATACGCACCATTAATTCCACAGAAAACAATGGAAACTGAGGATACTGAATATTTTGTGAAGTAAAGCTAGACTCTCTCACAGACTCTACTCATATCATACTTTATACTCATATCTACTCATATATTTTATACTCATATCTACTCGTATCTACTCATATCTTACTTTAGTTATGATAAAGCTATGATAATCTAAATATTTCAGTGGTAAATGCCAGTGAGTATATATTTCTATAAGTCAGATGCAAAATTACATGCAATTCCTTGAGGATTATTTTAAACTAGTAAACTAATGGTTTAGTGTCATAGAGATTTTTGAGATATTACTTAGGATAAATAGTCTTAATCCATGTTATAAATACTTGCTATTCTGCCAACAAAGAAAGACAACAGATGCAGGAGAGAGAAATATGAAAGGTACATATTTCTTTTGAACCCAAGCATAAGCATACCAATAAAACATAACTGGATAAACATTTATGAGACCAATGGCCCTGTGCTAAAAAATAGCCCTGGCCCACTGTTTAGCACATATGGCTATTATGTCATAGAAGCTAAGCCATGCAGTTTAAACATAGGGTTTAGTTTAAGCATAAGGGTTAAGCAAAGGCCTTGAAAATGCGACATAGGTTGAGAACAGAGTCCCTGGAATCGTAAACAAAACTGATGAGCTTTTATTGGTCACTGAAGAAACAGAAGCTCAAGAACTGGGAAAAGATTGCTTTTGGTGTAAGAAAAGAAGTAGCTAAGCAATTGGAGTAGCAGGCTGTGGCACCTGTTGGCCTGGGAAAGTAACACCTCCACCACTGCACAGCGTGTAATCATGGGACAGAGACAAAGGCTAGGAGCTGTAGAGATTCAAACATCTTATAAAAAGATATCTTGAGTTTGGGGTAGGAGAAGAAAGAAGAAAGAAGATGCTGACTTTGGTTACAGCTTCCTTGCACCAAGAGTTCTTGGGCCTGGTCACTTCAGCGACTAAGAACAACCAAGGGCCATGGTTGTTGACACTATCTTTAGGGCATCAACTCCATTATATTGTATGCTCACAACTAGTCTAAATTAAAAGTCCTTAAGATTCACTGCTTTGAGTAAGTAGTGACATGGAATAGGAAACATGACCTGTAAGAAGTAACTGTTAACATAAATTCTGCTAATGAAGGTCTAGTAAAGTTTTGGTTTAGAGGTTGAAACTGGCTTAATTTATCAGTCTAGTAAAGACATCACAGTGATCTTTAATTCCCTAAGTGATAGATGTATATCAGTTATATATTTTCCTATTTTATTATCATTTATTGTTACTTGATTCTTGGTCAAAGGGAAGACTTTGATAATTAACCTAGTAGTAGCTATACCTAAAGTTCAGATATGGCGTCTTGAAACTCAACACTAATTAGCAAGACTTAAGAAAGATCATACATCTGACAGATGTATGCAAGAGTTTACATGGTTTTGATCAGATCTGTTAGGCTTAGTAAGTTTGGGATCTCCAGCTCTAGAAATAGTTAAGGGCTAGGTTTACCTCAAAAAAGGCCTTGGAAACCTTTCTGGCCTTGGAGAAATAATTTTTCTAAGCCTTAGGTATTTCCGTCAGAAACCAGTTATCAAGATACATACAAAGTATATATATTTTTATCTCATCAAGCCTTAATCTCCCAACCATTTAAATTGACAATCATATTATCTTCTGAAAAAATAGTGGAAATTTGTTTTCTGTTGAGTTTGGGTCTAGGTTTTTGGGGTTAGCTTTTTTTTCTTTTTTTTTTCCCCTCCCCTCTTTGTTTTCCATTTCATAAGAAAATGAGCAGTGGACCTGCCTAAGAAACTAAAAAAGATAAATCTGTGTTTAGAGCTGTTTCTCTGGTTTTATTCATTTTATCAGTCACATGGTTCAATAACATACCAGTCAGTCATAAACATAATTCCTGGGTTAGCTGGAAATGGTAAAATACAATTAAGTATGAAATCAGGTGTCATCAGTCTTATTTTTATAGAATCATAGAATGATTTAGCTTGGAAGGGACCTTAAAGATCATCTAGTTCCAACCCCTCTGCCATGGGCAAAGACACCTTCCACTAGACCAGGTTGCTCAAAGTCCCATCCAGCCTGGTCTTGAACACTTCCAGGGATGGGACCTCAACAACTTCCCTGGACAACCTGTTCCAGTGCCTCACTATTTCTTCCTGATATTTACTCTAAATCTACTCTCTTTCAGTTTGAAGCCATTACCCCTCATTCTATCACTACATGCCCTTGTAAAAAGTCCCTCTCCAGCTTTCTTGTAGGCCCCCTTCAGATACTGGAAAGCTGCTATAAAGTCTCACCAGAGCCTTCTCTTCTTCAGGCTGAACAACCCCAACTCTCTCAGCCTGTCTTCGTAGGAGAGGTGTTCCAGCCCTCTGATCACCTGTGTGGCCCCCCTCTGGATTGGCTCCAACAGGTCCATGTCCTTCTTATGTTGGGGACTCCAGAGCTGGATGCAGTATTCCAGGTGGGGTCTTGCGAGAGCAGAGTAGAGGGACAGAATCACCTCCCTCAACCTGCTGGCCACACTTCTTTTGATGCAGCCCATGATACAGCTGGCTTTCTGGGCTGTTAGTTCACATTGCTGGCTCCTGTTGAGCTTCTCATCCACCAGCACCCCCAATTCCCTCTCCTCAAGGCTGCTCTCAATCCGTTCTCCACCGAGCCTGTTTTTGTACTTGGGATTGCTGTGCCCCATGTGCAGGACATTGGTTGAACTTCATGAGGTTTGCCTAGGCCCACCTCTCCAGCGTGTCCAGGTCCCTCTGAATGGCATCCCTTTCCTCCAATGTGTCAACCCCTCCACGGAGCTTGATGTCATTGGCAAACTTGCTGAGTGGGCACTCAATCCCACTGTCCATGTTGCCGACAAAGATGTTAAACAGCACCAGTCCCAGTACTAACACATGAGGAAAACCATTTGTCGCTGCTTGCTACTTGGACATTTTGTGCCCTACAGGCCAATAAAATTTAGAGCAATTAACTTTTGGCTGGAGCAAGCTCATATTGAAAGCTCTTAATTTTTCACATTTTTTATAAACTTAGAATGTTTTCACGTGAATTTTAATTGAAAAAAATGTGTTGAAGTATATCATAGAGTAAATGCAGTCATTTTAAATTCTTGTGGTCATGTATAACAACTGCTGTGTGTGTAGGGCCTCGTTGTACTCATAAGGCTTGTGTGAATCCCTGTAATACAGCTCTTTAAAGAATATTTGAAAATCAGGTCTCTGTGGTACGTTGCATACAGTCAGCTCTGAACGACCACAATCAGAGCATTATGCATTTTCACAGTTACAGAATCTGACATAGAATTTAACTCTTCATGCAGTACTGTCCTCTAAACCATTTTTTTGAAGACTGAGCTACTCATGAAATATTTTATTCCTTTTTTATTCCCCATCTCTTGAATACTTCCTATTTTTGTATCAATTTCTTAAACTCCGTGTTTGGCAAAATAAAGGTTTTTCATTTTGTAGATATGTGATGTGCACAGGCAATATGCTAAGAAATACATAGATACTATATAAATACATTTACACATTTAGTTCTGTGTGCATATTTTACCGGAAAATTTGAAGGCATCCGTTAACAGAAGCATCCAAACATTGCAAATTAATGGTGAATAATTATTCTTTGTTCCTGTATCAATGAGTTAGTAATGAGTTAACAGCTGAAAAATTTTCAAGAGAACAGTATTTCTGATAAAAATGAAATAAATGTGGCTTTTAAAAACCCAAATTATTACATATGGATTTTTATGAACTGCAGAAGGATCAAGGAGGTCATTAGTCAAGGTGTAATCATGTCGTGAAAAAAGGAACCACTATATTAAAAATCTATGAACAGATATAAACGCAGTAAGAAGTATGGAATGGGAGACAATTAGCTAAATATAGCCAATTAGTACTATTTCAGATTCCCACATGACCATCAATTGCCTTTCTAGGAGAACACAAATGTACTCTGCATCATTTCTGTTAGTCCCATGTGGATATCTCATATGCCATCAGACACCTGAGATGAAACTGTATGTTAGGCAAATTGTTCTTGGAGGAAGACTGAAATGCAGAAAAAAGCACCTTACTGTAAAGGTTTCCACATGGGTAAATACGAAAACTAAGTTGCTAAGCTTTCAGTAACTTAACTTTCAGTAACAGTCTTCTAAAACAGGGCTCACGTCAGAGAACTGTGTCAGTAGTTCTAAAGAATTCAGGTTTTCAGCTTTCAGAAACAAAGGAGAGTAATCATATTTGATTTAAAGATCATGATTCAATCATTTATTAACCATTTGTTATTATTACTGATGTTTTTTATGGGCTGTATTTTGTGCTTAGAGAAATACTAATTATTTAACAGCATGGTTTTCTTTGCCCCTCCATCAGGTTGGGATTCACTCTTTGAGACTTTTGTTATATACCTGTGTTGTTTCTATAATAAGATGTCACATGTCTAGCTAGGAAGAAAGCAAGTAATTCTTGCTTTCAGTCAATGAAATTGAAGTATTCAGCTGACTGTGGCAGGAATCTTTGCCATCAGGTTTGTCTGATATCCTCCTTTCAAATTTATTCCCCCCCTCCCCCCACCCGAAAGACTGATATCACACAGTGGAAAAGGTGAGAGAAGGGCAAGAGGGAGTTGAGGAAGGGAGAGAAGGAGAGAAGAAACAAAGTCTGTAGAACGAACAGACTACATGCTGTCAATAAACCTCAGCAGGGTAAAATTCATGCTCGAATTCCCAGAAGAGTCTCCAACATATTAATACTGTTACATTTCTTGCAATAACTCTGATAAGGAAAGTAGCCTTGGTCTTAATCAGCACTGTTGGAAACAGCATACAGCATACTGCCTTTACATGATGTTTCTACGAAGCAGATCTTGCTTAATTAATTCTTACATAATCTGAGATTAGTTTACAAAGTGATTTTAATAGAAACTCTAGAGAGAGTATTTGTTGAAAGTTGGTTAGCAGTTATTTTGTGCAGCTTTGTGTCTACTAATGATAGGATTTGTAACTGAGGTCTCTTAGTTTCAATGGCATAGTATTTTTTTCTTAAATGTTCTACAGTATGGTCACAAAATACAAATTACCCAAAAAGTAGTTTCCAGGCTGTCATCCCCTCTGAAATTTACTGTTGCAATAAATGTCTGGTACATCAGTGCAATGAATATAAACTGTATGTAAAACTTCAAGCAAGCATAGGAAAAAAAAAAAATCTGAATAATTCTGGAGAAAATGCTCCAGCCCTGACTGCCTGGTGGCCCTCTGATGAACTCACTACAGTTGATGTGTGTCTTTTATCGAGAGGCCAAGAAGTGAACTGGGTATCTTGATGCAGTATAATGAGTGTTGCGTAGAGGTTTCTCAACCTACTGGCCAGGCTCTTGTTCATACAGCCCAGGATGCTCTTGGTCCTTTCTGCTGTAAGGGCACACTGCTCACTTGTATTCAATTTGCTGTCTACCAAGAACCTCAGAACCTTTCCACAGAGCTGCTTCCCAGCCTGTCAGTCCCAACCTGTAGCTTTGCAAGGATTTACTCCTTCACAGCTGCAGAAAGTGTGCTCCAAGAGGACTAATTCCACCATTTTCCCAAGAACAAAAGGGAGAAGACTGACTGGCCTGTGGCTCCCCAGATTATGTTTTTGACCTTTCTTGAAGGTAAGTGCATCATTTACCTTTATCCCAATCTCCATGATCATTTGAAGATATTTTAAGATATATTGCCATGATATCAGCCAGTTCTCTCAGCATTCTTAAATACAGTCCAAGGGGTCTGAAGGACTTGTGTGAGTCAGGTGCTCTTTAATAATCCCTGACTTGATCCTCATCTAGTGCTAGTAGTCTTCTCCACTTGGATCCCTGCCATTAAGCACGGAGTCCTGGGAGAACTTCTTTGTGCAAAAAAAAAAAAATGAGCAAAGAAACTGTGAGCTTAGCCTTTCCTGAGTCTGCTGCCACTAGATCAGTCTCCAACTCCAACATTTTCCTTATTTGGTCCGTTACTAAATAATGGAGCTCTATAAGCTCCTCTTACCATTGCATATTTTAGTTGTAAGTGGGCTTTGTTTTCTCTAACATTACCTTTACATGTAGGCAAGATTTCATTAGGCTCTTTAAAGACTTAATACACTTCTGTACTCTAATCAAGTGATCCATAAAACATGCCCACTATGATGTCACTTTTACTTACCTCTCCTCTGATTCTGAGATCCACAAACTGTCAAACAGCTGGTTGTTAATTCCACAGAAGACCTCAGTAATTTGAACTGCTATTTCAGGAGTATGAATCAGGTGGATCCTCTCTCCAGCACTCCTTCATCCTCAAATAGGGTCCAGGATCACAAACACTAAATCCCCATTGACAACATGGGAAGTGCAGCCAAACATTGACCTGTAAGATCCATCTGCTCCTCCCCAGGTCTTTCCCTTTCACCATCAGGATGGAGAAGAAACTACCTGGACCACCATGTTCTCTTTCACTTTTATTCCCAGAGCTAAATAGTTGCTTTGGTTACACCAGAAGTCTGTCCTGGCATTATTATTGGTGCCTACATGGATAAGCTGCAGCGGCTGATAATATGAAGGCCAGATGAACCTTAGCAGCTTCTCTGCAACATCCCCATTCTGAGCACCTGAGAAAATCAGCAAACCTCTAGAGAAGAAAGTCAGGTTGGCAGATAGGGTTTTCTCTAGCTAATTTCAATTACCAGTTCTCATCTGACTTTTTTACCTGCTCAGACATAGTTTCTTCCCCCTCCTTTGCTACCAGGTCACAGAACCTATGGAGCTGAATTATCTGTTGACAGAAGTCATAATCTTCTAGATTTCCTCCATCTCAGGAATCTCTATCCTAATCTGGTCTCCCCCTTTTATACGCAGTTAGGGGTTCAGGACCTCATCTCTGCAAGGTCTCTGTGAAACTCTTCTCAATATTTCTTTCACCTGTTGTGGTGCTGCTCAGTCTAATATTTAAATCTTTTTATATATTTACTGTTATTTTCAGAAAGAAACAAACAAAGGTAGACTGAGAAGCAAAAGTTATCAGCAAAATGTACCAGTAAAAGTAAATTAGATGGTCATACAAGCCAGTATCTATGAGATGAGAAAATGAAAGCATTATAATAAAGAGTTTAATATATTTCTTGTCAGTAGCAACAGGTTGAATAAATGCGCAATTAATGAACTCATCATGCTTCATCCTGTCATTACCGAGAACTACAAATAAGGCTCTAGACCCATCATGCTGTACGGGGATCACTATTCATTCAAAATATCGACATAAATAATGTCTTTAGAGGAGATGATCAGCACAAATGTCAGGTTTGCATGTAATTTCACAAAATAATCAACTTCACAGACAGAAATTAAAGAGATTCAATTAACATCATGCTATTCAACAGGTGTAGTAAACCTTCCAAAACTATATAACGTTCGGTAGCATTTACATAAATATTATCATTAACATCCTAAACTCTGCCAGATTAAAACCCAAGCTCTTGCTAAATCACAAGTCTTGTACGGCAGAATAAATCACAAAAAAAAATATGGAGATGTCTATGGAATAACTATCTACATCTGAGTTAATTTACCTTGACTCCCTTCTCAGTTCTCTCAGGCTATGGAGATAGGTACTGTTGTGACATTGTTTGTCTCACACAGTTTAATCATTTGTTTCTGGATGAGTCAAATTGTGACACAGAACTGCTTATTTCTCTGTATTTACTGTAAAAAAACTAGCTGCATTTAGACCTCATCTCATCTGGATTCAGCCATTTTAGTGAAATATCTGGTATAAAATAGTCTTCTGAACTCTCTGTTGCATGAGTCTTCATCCAGAGTTTGATTCCTTTTGTCTGTTTTAAACACTTATTTTAATATTTGATGAATTGCCCTGACTATATCTATGTTTCTTACATCTGGATGAAACTAAAGTGTTTCACTTAGAGTAAAACCATAGAAAATTTGCATAATAGTCCTTTTATCTAGTTAACTATGATCTGAAAATGATGGCACTATCCCCATGATTCTCCATGCACAGCTAGAGCACTAATATACAAATTACCCTCATCTGTGACATGGTTAACTTTGAACTTCCTGTAGGAAAATCACAAAATTTCAGTGGGCAGTAACAGAGATCCTCACTCATATTTCAGGCAGTTTCTGAAAATGTGACTTTGAATCTCTGTATACTTAGAATAGACCTAATCTATCTTTTTCTGCTCTCTGAATGTGTGATCTAATCATTGAACAAGGGAGTACATTACTCTCCATTTTATTTATTATTTTTTTTTTTCATTCTGCTAAAGTAAATGCTGTTGTGTGCTAGACACATCTGAGACCGTCTACTGAGCTTGCTTACTCCAGAAGTTCTAGCAACAGGATATTTCATTTGAGTATTCTGCATTTTCTTCACTGGTAAATCTCTGCTCTTTTTTTTTTTTTTTTTTTTTTTTTTTTTAATTTTCTGACAAGACAAGCCATTTTCATTGTTCTAGTAAGTAGTTTTCTGGGCACCTGAAGAATTTAACAGTTGAAAACATTAGCTTCCACATGCCTTTTAGACTTTTAAAGCTAAAATGAAAACTTTCAGATAGATTTACTTAGTTTAGCATTTGAATTCTGCTTCAGAGAAATATTAGGCATCATAGATCTGTATTCAGTACAGGATTTCATAGCAGTAGGAATGGAGACAACAAGGTATTTAGGTTCCCAAGCTAAAATTCATTCCATGGTAACTTCAGGCTGTTCAATTACCTCTGAAAAGAACATGGTGGTTTTTTAAGTCCTTTCTACTTTTACCCTCTACTCAGCCCTGGTGAGGCCATAGCTGGAGTACTCTGTCCAGTTCTGGGCTCCTCAGTACAAGAGAGATACCAACATACTGGAGAGAGTCCAAAGAAGTATCACAAAGATGATTGAGCGTCTGGAGCATTCCTCCTATGAGGAAAGGTTGAGAGCTGGGACCATGTAGCCTGGAGAAGAGAAGGCTTGGCGTCAGGATGGGTGGAAATCTTGTTAATATGTATAAACACCTGATGGAAGAGTGCAAAGAGGATGGAGCCAGACCCTTTTCAGTGATGCCCAGTGACAGCACCAGAGGCAATGAGCACAAAATGAAACACGGGAGGTTCCATTTTAACTTCAGGAAACACTTTTTCACTTTGAGGGTGACTGAGCAGTGGCACAGGTTGCCTAGGGAGGTCATTCAGTCTTATTCCACGGGGATATTTAAAAGTTGTCTGGACATGGTCCTGGGCAACCAGCTCTAGGTGTCCCTGCTTGAGCAAGTTGGTTGGATGGGATGACCTCCAGAGGTCCCTTTCAACCTCAACCATTCTGTAATTCTGTGTTTCTTGTCAGTTAAATACTGCAGTATTATCAATACGTGACAGAGACCACCTATGACTTTTATGACTTATTGGAGTCTTCTGTCTCCATACAGGAAGCTTAAGGTAATGACACTTGAACCTAAGGTATCTAAAGCTGGTGGTAGGAATACAGGTTGACTCTAGAGAAGGAGTCAGATGAGCTTTATAAGCCTGATAATAAAGCCTGATAGCTTTATCACAACCAGAAATCTTCAAGGGAAGGAGAGGAAAAACAGAGGAGCAGCCCACCTATGAGAAGATAATAGACCAATTATTGAGACTGAAAGATAGCTATAATCAACCAGTACTTCATGTTTGTGCATGATGCCTTCCTGAAAGTGAAAGAAAAATCTGTAACTGTCAAAGATAGATTTTAGGTGAAATTTTGGATGAAATTTCTTCATGGTTATTTTCAAGCAAAAGCTGTCAAGGGATATGAGCAGTAAAGTAAAAACTATGACTAAAGAGTAGGAGAATATGCATGAGGGAATGGAACAAAAGGCAACACTCAAAGGATGACCTTGGGAGAAGATTCCCATATCTGGAACTGATCTGGCCCAGGAGCTAAGATTGCCAAATCTAGAAATGATCTGGTCCAAAAATTATCTTGTCCATAGTCTATCTATTACAGTTTAGAATTTCTGACTATTGAGAGGGAAAGACGAGAGAAAAGCTATTTTGCTGACATTTTGTAACTTCCTTATACACACAGCACGTATTATTTGCTTTAGTGTGGAGAAACATATTGTGAAAAGCCACTGTTCACAAATTTTCCTAATAAAAACTGTCTTAGCTCACAAAATAAATCAAGTTTCTATCTCCTTACAGTTCTGCATCTCTGCATTTCCTCATCTTTCTTCATACTACCACCAAAATCAAGTACATTCAGCTGCCACCCATGGAGAATGATCTTTAGAAACTCTTTCACTGTGAATAGCTTTGGTAACTTCAGCATTAACTCTGATGTACTTCAATGCAGTCAAACACAATGGAGTAATTACAAAGGTTTATATTTGTCTGTAGACCATAGGGCTTAACTCAGGGAGACAGTTTCATTCCTCCTGCTCTGAGAAACATGTATTATCAAACCAATTGATTAGAAATATAAACCTACATAAATAAATACTTTTTGAGTTTTCCTTCACCAAATAAGGACACTGAATACCAGTGCCCATTGTACTGATTGTTCTACATTTGGAAAAGATCTTGGCCGTTTAAATTCAGAACAATCCCACACAAAGAAGGGTAGCATGGATTGTTTATGAATAGGGAAATTACATGTTTTTTACCAAAACAATACAATGTAGAAATAAAATCATGGACACAGATAGTACTTCCTTACTGTGCACACCTCATTGCATGAATAATTAAGATAGGGATTTATAAAATGATTTATGTGATTTTATCTGACATAAACTGTTGCCACATACGACAGTAAACAAAAATTTAGGTCCTTAAATATCTGTTCAAGAGTCACGTAACTCTGAAGTTGTTTACTGTCTCTAAACTTCACCAGTATAGCCTCAAGACCCCTTAACAACCCTTAATAAAATATATACATTCACTTTCAGACCTCTTTTGTGTTTTAGTTCAGTGGCTAGAGTATTTAGTTCAGTATCCCAGATTCAGTTCTCTCCTGAGAGACATATTTCACATATGACTGTTCTCTCCATCCTCTGAAAGTGTTGCATCTTGTAGGAAGCAATTAATGGGGTGAGAATATAAGTCTGATTCTGCAGTTTGTTTTTTACGGCAGTTACCTGCTAAGGTGAGACCCGAGCTTTAGTTACAGCTCCAATGAGTATATTACTACCCATAGTACAGTGCAGAAATGCCCAAAGATTCTCAAGGAAGAAATAAAAAATAATTATATTCTGTTCTAATGACAGTTCGAACAAATGTCTCCAGAAGAGCTGATGTTAAACAAAAGTAAATTGCATGTTGTCAGGAGAATAAGATACATTAATGGTCTTATAAATATAAGAGATTTTATAAGACACTTTTAAAAGCCCAGGAAGGACAAAAAATCAGCTAGGGAGAAATAAGAACTGCCAGTGTAAGAAGGAAAACCAGTGGCTGAGATTTTAAGCAGGAATTTTAAACCTTCACAAAACCATATAGACAGAAAAGAGGCTTAAACAATGGACTCAAAATCACAGTGAGAGATATAATTGTTTTTTATGAGAATTTAAAAGGTTACTTGATAATGTGCACATACATAAATGCTCTACAGGTACAATAATTTCTCTCTATCCTGGCCTTCAAATATTTCTAGATCTATGATAACCTGACTTAGTGGTCAGTTAGTCAATCAGTACATATTTTTCTTTTTCAATCTTTCCTTGTAAATCACCCCTTACAATACTTGGATCTTTTTATTGCTCTTGTCTGACCTCTTTCCAGGAATATTTACAGGAAGGCTGAACCCAAACTGGTACACGTTCCAGATCTAAACATGAAAGGAATCACTGAAGCAAAACTAGCTGGGAAGGGGGGGAGGGAGGAATGCCTTTGGATGAGCTGGATTACAGTTCTCAGAGGGATTCCAAAGGTGAAGTGATTGGACTGGGAGACTTATAATTTAGCAGCTTGTTATGTGTATGCTCTAGTAGACAGATGAACGAGGAAAAAAGGTATTACCAACATGTGACTTTCATGAATGAAAATATAGATGTGAAGACTGGAGACTAAGCAAGATGAGCTCACTTGAAAGAAAAATTAAGAGAGAAATTGAAGGGGAAAAAAATAGATAAATCTAGTTTGTCAGATAAGTGTTATAAGAAAGGACGGCAAAGGGGGGAAACAAAATTAGCAATGACCAGAAAGATCTTGTCAAACTATAGAATAAAAACAATCTGGATGCCTAGAAATCTGAGGGACTACCAGCTGCCTGTGCCAGCTGGATTTGGAAACTATGTAGGCTCCTTACCATAAAGTCTTTCATAGTTTCTTTCTCTCTATTTGAATGGCATCATATTGCGTGTGTTTGAGTATTCCTAGGAGAAAAAAATATATTACCATCAGTTTCCAATATTTTTTGCCTAGAATATCTGCTTTGCAGATTAACTGTGTGATTAAAAGAGGTTAAGAACCCCACGCATCACCAAAGAACAACCAACCAAACCAAAACAGACCCCTCCCCTCAAAAACAATACTACTTTCCCCCAAATCCTGAATAGAAATGGACCCGGTTGTTGGAATTGAAAAGTAGAAATAAACAAAAGAAAAATCAGGAAATAAAGGGAAGAAGAAAAGAATGTTTTATTAGAATTTAGTTAGAGCAAATGATCACAGAAAGCAAAAAGTATTTTTTTTTCAGGCCAAACCTGACAAGAAAACTCCAGAATTTGTGACAACAAAAATTTAGTGACCTGAAAAAAAAAAAAATTATTTTGGGTTGACTCTAGGGTGTCTCTTTCAAGGTCAGAAAAGAAACTGAGATTTATTGGCATGACAAGAAAATAAGTTCATAGGTATACTCTATCTTCTCACTACATCATGAATTCAGAGCATAAGCTAGTGTCCAAGACTCAAGAAAATACACAGGACTGGAAACAGTATCTCCACTGTCTTGGACTGTTGAGTCCAAACTAACATGTAACAGTGAAGACATTTCAGATGCTGTTAAACTATCTTTGTGGATCAGAGGGATTTCACAGAATCACAGAATCTTCATGGTTGGAAAGGACCCTTAAGATCATCGGGTCCAACCAAACAACCTACAATCTCTGCCACTAGAGCATGCCCTGAAATGCCACATCTACACATTTCTTAAATACCCCTAGGGATGGTGACTCAACCACCTCCCTGGGCAGGCTGTTCCACTGCCTGACCACTCTTTCACTAAAGTAATTCTTCCTAATATCTAATCTAAACCTCCCCTGCTGCAACTTCAGACCATTTCCTCTGGTCCTGTCATTATTCACCTGGGAGAAGAGGCCAACCCCCACCTCTCTCCAACCTCCTTTCAGGTAGTTGTAGAGGGCAATGAGGTCTCCCCTCAGCCTCCTCTTCTCCAAGCTAAACATGCCCAGCTCCCTCAGCCTCTCCTCATATGACCTGGTCTCCAGGCCCCTCACCAGCCTGGTAGCTCTCCTTTGGACACGCTCCAGCACTTCAATGTCCCTCTTGTACAGAGGGGCCCAGAACTGAACACCGTACTCGAGGTGAGGCCTCACCAGTGCCGAGTACAGAGGCACCATCACTTCCCTGCTCCTGCTGGCCACGCTATTCCTGATACAAGCCAGAATGCTGTTGGCCCTCTTGGCCACCTGGGCACACTGCTGGCTCATCTTAAGCTGGCCGTCCACCAGCACCCCCAGGTCCTTTTCTGCTGGGCAGCTTTCCAGCCACTCTTCCCCAAGCCTGTAGCGTTGCTTGGGGTTGTTGTAACTGAAATGCAGGACCCAGCACTTGGCCTTATTAAACCTCATACAGTTGGCCTTGGCCCATCGATCCAGCCTGTCCAGGTCCCTCTCTAGAGCCTTCCTACCCTCAAGCAGATCAACACTCCCACCTAGTTTGGTGTCGTCTGCAAACTTACTGAGGGTGCACTCAATCCCCTCATCCAGATCATTGTTAAAGACATTAAACAAAACCGGCCCCAAAACTGAGCCCTGAGGGACACCACTGGTGACTGGCCGCCAAGAGGATTTCACCCCATTAATCACAACTCTCTGGGCACGGCCATTCAGCCAGTTTTTAACCCAGGGAAGAGTACACTTGTCTATGCCATGATTTGTCATCTTCTCCAGGAGAATGCTGTGGGGGACAGTGTCAAAGGCCTTACCAAAGCCCAGATAGACATTTCCCACAGCCTTCCCCGCATCCAGAAGGCGGGTCACACGGTCATAGAAAGAGATCAGGTTGGTAACAGTAAACAAGTATCATGAAACTCTGTAACAGTATAGCTAAATTCAACATATAAGCATTTTACATAAATGGGGAATGCTCCCAACAAAGAGGACAAAGATAGATGTGTGTAGTTGCATGCAAGCGTCATGGAAAAACATATTAACAAAGGTAAAAAATTTGGAGGATTAATTACAAACAAGGTAATCATAAATGACTACAAGCACGCAGACCATCCAACTGAATACATTATATATCACTGTTGAAGCTGTGTGTACAAAGAGAATATGTAAGGATAAGGAAGAAACAACTATAGATGTGAAGTGTTAAGAAATTAATTCAGGGAAATTTTGTTTAATAAATTAAAATCAACCTGACTTGTCAGTCTTCTAAACACTTCCATCACAGATATCTCTAGTTATTCTCTCCTTGTCGTCTTTCTTCTATGGTTTTACTTATTTTTGTTTAAACTCTCTCTTTCAGCTTGCTTGAAACCACTCTGGGAATCTTTAGTACAATCACTTGGTGTGGTCAGAACAAAAAGTTTATTGTCCTGCTCCAGGTATCAGTGATCTAGTGCACAGCTGCCCAGCAGATACCTGGAAAAGCTCAAAACCTGGTTATTTTTGCCATCAGCAGCAGCTCCACTAAGACAGCATTATCTTTTCACTATCTTTTGATGCCCTTCACACAAAAGGAATTCACAATGTCTCCCTTTCAATATCTGTAATGCCCAATAGTTACTCCTGTTGTTGCATTATAAATTTAGCCTTAGTTCAGAGTTACCCAGCCACTTTTAGCTTTCTTTCTTTCTCTCTCTCTCTCTAATGTTGAGCTGTTTCTCATGCCATTAAACTAATCCCATTTAACTTTGGTTTTCCTGTTTGCTTATGTACCTTAGCACCACTTGAAGAAAAAAATGTCACTTATCAACAAATACTTGTTTTTGTGGCATGGGTTCTACATTAAAAAATGTCTAAAAAATAAAATATACGAGGTTGGATGGATATAAATGAGGTTGGATGGATTCCTCTATGAATCAGCTATGAACTACTTTCAGTTCATATAAACACAACATTACGTTTCACCTTTTCTGACTCTCCAAGAAGATTCCACTCTTTGTAAAGTTCTACACAAAGATGACTGTATACACATTGGGCTGAAGCTAGATCATTTTCAATAGGCAAAGGACATTAATAGAGTCAAGTTGGAGGGCTCATGTTAACCATCAGAAAATCTTTATAGATAGCTGCATGACCGGTACAGATGCCAGCCTTGATACTGTGGATCTTAGTAGGAAGGTGACTGAAATTTGGGCACTACAATGGTTAGTACTGAAATGCTGAAATTGTCTTCAGATCTAGCCTTAGATCCTTACTTGTACCTTGGGGAGACAAGAGGGGTATTCACAAAACTTGACTAGAGAGGCTTGATGCCTTCAAATTTCTCTGCAGTGAGTGGAGAGAAGTAAGTTGTTCCAGAGAGGCATACAGAACATCTAAAATTTAACTTTTGAATAGCCCTTGAATGAGGCTGCTTCTCTCTCTAATGACGGAGAAGTCTATTACAAGGGGTAATGGTTTTAAACTAAAAGAGGGTAGACGTAGACTAGATGTAAGGAAGAGTTTTTACAATGAGGGTGGTGAAACATTGGAAGAGGTTGTCCAGAGAGGTGATAGGTGCCCCATCCCTGGAAACATTCAAGGTCATGTTGGACAGGGCTCTGAGCAACTTGATCTAGTTGAAGATGTCCCTGCTTATTGCAGGGTAGTTGTACTAGGTGGCCTTTACAACCCTTACAACCCAAAATATTCTATGATTCTATGATCTCTTAAGCATCTTTTTAATAAAAAAGCTATGACTAGTAAAATAGCTATAACTTTAATGGTTCTCGTTATGTGCTCATATGAATAAAAGGTTAAATTTTGATTAGGGATAAATTAGCTGGGAACAGATTAAGTAAAAATATTTGAAAATCTGCGTTACAGTTATCATAGTTTTACAGTGGCCTGACAAATTTAATATATAATAGACTTCCCAGATTGAAAAGCCTACATGCACGTTCCTCTGTCTCAAAGCTCTGGAAGACCAACCATTTGAATGAGGAAAGTTTTCCCTTGTGACACCTACTTTCTTGTTATATGAGAAACAAGTAAGCTGGTGAAAGAAAAAATGTACTGGGCTGAAGAAATGTAGATTTTATTCTGTATGGTTTCACAAAAAAACGAAAGTTTGAACAGCATAAATACATTCACAATTAGATAGCTCTCCCTGTTAAATAGCAACAGAGTAGCATAAGCATAAGATACCTTGGGGGGAGGTGGGGAAGGAAATCCCAGGAAAATCATGGTTTCGTTCACTGACATCTAACTATATAATGGAAAACTGTATTAAAAACTTCTTTAGATTGACATTTGTTCTTTCTATTTTATAAAATGTGTTCATTTGATATGAGAACTTTTTCAGATAATTACTCATTATTGATGAAGATAAAAATAAGTCTTCGAGCAAGGTTATATATAATTTACAACTACGTATTTTTCAGCAGCTGACAGTATTATGCTGCTATACCTGTTTATATTTGCTGCCTTCTCCTTTATGTTAGAAAAGACATGTATTTCTCTCTGAGGTAATCTTAATCCCTCAAATCTTTACAGTTAGTGTAAATGAGAAGTTTTTAATTTGCTCAGGAAATTAGATGAGTTGCATGAAGTCGTGTTTTAGAGAGGAAACAATAGATTATGCAAAAAATAGCTAATTCAGCTTTAACATTGTCAAGGGGAAGTGATATGAACTTTCGCAGCTTTATCACCAGTATGGAGAACAATATGTATTCAAAGTATTTTCCTACTAAATTATAACTTTTCCCCAAGAATGAGGCAAAAAGTTCTAAATGGATACAGACTTTGCAATTAAAAAAGAAGAAAGTATAGTCACAAAAGACTATTGTACTTAATTGCATTTTTTCTTTGTTCATTAGCTGCCATGCAAACAGCGTTTACTATTTTTGTGATGAAAAATATCAACAACATTTTGAGATAATTTTATTTTTTCCCACTGAAAGCATTTATATATGCCATTCTCAGACTATGGCAATTAATATTATTTGTAATAAATTAATAAACCACTCATAAATAAAAACAAACAAAAAAACCCCCATATATTGAAGAAACAACATCTTTAGAAATAAATAGAGACTTTCAGAGAATATGGAACAGATTTTAAGTGTCTTTTTGAAAAGTTCTGATAACCTATGACTGTATAACTATCTACCTATACTCAGGATATGCTAATACTACTTTTCTTGATTGTGATAATATTCTAAACCTTAACAATTCGGTGTACTGATGAGTAATTGTAATGGGAAATGGGAAATAGCCTAAAGCTGAATTAATTAGGTTTTTTATATGTGTATATTAAGGGTATGTCCATATAGGTATGTAGTTAAAAGAATACAAAAGTTGAAAAATGAATCATTAAGCTCTCTAGGAAATGTGAGAATAAAGGTTACACCTGCAAATATAATTCAGCCCCCAGGCAGATAAACATCATGGAATGTGGCATAATAATACCATTAGAAGCTATTTTTTCCTATAGGACAGGCAGCCTTTAATTCTGTTTTTCCTTACTTTTTGATTGCTTTGTAACTTTAATATCACTAATGTATCATTTTTATGCATAAAAGGTAGAGAAATAAAATAATAGCATAGAAAAATAGTAGTCTGCCCCTGAAGTCATCAACAGGCTTGAGATCTCTATAAGAATTTCAGTTCCCTTATCATATGAACTAACTGAGTAAAATATAACAGTAAGGTGGTTGATAGCTTCTCTGTTAGCCTAGCATTACAGAAGGATGGAGACACTCAGAGTTGTAAGTAGCTGTTGCAGATTTTTTTTTGGTATTAAAAAGGAACATTGAATTCAGGAATATTTTCCAACTTAAGGTCTGGAGAGAACTTTGCCTGATGTGTTAGACTGCCACCCTCCTTATTACTGTCGTCTGTCTTTCTTCTGATACTACCTTTCTATTCTCAGTGCTCATTCCTGTTTTTCTTTTCTACTGCTATTCCCACAATGTCATAATTGGCCCATCTACTTCCTGGGTTCTATTACGTATTTACTGTCTCCTGCCTATGACTAATTTGGTGCCTGCATGTCTCATTCATTGCTGTATTTGAGCATCCTCTTCCACAATCGACTCCTCTCTCTACTAAACTTCGACATTTACCCTCTCTGTTCCTGTCCTTGGGTCTTTTTTCCTGATCTTACCTACCACATTGGCCCATACATCTCCTTCTGTTGCACTTGCCCTCCAACTCCTGTTCATAACTCTCTACCATTTAGTAAGAATATTTTTTTTTAAATAAATATATATTTCAGCTACCAAACAGACGTTAAAAAATTTCTACTGAGCACAAATGAATGGCAAATGTTTAGAGACCAAATTTAAGACATATTTTTAGCCTTTATCTTAAAGTTTGAACTAGGTCTAATAAAGCAACAAGCATGACTATATTTCCAATATGAAGAACAAGATCTTTTCCTTAAACTCCATTCTAAGGAAAAGTCGCACTCACTGATGTATCATGAGGCAAATACCTAGGATAGGAATTTTAAGTCTGAATAGCTTAAAATTGGAAAAATTACAAGCAACTGAAAGCATGATTTTCTTACAGACAGCATATAAGAAGCTTAGCTGTCTACACTGCCTATAAATGGAAGATCACCATCAGAAAGTGAAAAAATTTTTGTTTAGAATCAGAGAATTATTGACAGATTAAAATTGGAAGGTATGGCTGAAGGCTACCTAATCCAACCTTTTGCTCAAATCAGGGCTAATTTCAAAGTCAGATCGTGTTGCCCAGTGCCTTGTCTAGCTGAATTATGAAAACCTCCAAGGGTGGAGATTTCACAACGCTTATGGGCAACCTCCTCCAATGCTCAACCTCTTCACTGTGAAGAATTTTCTCCTCAGAGTCAGCCACAGTTTCCCTTATTGCATTGTGTTGCTTGTTGTCCTGCTGTTACTTACCTCACAGGAGAAACTCTTTTATCTTGTAGCCCGATCAGACACAGTTCCCTTAGGCCTTTCATTGCACTGTCTCTAGTTTGCCAGTATCTTATGATGTCTTATACTATGGCACCAAAAATGGGACAGTTTTCCAAACACGTTGCAGTATTCCAGCCTCATAAGAACCAGAAAAAAGGGAATAACCACCTCCCTTGATATATTGGCTTACTATGTCCTTGTGAAAGTGGCCTAATATGCAGTTAGTTGTCATCATTGCACATGCGTGATACTGGCAGTGAATACAACCATGAAACACATACACTTTTAATTTACAAAGTCTGCAGGACTCTGCCTCAGTTACACTAAAAACATATATAATTATTTTAATTTATTCTTCTTGTACTTACAAATGATAAAATGTGTTTCATTCAACAGCTTTGGCCAATTTTCCAGTATATAAGTACAAAACTGTTTTCACAGATTAAATATGATATATCAGAACAACTCAAAACTGTATTTTTTTAAATTTTTATTTATTTTTAAATCAATGGATAAATAGTATTTGCCATTTCCAACAGTTTTTGGCAAAAACTGTAGTTTTGTCTGCAAGGAATAGAGATTTTGGAACATGCGACTGTTCTGTGCGAGCCGAAGACAATGTTCCAAGGTCCTGCATGGAACAGGTTATAGGTTCACTGCTGTATTTCATAGACATTGCTGTACTGCAGACATCGCAACAGTTGAGGGTCTGTTGTGGTTTAATCCCAACTGGCAGCTCAGCACCACAGAGCCACTCACTCATTCTAGGGAAGGTTAAGATAAAGGCCGTTTAATAGGTAAAGCAAAAGCTGCACACACAAGCAAAACAAAATAAGAAATTCATTCAGTACTTCCTATCGGCAAGCAGATGTTCAGCCATCTCCAGGGAATCAGGGCTCCCTCACGTGTAAAGGTGACTTGGGAATACAAAACACCACAACTTCAAACGTCAACCCCCTTCCCTTTTCTTCCCACAGCTTTATATGCTGAGCATGATGTGATATGGTACAGAATATCCATTTGTCAGTTGGGGTCATCTGTCCCTGCTGTGTCCCCTCACAACTCCTTGTGCACCCCCTAGCTGTTGAGATGCACTCCCCCTTCCCAGACACCAACCTGATCTTTATCTCCTGTAACTCTGCCCAAGCAATAACCACCCATGGTGGTCACAAGGGGTGCATGTAGTCGTGATGGCTGCATCAGGCTCAATGTGGTTTCGGTGAAACAGATAACAACACAATAGACAAGGGCTAACTTGAGCAATATTGGTAGTGTGGCGTCGCGTGAAACGGGGCCAAGCGGTTTTGGCAGAAGATAAACCCCCTTGCGTTCTAACACTCCTCACCGAGGTGGGAGGCTAGGTGCGGCTAGGTTTAAATTCTGAGTGATGCCCAATTCAGCACTATCAGTCCAATCGCGTTTAATGTGTATTAAACTATTACGATTTGGATACACTAATAGTGGACTGCACCTTCAGTCTAGTCGTACTCCTGAACTAGCACGGCCTCTCTCAAGTTTTGGTCGCGTTCAGTGAGAAAGCGAAACGGCTAGCTACTTAAACAGTGCAGTTTATTTAAACAACAGATATACAGGTTCTTTTGGATTGCCGGTGATAAATACACTGTCTGCAAAGCACGTGCAAATAAAGATATTGCTAAGTATACAAACGCGCGACAAAATTATAAACGATACAGCCTGGCTATAAATGTAGGGTAGAGATTCTCTAGAGAAATTTCTAAGTCCCCGAGAAAGCGCTCGGTGTAATCGAAGTCTTACCCAAAGGCGTCCCTATGGGGGGGAAGAGAGGCTCAGCCCGTCGACTGATCCCAGAAATCAGCGGTGGAATTCTTCGTGATGGTGTCTTCCCTGACATCCCCTCTCTCTTGGGCTATTTTTATATTATTTTTTTATCTTCAAAGTGGAGTTTGAGTGACTTTAGTCATACGTACTTTTATTATGATTAATGTATTCAAGGAGGAGTGTTCACACCTCGGGGGCGGATAGCCTCCGGGATGGAGGTGTGTTTTGGTACATTGTGGTGAGCAAAGTTCGCACAAAAGGACAGCATTTCATCAACATTTGATGAAATGTTGGCTCGGGTAGCGTGTAGGCCGCTTATCAGTTCCGTAGTACCATCTCGTCCCCATATCTGCTATTCGTCACAAGGGAAGGCCACGGAACAAGCGTGTTCCGTTCCATCCCTCGTGTAGTTTCGCAAACAACCTTGTACAGGGAATCACAGATGCTGCATTCTTCGTGTGCTAGCTGCGGCTGTATTCTACCTCAGAAGCCTCTTGATTTTATGACTTTCCTTAATGCGTGAACAATGCTGTATTTTTGTATTCTTGGCCAATTTAGTAATTATTCCACATGTGGTCAGTATGCAAATATGACTATAGATCAATCATTTTACCTCCATAAATAGTGAACAGCCCAAGAGCCCTTTGAGATCTCCTAAACGGCAGCAGGACGTATGCCAGGATCTCCCCTTGAGCAAGAACACCTGCTCAAGGTTACGTTTACATCTTGAGATTGAGAGATTCCTTGGCACAACAGATTCTCAGTAAGTGACTAATAGCATGTTAAATTTGTAAATTTTAGCTAAGAGATATAAAGGATTGATTGTGCATAGATGATCCTTATAACATAAACCATTGACCAAGTCTGGGACTAGGATTGGATCCAGTCACACCTAGACTCCTCTCTGAGAAGGAGTTCAGAAAGCAAAGGGGTCCTTTCTGAACCTTGTGACACAACTGAAGGATCTCCCTGACAGCTCTGTCTGACCCTGTCCTCTGTGCGGTAAATAACCTAGTGCACCTCACCATCTTGAATCTTGTTAAAACACTGTCACATTTACCATGAAACTTTGTTAAATCTGTTTCATATCAATAAGTGCATTGCCGCTTCTCTCTGCAAGTGAAGTGCATCGCTCCATCCGCCACACCAGCCTACTTGCTGGTGGGGCAGTGTGAGAAACAGAAAAGGCCTTGATACTGCGTAAGCACTGCTTAGCAATAGATAAAACATTGGTGTGTTATCAACACTGTTTTGGTCACAACTCCAAAACATAGCACTATATAGGCTGCTAGGAAGAATATTAACTCTATCCCAGTCAAAACCAGTACAGGAACACAAACTGGAACCCAGAGGATGTATGGGTAAGGGTTGTCTCCTTTATTATTGCAATAAATAAAAGTCTCTTTCCTTGTCTAATTTTATTTCAGCAAGATTTTATCTATCATAGACAAAGAATTAATTGTCAGTCATAATCATGATGTTATATCAGAGCACTGAGAATATTTTGATTCTCCCACAGCTGACAGTATAGATGTCTGCTTGTCTTATTGAATAAAAAAAACCCAAACAAAAAAAACAACTAGGGAAGATTCTGGCTCTTTCAGTAACAGATGCTGCTATTGATTCTGATCCAGTTGTTGGCAAGGCCTTTTCTGCCCCCTGTTACCACAACAAGAGAAAAAAGTTTAATTTAGCTCTTAACCTTCAGCCACTCTGAGGACTGTGTCATCATTTCCATGTGTTATGCCAATTGATTTCATATGCATTATTTTACTTTCATGCCTAAAGTGGTTTCGCCGCATTTAAAGCAATTAAAGCAAATGGAAAGTAGAATTGCAGAAACATGAATGGAAACTTTGACACCAGGGAATAGGTAATGATATGCCATGGGGCAGCATCCGATCAGAACAGAGGTACTTGAAGTGAAACTTAAGCACCATTTATTTGTGTATCTCAAACTTCAGTTCTTTGTTTCATTTCAGCCACTGTCTGTTATTCTTATTTGGCCTACGTGCAGTTTTAACAGGCCTAAGGATCTTAATGCTAAGCTCTATTCAAATCTATTAAACAATTATACTTCTACCTGAGTACTGTGAGGGGCCTTATCAAGACCCCTGTGAAATATGGAGAAGGCTGTCACTTAAAAAGCGTGTATATATGGCAGATATGGTGATCAGAGCTCAGTGAGCAAACAGAAAGTCTTCATTCAGTTCTTTCCTCTGTCGCTGAAGGTTTAACTCTCCAGACTGGAGGCAGTTCACAGGAACTGGGAGTGCTTCCACCTGTTTTACTGAGGCTATGGCATTGTGTAGAAGTTTTATAAGTCCCCAGAAACAGTTAGTGTATGTTATTCAATAGCCTATTTGTTAGGGAATTATGTGGTGTAAAGAAAACCTGGTTTTCAGTCGCCTCCTGCTAGGTCTTCCTATATATACACCTGGCATACTAAACTAAAAGTCTCTGGAATAGGTATGAATAAACTTCTATCCTTACTTTCACCCAAACCCTCTCCTTCTCTTTCTGTACCAGTAGGAAATACTCTTTTTTTGGTCCAGTAAATTCTTTTTGAATGAGGAATCATCCTCAGTGTGTTTCTTCATATTTAGTATGAACTATGGCACAAGATAGACAGACATGCTTTATGAATTGCAGATGCTTTGGGTAGCATTTTAGAGGAAACATGGGCAGTTTCACTCAGTGTCTATCCCCTGTTGGTAAGACATGATCCAACCTAGTCTTCTACCTGATAGCTTTATTAGCACGATATTTTTGTCAGGATAGTACTCTGAAAGTAAAGAGTACAATGAAGTGAAGCTGTTTCTTCTTGAAGTGCACATCTCTTCCTATGCATCGAATATAAAAACTTGTGCACTTAATTAAGCCCATGCATCCAACTCAGATCAATGATTCCTCTGCAGTGTCAAGCATCCACGTAATGATATGTCTTGGCACCTCACTTCTAGACACTCTTATCTTGAATTTGCTTGTTACTGTTTTTTACTGTTTTAAGGCTAACACTTTTCATCTGTATCATTTTTATTAATAAAGTAGATGCTAAAAAAAGAGAAAAAAAGGCTGAGATGTTTATGAAAACAGTAGAGGGAAAGCGTTTCCTCAGAGATACGTGCATTCAAACCACTACATTAAAACAACTTCTTAGAATTCACTTGTAAAAGCAATTAAGTACATAAGAACCAAGTAACATGTTTCTTAGTCCTTTCCATAGTCCTTAACTATGATGGTAACATTCCACACATACTGTTGGAAGAAATAGTTTAACATTAATATATAATTCTATATGTGAATACTGGAAGTCTACCTCTATTATTTTGATGATGTGCTAAGTCTACCAAATAGTACAGTTTCTCAAAAATAATGACCTTTGAATATTTAACCAAAATAGCTCATTTTAACCTAATGCAGAATAAAATTCTCTTTAATTTAAAAGTCTTAAATTTCTCCCAAAGTATAACACTCTCCCTTTTAAATGTTTTTCTTTAATTTTCTTTTTATGTTTTCACAGTATTGTTTTCATCAGTTACTTCTTGTGAAAAAAAAAAAAACAAAACCAAAACAAAACAACAAAAAAACCCAAAACCAAAACAAAACAACAAAAAAAACCAAACCAGCACTGTATGGATATACCCAAGTTAGATTCCTCTTTAGAATTTTTCACATTATTACAGGTGGCGGTGAAGTTTCGGAGACTGGTCTAAATAAGGAAAAAAATAACTGTTAATGAATAATTGAAAAGCAAATTCAGTTGTAACAAATTGCTCAGATTTCTAAATAGTTGATGTGAAAACTCTTGATAACTTACGCTGTTAAGTACTCTCCATATAAGAATTAGGTAGAGACTAACACACAGCTTTGTTCATAAACATAAATAAATAAATAATCAAAAACATCAATAAAATGTTCAAAATTTTCATGGGATCATAATCAATTACCACAATCACTCTACAGAATTATTAAATTATTAAATAACATAATTTGTGAAGTATGAAGGGGTTTATGTAATAGTTCCTAACTGTCTCCAGTTTATTTGGGGGGAAAAACCCCTATAATATATCCAAAAAATAGACCTATAGAACATGACAGTTTTTCTGGAATGCTGTAGATGGCATCTTTTTCTACTAATGGCTTTGTTGATAACATCAGTACTGTTCCTGTAAACACTTACCCCAACAGCAGTATGGCATCGTTATCATTCAACAGAATAAAGATGTATAAAGACACATTATAAAAAGTATCAAGGTGTAAAGAGACACTAAAACATACCTTCCTACCACCAACTACAACAAAGGCAACAGGCACCTTCTTGGTATACTGCACTAAAGTCTTTATAGAGATGGTGTCAGAGTCTCTTTAAAGTTGTTCTACTATCATATCCCATGATAGAATCAGCTGTAGAGCTATTTTATGTGTCAGAATTAAGTAATATGTGTATTTTTTGTGTATCATATGACATATTACTCTACATGTGCCGGTGTTCTCCTGAAGTAGGGTTTGATATATTAAAGCTGTAAACTAATTGAAGTAGGTGCTTAATATATTAGAACTGTAAATTAGAGTAGGAGCTTAATTTAAGAGACTGGGTGCCTTAAGGCCGTACAAAGAGCAGATGCAACAGTTGTAGTACTAAATGTCAGAACTTATCTCCTATTTTTTAAGAAAGAATGCTTTAGGACAATATAACCTTGTAGTAGAAGCTTATCTCTTGAAACAAGGGGCCCAGGGTTACTGAGGAATGCAGACACTAGTCAAAACTAACACTTCTGATGCGCCAGCAAGAATAAAGAAGTAGAGCAGAGGCCTGCAGTTCACCCAGAAGTCACAATGATGAAGAGGAGTGGAGGAAGTAAATGGCCACCAGATGTCTCTGCGGACCACTGAGAGACTCTAGTGCGCGTGTGGGAGTGGGCATTAACCTGTAATAATGAGTTAATAAATAGGTAATAATTTCTTGGAAAACTAGTGAATATGCATACATAGTATGTATTTAAATTGTACATCTAAATCAGTCGGTGCGCACATTAGGTGGAGCAATCCCCTGTGCACCCAGCGCTGCAATAAAAAATACCTGCTTAATAGTCACCAAGGCTGTTGAGTCTTAACTTTGGCATTTCACGGCATCACTCCTTCATGTTGTTTTCTCCATCTTATCTTTCTCCATCCTTTTTTCCTTATATAGTGATTCATGTGTCTATGCTAATTGCCCCTAAGATATTCAAAGCATGGTAGAATGGTTAAACAAAGCAGATACCTCCCTTTACATATTTCCACGTGACTTAGAAGAATTATTTGATGTTCCTATGTTCTACTCAAGGTGACACCTACAGAGAGCTTGTAGGAAATGTCAGACAGTATGTTCTGACAAAACAGCTGGCCTGCTGAACTTAAGCTCTTCACCTGATGCACTCAGAAGCATCACTTCTTTATAAGGTTTCCAAATATTTAATGTACTTCTTGAAGAAATACAGTTTATGTCTTATGCCGTATGTACATATATATAAGGTTTAAAATGGTTATGTGAATGTTCCAGAGCAATATACTAGTCATCAGCTCATGTCACGTTTTGAGTCACAGTCTAAGTGCTCTCCTTCTCACTTACTGAAAATTACCTCCTGTGCAGAAATGAATCTAAGATCACAGAGGGGAAAAACACACTGTGATTCGATTTTCTATTACACCAATGAGTTCATTACTGTGAGAAATAGGGTATGATGCAGTTCTTACCACAGTTGGTATTATTAAGCATGCATTTTGTCTAATGAATTTCTAATGACAAATATATGTACAATACAAGGAAAACAGACCAGAAACCAGTATCACTTATGTCATCCCTCAGAAATCTCTTTATGTGCCAGAGTACAGGGACTGAATACAATTTATTGTGGGATTTTCAGAGATATTTGTGAGTAACTTCCACTGAAATTAACTCAACAGTATCTCAAAGATAAAATAATAATAATAACAATAATAATAACAGCAACAATAAGCAATAACAAAAATAAAAATATACTGCTTGTGGTTTTAATTGGGTAACTATGAATGTAACAAAATAATTCTTTCTTTGCCAGAGTTCATTACAATACCACAGGTTAATTCCTATTTAATTACAGTGAGAGTACTACTATTTACTACCTGTAATTTAGATTTCAAATATAGTATCATAAACCAATGATTATTTCATGTAAGTTCATTAGGAATGACATATTAGTTACAGATACTGACATTTGTAAAGCTGTGAAAACAATTCTAATCCCAGTATTCAAAGCAGTATTATTAGAACATTCAAGTTCAAATATTACTCCTTCCTCATCCATATATTGTTAGTATTCATCATCTGCAGTGCAGACCTCAGACTGCAGGAGGTGCCTAGACCTTTCTTCTGGGGCAGGGATAGGTGGCCGACCTGCCTGCAAAAGAGTTGTCTTCAATGGCTCAATGTCCAAGTGGAGACTGGCGACGAGTGGATCTCCTCGGAAGTCGGTATTGGGATCAGCAATGTTTAACATCTCTGTTGGTGACATGGACAGTGGGATTGATTGCACCCTCAGCGTGTTTGCTGATGACAGCAAGCTGTGTGGTGTGGTCCACATGCTGGAGGGAAGGGATGCCATCCAGAGGGACCTGGACAGGCTTGAGAAGTTGCAAGCATGGTAAGTGTAAATATTTTTTTTTAAATAATTCAACATTTATGTAGCAGGAAGACAAATAATATGCATATATTAAAGCTAGATAAATCTGGAGTTGCTTTTTGGTTTTTTTCCTTTCTCCCTCCGCAAACAAAATGATGAGCTTGAAATAAGGCACAGACCTGAATGCCGTCTAACTCATCTTAGTAAAGAATATACCTTTTCTGTCAATTAAATAATACTCTATAAAAATTCATCTGCTGTGTGAGGAATAAAATTAAATGCTAAATTTGGAGTTTAACTTCTTCTTGGCATTCCTGCTATTCCACTCAGAGATCTTATGGCAAAACAGAATATATCATATACATGGAACACAGAATTTATTTTCTTTCTAATTAATGATTTAAATGTCTAATAATCCACATTGCATAATTCATTCAGAAAAGTCTCATTAACATTATTTAGACAGTTGTGGGAGTTTTTTCTGGTTTGGTTTTTGTTTGGTTGGGTTTTTTTGGGTTTTTTTCATTTTGTTGTTGTTGTTGTTTTTTCACCCCCTACAAAATGTCTCTCAATTATCAATTCCTTTTCTCTGGAGTTATGCTCACTTTCTCAATGTCTGTCTGGGTCCCACCTAAGAGTGACCAATGCAGGCTTCCTCTAGAAGAAGAGGGCATGAATACATTGAGTTGTCACCACTCTGAGTTGTTTGCCGGGCTCATGGCAATAGTTTCTTTCTCATCAGCCTTAGGCACATCTGGATTTAGTTTTATATTTTCTTACCACAGTGTGTTTTCTTCACCATCACTCAACTGTTTATCTGGACTAGATCCAGGCAGGAGTTCCGTTATGGTGTATGAAAAGATACTCTTCTAATGAATCTCTAATGCCGAGTAGACATACATTTCAGGAACATGGGTAGCTAACCAATAGTCCTGACCTTCAGTTCCAGAAATCTGTCTCAGGTAGTTAGCTGTAAGAGTCTTTTTATTTTATTCCCTTAGAGATCAGCAAGAAACACCTATTTGTGACTGGTTACAAGATCAGAAGGCCCATAACAGCAAGCCAGGGAGGTTTTTTTTTTCTTTTTATCTGGTTCAGTTGCTATATTTATTGACAAGAAGTGGTCACGAACCACTTTTTTCCTTTTGTTTTTCTTTTTCATTTTTTTCTTGGAGGTACAGACAGCACAAAAATGAACCTTATATGTAATGCGTACTAACATGAGCTGTCAATCTGCGCTCACAGTTCAGAAAGCCAATTGTATCCCAGGCTGCATCAAAAGAAGTGTGGCCAGCAGGTTGAGGGCGGTGATTCTGTCCCTTTCTCTGCTCTCATGAGACCCCACCCAGAGTACTGCTTCCAGCTCTGGAGCCCCAACATAAAAAGGACATGGACATGTTGGAGTGAGTGCAGAGGAGGGCCATGCAGGTGATCAGAGGGCTGAAGCATCTCTCCTATGAAGACAGACCATGACAGTTGGGATTGTTCAGACTGGAGAAGGGAAAGCTTCAGGGAGACCTTGTAGCAGCCTTCCAGTACCTAAAAGGGGCCTGCAGGAAAGATGGGGAGGGACTTTTTATGAGGGAGTGTAGGGATAGTATGAGGGGTAATGGTTTTTAAGTGAAAGAGGGTAGATTTAAATTTTATATTAGGAAGAAATTCTTTACTCTGGGGGTGGTGAGAAACTGAAACAGGTTGCCAGAGGAGCTGTGGATGTCTCCTCCCTGGAAGTGTTGAATGGGGCTTTGAGCAGCCTGGTCTAGTGGGAGGTGTCCCTGCCCATGGCAGGAGGTTGGAACTAGATGATCTTTAAGGTCCCTTCCAACTCTAACCATTCTATGATTCTATGATTCTATGATTTTCATACAGTATTAAGAAGAGGAGACAGACCACGCTCACTTAAAAATCACCGTAATAAAAAGTTATAGATAAATAAACACACACAAACACATATACAGACCACATGTGAAAATGAACTGGAGTGTTTGCAGAACTGGTACTTCCAACCTGCATAAATTTAAGATCACATTGGCAGCCTTTCCTATCACAACTGCAGCAACTGCAGCAATGTGTTATTCTTCAGTATTTTTCTTCATCTTGATTGCTCATACAGCTGTTGAATCAAAGGAAGTTCAGCAAAAAAGTTGCTCCTTCACATATTTATAATATTAAACTAATAATTAAAAAAAAAGTATTTTAATAACTGCCTTCCATCTTCTTGAACTAGTATATCTCAGAAACTCGTAAAGTTCTCTTTCTTATATTCATCATTTTTTTTTTCTCTATGTATAAACTGAGGTTTGATTTCTGTTGGTCTTGAAAGTCTGTTTCAAATCTTAGAGGTTTTGTAGAACTTCGGAAGACCTACAAAACCCAACTAATTTTCTTATACACATGCTGAAATATAGTATACTTTTAATAATTTTACCAGTATTGTATTTTGTGTCCTGAATTTTGTCAGTGACAATTTATTCTTTTGAAAAGTGTAGAAGTGCCTCCATAAAAATATTTTGAATCCAGAGACACCTTATCACATATGCAAGTATCATACTCTGAGATTCTATTATTCATTTTATATATTAAAAAATATTATATTATTCATAGTTCTCTCATCATGATCTTATGATCAGAAATAACCCAGTAACCCAGTTTGGCATGTTGATAGTTTTGAATGGTACTGGACAATTGTTTTTTCTTTTTTATTGTAAATAAATACCTTTATTGTCAGCTGCAATATGAGACACATGCTTAGGTCATCCTTGCAAAATATTTTGAGACCAACATAAAAAAAAAATTATAGAATCATAGAATCTCCATGGTTGGAAAGGACCCTTGAGATCATCGAGTTATGCATCTGGTATTTGTCATTATATTAATAATCAGGTTTATGTTACTTATTCTTTAGCACAACTGCTTTACATTCACTGCATGCCTTTTTCACTTAACTATTTATTTATGTTGACTTTTCTAGATGCAGAAGGAAACTCCTTGATCTTCATGTCATCCCTGGTTGAGACTATCAGCTCAATTTCTGACACAATTTCTGATTTTGATAACAATCCTCCATCAGTATACAGCTTTACATTTCCATTTTAGCAAACCTTAGCAATGTGATTTCACCATAAACCTACTTTTTAGTAAAGAGCAAGAAGACGGTTTTCTGTAAGTAGAAATTATCTTACAACTGGCTACTGAGAAAATGAACTATTATAAAATATTGCCATAAGTTGTTATTTTTTCCTGTATCAAAGAGTTTATTCAGGAGAACAACAACAGTGCAATATTGAAGGGTTTTGAATTACGGGATCAAATTATTATTATTTGATCAATAGATTTCCTGAAGGGTGAAGTGACCAGAAATACTTCCAGTCATCTTTGGCTAGAAAGAAAACAATACAGATTTCCTTCAGAGACAGCTATCAACGTATTTTTTATTTGCCATTGTATTGGTTTTTTACACTTTACTTTGGAATGTTTTTACTTAGTGGAATAGTGAAAATTATAGCTTGTGGAAATTTTTTAAAGACAGAAATCAAGAAATGAAAATCAATTTCATATGGTTAATTTTTTTTACTGGCTTTCAATTTACCTTCAGGTGCTGATTTTAGACCAAATATAATTATTTTCTACCTATATCACACTGCAGTTTTGGTCATGAAAGAAAATTATGTTGTAACTTACAAATTAGAGTGCAAGATAACCTGCATTCTCCTTTCTTTGCTTCCAGAAAAGATCCTCCTAAGTCATAGTTCTATCACTAAATGATTAATATTCTGGTCTTTTTCTATTTTAGGCCCTTGAGATATATATACATGGTTGCTGGTCCGCAGTTCACTAATCATATGAATCTCAGATGTAAGAGCTGAAGGGGTTGCTTATAAGACAGTATATAACTATTCAGTCTGTTATGATTTACTATGTGAATGCATCAAATTGCTTAAGGTTATTTCACTGGCATAAGTAATATAATTAATAAGAATGAAAATAAATTAAAAAACAGCAGAACTGGCTGATTAGGATTATTATATAGACTTTTAGCAGAAATTTATCTGAAACAGAAAAAAAAAGCACCCTGTTTTTGAGGTCCTCTTATAATTCTGTAGGAGAACTTTTTTCCATCATCACAGAATTGTAGCATCACTTAGGTTTGAGGGGACCTCTGAAGCTCATTTTGTCCAGCTCCAGCTTTGGTAGGGCCAGCTCTGAAGGTAGATAAGATTGTTCCTGACTTTGCCCAGCTGAGTTTTGAATATTTACAAAGATGGATATCCTATAGCCTCTGTAGTTAACGTTTTGCAATATTTGATGAGTCTCAGTGATTTTTATTTTTTGTTCCTAATGTCTAATCAGAATTTCCTTCATGATAATTTGTCCTTTATTCCTTACCGTGTGTCTGTTTGCCTCTGAAAGGTGTCTGTTTCTGTTTGGGAGCTGTTGTCCACAGACACAAAGAGAAGCACGAGGCATTTCGGCAGTCAGAGACTTGAACTGGTAAAGTCCTCCCTTAGGTCCCTCATTTGGGTTGAGGTCTCTAATTTGCAGAGATATACTGCCCAGTTGGTGCTAGGAACTGTACTCTGCTGCAAGTAATTTCTTTGATTGTACTGTCTCTAGCAGTCCCATGCTGTCTGAGCCCCTACTCTAGAATCTCTTCCATACCTTTTCATGCATTTACTGTCAAAGCTTTGTTGCCTCATCCTGGTCGCCACATTTATTGTCACTCCACATCAATAACTAAACGAGCACTCCCTTACGGTTGTTGAGTAAGAGCCTCACATTGCCTAATCAAGTAACAGGTGAAGCTGGAGGAATCAGCAGAAGCAGAAACCTGGCTTTGTTTTCAAGATTCAAATAACTTTCATAAAATCACAGAATAATCATAGAATGGCTTGGGTTGGAAGGGACTTTTAAAGATTATCTGGTTCCAATGCACCTGCCGGGGGCAGGGACATCTTCCACAACATGAGGTTCTCAAAGCCTAGTCCAACCTGATCTTGAATGTTTCCATGGATGGCGTATCCACAACTTCTCTGGGTAATTTTTTCTAGTGTCTCAGCACCCTCATAGTAAATAATTTCTTCCTTCATCCTAGCTGCGAAGTCCCTGCTTGCTGGCCCTGATCACCGTGCTCCTCATCAGCAAATCATGAGGTAATTTTAATATCTTCTATTTTTTTTGCAGCTATAGACAGCTGTGAATGAAACAACAGAATATTTAGCCCTAGTTTTCATAGTGATACTTTAGATAAACTTAACAGCAAAAGTTGATGGAAAAAAAAGGGGTTTCCTCTGTTGATTTGCTACATATGCTTCTCAATTACCCTTGTTTTGAAATTCTAATTTTATTGAGCTCAATAATACTACTCCTGACTTATGTTAAGGAAGACAAGATTCAGAATGTCCAACAGTTAATCTTAGGAGCTCACTATTGAAACAATAAGAACTAAGTATATCACAGAGCAAAATTTTAAAATACTGTTCTATTTTCTATAACAAGCTCAATTTAGGGTAGTACATGATCATTTAATAATTGATTTCTCTTTTCAATATAGTCTTCATGCTTCCTGATTTTCTTTTTTTCTTTTTTTTTATTACAAGACAAATGATGGCTTTATCCAAATATAGATTTTACACAATTGTTGACAATTCAAGTACGCAAAAACCCACTGTTTTACCAATGTTATAGATATTCAGGCGTAAGTACTTTTAATAGAACAAGATTGTAGAATTACAGTGAGTCCTCGAAGTGTTTGTATGTTTGGTGAATAATGAATAATTTTTCATTTACAGCACTGCAACATCTTACGAAGGATTTTTTTAATTTTTGCTCAGTGGGCTGAAAATCTGCTAAATTGTTCTTCACTTTCTTAACTTAGCCTTGGCATCATTGTATTTCTGGTACTGTTGGCATGGATATTCCATGAAATTGCCTGTGTATTAAGTTTAAATTAGCTGTCATTATTATTAAAAAAATAATGAGACTGAGTGCAAATCATGTCATTAGCAACAGCTTTTGCATCACTATCATATTTTCTACTCTGTTTACTGCTAAATGTACAGTTTACCTAAAGAGGGAGTAAGAGAAGAAATACTGATAAAGGAATTAGGAGTGAACATGTAAAATGTTTAGAATATTACTTTGCTGTAGCACAAGAACATTTTGTTTCAGAAGTACGGTATATGTCCCTGTATGTAAATTATTTCTTAAAGCTTAAAGCAAGATAGTGCTTTATATATACATCTGACAATTTTCCTAAGAAAGAAATGACAGTATTTTATAAAACACAGCTGAGGTCCCTGTCCCCACACAACAAAATGTATCTGATTTTACAAATAAGGAATGAAGAGGGTTTTGTCTCTTTTCCCTGAAAATACCTCTCAGCTCCATGCATGCCTAAAGCCTCAAAGAAATCTGTCAAATTCCAACGGCTGCAAAGTTCTCCTGTAGTCAGATCTTAATATCATCTTTTCTTGATGAATAGGTGGACATGAAAAAAAACTTGAATTTGTGCACAAATATTATTTTTTTTCTGTTTATCACAGAGTCCAAATACGAAGAGAAGACCTGTAGCAATTAGAAAGAAAAAAATAGCAATAGATGGAGAAAAATTTGCATTTTAGGTAAAGACCTAACTATAGAAATTCCCATAGTCTGTCACACAGTTATTCTCAGCTTCCTATGGTCCACCACTCTACCAGCCATTCCAATGTCTCCCTCTACCATTAATGTCTCAATTTGAAAATGCAAAGGTTACCTTTCCTGCTACCCACATTTTCTATTTTTAAAACTACTGAACAGGGCATATTTTTAGTGATACTTCTACCCCAGCACTCTCCTAAATTCCAACGCTTCATGGCTCGGGCAGAAACAAGACTAGTATTAAATAAAATAGTATAAAATATCTCTCTCTACTGCTTATAAGTGAGCCAAAGAAGGTTATTCTCCAGTCTTTGACATCTAAATTAAATGCTTACAAGTAGTCACAATTGGTTTACAAATACAGATAGGCATCTGGAAGTATTTGAAGCTTCTTAGCCCAAGACATCTGTATGTCAGACAGATGAGAACATAGGAGAGATCTGTGTTCTGGCACTGCAACAGCTGGAGGTTGGGCCATAGCAACAACATCAGAAAAGTCACTAGGTAAATAAGTATGGGAAAATGAATGAAAGCAATCTTGTAACTATAGAGTGAATTCATGCAGTTTCTATATTTTTCTGAATTTCCTTTCACAAAATGGTGAATAATCCTTAAGCATACAAAGTGTGTTATGGGTCTCAGTTCCAGATTCACCTGTAGTTAGAAGCTTACTTCTGGAAGTCTTCACATGAAGTGGGGTTTTAATTCTTATTTTAGACACTGTGGACCTTTTCAGTACAGTGAAGGATATCTATGGAGCAATTCAGCTCAGTCTTATTGGACAGTTAGAAGTTCAGCTGCCTGAACACAGTATTTTTGAGCCATTTTAGGTTATCTGAAAGGTTCAGAGACAGTTGGCAGATATGACTGTGGGAGACAGGAACCTTTCTGAAGTGGCAGCTGGAAGCCAGGTGGGATACTTTAGGACTTCTCAAATGACATTTGGTAGGAAATACATGGGCAACTGAACTGAGACCATAATGTCTGTATTGCTTTTCTTCAGTTGCATTTTATTTTAGCAAATTAAAATTATGCATTTAATTAAAAACAAACAAACAAACAAACAAACCAACAAACAAACAAAATCCACAAAACCTCTGATAGTGTTACAAATCCTTCTGAATATTTACCAGGTCATAATAATATGACTCTCTTCATACACACAATATTCAGCTTTTCAGAGCCGATTAATATATCTAAAGAGAAGAGTAATTTTAGAGAGAGATAAAAAATAAGAAGAACAGTCAAGGTAGAAAAGATATGTTTGAAATGTAAAATGAGATGGCAAGCTGATGAAGCAGATCGGGAGAGAAAGGTTGTTCCAAATGACAGTAGCTACAAGGCTTCTAATACCTGTAATGGTAAGTGCAGATGGGAGAATATAATCAGAGTAGATTGCTAATGAAGGAAAAAAGAGAAAGTCAAAAAGCACACATTAAAGAAGCCTCATAGAGATCTATAAAACACTATCTGCAGATTATAAGTGAGACAAAGTAGAGATAAACTGGATTGAATGCAGGAACAACAATGATCTTTTCATGTGGATGACTGAGATTACCATTCCTTATGTATGTGAGAAAAGAGATAATAGTTTTCTTTATTCCTTTATATTAGAAGTTTGACAAATGTGGAAAGTCATGGAAAGAGGAGATGATAATAAAGAGCAGAGAAAATGATGAGTCTATGTTAGTCCAAGGATTTACCCACACCATAAAACAGAAAAGAAAAATATAAATAAAGACTGCACAGTTCTTAGACGTGCTCATAACTAGCAGTGATAAAGTAGGAGAACTTGTGTTGTGGAGTCTGAATGAGACTTGAATGGAAAACAATTTGAATTTAATTTCCCCTCTGAAATTCAGAGCATTCTGTATTTACGACACATCTATCTCCCTCTTCCAGATAGGTATGACACCCAGATTTGATCACTCACCGATTACTCTTCCTATGAAACAAGGAATTGGGCTATCTTATCGTAAGCACAGTTAGTTTAGTAATTATGCAGTAATTATACAGTAATTATGTAACTTAGCTTTAACACAATATTCATAAACGGTTAGAGGAAGTATCTTTCATCCTTGCCCCTTTCTTACATCCTTCCCAAAATACCCTGTAGCATATGGGCTAAATAGGCCTTTGGACTCAGAACAGATTGTCTTCTGCTCTTTGTCACAGTAGCCAAGAAGTGTATCATTGTGTAATGTTAAACTCCAGACAACCTAAAATAAGAACACAACTTTTTCTTCATGCAGGAAGTCCCAGAAACATAGTCATAGTCATACATTATCATCTTCTGCTTGTACAATATATATATTTCTAAATTTATTTTGGTCACAACAAGAAGGGTGATATAAACTTAACTGTATGAATAATGCAAAAACATTTAATTGGGAACACAGAATCTCCTGGTAGTTAAAGTACTTTCTTGGCAAAGGGGAGAAGTGGATGCAAGTGGGACATGCAGATGCATCCTCAGGATGTAGAAACATTTTGACTAGAATTGTTCCATATGTAATGCTGGATAAATATACAAATGAGATATGAAAGGCAGTTACTGTATTCTCAAATCATATGTTTCTTAGTGGCGGTGTCTAAAACTTTGGATTATCTGAAATAGAGATGTTGATCAGGTAACTGAATAATTACTCGGTGCACTATAGCTGATAGTTTCAATCTGGAACAGCCTCACTTTGAATTTCAGAAGTCTGAACCAAAAAAACCCCAAACAACCCAAAACCCAAAAAACCAAAACAAAACATGTGGCTCTGGAGAACAAACCCCACATGTTAGTTCAAAATGCTCCTTGTTAGCAGCATTGCTTTGCAAATATGGAATTTAGAATGATGCCTAAGCAAGATGTGAAAACAGAAGTAATGTTATCTAGGAATTTTACCATAGGAACAATGAGCCATTTGAAGCTCAGCGAGTGTTAAATGTTAAAAGAAATGAGAAGAACTATAACAGCACAATTAAATTTAGACTAAACAGGACTTTTGTCTCTGGCTCAAAACTATGGTACCTACAAAAGAAAGCTTGGCTGTTTCCTTTATTTCTGACACACCGGTGTTGGAAATAACTGCTCTAGAATTACTTAAGATTTTGACAGGTTACAGTTGGTCTAATATACTAATTAAGAAACCATATTATAATTGCATTGTATGGAAAAGGAATACATGTCAGATTTTAACTATTTTTTTTAAAGTGTTAGATACAGAACAGATAAAACTATAGATTTGGACTGATCAGAGCCTTAAAAGCCAGTAATTAAATATTTGGGAAACTCATTAAAACCTTTATAAAAGCATCAACTTGTAACAGCAGTCTTTGACAAAAATCTAAAATGGAAATTACCTGCCAGGCAAATATACAACCTGGCACAGGTTGAAATTTATGAGAGAGTGAGAATATTTTGGCACTTTGAGTATCACAGAGAATCCAAAATTCTATACAAAAAGAAGCAGAAATGCATGCAGATGTCACAGTCAGAGTCCGGTAAAAACAATCACAGAGCTGCATGCAATATGTAATACAGCCAAATCAAACCAAACTAAACCAAAAAACATCAACAGAGTCTGAGAGAATGTGCAACATACAGAAAAAGCTCCAAGAAATGTAACAAGTCACATCACTGCATTAGCATCAAAAAGCTACAAATAGCAGCAACAGAAAAATAGAGGCAGATTCCCTGCCTCAACGTATTTCTCCATAAAATACATTACTAAAATGTCCTAAAATATTTGGACAATCTTCCTGAAAGGAAATAGGGTGTGAATTAGGTTTAAACAGGATATAAGTGCTTTCTGTCATTCTATAAATAAAGATATTAGCAAAAAGGAGCCATAAAAGGTGCACCCATGATTATATAAGTTTAGAACAGTGCATCTTGTATAAATGTATGGATGTATCTCAAAACAGAAAAAAAAAATAATACATTGTTGTGAAAAGTACTGAATTAAAAAAAAAAAAGATACCCACTAGAATTAAGAACACAACATAATCTCGGCGTATTGACAAGGGCACAATATTTGGAGGTAGGTAGGAAGTTATGTGCGAAAGGGGTAAGGGTTGCAAAAGCAATCTGGGCGATAGTGGGGATCTGACATTGGATTGAGGCTGGTTTAATCCAGATTTTTTTTCAGTTTATACTCGCAGGGAAATTCTAATTGTGTGATAAATAAGGCTGAAAAAAGGGGATTGGTAGGCTTATTTTCCAGTTGGTCTGGTCCATATGGGAGTTTTAAGAAAAACTACGAGACTCTCTGTTTATGAAGAAACCTAAATAATCAAATATATTAAAAAGTTAATATCTGTCACTACTTACCAGCAGAGAAAACTTTGTGGAAATGGCAAATCATGTTTCTTAAGCTTAATGGTATTTCTACAGGTACCTTTGGAAAAAACATCCATATACCTCCTAGGAGGCTGTTTCCTCAGACAGTCTTATGGGTTTTGTTCAGCCTCTGAAGTATTCCATAGGAAAATAAAAAAATATTTTAGTGTATAGACTGTAGTATACAAAGAATACAAGGAAAAAAATGGTGTGGAGAAGGTGAATGGAAGAAGGTTCTAAATAGAAATATTAAGAAATCTTGGAGTGCAGCCCTGTTAAAGCAGAAAAATCTAACAGGAATAATGTGTAATAGAAAAAACAGACACAACAAAATTAAACAGCTTAAGAAGTATTGAGTGAAAAACCCTAAGGAAAAAAATCTTAAAAAAAATGAGGGAACTAATTCTTGAAATCCTTATCGTGAGACAGTACTGCACTACACCCAATTGTCTGTCTATGTGTCTTCTGGGACCATATTATTCCTAAACTACAACTCCATGATCAAAATGTCAGATTGATATTTTTTACATTGCTGAAATTGATAAGAATTTGACTGGGATTCTCATCTTAGGCATTTGTGCTCAACAGAAGCAGGCAATTCTGGTGAATGAGCTATTTTAATAAATAAAGATGGTACTTTAGGGTGACATAAATTTGCACTGAGAAATGCAAATATACAGACTGTATACAGACTGTTTAGGCTTACAAACTAAAAGCAGACACCTATAATTTAGGAGAAAAAAAAAAACAACCACTGTGTGTCTAGATGCTTAGATTCAGAAGTACAATTTCCTTTATAATGAACATATACATTTTTTTTCCCGCTTCTTTCTTTATTTGTAGCAATTACTGTGAAGAAAAAGTCATCATATTGACCAAAAAGCCATGTAAAAAAAACCTTTCTAAATATTCAGAATTTTATTTCTCTTATTTTCCAGACACAAATTTACAATCCTCTGAAATGATATAGAAATTTAGGGGGAAAAAAAGTGGTTGTAGATATATCTTTTAGGTATTTGGCAATATCTGTATTTCAGTATTGCAACACATTAACAGTCAGTGAATTCTTCCAGATTTAAAATGTATAAAATGTTTTGGAGTTGTGCTTTTCACATTTTGCTCTATATTTCAGTACCCAAATTATGGGTTTCTTCATTTAAAATAATTTTCTACTTTGTGACGTTAAACAGTAATCATAAGATAACTGCTGATATTTTCTTTCATTTGTTTGTTTTCCTTCTATCTTAAGGTGCCTGGTTTTCTTTTAGCAACCGCAGCTTTAGAGGGCAATCTTGAAGAATGAGTATAACCACAAATATAACAGATGTCTCATAAAATTAACTTCAATTGCTTCTATATGACCTCTGTCGAGGAAGTAAGAATCAAATTGAAGTCAGCAAGAGCAGCTGTAGATTCTGCTGTTAGATAACAGTGACCTGCATTCCCAAGGGTAGTGCCCATAAATAAGAGAATTGTGGTCCTGCAAACAATAAATGTGATTAATGCCAGAATAACTTAGCAAGCATAGCTTCAGCCACCTAGTGATGTGACATCTTGGGTCAGAAAGAATAGATTCAGTAACAACAATTAAAATATATCCACTAGGTAAGCAAATTTCAGCTAGACTCAGGAGAGAACCATATACTGAGTTTAATTTTATTGTGATTTTATCATCCTTGGGATTTTTTTTTCTTCACCTCTACTTCTTATATTCTCTCTCTTTCTCTCTCGTATTTTTTTATAAGTATCTCTTATAAGTATCTATATACTTTACTTTAGGCAGCATATATGTATCTATATAAATATGTATCACTTTAAGTATCTCATGAATAATCTAAAGGTCAAAAAAGTGTGAGAACATCTCTGCCTTGTATCTCTTTTTACAGAGTTGAATCTAGAAGGGATGGAAGATGGCAGAAAAAGAGATACTGTAGAAACTACCAGATAGCATAATGATAAATATATCTTTGGAAAAATAGAGCTGGCATGGGCTAAAGATCCAAATGTTTGGATATATAATGATCCAATGATCCACGGGCTGCCCAATCAAGGGGAGCCTATTGGAGGCAAAACATTTGCAGGCTCTCATTCTGCTGGGGGCTTTAGGCACCCTGACATCTGCTGGAAAAGTAGCACAGCGAGCTGCAGGCAATCGAGGAGATGCCTGGAATGCATTGAGGATAACTTCTTAAGCCAGGTAATAGACAGGCCTAACAGAGGGGACGTGATACTGGACCAGTTGGTCACCAACGCAAGTGAGCTAAATGGTGACATCAAGATTGGAGGGAGCCTGGGCTGCAGTGATCATGCACTAGTGGAGTTCACAGTCCTGAGGGATATGGGTCAGGGGAAGAGTAAAGTTAGGACTCTGAATTTTAGGAGTTAGTCAATAGGTCTCCCTGGGAAACTTCCCTCAGGACAAGGGAGCAGAACAGAGCTAGAAGAGCTTTAAGGATGCCTTCCACAGGGCACAAGAGCTCTCAATCCCCAGAAAGAAATCAGGAAACGAAGGCAAGAGAATGATATGGATGAGCCAAGACCTGCTGGTCAAACTAAAGCGCAAGAAGGAAATGCAGAGGCAGTGGAAGCAGGGACAGGTATTCTGGGAATAGTATGGGGACACTGCCCAATTGTGTAGGGATGGGGTTAGGAAGGCCAAGGTGCAGATGGACCTGAATTTGGCCAGGGACACAAAGAATAAGAATAAGGGCTTCTACGGGTACATCAGCCAGAAAAGGAAGGTCAAAGAAAGCATATTCCTCCGATGAGCAAGACTGGCTAACTGTTAATGACGGATGAGGAGAAGGCTGAGGTACACAAAAACTTTTTTGCCTTTATCTTCACCGGCAACCTCTTTCCCCACATTTCTCAAGTGGATGGAACACAAGGCAGGGACTGGAGGAGCAAAATCCCTCCCACTGTAAAAGAAGATCAAGTTTGTGACCACCTGAGGAACCTGTATGTACAGAAGTCTATGGGACCTGTCTTCCAGCAATGAAGATTAGCATCCTGCCCAATATAATGAATTATTTTTGAAGCATTATTTGAAATCATTTCTAACATTATTGCTCTAAAAGTTGATATGCAAAAATACAACATCCATTTCTCTATAATAGATAGTATAAACCCCCAAAGTATAATGCTGTATACTAGATGCAACTTTAATTCGTAAGCTACTGCATCAGGCATATGATGGAAGAGGTTGTCAGAGAGCACAAGGAATGAGTACAGAGTGAAACCCTATAGTCTGATAAGTACAATACTGTCACTACTAGTAGCATTTGACAGTTTTTTTTATTAATATAAGCTAGAGTTCTGGATTTGCCAAGCTCTGTCTGAATTTGTGTTGGCTTGTTTGAGGTTTGTTTTAGCTTGCTTAGTTGTAACAACTGTCTAATGACCAGGTGGCTAAATCATAAATTGCCTCGTTTTTGCTTAGCTTTCTATAATTGGGTGCCCTAACACCTCTTGTTAGTAATTTTGATATAAATGCTAAAAACCACGTAGTTAGTCTTTGTGGACCATAACCCTAGAATAATGAAGCTGAGTAAAGGAGCAGAGGTATGGGATGTTAGCAGAGGCTTCAAACATCTGGGTGTAGGATGATATGGGAAGTCCAAGGGCTGTCAATGACTCTACAGTGCTCAGTTAGTGGCAGTAACACAAGTTTAGGAAATGGGTGAAAACTCATTTCAGGGATTATGAAAAGCGCAAATATAAAACATCTAATATTTCTAGCATATATAGTAAAGTAAGATGTAAAACAAAGTTGCAGACTGACAAAGAAAGAGCAAAGTGTAAAGAAATTTAGAAAAGACACAAAAATGACCTCAAGTAAACTCAGCCTGAAGATTAAAAAAAAACAAAAACAAGAAACCAACCAACCAGAAAGACCCACAATGTTGACACGGTGCTTCTGTTGGCAAAAAGAATGTAGACCACCCCATCATTAACATCACACTCCTTTTGGGGAAGAGCTCAGGATGATGCCGACCTGATATTCTCCCCAATGTAGCTAAACCTACCAACTTCAGGATTTAGAGGAATAGTGAGGGTGTGAACATAACACCAGAGCAAAGACTTTCTTGCACAACAATTTTAACTGCAGTATTGCTAGTTATATGTTATGTTTGTTTGTATCAAAATTAGGTAATTTTGGACTGCCAGTCCTAATTTGCTCTACCTGGACTAACAGTATAAATTTTTGCTGCATGTTTATTGCACAGTTAAAAATTTTAATCCAACTAACAACAAATTCTCAGTTTTACATATAAGGTGTGTTTCTTATTTGTTCATAACATGATTTTGAGTATAGTAGGGGGAAGAGTTTAGAAAAGACACTTGCAAAATAAAGAGAAAAATCAGAGATAATTAGTAGAAATAATAAAAAGATTAATCAGAAGAAAAAAAATCTGCATTATGTGACACTAATGGAAATACATGATTTTTAACTGTACAGGTATGACCTGTTTCATTCAGGTAACTTTTTCAGTATGTTGTGAAGGGACATGCAGAATTTGTTCCTTGCCACCTGAGCTTCAATGATGAACCAGGCCTAGTCCAAACCGTCCAATACATGAATGTAATGCAAATTCTGTATCAACATTAGTTTAAACAGCAGCTGTTTCCTTATAAGGTATTTGCTTCTTTGCACTCATACAAATAATCTTTTCTTCTACTTTTATTTTTCACTTATTCGTAATACTGGACCTTACTCTGCCCTATTAAAAACAAGGTTTGTATAAATCAGTTAAAATCAGTGGACTACGGAAGTTTTAAAACCATGTTTGATGTACATATGACAGTGACATTCAGTGTATATATCTACAGTTTCTAACGTGCTGTGTTCCAATTAAAAGTATTTTGCTGGACATTCTCTGATTTCTTTCAGAAAATATTTTGATGTAAGCAAGAAAAAAAACCATCTTTTCAGACAGCTAAATAAAACTCTTTGTTCCTGTTCTAAGAAATCTTATATAATTATATATTCATTAAGATCTCTGGCAAACACACAGATTAAATTCCATCCCAGCAGCAAAGTAGTCTAAAGTAACTATTTTAAAGTACAACTAGACTGTGAGTAGTTATTGTACAAAGTGTTTATGCTGAAACAAAAATATTTGTTATAACTTGCAAATTTAAGATTCACAACCTGGAATGCTTATTCTGAGAAATGACAAATTGAGTAAATTAATTATTGATAAGTCTATTAATACAAAACAATATAGCCTATTTTTTCTAATTTTAGATGTATTTAGAATATCACTCTGTGGGTCAGTGAACAGAAAAAAAAGTCATCTTTCATCTCTGTGGTCTCTTTCATTTCTGTACTTCAAAGGTATGACTAAGAATAGCTGTTATTAATGTTAATCTACCTTTCATCATGGAAATTAAAATATGCTGTAAAACGGTGTTTTAAAATATGGGAACTAAACGTTTTGTTTTTTTTTTTTTCTTAAAGCAAAATAGAATCTTACTTGGGATTATATTAGTATGTGATACCGAAAACACATTACCATGTATATAAGGATTAATTACCCACATTTTAGATGTTTTCCACAATCTCCAATAAGGAGATTTAGATATTAATCTGCTAAAGGAATAGAAAAATCAGAAACTAGTTAAAATAATGTATGTTATAAAGTATATACATCTAATTTCACTACTCATTTTTTTAATTAGTGTATAGTAACCTAGTATGTTAATAAAATATAGTATTTCCTTTTATTGTCTTCTTTAATGTTCCTGAATTCATCTATCTTAAATTTGTTCTGGTTTCTCTGCCAGTTATATTTCATAAGTGATTTTCTACATATACATTTGTGGTGCTGTTTTTAGATAAAAAACTATGTGTACATTTTATACTGATATTTGGCTGTCCAGGTTATGGCTTTATACATTCAAAATACCATATCAAGTAACTGCACAATAATATTTATACACTTTCTTCTCTGTGTTTAAAGTCATTAAATTCTGTGAGGATATGTGCACAAGTACAAATTGAATGCCTGCTGATTTCAGAAATTAAAGTGCACAGTAAATTATATCTTCAAAGGTATTTGATTTTTATGTATGCCTACCTAAACTGAACTTCAGCGTTTTCAAAATAAATGTCTGAAAATGTAACATTTCAAAGTAATTTTCAACATCAAGCAGCTTCAGTCATAGTTCTACAATATAACCAGGTTGATATTTTAACTGTTGTCTCCCCATTCAGAATGTCTGGGAAGCCATGGGTTTATTTTCATAACATATTTTAATGTTTTATTCATGGTTGGGGATGAAGTTGTAAAAAAGTCAAATGGCAATTGTTTCAATATTGATTTTTAAAAGTCTGTAATTATTTATAAGGTAAAAACTATGGCTTACTGCAGCCCAAAAAGGATAACAAAGGGAAATAAATATTTTGTGAGAATTCTGAAACAAATACGGGTGAAATAAACTTAGAAAACAGCAGAGCCCTGATAAACAGTTTTCCACCTAGTATGATAAAAACTTGGCTTAAAATAGAAAACTGGGTTCTGTAAAATTACAGTCTTTAACACAAGAAGCTCATTATCATCATGGACAGACCTATCATCATCCAACAGATGCACTGCAGAGCACAGCTCAGCCAAGATGGTGGTGCTTTGGGGAAAAGGTAGTTAAGAAAGGGTAAAAATTCTGTGCAGGCAGTGAGGGGTGAGGAAAAAAAGTGAGTATGTTTAACACATTACTAGTATGTTAGCCAAGGAAATGCAGAACACAACTCAAAGTGACTTCATTTGTATAAGAATTAGGTCTAGAAACTGAGTATAGCACCTCTTTGGACCACTAGCTCCAGGTACTATGTGAGACAGAGTTTGTTAGGAGAGATAACAACTTCTATTAACATTTTGTGCAATACATGAAAAAAAACCCTCTCTCCTATAAAACTCAGCATGACTGAAAATTCGGAAAGGGAGTCTCAAACATCTCATAACTTTTGTTTGCATATTCTGATTTATTTTTGAGATAACAGTGGCAAAAAAATGGTAAGCATCCAAGTAAACCATTGGTTTAAAGACAGCTTCTGCAGTTCCTAATCAGGATGTTAGCTGCATGCTGTATGATGTAGGTTGCACACCGGAAGTTCAATTAACTTTCTTTCCTTTCTGAAGTCCATTAGTACCATAAATATTCCTATATCTGCAAATTAATCCTCCTAGATAGAGGCATGGAATAGGGGCTGTGTTCTCTATAACATAAGAAAGACATTGAACAAAAGGGAACGGCTTTAAGCTGCAACAGGGTAGGTTTAGACTGGACATTAGGAAAAAATTCTTCACAGAAAAAGTGGTCAGATACTGGAATGGGCTGTCCGGAGGTGGTTGAGTCACCATCCCTGAATGTGTTTAAGATTCGTTTAGATGTGGTGTTAAGGGATATGGTGTAGGGGATAACTTTGTAGAGTGGGGTTGATGGTTGGACTCGATGATCCCAAGGGTCTTTTCCGACCTAAATGATTCTATGATTCTACATTCCTGATTGCATGCACTTTGGCTTTTTGTGGGATAAGGATACAGATTTGACATTTTCCAAATTTGAAAATGATCATTCCTTCAAAAGAAGAATTTGTAAATTTCTACAAGCCTCAGAAAACTATCAGTTTCCATCCGGAGAGTGAGAACTCTCCACCCTCCAATGATTTCTAGCACTTTCATCATAAATAGTATGGCCCCACGGACAGTTTCTGTTAGACTTATTTAGAATGCTGTGGAAAAGAAACCAACTGTTTTGAGTACAGTATCAATGAAAACTCAAAGAACTAATCTAAACTACAGCACCACCAAGGACAGAAGCTCAGTTATTGCTGTCCTGTAGAGAAGCAACAGTTCATAATCTACCTTCAGAGTAATACATGTTGTTCCTTTCACATGTAGTACACCAGTGAGATGATCCATCCTAGGCAGAGTCTATTGCATGAGAAATCAGACAGATGTCCTGACTTCGTCTCTTTCTTTCACGACACTGCTGTCTTGTTGCCTTTTCTAAGTGGCTTCTCTGAAAACAGTGTTGAACGCCGGTTAGATGTTTCTTGGTCTCAACCCTTAGCAGACATTGCTGGCGAAAAGAAAAAAAAAATGAGCTACTTATCCATCTGAGGGAAGATGACTCATCCAGGGAAAATTACAGGGGACGATGATCAGGGATAACATATTTTACATTTACTGCCTATTATCTAAAGCCAGGGAGGATAACTATTAGGTGAAGCCCAAGTAATAGCTGAATCTTTGCAATGGAAACTGTCAATAACATGCCTTTTATATCCAGTTTCATTAATAAATCTGGACAAAGATAGTTTTACTAAAACCACTTGAATAACGTCTGCTAAGTACTAAGAGATTTTGGCCACTCAGACAATCATGTCATTTTTCTAAGTAACAATTTAACAGTCATATTGCATTGCAGAGAGTATTTCGGGGTTTGTTTTTGGTTTAGGTTTTTCTTTTATCAATGTGTTACTTATATTTCCTTTCAGTTTATGTTTGGGTAGCTAGTGTTATAGACAAAAATACAGTACAATATGAATTTAAAATATAATGTGTAAATATTTGTAAACTGCATACTTTACCCTAAAATCCATAAATGTATTTCTCTTTGGAAGTTAGAGATATTTATTTTCAACTTGAAACTTTGCTTGACCCACACTGTTTGGACTGAATGTTTCAATAATGCCTGATGCAAGTTGTATGAAAATGACCCTGACAAGTACATGATTTCGTTTTGTTCACATTAAGTCCTTATTTTGCACTTTTCTTTTTAATCCCTCAGAGCAATCCCTGTATCTGGTTATAATTCCTACCAGTGGGACACAACATAGGCAAAAGGGTCTTTACTTGCGAATTCTGGTGCTTGATTCGTGTATAAATTTTTTGCAAAGTATTTGTGTGAGTGTGAAGAAGTAAATTTTGAATACTGCACAAAATATGTACTTTACAGGTCTTAGTTTCTTTAGAACTGATACCTCAAACAATATGAGTGTAGCTTAGTGAGGAAAAAGATAAATATATTCTATATTTTCTGGTCTTTGTATTTCTATTGAGACTGAAAGACCAATTTATCTGTAACACTCTGCTAGATTTAAGAATTTTGAACGTTCCTTAAGAATCACAATATTTGATTGCTCTCTGGGCAATTAAAACTAGGCATCAAGAGTTCAGTTCTGATAATGGATCTGTTTGACAAAAATTCAATAAACAATAATAGTAATCAATTACATGCAAATAAAATGCAAACCGTTACCAAAGTAGAACATATCAATGGAATTTTAATATGATTTATTAATCATTGAATGCAGTTATGTAGTTATTTTTGTTGTAAATGTTACATGACATCCTTGAGAACTTTTTAATAACACGCATCATTGATCAGGGTGTGTCCCGATGCATGGGAACGAAAATACAGACAAAGAAAAACCACATCACTATCTTTGAGCGTTGGTTACCTATGGCAGGTGTTACAGAGGAAGATCCAAGATAATATGCAAGGAGCAAAGATGCCATAATATAACAGGAAAGGAAAAAAAAAAAAGGGAAGAAATAAAAGCTAAATTTGGGAAAATTTATTCCTGAATCTGTAAGATTTGTAATTGGTTCATTACCAGAGACATGAAAGTTTGCAGACCTAATATTATTTTTTTTTAATTTCTTTACAGTAATTCTACATGTTCCTTTTATGTAAATGCATTGCCTTTTCTTTAGCATTGAGATACCTTGCATTTTATTATGTGTTATGCACAATATTTCACTTTTGAGTACAGGTGCATCACTTGTTTGTATAATATCCTTAAATATTCTGGACAACAGTCGGATTTATCAGCAGAAGTGTTTATGAAAAACTTAATTTTGAGAAAAAGATGTGGAAATATATATCTGGAAAGATACTTTGGTCTGTTGAGTCAAACTTTTTGCAGTATTCATCTTTAATGTATGTACTGAGGAAATAAATTGTAATTAAGAGTGAGATTAATCTTACCTATTTGTAGCTATATAGAAGCTACACTGGCAGCGCATACTAGTCATTCAATTACCTACCGAAGCACCTGCAGGAAGTGATTCAACCATCCTCTCTTCATTACTTGTGTTTAGAGTAAATGTTACTTTTTGCAAGATGCCCCTTTCCATTGACTGTAAAGGACATCTAGATAAATTGCTTGCATTCTGTGCCTAAGTTTCAGACAGCATCTTGGTGGATGAATGTCACTTTACCCTTCTAATCAATATTAAACATTCTCAATTACTATGTATTTATGAACTAATGCTTGATACTGTCAGATGCTTTGAAACTTAAGCATGCTGACAGGAAAGTCTGTAAGGGTGTGAAATTTTCAGTTTTTGCCAGAATGCTTGTCAAAGTTGTGGTACCATCACATAAATTACCTTATAAAAATAAGAGCAAACCAATTGAACTGTATTTTTTTGTATAGTTCTAACTTCTACACAATAAACTTAACAAAAAAAATCATATACAAGGCTTTTTTCATTCAAAATTCAGGAAAATTTATATTCATATCTTTCTAGTCTATATCTGTTTGAGAATGCAGATATGCAATAATTTTATGAACTAAATATGTGATCTGGACAGTACACTAAAGCTATTTTTGTATTTGATGTAGGACTTAAATTATAAATTAAAAAAAAATTAGCTTGATAAAAGCCTGTGGGGAAGAAAAACAAAATAAAATAAAAAGCCAGCACTACTAGTACCAGATCAGCATTCTCTGAAACACTGATGAAAAGTCACAAGGTATGATGAGTTGACCCTGGCAAACAGCTAAACACCTACCCAGCCTCTCAATCACTCCCCTCTCTCTCTAGACAGGGAGAAAATAGAAGGATGGAGAGAAAAGTTGTGTATTGAGATGACAGTAAAATAGGAAAATCAAAAGCTGCATGTGCAAAGAAAAACAAGGCATTCATTCACTATGTCCCATCGGCAGGCAGAGACTTAGCCACTTCCTGGAAAGCAGAACCTCGACACTTGTAATGTTTGCTTGAGAAAAGAAACAGCATAACTATGAATGTCCTGCCTTCCTCCTCCTTTCCCAGAGCTTTTATTGCTGAGCATGATGTCATATGGTATGGAATATTCCTTTGGTCAGTTGGGGTCAATTGTCTCAGTTATGTCCCTCCCAACTTCTTCCCCAGCCCACTCACTGGGCAGGGGGGAAGGGAGACCGTTGATACCGAGCATGCATTGTTTAGCAATAGCCAAAACACTAGTGTTCTACCAACTCTGTTTTAGCCACAAATGCAAAGCACAACACATTATGAGCTGTTATTGAAGAAAGTTAATTCCATCACAGTCAGATTCAGTATGGAAAGCAATGGAGAAAATGCAAGATCTATATACTACATTCAAAAAAGGACTGAGAACCTGAATTTTGAATGAAAAATTAGAATTTAAAGGTGGCTTTCTGTGTGGGAAAGCATGAGAGAGTTAAAGAAGCTATAGTACATTACAGCCTTACAAGCAAGCTATGGACACGTTGAGAACGTCCGGCAGAAAGCTGATGGAAACTAGACTGATATCTGTGCCCTGTAATTTATTTTAAATATATTTTTCCTTTAAACTGATGCTTTTTGTTTGGTAAAAAATGAATCTTTTCCTTAGAAAGACAGCCTGTTAATTTGTTATGTGTCATTGCTCCGAGGGGAAGAGGAGGACTAAGAACTGAAAAGGTATATATATATTTAAAGCAAGAACCATGAATGGCAGAGGGAGAGCTGCCACTCAGGGTACAGTATCCCACTGAAAACGCTCGAGCAATTCTGCTACAAAGTGAGGACAAAGACTGCATGAGATCTGAGAAATGTTTTTCATTAGGGTCATGCAAAGTCAGACCTGTGGTTAATATGGGCCATATTTGTATGTATTCTGGAAAGTATAGCAGTTTAACACTTAACACTTAAAAGTTTAACACTTAAAAAAGAAAGAAGAACATGACTAAACAGTGAATACTGGTCATTGCTTCTAATGCATATGCAGAAATTTGTTCTGAAAACTAGGTTTTTGTTTTAAAAAATTCTTTTAAAAAGAGTGACCAAGCCAAAATCCCAGCTGATATCAATGTAGTTAACCTTAAGCTAATTATTGCCTCATTTTTTCATTTTGATATGGAGTCTGATTATGAATGATTTGTGATTATAAAAAAAACCTTTATTTATGCATATAATATGTCCATAACTAAACAGCATAAGTGTTGAGGCTTATTCTTAGACCAGAAATTATTTAATAATATTGTGCATCACACACTTTCAAAATTATTCTACAATAATTGTATGATTTTCAGGTGGAATTCAAGAGATAAAATGTATCAAACAAGTATTCACTTCAAACTACTCTGTTACGTGTAATTTAAACACTAGAGGAACAATTAGTGAAAATTAACTCTGTAGCTTTTAAAATAAAAATAGCTTTTCCCCTTTCATACTTTTGTCATTTAAACAACCTCAGTAAAAGACAAGTAGCAAAGAAAATACTATACAATATACATGTATTTTAAAATATTGATCTATGATATTGCATTAGAAGAAAATATATAGTATGATTTTTTGAAATATTGAATACCTTACATGTGAGTTCAAACTCAGTTATAAAGCAGTTTTCTCCTTGCTCCTAGAATTCAATGGGATTTATAATTTGACAAAAAGAAAGGGCTCTATTAATGTGATGTTTCATTTACTTGGCAAAAAAGTTGTGTTTTATCATTGTTCAGTACTGCTTTCATAATATATTTGAAAAAAAAAAAGTCTCACACAAACAAAAAAGCCCCCTTCAATTGTCTTTTGTATCTTTTAAAAAATATTGTTTCTGAAAAATACAATAAAAAAAAAAGTTAGAAACATATGATAATTAACACTGTATTGGCCTTCCAATAACATTTTGTTTTGAAGGCATGTAGTCACCACATCTTTTATTTCGTTTTTTTCTCTACTCTGTTATCAAGAAAAAAACAGTGAATTTTTATTATTTTCCAAAGAATAGTCGTTATTAAACAGAATATTGAAGTACTGGAAAGTTAGTTTGAAGTTAGAAGAAGGTAGACACATAAAACCAGACTTTCTATACATTATTGTTAATAAAATTATTATTACTATTACTATTATTTTGATTTATGTGGCAATAAGAAAGTAATTAAAAAAAATTTAGGTGTTCTAAAACCAATTAAACTTTCAGTCCTAATGACGACCACAGAGTAGCACTAAGTACCCACATACAAGTAACATTAATTCAAACAGCCAATACACCAAATGAGGGGAAAAAAAAAATGTCCTTCACAAAGAACTGTAGCTTCAAATTTCTCCAGCAAAAATAGTTCGTACCCCAAATTGGTATTTAGCAGATGTAATTATACATTATGATAATAACACGTCAACTGAATCAGTATCAAAAAAAAAAAAAAATGACTGAGGGCTAGATCTCCCTCAGGATTTGTGGTTTAGTTTACGAAGTCCTTACACTTCAAACAGAGATTTAAAAAACTCCTAGTCATATGTCACTAATTCACTACATAACTAAATCTTTGCTAGCAACACCTCCTAAAGTTTTTCAAACAAGTCTAGAACTTGCTAAATTACAGTGTCCAAGGTAAAATTTAAAGGAGCTTTTAATCCACTAACATTGTGTTATTTACATTCTTTTGTCTCTTGGCCCTTTTCTGTATGCATTCTCCCTATATAGTTATGGGCATGATTCAGTAAATTAGCAGAGAATCTCACAAAGCCACTAAGCTCGGTTATAACTTGAACAAGAAATACTGAGGAAAGTGCTTATTTTGAGGTGTTCAGAGATATTTGTTTGGGGAACCTAACCGGAACCCAATCAAGAAAATTACATATTTAATCTGAAACAATGGGGTATTGTAATTAAAGGAATTAGCTAAGAAGGTTCTGGTTTCATACTATACAACATCTCACCCACTGAACACACAGAAAGGAAATGTGAGATCAGTGAAAGATTAAAATTTATGAACAGTTTTATCTCTTTATAGAATTTCCTAACCATCAGGTTATTATTAGAAGGTATGCATGGGGATGGAGGTGTCTTCACCAAAACTGTTTGCTCAAACAGTGGAAACATTAGTTGTTTATGTCGTAGTTCTCATGCTGCTCTGCTGGGATAGAAGTCTAGGGAGAGAGGGAAGCTACTGTTGTATCTCAAAATATATTAAAAAAAAACAACTTACTTTTTCCTGTCTTAAAATAACAGTATCAAAACAGCAATACATTCAAACAAAACACAATATTTCTTCCCTCTTTTTAATTTGAATGTGCACCCCAAGAATGAAAAAACCTTCATAGTATGCCAAGTCCTGAAGTAACTTTGTTTTTTGACATTTGTAACTGGCTGATAAAATAATTCAATCAAAGTATTCTGGGAAAGGAGTTAAACAATTGGCTCTGAACTCATCTCCGTAGCAATATTTTAGCAAATGCAATTTGCTCTTGATTACCTCATTCCATTTCCTTGCATTGGTGTTTGGAGACAAAATCTTATTTCCCTTTCATTTATGCTCTTATTTTCATTTCTTCTCCCACAACTTCAGCATCAACAGAGTCAACTAGTATGCAAGGAAACCAGGCAAGTCTTAAGGGCAGAGAAAAATGATTTGACATACAGAATAACCACAACTTAGAAGATGATATATTCATTACTTTCTGTCATCTGTTGGTTCTTCTGCTGTCAGGAAGAAATGACCCTCAATTATGGACATCTGTGGGAATTTTACTTTCCAGTAAAAGTTGAAATTCTGTCTCCAGAATTGTCCCTGTCTATACCCCTGCTACTTTTTGAAGCACTATGAAACATAGTAGCAGGAAAAATATAAATAGTAGCTTGATAAAGTATTGGAATAGGTGAAATGGAAGGTGTGAAAAGCCTAAATAAAAACTCGCAGCCTTTTGTTCCTTTAAAACAGAGAAGAATATGTTTGCTCCCATGCTGCTTGTTACAGCTAGCCAGCAGCCTGACAAGATTTTATAGTGGATCTCTTGAAAACATACCAACATAGATTTTCATTAAAACATTGTGTCTTGACTGGCATCACTTTTGAGATATGAACAGTTTATCAAATACAGTTCAATTCATAGCGAGAGGGCACTAAACATAATAAAGTAGTGAAAAAGTTCTTTTACTTTAATGTGAAGATGTGTTCCAGAATCCTAAAGAATAAAAAAGGTAATTTTTCAGTTTTACAAATACTGATTGTTGTTTGCTTCCTAAGTTGAATATCTATACTATGCCTTCTCCAAACACCTTCATGGGATACTGAAAACATATGAATTTAATCCAGTGATCTCACTCATTGTTAAGCCAATTAATGCAGTGTACCAAACACATTTTCTCACCAGTATTGTAACATATCCTGTAACCTTTAATTATCACATTTGCCTACCTATTTCTGAAATCTAGTAAAACATACAGTAATCACTCATATCTAATGAGAGTAATTCATAAAGCTGTACATGAAAAAACTGTAAATGATCTAACACACTCATTGCTCATACTTAGAATGATGTGCCTTGATAACAAATCATAAAAGAATTGAAATCACTTTACTGGGAATTTTGGACCAATCTGAAAGACAGCAAAACATGGCAATATTGTTCTTTCAGACTAACATAGTTTTAAGAAACCTTGGAGCCTACTTTAAATTTTGAACTTGTGGACAAATGATAATAGGTACAGCTTTAGCTGTAATGTGGGTGGCTGTGTCCCACATCTATCAAAATCACTGTAATACTCTAACTGATATTTATTTGATTTAGATAAGAAAAATTTCCCATCTGTGACATATCTCTAACAGTCTATCAAAAAAGAATTAATGAATTATTTTTTAATTCCTTGAATGGTGTAAAAATAATAGGATACACTATTTTAAAGTTGTTCCCTGGGACAGGGAACTACTGGAGCGAGTCCAGCGTAGGGCAACCAAGATGATTATGGGACTGGAGCACCTCCCTTATGAGGAAAGGCTGAAAGAGCTGGGACTCTTTAGCCTGGAGAAGAGAAGGTTGAGGGGGGACCTGATTAATGTTTACAAGTATCTAAAGGGTGGGTTTAAGGAGGACGGAGCCAGGCTCTTTTCAATGGTTCCCAGCGAAGGGGCAATGGGCACAAGCTAGAACATAGGAAGTTCCGTTCAAATACACGGAAAAACTTCTTTACGGTGAGGGTGACAGAGCACTGGAACAGGCTGCCCAGGGAGGTTGTGGAGTCCCCTTCTCTGGAGATTTTCAAGACCCGCCTGGATGCAGCCCTGAGGGATGTGCTTTAGGCAATCCTGCTCTAGCAGGGGAGTTGGACTAGATGATCTCTAGAGGTCCCTTCCAACTCTGAAGATTCCGTGATTCCGTGATTCCGTGAAAGTGTAAACCTATGGCCCTAAAGCTCCTGCTCAAATTCTGACCCTTTATGTATTGTAGTTTGAGTTCCCAAATGATTATAGAGTAACAAAGATAACAATACTTATCATTGGGAAAGAAGGAGAAAAAAAAAAAAAAAAGAAAAACTAAGCTGTATAAAAGACTTAGAGAGTTTATTTTAGTGAGTCAAAAAAGAATCCTGAAACATGCTGATAATCAGAAACATCCAAAACAACACTAAGGACATCTTGAAGATTTAAAAGCTAAACAAGATCTCAATACGAATTGATGGACTGGATCTGACAAAGGGCTAAATAAGCAGAAAAACAAAGCAAGAAGTAGCCAGTTTAGCATCCAAGGGATCTATGTATGAATTGTCCGAAGTTTCAAGCTTCCATTTAAGCCTGAGCAATATAATTACCAGAATTCTGTGTAAAGTAAGAGGAAAAAATCAGTGATATTTGAATATCTGCAGAATCTAAGTCTAAATATCCCTATTTCACCTGATGTTATAGGGAATTATCTTGGGCAATACAGGGCATATCTTTTCTGTTTTGGATGTGTTAATCACAGAAGATCATGATCTGTTTAATTGTCAAACAGTCAAACAGCAAACTCATCAAAGAACACCTGAGAAAATGGGAATCTGAAGTAGAATAACAAATAATAAATGTAGCCAACGCAATGTTGGTTTGGATGTATGAAATTACCACCTGTTCACATAAATTTTTTTCCAACATATACCCTTATACCCTGGAAACGTTACATGAAATTTTAAGTTATTATAGTGCTGCATCCCTTGCCACTATTTGTAGAGTAAATGTTACTGGGTCGGGGGTGGATGGATAGTGAGGAAACCAAACAAAAAAAAACAAACAAACAAAAGACCTAAAACAAATTCAACAAAAAAAATTCCCACAAAACCACCTTTTCTAAAATTAGGATAATTTAACATGTATGAAGAAGTCTTGCTTTCACCAGGACTGGGAGTCTTTGCAGTGAGATATTTTTATTACTTTAATGAGGCATCTGCAGAATAAATCATATAGAATCTATACATTGCTGAGTTTATATTAGCTAATCATTCTCTATGCAATCTATGAAAAGCTGCTACTGGTACTGAAATATACACATAATGCTAGACCTAGAGAAATAATTTTGCACAGGAATTTGAATCATGCTAATACCCACACGATTTGTCAGCAAGGCCAAGTCTTTGGATCCACCTCAAAGACCTCTGCTTCTTGAACTAAAAAAAGAACTGATGACAGTTGCAAACCACCTCACAAGCTTGCTCCTGCTTCAGTCCTTGCTATTCTGACCCCCTTTCATGCCTTTTGTTTCTGACCACTGTTTTTCTTCTCAGTCTATCCCTCTGCACTTTACACTGAAGGTTATTTCTATTTTCCAATTTTTCATTCATAATCAGAGATCCTAATTGCTGTTCCCTTCCAAAAGGTATGTCCCAGACTACTTGCTAAACTAGCATAATTTGCTTTCTATTTCCCACATCTCTTTGCATTAAACATTTTTTTTCATGTCATTCTTCTAAAACTTGCTTAATACCTGCCTGCCTCCTGCCTATTCCTTCTTAAACCTCTCTTAGTTACTGCTTTTGAGTTCTGGTTTCTATTTCATTCTTCAGTCTGACTCTAAAGATTTTGTGGCCTGGATGTGAATGATATATAGTTCTCTAGAGAAGTTGTGAAGTCACTGAGAACATATACATACAGAATCAAATAGTCTGTTGACACAAGAGAACAGATGCAGAAATATGCACCCAAGCAAATAAAAGTTTATGTCAGAACCCTCCTGCTGTCTTTTGTGTTGCCATAAATATTTTTGAACTATAAAGTAACTCACATCATTACTCTGCATATGGAATTGTAAGAAGTTCATTACCAAAAATAAACAGATACTTTCAATATTCCATTCAAATTCCATTTGGGTAGTCAGTCACTTTTTCTCCACTTCCTTGTCTTATATAAATGATGAGGTGATAAAGTAACTATGACAATCTAAAATAACTGTGGAGTTGCTATTGAACAATTACTGTAACTCTTACTGAGGTTTAATCCTAACTCAAGAAGAGACCTTCTCCTATATTCTGGAGGTGTGGAATTGTGGAATATGTTGCAAATATTTTTCAAAAGGAAAAATAAATGAAAGGGACATTCAGTCACCTAAATGTAGGGGACTAGCACAACCTGAGTTGCCCTACAGCTTCCCCCTTGGCCTCCAGTTGCTTCTCCAAAAGTACAGGTATCTCTCTTCGATCCTGTGTTACATCTGCCAGGGTGGCTGTCCTAGATTTGTGAAGATATTCTAAATGGCACTAGATAGGTACCATGCACTCAGTTGCATGCTGGCAACCGAATCACTACCAAATTACCCATTCAGTATTTGTTAGATAGAGACGATTTATACAAAACTTAAATAAACGCCCAATTAGCCACACCATATACCTCTTGTGTAGTCCTCAGAGTGGAATTCCATACAGAGAGCTGCCTGTGGTATTGTATTCTCGAAAGAGTTATAAAATTATGGTTTTGTCTTCTTGCCATGGAAATATATGTAGTCAAACCCATTTGATCAGTTAGATTGATTAAACACTCAATCAGACAAAATCACACATTCTTCTATGAACATTGGCTTAATTCTTGGAGGAGAATAGAATAGAATAAAATAGAATAGAGTAGAACAGAATTTCTTGGAAGGAACCTACAACAATCATCTAGTCCAGCTGCCTGACCAATTCAGGGCTGACCAAAAGTTAAAGCATGCTATTAAGGGCATTGTCCAAATGCCTCTAAAACACTGACAGGCTTTGGGCATCAACCACCTCTCTAGGAAGCCTGTTCCGATGTTTGACCACCCTCTTGGTAAAGAAAAGCTTCCTAATGTCTAGTCTAAACCTTCCCTAGTGAAACTTTGAGCCATTCCCATGTATTCTGTCACTGGATACCAGGGAGAAGAGATCAGCATCTTCTTCTCCACTTCCCCTCCTCAGGAAGCTGTAGAGAGCAACGAGGTCGCCCCCCAGCCTCCTTTTCTCCAAACTACACAAACCCAAAGTCCTTAGCTGCTCCTCATAGGACATGCCTTCCAGCCCTTTCACCAGCTTTGTTGCCCTCCTCTGGATGCATTAGGGTACCTTCACATCCTTCTTAAATTGTGGGCCCACTGTAAGCCTCACCAACATTTACAGTGGAATAATCTCCTCTTTTGACTAGATGGTTACTGTGTGTTTGATGCACCTCAGGATGCAGTTTGCCCTCTTGGCCGTCACAGCACACTGCTGACTCGACCAGCACCCCCAGATCCCTTTCTGCAGGGCTGCTCTCCAGCTACTTCTCCCCCAGTTTATACTTTTCCTCAGCATTACTCCATCCCAGGTTCAGATTCTGGCATTTGGACTAGTTAAATTTCATCCCATTAGTCACTGCCCAATGCTCCAATCTATTTAGGTCCCTCTGCAAGGCCTCTTGTCCCTCAAGAGAGTCAAAAGCACCTCTCAGTTTGGTATCATCAGCAAACTTGTTAATTGTGCATCCAACTCTTGCATGCAGATTGTTGATAAATATGTTACTAGAATTGGCCCTAGAATTGAACCCTGAGCAACGCCACTGATGATAGGTGACCAGCCAGATGTAGCCCCCTTCACTACTACCCTTTGAACTCTGACATTCAGCCATTTTTTCACCTAGTCCACCATGAACCCACCCATCCCAGCATTGGACAACTTGTTCAGAATGGTGCTGTGAGGGACAGTATCAAAAGCCTTATTAAAGTCCAGAACAACTACATCCACTGCCTTCCCTTCATCCATTAGGTGCGTGACAGTATCATAGAAGGGTAATAAATTAGTTAGGACTTTCTTTTTGTGAACCTGTGTTGACATTATTCTTTAAATGCCTTTCAATAGTACCCAGATTTGTGTCACAAAATGTGATTGGGCTTCAATATCTATAAAGCATGTGAAAATATAAAGATTTAGATATAAACGGTAATAGAGATGAAAATCATACTTTTAGCTAGCTAGCTAGCAGCTCGTTGATCTATCTAGTTCCTATCTATAAATAAAATATGATTGACACTTGAAAATTGAATTCTTCATAACTGAAATAATTGCCAACAATTTATTTCTCTTCTTAGATATATATTAACACCATCTGGCTTGCAGAGTTTTTTGATTCTGATGGCATCAACTATTCTGGGTGTTAAAGATGAGTGTAGCTTTAAGTGAGTAGCTATATCCCTTTATTTTAGGAAGTATGTAAAAAAAAATAGTAAAATATCTCCAGATAGATAGAGTGTTCTTATCAGAAATAAGCAACAAAATAGCTTTCGTGTTGTTGCATGAATATCTATCTTACGTACCTTTCAGATGACCACAAGTATTTATATATTAATGGACACCTACAAACTAGCATACTGTTGAGTTTTGAAAATGGACATTCTCTGTCATATTTTGCAATAAGTTACAAATGAAATAGTTATACATAAGATTCTTGGGAATGCTGCCAAAAAAAAAAAAAAGTGAGACTTTTAAAAGCAGGTGTAGTAGAATGGGCAATTACATAATAAAGATACCAACTTTTTTGAAACATGTTGGCTGGGGGTTGATTGGGGTGTATAACACTAGACTGAACAGGTGGAGTCTTCATCAAGTAAACACTACACCACCATATGATAAATATTCATAATGTCTTTACAATTGTTTCCTACTTAATGTTACACACAGTATTTGAAAGCAAGTTTGAATGTCATTGTTTGTCTTATTTTTGGGAAGAAAACCTTTATGTCCAGATTAATATATAAAACCGCTTAAAAAAAAGAAACAAAAAACCACTGACATGTTGAAGAATGTATACCTGTAAAATAGGAGACAGAAAATATTTACCTAAAGCCTTTTAGGTATTTGGGTTTTTTTGGTATTTTGTTGTGTTGTTTTTTGTTTTTTTTTAAATTTATCGTAAAATCCATGAGTGCTTGCTGTTACAGCTGATGAAGGACAGACATGATAAGCTGGTAGAACCATCTGTTACTTAATAAAACAGCATAGAGGTGTCAAGAAGTAATTCTGGATAACCACATATTCCTGTAGAAACAAAAAACTTATATTACTACTGTAGAAACTAAGGACAATGACTCTTAAATCTTTGTGAAAGATTGCTTGTGTGTTCACTCCTTTCAGATAACATTACCTGCCTTTGTTTCCCCTCCTCTCCTCTCTAGCATTCCTTTTTTGCCATTTTTCAGTTTCATTCAGGTAGCACTGATATGAATAGTTTTAGAAAACAGTCAGTAATTTCAACAGGAGAACAGACAGACATTAACAGACCTGTAGGTCAGGCGACAGACAAGTACTTTGGATATACTGAAGAAGACGCAAACAGGGAATGATCAGAGAGACAGAACACTGTCTCTGTGAAAATACACAAGCAAGAAAATCTAAAGAATTTCAAGGCATAAAGTAGCAATGGTGAACATTCTTCCCTTCTCTTTTACTCATAACACTTTTAAATTATTTTTTCCTATTAAAATGTTACATTTTATAGTCATGCATCAAATAATTTCAGATTACTTAAAGCTAGTATCAGTACCTTTCCAAATACACATCTCTGGTATATCGCATGTTGACTACACAGGACTGGGAAAAAGACTGCTGGTTTCTTCTTGCTGTTTTTTGGTTTTCTTTTTCCCCCTGTAATCAAATTGATATCCCTTAGAAAGTTTTAACTTCTTAAAAAAAGATACACTGTCTACAGTAGCCATGAGAATTACAGAGACATAAAGTTTGCATAAAGATTAAGTCATCCCTGTTGCTTTACACTGAATTTAATTTGTTGTACTCAGAGACCATAGGAAGACAAATGGGAACAACTTGATCTTTTCCTTAGAGACAGATTCAATGAACAGTTTTTGATCAGTTTAGCAATACACTGCCCAAAAGCTAAATCTCAGCTTCAGAAGAATTGTTCCTATTGCTGCACATGCTGCCTCAGTTCTCTAAATGTTAAGGTGTGAACATTTGTACACTTAGACAGTGGTTACACATTTAGACTGTGGTTCACAGGAACCAGACTACTTAATAATACCCTATAAAAATGTCATAGAGGAGTATTTATGGAGACTCTTAAGTAGATTTAACCACTTAACTTAAAATTGCAGTTACACACATCTGTAAATTTTGACTCAGAACTAAAAAACTCCTTGTGTCATCTCTACCCATAGGACTTTAATCATCTAGACTGCTGCTTTTTCTCAAAGCAGAAAATTCATCTGTATTTATCACTGCTGTGGCAGTCCAGCAGCTTCTGTGATATGGGTTGCAGGCTTCTTACAACCTTTGAGCCACAACTATCTGTTTATGATGACAATACAAGCCACACATGGTAATGTATTTGTACATATCTTTGAAGACTGAAATACCCACGCCTACATCACAAGTCTAAACACAGAAACTTATATCAGCCTGGTGATGGTGGGGAATGGAGTGGAGTGCCTGAAAGAACTTCTTAAATCTCATATTTGGTGCATTTTATGTATTAACTTCTGGCTAAAAAAAAATTAATTAATCAAGTCCAATAAGAGTAAGAGAGACCATCTGGATCCAAATTTCTCATATTTTATCGCTGTGAACTAAAATCAGATTCCTTAGAGAAATGCCTTAGACTTTGTCTCTGTTAGACAAATGAGAGATGGATTAAGGTTGTCATCCTTTGCTTATTCTATACTTAGGATGAAAAATGCTTTTCAACAGTGTTCAAGGAGAACTATTCCCTGGAAAATTAACCAAAGTTCATGACTATAATTTGCTATAAAACACTCTGTGAATTCATTTTGGAGGGCTTATAATCAGTAAAGGCCATATCTTGCTGCCCTTCTTTGCAATAAAAGCACCTGCTTGGAAAATTGACCCGGTAAATTTGCAGAAGAAAAACACTAAGAAGTATTAGATATGGTGCAATATTCCCTCATGTAATTTTCTCTCTGTCACTTTCTTTTGTAGCTTCTGTACCTTCTGTAGTGGGCCACTCTAGCTTTCATAGAAGTCCTGATGTTCCAGTAAATTATATCTTGTTCCTTGAAGATATACTATATCAGGTGCTGAAAATACTTTGTGGACCAAGATATCTGTTGGTCAGGGCTGAAGAGCTAAAATACTAGAATATATTCAGAATTAGAAATTAGGCAAAATTAAATTGTGGAGTGACTCTATGATTTCCATCTCCTTATAAAAAATATTTCTTCTAAATTTCATTTACCAGCTATCGGGATAGTGATATAATAAAAATAGGACAATATGTGTAATGCCATACAGGCTTTTTCTGAAGATTATCTACAGCACCTTTCAGCTTTATAAGTTCAATGTGTGAAATAAATTGTTTCTTTGCATTTCCAATACCTTTGTGGAACTAATACCTTTATGAGTTCAGAAGTTTACTTTACAGTAAACAGACCAAACAGATTAAAAGATCTTTAGAGATACTATTGATATATAATAAGCGGGCTTAATTAGCTAACTTTGCCACAATACATTCTACAAAACAGAACTTCAGAAGTCTATGACACAAATAACATGTAAACAAGATTTATATATGAAGTATTTAAAAATATATAGGTTTGGTGTACAACAGGATAATATTATCTATTACTTCTGATTACTGAACCACCTGACAGTCAATAGAAAGGAATTATTCATACGCATAGGCATTCAAGTAATCAAACTGGAATATTGTGGTACTGTTTAAAAGTTTTACATGAGGAAGTTGAATCTCTATATCTTGGAAGTTCATTCATGCTGTGGACATCTGTATGCATAGTAGGAGATATCCAAAACCTTTTGGAACTAAAATAGTTTCACAGGCTTGAATGTTTCAATGTAGCACTACCAAGTGACTTTGGCTCAGTTTTGATTAGGAAATTGTTTGTGATCTGTGAGAAAGTTCAGGCAATGCACCATATGAAAAGTTTAAACACATTATTGAGATGGTAATAGTTCGCAGGTCAAGAATTCAAGAGAGAAAATACAGACAAGAAAAGGTATAAATCCCTTTGAAAAAAGTAGAGAATCAGAAAATGGCATCCCAACAACACTGAAGATTAGCATATACAAGGATAAGGGGAAGGTAATCCTTCTCACGGTTGACGACCAGCTGCCCAAAAAAGATTCAAGTGGTTAGCTTGTGCTTAGCCTTGTAACATCCTGATCATAGATACCTTCTGTACATACTATTCAGCAAACAATCATTGTGTGATTCTAAGTTGTCTCTGTTTTCTTGTAGAATAGGAAGAGATATCTAAATAAAAGTAACCCAGTGAATGAGAGTTACAAGGTCCCTGAATTCTGACCTGAAGAGAAGTGTCATGCTCACATTTACACTATTGAACACTAACTGCCTCCAGAGCAGGTTAGCTGCATCTAGTGTATATAGAAAACAGCTCTTTGTATCCTTGACAAATATACATTTCTGTGACATGAATCTTCTCATTCTAGGCTAGACTTAGAATGAAAAATAGCCTACATGAATCTCACTCTATTTTTCTCACTGACTAAAAAGAGACTATGTGTGTGGTATTCAGTTGCCTAAATGTATGTTTACAGTGCCTTATATGACCTAAGATTTCTGAAATACCTACACGTGGCTAGGAGACATGAAGTAGACTCAGTGGAAGAGGCATCCAATTGTAAAACAGCAGTTTCAGTCTACATGTGATTTCCTATGACTTCTAAGAAGGCTTCATAGGTCTATGATCATGCAACTGAATCCCAGCGTAATTTATGTTTAAACTAAAATGTAAATATCTACGTTTCTCATGTCTTAGATTAGACAAAGGAAATCCAACTTCTGGTACCCACCAGACAGAACAGTAGATTTTAAATTTAGTAAGATTTTAAAAATGTGCATATCTGCAGAAGATACGAACAAACACCAAAGATGTGTGCATTGCTGTGCAGATGTGTGATATGACTTGGTCTTTAAAATCAGGATAATTCTTTGATATACAAAATTTGAGACAAGATGACAGAACCATGTTTAAGAAAGTAACCTGTGCTGAAGTGATCACTGTAAAATAGCCCCAGAAGTTAGAGACAGGCTGATTTGAATGAGATGCTGCTGACAATTTTATGTGAAAAATAATATTATGATTATTATTGTAAATTTCCCACTAGGGGACAAAGACTTTCATTTTTTATGTTTTTCTGTGAATGCGTGAGAACAATCACATCAAACATTGCAAGGAAACAGAACAGCTTGACCCAGCACTCTCTGAAGTAATTTACCTAAATGTGGACTGAATTGGAACTGGACTAATTACTCTATGAACACAAAGTAGGTCATTGCCAAGTAGTTAATGATTGAAGAAGCCCTTTAAAGGAAGAAAATCCTCACAAGGGTGAAATACATGGGAATTTTCCCATTTGCAGGTTTAAAAGGCCTAAAATTCATCTAGTAGCTACACAAGAGCATAGTAAAATAAAAAGTTTGTGAAGTTTTAGCAAAAATGTTAACTCATTATTGTTTCTTATTGCCATAATATTTTTAAACTACTATCTATTTTTGTCCTTAAGGAATGATACCACATGAAGCCAAATATTCTTATTGAAAATAAGTTAAAATAATTATAATCATCTTCTGCCTGATGAGAAAGCAGTTTTGTGTAGTTTTAGCCAAAACTACTTTATGTTTGGTAAAAAAAATATATTACCTCTGTTATCAGCATGGGTTGATTTTCAAGAATTCAGACAAGTATAATGAAGAGGAGCAGATGGACTTTGTACTTTTGTGTTTCAGAGACTGTTGAAATTCTGTACATATCACAAGTACAGAACACTTAAAAGTCTCACTAACATTTTACTGTATTTAATTTGTATACTGAGAATTCAATGTTAAAAACATATCACAACTCCTACTAAAAATAAATAAAATAAAACCGTTCTTATAATATCTTTAACCAAAACTCATCAACCTAATTTACTTATGATACTACTATATTGAAAATATATGTTTTCAGAATGAATTTAAAAATACAGCATGTGTGTGAGGAAAAAAAAAAAGATTACATTTTTCACTTTAAACAAAAAAAAAGTTATGGAAAAAATCTGCAACCATTTGGGACTGTTTCTCTCCCCAAAATCTCTTTAATTCTTTCCTGTTTGTTTGTTTTACCCATGAGTGAAATGCTGGAATCACGGGAGCTTTCCTATACCTACAAAAAACTTATTTTACTTGGCAGGTAGAGCACTTCTGAGCCATGTTCATTTTGAACACTCTCAGAGTAAAATAAGAATTCCTTCCTGGTGTTCTGGTTTTGGGGCTAGTTCTATAACAAGTTTGTTGAAAGGATGATACTTTATTTTTTCCTTTGTTCAAACTAAAAAGGAAATATCACTGATTACTGCTTAATGAGGGAGTCCAGTACCATTAGTATGTGTCAGGCCTGTTTGAATGCGTTATGAATATAACATATCCAAAAACAAAGAAGAAGAATCTTATTTCTTAAATCCAGACAGCACTGAATTTTGGCTAAACCCTTAAAAGATGGTTGACATTTACAAATACAAAAATCTCAGGCAACGAAGGAGTACTTGAAAGTACACAGCTTAAATATTTCCACTACCAGGTACAAACAGTGATTTTCAGGATCGTATTTTTTTTAAGTTAGATGCCACAATTCTGCTTATACTAGGTATTATTGTTTTATTTTGCTTCCATACACAGGGTTTAAACTTGTAATATATCACAATGTGTTGGCATAATGAACAGATATATGACATATTAATAATAATATATATTCAGTAGAAACATTTATGTGTTTTGTACAAGGATTTGATATCCTCATAACCTAGTTATTCAAATTCACGCAGGCAATGGTTCAAAACCTGTTAATTTGGGTGATTATAAAGCAGTCATTCTGAAATAAAAAAAAACAGTCTACCAATACTCTTGTTGAGAACTGATGTTGTAAATTCTTGATATGCAGTCAAAAAGAGTTGCTCATGGAGTTGAAATAATTTTGTACATACAATATTTGTGCAAGAATAATGCAAAAAATGTGCAGGTATCAATAAGTTTTTCATAATTATTACTAGGAAGACAGGTTAGAAATACTAAAGAGTAAAACAGACAATTTGGCAACAAGTTAGGCACCCAAATTTCAATTTTTCATACTTTAAAATGGGTGGGTTTTTTCCTACAAACTATGAATGTGTTTTATCTTCATATAAATCACAAATTAACTTAGCTAAATATACGTTGCAGTGAGAAAAGGTAAAGTTTCACATCACTCGGATTCTGTTCAGGCTTCTGAAAGGCACTTTGAACTAAATGAAGCTCAGTCAATGTGTTTCACATGATTAAAAGGATAAGCATAGTCATTAACAAAACTGACTAATGGACTAGAGGGTTCTAAAACTCCCAAATGCCATCATGATGAAATGAAGGCATTTTCTTATTAATTTTCCTGCATAGACCTTAGTTGGAGAACCAGGAATCTGTTATTACTTTGGAACTTCCCATGCTGTGTAATGTCATGGGTTCAGAGAGATATCACTTATCCTATGGCTAGAATTCTTGTCTTTTGCGTTCTAGCTATAATATAAAGGTAACCTCTGTTTCATATTTCACAAGTTAAGATGTAGATTTACATTTAGTTTTGTGGTGTTGTTTCAGGTTAATCCCACTACTTCAGTTATCAGTTAAAGTAAATTCAATGTACATTGCATTGAATTTCTTCAAGGAATAAACAAAAAAGGTAAATTGCAGGTATGCTCTACCTAGATAACGCTCTTCTTCTTTGATGCATTAAAGGATATTGTTATTTATCTAGTACATAATTTCCCAGTTACATAAGGTTCTGTAGAATATAATTTCAGTCTCCTATGCAGACTCTTTTTCTGAAGTTGAAATATTTAACGCATGTTGCTGGGTTAAATATTACAGTTTAATAGTAACAGGTAAGCATCAACCATTTAATTTTATATATATATGTATATATATTTTTTTTTTCTAGAAGAAATATCTATACTGACACCAGATTCTTGTAGCGCTTATATGAGAGAGTATGATTGTTTTATCAAACTAACAAATACATTAAATAAGGAAAAAGTTCATTAATCCTGAAGTGAAACTTTGCATTTTTAGGAGCAAAGACTGCAAAGTATTTTCCCATTTACTTAATCTATTTTCCTACTACACAGATTTTGTAGGTGAGAAGTAACTTCCTTGTTACCAAGTTATCCTTATCCGTTACAATTCACTGTAGTTACACAATACACACACACACACACAAAAAAAAAAAAAAAGAGAAAGAACTATCCATAAAATGCATTGAAATTAAAAAACAAACAAACAAACAAACAAACAAAAACACAAAACAACTAAAACCAACCAATAAAAACTAAAATTTCTGAAGTGTCAACACAGGTAGTCTGCACATCTCCAGAACTGGACAAGTAGTAATAATAATGTCAAGAAGTTTACCACCTCAGTCACAAGAATAAACAGGTAATATTCACCAAACAAACATTCCTCTGTCTACCATACCTGAGAGAGGTTATTAGATCATGTTATTAAAGCATGTTTAACAAGCTATTTCAGAACACAAAGCTAGGGCATGAAAGTGGTGCCATTTTAGCTATTTTAGAAGGAGCAATTCATGAGATGCTGGAGAAATAGGTTAAAAATCCCACCTCTGCTAAGGTGACTATAGTACACAATTTCTACATTTCAGGAAGATGTAGCGGTCCCATGACTTTCGACTAATCTGGGACAGAGTTTTCTCTCAAGAATTTCCATTTCGCATGCAGTAATTAAATATACATAGATCCAGAGTGAGATCCCAGCTAGAGGGGAGAAATATCCCAATGAATATATGTCTATTTTATTCAAAATGGAATGAAATCCTCAGACATTTCAGAAAACAATATATTTTTAAAGTGCTCTATTCCCATTGTTTCCTCAATCATTTTTAAGTTCTCTGCTCACAAGGTTATTGTAGCTAGGATACAAGGATGTGATCATATTTTTAGTATAGCCTTTTTTTTACAGAAAAATAACTTGCTTACATACTTATTTCCAGAAGATGAATCAAAGAAACTATTGTTAAAACACAGAACTTAGTGTCTATGTTCAGAAGAGCAGTCTAAAAACTAATGTCCCTACAAAGCTTATGTGAACAAAAGCCTGTAGTCACACAGGTACAGATGTCCTGAAGCAGAGGTGCTAATCATCTAAACTATTTCCAACTACAGCTGTTGAGAACTAGAAACATGATGTCATTCGTCTTACCCAGTTTTAGAGGTGTACAAGGTAGATGCCAACACTCAAGCTAGTTATCTACTCAAAAAGAAACCCCAAAAGTCACATGAACAATGTATTGGAAATGCTTATTTATTTGCATTGACTAGCTTAAGTGAGATGTCTAAAACCTACACATAAGATGTTAAGCAAGTTGAATTTTATTCTGAGGGTCCCAATTTCTACATCTTTTGAAAGGCTTAATTTTCTAGACATCTTAAAAGAACACCTCATGCTGAGAGGATTTGTCAAAACAAAGTTAGAGAAGATGATGTTCCTAACATTGTCTAGTAATCTGAGCTTTATGTCAGGAAGTGATCTACAGAAAATCAAGCAAAATGAAACATGAGTTGACAGCCTACTGCTTAAGTCATTCTACTGATTGTAGAATCTTTATTCATTCACCATGTTCTGTTTTATTCTAAAATGGGGGTGGACAGTTGTATTTTTTAAAGTTTGAAGACTTTCCCAGGAGGAGGCAAATGTTTCCTCTTTCCTTAGCTTATATGGGTGAATACGAATAAAAGGCCTGGATTTTATCGGCTTCTTTCCGCCTCCACATTGAAGCTTCCTGACATGCTAATTTTCAGCTTAGGCATTCTCAGTAGTTGAATTTTTCTCCACCCTGCCCCCTTCCTCACTCTGTACTCCACTTTATTTTTATATTGGTACCCAAAGAAATGGGTTGGCGTTCCTGTAGTACAGAAACACACTTCAGGCATTTCAGAATTCTGAGTTCCCAGATCTGGGGATCTAAGAGTAAGTGTGCAACATTGAATATTCAACTGAATGTGAAGGAGGAATTTTTCATTCTGATTATTAAAATATTTTAAAAATATTTTTATTTTGGCCTTCAGTCTCTAAAAAAGCAGATATGAAAACTTTGACTAAGCATTGCCTTGTTCCTCAGGCAGTCATTACTACTATACTCAGATTTTTAGCTGTGGTGAACCAGTTCCTGGGTTCTTCACTTGTTCCGTCAATAGGTACTCTAGTCAAAGATTCATTGAATCATGGAGTCATAGAACAGTTAGAATTGGAAAGGACCTTAAAGATTATCTTATTTCAAACTCCTGCCATGGGCAGGGACACTTTCCACTAGACCAGGCTGCTCAAAGCCCCATCCAACGTGACTTTGAACACGTCCAGCGAGGAGGCAGCCACAACTTCTCTGGGCAACCTGTTCCACTGCCTCACCACCCTCATAGTAAAGAATGTTTTCCTAATATTTAATCTAACTCTACCCTCTTTCACTTTAAAATCATTGCCCCTCATCCTATCACTACACGCCTTGATAAAGAGTCCTTCCCCATCATTCCTATAGGCCCCCTTTAGGTACTGGAAGGTTGCTATAGTGTCTCCCCAGTGCCTTCTATTCTCCAGGCTGAACAACCCCAACTCTCTCAGCCTGTCTTCATAGAGAGGTACTCTAGCCCTCTGGTCATCTTCGTGGCCCTCCTCTGGACCCACTGCAACAGGTCCATGTCCTTTTTATCTTGGGGGCTCCAGAGTTGGATGCAGTACTTCAGGTCTCAGGAAAGCAGAGTAGAGGGATAGAATCACCTCAGTCTGCTGGCCATGCTTCTTTTGATGCAGCCCAAGATAAAGTTGGCTTTCTGGGCTGCAAGTGCACATTGATGGTTCATGTTGAGCTTCTCATCAACCAACACCTCCAAGTCCTCCTCCTCGGGGCTGTTCTCAATCCATTCTCCACCCAGTCTTTATTTGTGCTTGGGATCTCCCCAACCTATTTGCAGGACCTTGCACTTGGCCTTCTTGAACTTCACAAGGTTTACACAGGGCCACCTCTCAAGCCTCTCAAGGTCCCTCTGGATGGCATCCCTTCCCTACAGCTTGTTGACTGCACAACGCAGCTCGGTGTTGTCAGCAAACTTGTTGAGGGGGCACTCAATCACACTATCCATGTCGCCGACAAAGATGCTAAACAACGCATGTCCTAGTACTGACCCATGAGGAACACCACTTGTCACTGATCTTCAGTCGGATATCAAGCCACTGACCGCAACTCTTTGAGTGTGACTATACAGCCAATTCATTATCCACTGAATGGTCCATCAATCGAATCCACGTCTCTCCAATTTAGAGACAAGGATGTAGTGTGGAACAATGACAGACACTTCCCAAAGGTCCAGGTAGATGTTGTCAATTGCTCTTCCCTTATCCACCAATGCTGTAATCTCATAGTAGAAGGCCACCAAATTTGTCAGGCATTATTTGCCATTACTGAAGCTATGTTATCTGTCACCAATCACCTCCTTATTTTCCATGTGCCTTATCAGAGTTTCCAGGAGGATCTGCCCCATGATCTTGCCAGGTAGAGGGGTGGAACTGACCAGCCGGTAGTTTTCTGGGTCTTCCTTTTTTCACTTTTTAAAAATGGGGTTATGTTTCCCCTTTTCCAGTCAGTGGGAGCTTCAGCGGGCTGCCACAACTTCTCAAATATGATGGATAGTGGCTTAGCAAGTTCCCTCAGGACCCACGGATAAATTTCTTCAGGTCCCATAGACTTGTGTGCTTTCAGCTTCCTTAGATGAAATAGTCATAACAATTTGATAGTAATGAGCATAATTTGATGAAAACAGTGCAACTTTTGTGGCATGAGGTTTTAATTCAAAGCAGGGACATATTTGGAAAGAGATATATCTACTCACTCATGGCCATGGATTGATAATAAATTAGCAGCCTCTTTTTTGAATAATAATAAAAATACTCAGTACTTGATAAGAATAGTTCATACTTAAAGCACCAAACAAACATAAACTTGTTAATTAATTGCAGTAGAGCCAATAAATGGTCTAGGCTATATCATCATGGCAAATTAATTAGATCATTAAAATAATGTTGAAGATATTCTAAAGTTAGAGTCAGTAAACCAAGACAATTTTAAAGGGAAAGGAATTGAAATATCGTAGTCTGTCACTGAGTTGTTTCCTTATTTCAGAAGAAGGTCAGAATAAAGCTATTGCAGGAACATTTCTATTGATGTAAAAAATGGCAATGAGGGTTGAGAAAATATAAGATTGCTTCCAATGTACGGTGCTGGCAGGTTTAATTTTTGACAGTATATTACATGGGAAACATATCCCAACTTTAATTTATTTTGAAAGAGGAGAGGAGCTGAAACATACACATTTTATTCATAAGATTATACATATAGAAGGGGTATTTTTCAGTAGTTCTATTCATGTACAGTAGCTTGACATTACATATTTGTTATATAAAGTGCCTAAACTGTTCCAAAAGCAGACACAATATTTCAGGGCTCTCACAGCAACCAAGTACTCGCTAAGGTACAGAGCTCGACACAGTGCAGGTCTATGAATCTTGTAATATTTTCTCTCTAGTGTTGTAATATGACTCAGCAATCAGTTCTCCTGAAATAAGCTAATGATAAGCCACAGCTATCACTATTGTTTGTAAACAAAAAAGAAGAGAAAGGAAGACAGATAAAACAAAGGGAAGGAGGAAGGAGAGGGAAAAAGGGAGGGAGAAAGGGGAAAAGGAAGGGAGGAAGGGAGGGAAGGAAGGAAGGGAGGGCAGGGGAGAGGAGAGAGGGGGAGAGAGGGTGCATTATAGTGAGATTACAGATTTCTTACTGTTTAGAACCAATTAAAGATAAAGAACTGAAGTCACCGAAAAGTTAAAACAGGCAACAACACAAGAAGTTATAGAAACTGTAAGATAAGAAGCAAAAAGGAAGACAGCAACTCAAAAAAGATCAAGAATCAGCCTGTTCCATGGCAAAACTGCTAGTAGGCAGATAGGAGCACACAGTGGAGCTACCAGAGAGAAAGGATACCCACTATGAGAGGTATATATTTATAATGATTTTTAATAACTTATATAGATTAATAGCTTATACAGACAACATCATATAACTCAAACAATGAAGCAGATACAGTTTTGCCAAAGCAGTATTTAGCTGTGAGATACACATAAGACAACTATGGTTATGGTAGTAAAAAAAATAAATGTAGCAATATATAGTCACAGTAGCTAGTAGTAGCGTAGTGCTAAGATTATGTACTTCTGAATCCTGGAGTTCTCATAACATTTAAGGCCCACAAGACTCCTCTGTGATTCCCTGGAGTCCAGGAGGAAGGAAGGAAGGAAGGAAGGAAGGAAGGAAGGAAGGAAGGAAGGAAGGAAGGAAGGAAGGAAGGAAGGAAGGAAGGAAGGAAGGAAGGAAGGAAGGAAGGAAGGAAGGAAGGAAGGAAGGAAGGAAGGAAGGAAGGAAGGAAGGAAGGAAGGAAGGAAGGAAGGAAGGAAGGAAGGAAGGAAGGAAGGAGGGAAGGGCTACCAAGATGATTAGGGGAGTGGAACACCTCTCTTATGAAGAAAGGCTGAGGGATTTGGGTCTCTTCAGTCTGGAAAAAAGATAGCTGAGGGGGGACCTTATCAATGCTTATAAATATGTAAAGGGTGGGTGTCAGGAGGATGGGGCCAGGCTCTTTTCAGTGATGCCCAGGGACAGGACAAGAGGTAATGGGCACAAACGTGAGCATAGGAAGTTCCACCAAAACATGAGAAGGAACTTCTTTACTTTGAGGGTGGCAGAGCACTGGCACAGGCTGCCCAGAGAGGTGGTGGAGTCACCGTCTCTGGAGACACTCCAAACCCGCCTGGATGCGTTCCTGTGCAACCTGCTCTAGGTGACCCTGCTCTGCCAGGGCTGGTGAACTAGATGATCACCAGAGGTCCCTTCTAACCACTACCATTCTGTGATTCTGTGAAGGCAAGCCATGCTGGGTCTGTTGATGAACGCTGTCATCACCACTTGTGCTCTGCCTGCCCTGCTTAGATGCTGCAGGACTGTGTTGTGTCAGTGAGGGCATGGCCTGTGCTGGAGCTGTCTCCCCTCTTGGACCAGTCTCCTCCTGCAGCTCCCTGACACACTGGCATTTGACCCTGGTGATGAGGTTAAGACTGTCAGAGATTCTAGAGAAGACTGTTTTAGCATTTTCAGAGAAAAGTCAGTTTTACATTTTAGATACAAAAATATCATTTAGAATCAAAACTGCATATTTTCAAATTTTCTTTAAACTTTTAGACTTGATTTTATGTCTTCTGGGTTGTTTTTTTAAAGCAAGAAGGTTGATCTTAGTAAAAAACAAATGGAACATTTTATTTGATTAGGAGAAAAACTTCCAGTAACTTTGAAGGGCTTACTTTGGACTTTTGACTATCATGATATTGTACCATTGTTCAATATTCTCTGCATGTCAGCTTATTTCTGATCTTGTTTTAAAACAAATTTAGAGAACTTGCAAAACTGATCCAGCTGATACCAATTCCAACAGAAGTTGTCTCATTTAAATAGCATGTAAGCAAGCATTGTTTCCAAGATTGTACTTACAAAATGGTCATTAATATCCATATGTATATATATTGCATTTGTGAGTAATAACCAGAAAACCATGTAATAAGTAGTAGCTCTTTTTTCATTGTTACTGATAATTACATTGGCCTGTGTCCAAATGTCCTAGATGCAGTTCTCTGCATAATTTTTCCTATACCTAAAATTTCCAAAACTGAAATGGAGAAATGATGTGCCGGTTATGTTATGATCAGTAGTTAGTAGAAGGAAATCTAATAAAATACAGAATCTTAGTATATAAAATCAACATATTTACCCAAATTATCCAAAAATGTTCTTCTATGGTCTACCTAAGCTATAACCACTGATGGATTGTAAAACAGCATCAGTCAGAAAGTCACTAGTTTTGCTAAGGGGGCATACTCAGAAGAGAAACTGCAAGCCTCACCCTCCCCTCCATACAAAAGAGAAAATGAACTAAGTTGTGAAATGTGGAAGCAAACTGTTCCCCACAAATTGCCGTGCACAAAAGCTGTAGCTAGAAAGTCTAGGTAGACTTTTTTGAGTCTGCAGACTCAAAAAACCTGCTAAAGCTGCAAATTATATAACGTAGTAATTTCTACCTTTATTATTTATCACACAATCTCTTGGATGTCAGCAGGTTAGAATGAAAAGCTTATACAACAGTTTAATACTTTTTCTTTTTTTTCTTCCTGTTTGAAACTAGTCCCTCCTACAGTCCTGACTAATAACAGGAGTAATTAGAGATCCAGCAAGGAAACGAACCATGAGAAAGCCTGCTTTAAGACAGTGAACAAGAATACTGTCCTGCATAGGCAAAAGTATGAGTAATAGAGGACAGAATCTCAGATAGACTGTGTCTGGTGCGTTGCAGAAGGCATTATATTCAATGAGTTAATGATCTTGAGTAAGTCCTTACAGCTATATTTTGCCTTGTGCTTAAGGTTGACATACCCATAGGTTTGCATGAGTGACCACTGTGTAACTCCAGCAATAAAACCGTAAGGAGGAACAAGCTGGAAGGCTCTGGGTATGTACTGCTGCTTGCTACAGTTCCTAGGTATGGGTAGCTAGTGATGGGCATTAAGAAAGAGATGGTAATCCTGCATGTCAAAACAAGTTGTATAGTTTTGCTTGCTACGCTAGATAAAAGGAGCCATGCTACTAAGAGTGAACCTCCCCACAGATGGGATATGAGTAGTCTGTCGTGGCTGTCCACTAGCAATCTGTCGAAGTGGAGTTCCAGCATCTGAAGGAGTGCAAGATTTACTCACTATCTATATTTCTCTTCCTATATCTATTGTGTTATTACCATTTAAGTGTTTTATTACGCCATGTGCTGTTTTGCCTTTCTTACTGAGATCCAGAAAGAACCCTGCACCCACCCCTACTTCCTAGTGCAGAACATAAACTTAGATGAGATCTTCTAGATAAGACTTCTTGCATGTCTTGCATATGACCTTCTCTGGCACCAAAATCTGCTGTTGAAGCTGGAACGTGTATTTCTGTGAGAGCAGGATTCCACCCAAAATTTTTTAAAGCTTCTATGGAGTTTGAAAAAGGAACTTAATCCCATCAAAGGTCAAATGCCTTGTTTTCTATGATAGTTATTCATGGTGGTTCTGATGTGGTTATTCATTTTTAGTGTTGGAGAAGTTGAAGATAACAAACTTTTCAGATGTAATGATTTAATGCTTATAAAAGCTACTCCAGAACATTTTTAGTAGGAATTACATGTCTATATGAGCAATGTACTGTAGGAATGGCATCTATGGGAAAACTGTTCTTCCAAAGCAAGGGAAATTTAAAAGGTTCCTAATTATTATTTAGTAATATCCAAACCATTTAACAATAAGCTTTCTGTGACTTAGGTAGATTTCAGGATAATGTAGTGTATATTTTTTGTCAGTCACTCATCATTTATTTGAGATTTCATCATTACTGAGAAATAAAGACATTTCAAATATAAAACAATATAACCTTCATACTTCACGATATTTTCCATATATATTTTGACAGACCTCCAGATATCATATGTAGAAACATTTCTTGCATCTAAATTATATAATTAATTTACTACAGCTCTTCCTTCATAAGGTAAACAAAGCACTTATGGAAGCTATGCGTGTGCGTAAATATTTTGCTGTGTGGAAATGTCATTGTTATCCTCCATTATACAGAAACATAAATTGCTGTCAAAAATAGTAGTAGCCAACTGTTCCCTGAAAACCTAAGGAGTAAAGATAAAAAGGAAAAATGTATTGGATTTATGTAGGAAGGGTTTGGTAGTCGGGGGTTTACAGGAGTGGCTTCTGTGAGAAGATACCAGAAGCTTCCCTCATGTCCAACAGAGCCAGTGCCAGTCAGCTGTGAGATAGACCCACTGCTGGCCAAACCTGAGTCAGTCATTGATGGTGGCAGCACCTCTGTGATAACATATTTAAGGCAGGGAAAAAACTGATGTACAACAGCAGCCAGGAGAGAGGATTGAGAATATGTGAAAGAAACAACTCTGCAGACACCAAGGTCAGTGAAGAAGGAGGGGGATACACTCCAAGTGTTGGAACAGCCTGTGGTGAAAACAGTGGTGAAGCTGATTGTCCCCCTGCAACCAATGGAAGACCACGGTGAAGCAGTTATACACTTGTAGCCTGTTAAGGACCCCATAGCACAGCAGGTGGATGTGCCTGAAAGAGGCTGTGACGCCATGGAGAGCGAACACTGGAGCAGGCTCCAGGAAGCACCTGTGGTCTTGTGGAGAGGAGCCCATGCTGGATCAGATCTTCTGCCAGGACTTGTGACCCCGTGGGGGACCCACACTGCAGTAGTCTCTTCCTGAAGGACTGCACCCTATGGAAGGGACCCACAGTGTAGCAGTTCATGAACTGTAGCCCATGGGAAAGACCCATGTCGGAGAAGTTCATGGAGGACTGTCTCCTGTGGGTGGGATCCCACCCTGGAGCAGGGGGAGAGCATGAGGAAGCAGAGACAACAGGTGATGAACTGACTGCACTGGGCACCTGGCATCCAGCCAAGGTCAGCCCACTACAAAGAACCCTTAAACTAGTTAAACCAACCTTCAGTATTCCACAGGTAACAATATTGTAGAAGATATATGATGGAGACTACAGCAGCAATTTGTGTTTGGTATCAACTTCATAGTTAACATCTCATTTCTTGTAACTATGAGGAATCTTAGACACTTTACACTGCTCTAATTCCATGTCATATACATCACCTTTGCTTGTTTCTGCATTTTTTTTTGGTTTTGGCTTTGGTTTTTTGGGTTTGTTGTTGTTGTTGTTAAAATCTACAGAACATTTTAAAGTCACCTCTGCCCCAGGCACAAGTAGACACTGGTCTTCATCACTGCCTGGGCTGGTGAGGAAGTTTGCTCCTTTGCGTCAGGGAGTCCATGTGACTCTGTCTCCATAAAATAAAATTTCCAGTTCAGGTGTCATGGAGAAATTGGGCTGTGACTTCGACTTCAGTTTCCTTCAGTGTGTTAAATGGCATAGAGTAACTGAGATAAGGAATAACTTGGAGTATCTAGCGTCATTGATACATGACTGTAGCAAACCTCTGGGTATTGTAGACTGATCACCCTTATTAATCAGTAATTTTATATATATATTAAGCTGTTGCATTAAATTGCACAGTAGTGACTCTGTCATTACCTCAGTGTCTATCTGAAGAAACACATTTTCCACCCCACCACAAGCATATATAAAAGAAGTCCAAACTCCAGAAATTACAGATGCATTAGATAATAAAAGTTTTATTTATTTACCTACTGTGTTTTACATATGCTTACATATGTAAACATACAGTTTACTGTGAAATATATGTTGTATTCTATAAAAATTTGGCTCAGCAGCAGAGAGGAAGGGGGAGAGAAAGGCATACTTTGACTGCTGCACTCTGCACAAGTAAATTTAACCTTCCTTGAGAGTAAATGAGTGTGAAGAGCAAAAAGTGTGTGAAGCTGGCAAAAGCTTCCGAAGTTCAAAATGGGGAAGGAGAGAATGAGACAGTAATGAAGGAGGGAAATACTGAGACAGTAATGCACAGTCAATATGCAGAAATAATGGAAAGAGAGAAAGCAAAGAGAAAATTATATAAAAAGAAAGAAAACCTATTTTTTACACACTCTAAAGGAACTGTGTGGAGTTTACCACAACCCAGGAAGTCATTAAGAATTACTGGGCTGAGAACAGGACTGAAAAATATGCTTTATCCTGCCAAGAACAGTATGGTAAACCAGAGATGAAACTCTTTCTAAACAATGTCTGTTGTTATCCTTTTGCTCTGAGTTTATTTATTTCTTGTGTTCAAAAAAAACTTAGCTTTAAACATTCAAAATTCTTTCAGTATATTTTATGGTGGTCTCGGGAAGAAAATATTGTAAGCACATCTGCCTCACAACTCTGGCCAATACAAGATTTCCTCATAACAAACAACAAATGACAATTAAAATCTGTGTGCAAATAATGTGAAAATAGAGAAACATGGAATATATTTTTCATTAATTAACTTCAGTGAAAAATTCAAGACTTTCTAATGCTAAGAATCACTGCATCCTTAGCAGATGTGAAAAAAAGTTACAAATACAACGCAAACCAATCAAGGTGTGTGGGAATATCAATGGTACTTTAAAAAATTATTTAGCCTGATAGTATTCTGACCATGGCAGTTACAATTTTTCATAATTTAAATAGTTTACTGATCTAAGGGGTCGTAAACAGCTGAAAGGAACTGTGAAATTGTGTACATATAATAATATATTCATATATAAAAATATTTGCATTAGTAAACATCTGAAAAACAAAACTACATATTATTTTGTGTGTCTGTGATTTAAAAATTAACAGAAGAAGAGAGACCTATTTTCTTTGTCCCAACAAAGAAACTGGACACACTAATAGTACATTTCCCCGTTGAACACCAAATGTTTCACATTTCACATAGCTTTTTGCTACATTTGGTACAGTAATCTCTATCAAGGGGTAAATTGACTTTCCTTTTACAGTTCATTAGCAGCTGCAATCCAGCCAATAGAGTTTGAATGAACTGGTTCTAGATTGTCTCTAAGTTCAGACATGAGTTCATTCAGCATTGCAAGGCACACTAAATAAAAAGAAATCTTTCCTTGAATTTTAATGCACAACTTTTGGCTTGTAACTATAATAAATTATTTTTTGTATTATTGCCGCGTCATTTAAACCTTTCATTTGCAAATGATTTGTGTTTTCAAATACATAAAATATCTATGCTCAAACAGTATCGTACAACAATTAACAGATTCTCAGGAGATCGAACAGGAATCTAATCCACATTATCCCTGTATTCACATTCTGGTAAGGATCATCCTAAACATTTGGCTGACTTTGAACAAGTACAAGCTTGACTTCTGAATTAACAAGCCAGGAGCCAAAGAATGGTGCACTTTTTTCTGTCTTTAAGATAAAATAATTTATTCTAAAATGATGTCGGTAGGCGCTTTGGAATGATCTAAAGCACTACTTAATGTGGATTTATGCATAGATGGATGTGAATTTCTTAATGTGTATCCTCTGCTAGAATTCAGTCTCTAATATGGTTACATTTGTCTTGTATATAACAACCAGTTTTGTGCTTTTCCTCAAAACTCCCATTGAATTATCTACACAAAAATGAGAGCGCTAGAGATGTTTTTTTTTTTCACCTGATAAGAAGTTCTTGAACGGCAGTTCTGTCAGGATATAACCACTACAGTACAGTTAGCTGGCTCTTAAAATAGGGAAAGGAAAGGGCACCTGCCTGATAAATTTGCTCTTCTTTTCTAAGGGTTTGTATCTCTAGTAATGTAAGTACAAAAGAGAAGCTCAAACTCCAAGTGACTGAACTCAACAAAAGCTGAGACAGGAGTGTCTTGGTTCACTTTCACCTCCACAAATCATAGAATTATTGAGATTGGAGGGGAGGTCATCTGGTCCAACCAAAGCAGATCATACTGCTCAGGTCCTTATCCAATTAAGATTTGAGTGTTTCCAAGAATAGCCCATCCGCTGTCTCTCTACTAGACCACCTTCACGGTACACAATATTTCCTAGGATCTACCTGGAACTTGTGTTAACACATACTCACTACTGCTTGCCCTTTTACTGTGCACACTCAGTAACAGTCTATCTGTTATTTTAGTGCTTTTTGAATTGCATCAGCTTTCACAAGCAAGGTTTCCCAGGCCTCTGTGCTTAGTGAAAGTGTTCAGGGAAGAGAAACAACAGCAGTGGATAGTGATCACATCAAGGATTACTTGAGAGAACTCATCTCTCCCAAGTCCATGGGACCTGACAGTTTACGTCCAAGCATGCTGGGAAAACTGTCTAATGTCCTTGTAAGGGCATCTTTGACAAGTTGTGGAGACTGGGTAAAGTCCCTAACAACTGCACGAAAGCAAATGTTGCACCCATCATCATAAAAGACAAAAAGGTCAACCTAGGGAACTACATGCTAATCAGTCTCACTGTGTTCCGTGGGTAAATTGCTGACTGAGATCTCTTAGAATCCATTTCTGGGCACATGAAAAAGAAGGAGGTGATTGAAAACAGCATGGATTTACTAAAAGTGAGTCATACCTGACCAACTTGATTGCCTCATGTGATAAAAAGATTGGATCTGTGGAGAGCTGGAGAAGAGTGGATGATATTTACTTGGACTTTAGCTAGACCTTTGAAACTGTCTCCCCACAGTATTCTTGTATCCAAAGTAGGACATAATAGTCAGGGCTCAGGTGGTAGTAGCGTTTAATAACTTACATTCCATATTTAGAGGACAGTAACAAATGGAGTAGTATATAGGCATATCTTGGGACATGTTCTGCTTACTATCTCCATCAATGAAAAAAGACACACTGCCATATCGTCAAGTTTGCAGATGGCACTAAACTGTGGAAGTGGATATTGAAGTTGGTCCATCTGTCATTCAGAAAGGCCTAGTCTTTATGGAGGAATGGGCCAATAGGAACTTTATGAAATCCAACAAGGACAAATGTAAAGTTCTACATCTGGGAAGGAATAAGCCCTTGCAAAGACATAGACAATAATTTTACGTGTGACATCAACATAAGCAGAGCCAGTAGACTGAAAGAAGTGATTATCACCTCACACTTACTACTTCCGGAATGCTTCACACAGCCCCAGTACAAAAAAGTTCTCCACAAGCTGGAGCGAGGTCAGCGGTAGGCCACTGAGATAGTTAGTGTTTGGAGTACTTGTGCTATGAGAACAAAGGAATGGTGCTTAGTGAGTCTAGAAAAGAGATGGTTTTGTGAGCATCTAACGGCAGCTCCCCACACTTATCTGGAGGTTACCAAGAAGAAGGAATGAGGCTTTTCACAAGAGTGTATAGTGAGAGGAAAAGAGATGGGGGGCATAAGTTGAAACAAGACAATGTCAGAGTGGATATAAAAAAAAAACTTTCTCACTGCGAGGACAGTCAAGTAGTAGAGCAGGTTGCAGAGTGAGGTTACGTAGTCTCCATTCCTGTCAGGTTCTGTTCCTGGCAGGATTAGACCCTGAGTAACTTGCTCTAACCTCAACACTGACGCTGCTTGTTTAGGAAGTATTCCGTTTATATTGTTGTGTGGAGTGTTTCTGTCTCAGCTGCATTTTACTTCGTTGGACTTCATGAAGTTCCTGATAGGCCGTTTCTCTATTCTGTCAAGGACTATCGGAACAACAGCCCTTCCTTCTAGTGCATCAATTACTCTTCCTCCCTTTTGATACTATCCACGAATTCCCCCAAGGGAGTTTTCCTTCACATTATCTAGATGAAGACTCTAAACTTACTATTCCCAGTGTCAAGAAGGATTATGGATACCTTTGAGGAATATCAATCATTATTTGCCTCCATCTGAATTTTGTACTCTGATTACCACACTTTGAGCCTAACATCCAATTCTCTCATCTTATAACTCACCTGTCCAAACCATACCTCATCAGTTTATCTATAAGGATACCATGGAAGACAGTGTCAAAGGCCTTGTTAAAGTCAAGGCAAACAACATCACTGATCTCACCTCATCTACCAAGCAAATAATTTCACCACAGAAAGCTAGCCAGTTAGTCAGGCATACTTTATGCTTGGTAAATCCACACTGTTATCCACCTTCTTGTTCGTCATGTGCTTGAAAATGATTTTTAGGAATTTTTTTCTTCATAACCTTCCTTGAAGCTGGGGTTATGTGAAACAGGCTGTTATTCTCCAAACCATTTTCTCTTCCTTGAAAATGGATGCTACGTTTGACTTTCAGGTTAGTAGAAATTTTCCCTGATCACCATGATCACCATGTCAAAATTGATAAAGGCTGACCTCAAAATGATATCAACTAGCTCCCTCAGCATCTTTAGATGTTTGTGTGATAGGCTCACTTTGGCTGGCTGCCAGACCCCACCCAGCCACTCCCTTACTGTTCCTTCTCAACAGGATGGGGGAAGAAAATAATACGAAAAAGCTTCATATCTTTGTCCAATTCTTCCTTAATATTAAGCATCGGGTCCAGCAGACTGCTTCTAGTTATTGGTCACCTACATTAAGAAATTCTCCTAAACACATTCCAAAATTCTCCTGGAGTACTTGCAGCCAGCTGTACCACCCTTCCAATGGAAAGTTGCCCATGGTAACCGGGAACTGTGATCATGAGATTCCTTACAGTTGTCTGACGATGGCTTACTCTTACCTTCCTTTCTTGACTACATAATAAGAGAATATGCCCACCATGATGTTATACATGTCAGTCTCTCCCATGATCTTCACCCATAAATTCTCAGCTTGAGAAAAAACAAATCAGCTGATAACAAGAGACTGATAAATTGCACCTTATACATTTGGTTTTTATGATAGTTTCAGAGAGTAATCTGTAGAAAAAGCAGCTTATTCCTTGAAATAGGAATGTGATTAAGTCAAAGTTATGTATGTCAAATATTGATACAAAAATTCCTGATACCACTGGAGTTATAGATATACTTGAGCTTCATACGTGAACAGCTGTTGTTAGAACCTGTAGTTGAAAAGAAGTGACAGGAACTCTAATAGTAGTAATGGGTTTCTCAGTTTGGAAAGAATGTCATCTAAATACTATACCTACAATTGAATTTAAATGTTTTGTTCTTAGTTCTGTCATATCAAAACTGAACTCAACAGAAATAATGTCCTTAAAGGTATGTATTATATTTTTTTTAGTAGTAAAAACAGATGGCCATTTTATTCAGTAGTTTGTAAGAGAAGAACTCTAAAGAAATAAATTTGGTTAAGCAGAAATGGTAATTAATAGTAGATTACATTAGGCATAATATTGACCATTTTTAGTATATTAACTTTTTTTACAAGTCTGTAAATCAAAATATTTCACTCAGAATTGATAGGAGATTGAACAAATGACAGTTACCTTTACAGAGAGATATTTCAAACATTCTTACATTGTAATTTAGAGCTTATTTAAAAGGTAATGGCTTTTCTCTGAAATTTTGCATTAAATAGGCCTTTAAAGAAATAATGACAGCACCAAAGAATGTATAAAAATTTCTTATTACTGTAGTTTTGCAACTCTTTGCCACAGCAGAAGGGGTTTTACAGGCAAAATTTATTTGTGGTTACAGAAAAGAACGTGATTTTTGAGACTCAACTTGAAGGAAAAAGCTATTTTCAATATCTTCTGGACATTTAAATGTTCTGATAGAGGCAGAATGAGTAAGCATAAGTGATGTAGAGCTGGGAAAGAGTAGAACTCAGTGTAACATAAGCAGCTATCCTGGGAGAAAAAGCACAAAGGAACAATGGAAGAAATTGCAGTTGATGGTAAAATTGGCTGAATTGTTTCACATTTTCACTTAGCTAAAATCTTGTTCTGCTTTCACTACTACCTTCTGGGGAGAAAAAAATAGTTTAAAGTGCTTTTTATGTATGGCAGGTATTTTGGGAAAAAATGTCTTTTCAACAAAAAAATGTCTTTTCACCAAAAAATACCTTTGTCTGGTTCCCACGTGGAAATAACCAGGATAAATTTACAGTACTGGTCTGACCTGGCCATAAATCTCCTGTATGTTATCCTAGACATTATTATGCTAAGTCTTCACCTCAACATGAGATTTTGCTCAAGAAGCTCATGATAGTTCTATGCTATTACAGAGTATTCATATTATCCACTTATGCCAGTCTATCAGTTAAGATACAATTTTCTCCCTTTCTCTTGAGGACAAAAACAAAAAAACAAAAAAAAAGGAAAAATGAAAAACAACAAAAAAAGAAAGAACAAAGGATACATCTAATACTACAGAAGTTTTTCTTTGTGTGATGGGAAGCCCTGAAACTTTATTAAATCTTTAGAGGTCTGTTGATTTTAGGGTATTCTCAAAATGCAGGAATGAATGCATGGGGTACTTAAAGCACTGCTGCTTCACTGCACGTTTTGAAGAGATGTATTATTAGTCCTGTAGCCCCTGAAGTACAATATAAAACCCATCTACTATAAAATCTGCAGAAATGAAATACTTTAACTTGGCTAATGAGAACATGCTAATAGTAGGAGCAAACCACAAAAAGGAGGCAGTTTAATATTGTGCCTGTAATAATTTGATTGTGTAGGCCCCATTTTATAGCCAAGATAACTTACATGTTTCAAGACACTATAATTATTATGAGACCTTTCTGCAATTAATGTCTTTTCTGAAAGTCATTTCAAGGAGGCTTCACTCATTAAAACAGTCTCAAGCAGCTTCAGGCTCCTCTTTCACCCCCACTTGCTGTTTGCAGAGGAAAAGTATGTTACAAGGTCTAGTAATAACCATAATCTCCTGAGAGATGCAAATCAGCGAGATAGACCAAGGACTTGCATAAGTTCACAAAGTTCTATGAACCTGCAGCTGAGGTGTTATCGAACTGTAAAGGTTCAATGATCCATCACTTTCAAGAACCATACCCTATGCCTAACTATTACCTCAAAATAACTGTTTTATAACAGAATGTTATTGATTTAAAGAAAAAGTAAAATTAGCCCAAATGTGCGTCCAAGAGCAAACACATTTGATAGGTTTTAGATTGAAATATCCTACTGAGCTAATTTCAATACTACTATATAGCTGAAGCCCAGAAAAATTATATTAAATGATGCAATTTTTGTTCAGTATCATTTATTATAGTTATATGTTTTTACTAGGCAATTACTGTTCTCCATTTATTTATTTATTTATTTATGATAGGTCCAACATTTAAAGGAGAAAACCTTAGTAAAACCTAAAAAAAAATGATTTTTTTTTCCTTTTATGTTTAATTAAGTTATTTTAAAAGTAAGTTTCACATTTTTATACACATAATTTATTGTGTTTTTTCATAGGAATGATGTCTTAGAAAAATGTCAATATCGTTGTTCCTTAGAAACCTTTTTAACAAAAGCAAATTAAAAAGAAATATTTATGGATATTCAGATTTTAATATTGCCTTTTGTTGCAGTCATTTAATAATCTTCACATAGAATTTTCCTTTTCCATATTGTTTAATGGCTAGGGCTTTCATGGTCTGTGGGCACAGTTCCCTAGGCAATTTCACTTTCTCCAGTGCCCATCAATTTCAATTTAATCAGCACTGAACATGAGGCTTCTAAGTTACAGTTCCTAAGAGGCAAGGTACTAAATATGAAAATTGTAGCCAAATGCTTAAAAGAAAAATCACACACTGTCTCCCCCCAATATCATTTTGGATCATTTGGATAAATTGAAATTTCATACAATCATAGAATCGCCTAAGTTGGAAGGGACCTTTCAGATCATCTAGTCCAATCATCAACCTAACTCTGCAGTTTCTATAATGCCAAAAAGATTAAGCACTTTAAAATCAATATTTTTGTATATTTTCTGATATAATTTTTTAAAATCTCAAATTTTTGCCTCAGGTCATTTTAAAAGAAATGAAGACATATATAGAGACTAGACTATAGACTCATAGAAACATCCCTTCAGAAAAGTTTCTTAAAGCCTTATTTTTTCTTTGAAAATCAGTATTTTAAATATGGTTATATATTTATTTACAAACATCTTAATCAGCTTCTTTCTCCTCTGGGTCTATTTTTCTCATGAAACATTTGTGAATTATAAATCAAGCTGTAGCAGTTCAATACATTCTTCATTCCAAATGAAACCCTTTAAAAAGATCCCTACTTTTTTCTTCCTTTTAGTAGTCTTCTTGAATTGGAAAATTCCCTCTTCCTTCTTCCTAAAAAACCTCCTCACACAGAATCTTCTTTACTGCAAAATTAATTTTATAGCATGAAGTAGGGTGAAAATTTAAATTTTCTTCCCATGAAATAATTCTCATATTTTGGAAAGAAGTAAAAAAAAAACAAACCAAAATCAACCAATCGTTAGATAGATAGATAGATAGACAGGCAGGCAGACAGACAGAAAAAAAAAATTGCTTTTTCTATCTATTTTTTAAGTATTTTTAAAATTAAATGTCCATCAGGTTGTCTGCTTTATTTGGCTTACAATACCAAAGAAATCTATGTAACAAGGTTTGTGAAGGGGTTACAGGAGAACGAAAACAGACGTAGCCTGTTTGCACGAGGAGGAAGTTCACCAAATGCAGGAGATGGAGAAATACAGGGGAAAGAAGTGCACGGAGATGAGCGATCATGCATCTGAAAGAAAAATTGAGAATTAATCAGCTCATTCTTTTTCATTCAGCAATTCAGGATGAGAAAATGTTGTCAGAAGAATTTAACCAATCTCCTCTAACTATACCCTCACCTTTGTCCATTCAAAATACTGCACATGAGATTTTTTGATAACTAGATAGTAAAAAAGATGTAAAATATTATAGATATTTTAGTAATTTGCTTAATCTATTTGATACCCCAAATTAGAAAAAATGAACAGTTCAATACTACAAGCCAGCAATTACTTTTAAGAGTGCTTATGTAATGCCAAAGTAGTCCCGATAATTAGGGAGAAAAGATGCAGACATCAGAGGACACAGGCAGTACTATTTGGGAGATTACATCTCCCTTTTCTGTGCTGATACCTCCATGTCACACATCAAGACACAACTAAATTCATGTGTTTTGAAACACAAAAGATCAGTGAAGTTATAGCAAGGATTAATGTAGTCCAATTATTTTAAACTCAGGAAAGAAACTAATAAAATATAACCAATTACTTTTGCATTGAAATGTATTACATTTGGTTTGAAATTTTGCTATATTATTTAGTGACAAAGTAGAGTGGAACTCTCTGACTTGATATTCCTCTCACTGTGACAGGTATACATTTAAGTTCCTGAATAAGAACGATTTACAGAATCATAGAATCACAGAATGGTTCGGGTTGGAAGGGACCTTAAAGATCATCTAGTTCCAACCCCGCTGCCATGGGCAGGAACACCTCCCACTAGACCAGGCTGCTCAAAGCCTCATCCAGCCTGGCCTTGAACACTTCCAGGGATGGGGCATCGACAGCTTCTCTGGGAAACCTGTTCCAGTGCCTCACCACCCTCACAGTAAAGAATTTCTTCCTAATATCCAATCTAAATCTACCCTCTTTCAGTTTGAAACCATTACCCTGTGTCCTATCATTACGCTCCCTGGTAAAGAGTCCCTCCCCATTTTTTCTGTAGGCCCCCTTTAGGTACTGGAACACTGCTATAAGGTCTCCTGAGAGCCTTCTGTTCTCCAGGATGAACAACCCCAACTCTCTCAGCCTGTCCTCATAGGAGAGGTGCTCCAGCCCTCTGATCATCTGTGTGGCCCTCAATTTATTTTAAAATAAAATAAAATAAAATAAAATAAAATAAAATAAAATAAAATAAAATAAAATAAAATAAAATAAAATAAAATAAAATAAAATAAAATATAAAATAAAGTGTTCTTTCATTATGTTTTAGTAATAGCTTTAAAAAGTAATAATATCATAAAATTACTGCAACAAAATTGTAATGGAATGACAGATAACATTTTTCTCTTCCAATGTATTTGGAGAATTCAGACAGGGAGTAGAGATCTCTTTCATTTTTCAATTATTTATATGCATTTGTTTCAGTGGACCTACTTTTGACATGTACTAGTCAGATATAAAAAATAACATCAATGTTAGAATATTTCTAACTCTGTGCTGCAGTGCCTAAAATAATATTTAAAATGTATTTACCTGCAAAAGCCTAAAAAGATAGTATTCCGAGATAAAAAATGACTTGAAAGAATCTGCAAAAAGAATATGAAGAACTATTTCTATTACTACCAGTTTTAAATAATGTTTTACATGAAAGAAACTAAAATAAACGTTGTAAATTTTATTTATTAAATTATTTTGCTTTCTGATGGACACAGCATAGCCAACATAGATGAGAAGTGTGGTGAATTTATTTCTTTTCTGTGCAGTATCAGCAAGATAAGTTTGTTTTCAAACCTAGATCTGCCATGTGATCTGGCTTTCTCTACACAGGATCTTCGGAAAATTTTCTGAACGACCTTATACAATGGATTAGTTAAAGAGCATTACACATTGGATGTGAGCATTTTACCCTTATTGAAAATGTTTAGTTTACACTGTTTCCTAAGCGAAGCAAATAAAGCTCAGTGTCATTCCGACCTATTTTAGCTTCCAACCAAGGTATCTAAGTCTCTGTCTGTCCAGTCAACAGAGGCTCTATGGAACTTTTAAGACCCATGAGCACTTGCCACACTCCTGATAAATTCTCTGACCATGGCCTGAATCCAGGTTGGGCTAAAACCCAGTTTCATGCATCTTCTGCTTTGGCCTTCTTCCTTTTCATGGGAAGAAAACATGAATTCACTGGGCAAAAGAAAGCTGTGGTCTTTTTCAGTCTGAATTTGGACAAGAATTTACTACATAATTTAGTTATAGCCAGGAGGAAATAGATTTGGATTTAATTCATCTGAAGTAGAGATAAAAATTTAAACCTTTACCTCTGAGTTATTCACCCACACATCTCTCTAGTGTCAAGGGAGATATAATTTGTTATAAGAGAATTATTTTTCTTATCTTTAGGTATCCGAGAGCTCAGATAACTATGTAATGCAGGTACTTGGTTCTCTTGTTGGGTATAATTGAAATGTCATATGATTGGTCCTTCAGCATGTCTGACTTAAATGTGTAGGCTAGGGCAGATGGTTCTGTTCATAGGATTATTTAGGTGGGAAATATACCTATTAATGGCAGCTATTTTTTGCTTTATAGAAAATCTATAGTGATCATATGACAGTTAAACCTTTAGTTTAAAAGCATTAGTTAAGTTGAGGAAGTGAATTGTTCTAGAACAATCACTTCTTAAAATCTTTTTTCTTAGTACTATTACCCTGGAGATTGTCTCTCTATATGTATAAATGTGAAGAGTTTTATACCAATATTTCCTTTAATTAAAAAAAAAAAAAAGGCAGCAAGCTTTCTCAGAATATCTTCCCCATTGCTCCAACAGAGCATTTCTTTCAGTTATTTTCTTTGTAACCCCTTCTCTCTAACCTTTGCTGTAAGCCGTTCACCAATGTAAGTGCAGACAGTTAAACTGTGTAACTGTCTACAAGGATGACTGCCATAGGTCTGGTTTGGACTGCTCAGAAAAACTGCCAGTAAGTCAGTTAAAAAAAAACATTAGGAAGGTAAAAACTGCAGAGAGAAGCAGGACTCCTAGTGCATCAATGATTCACGAGAGGAATTGCCAACAGCTAAAGATATAAAACCCTAAAGGAAAACGAGCTACTCAGCATAAACAGTAACTGTAGGCTCTTATAGTCAAGCCATCAGTGTCACCACTGATAAAGCTGGTGGTACCTGGCAAATCAGCAGCACTCAGGACCCATGCGGTCCCTGCCCCTCCTGACTGATACTTTTCTGGACAGCAGAGACACTTCAGCTGCATTATAAGGAGTGATGACCACGCTAATGCTTAGCCTAATAACTCATTAAATCCCAGATATCTTTTTTTTTTTTTTTGGGGGGTACTAACTAATAAACAATCACTTTGTACCTTTAAATTATGTGCGTCCTACTTATAGAGTACCTTTGCACTCAGCTGAAGATGCCCAAACAAACTGCTCCATAAGATGGTCCATAACATTTCTGTAAAGGCAACCTTATCTTCTAGATGTAACAGTTAAAGTTGGTTATATTACATAAACAGCAGGCCCTTTGAGACAGTCTTTCTCATAATTAGAGTTAACGCTCGTGAAACTTACACTTCCTACGTAGATTTGTTACAATGCTTTCCTTGCAATTAAACCCAAACTGGTATATTAATAGTCCCATATGTTCTCTGATAGTACTAATTCTCATAATTTTATAAAAGCTATCTGGTGATCACATACCTTCTCCCTTCCCACACATGGCATATTGGATTAGATAACCCCAGATGAAATTCTGAATCATTTCTGATGGGTGTTGGGAATAAGGGAAGAAAATATTCCTTCTTTTTATTAAATTTCAGATCTGAAACATTATAAGACCTGAATATTCTTCTATTGATTAAAATCTTCTGAGTAAAAAAATAACAACATCAAATTTATATTTAAACTTAATGTAATTTCTGTGCAACATTAGGGTGATCATGGTACTATCCCAAAAGCGTCCTCAGTTATTGAGAACTATTTTAGTAAATGTGGTAGTGCCAATTCTGCGCTCAGTACTTTGTAGAAATACTGCAACTTTAGTGAAAGTAAGCTTAAAAGCTGATATATTGTTAAGCCTTCTCATGTCTTCCAGATTACACATGTATATTTACAAGCAGTAAAGAGAGCGGTGAATTACATATGCATTCATTTCATATATGAAAGCTTTTAATTAATACATATTGTCTAAGGAAAAACTGATTCTGTTCTTCTGATAAGTAACATTTAAAAGTGTTCAGATCTAAATTTAGAGGTGAGATTAGTTTATACAAACAAAATAAGCCATTCTTTTGTACTCAGTATTACAATATTACAACCATTTTCAGTGTATGCAGTATTTCCTTACTCTCAAATATATAGAAACACAAAATACCCAAGCGGTATGTTTATGCCGAGTTATATCATTTTATAGATTTATTGATAACTGTCATATCAAAAGTGTCAAAGAGTATCAGCTTTTCACCAGGAGGAGTACTCAAACAGAAAATGCAGCATTAGAATTCCCCAGAATATACTTTCAGTCTCCAACATTTTGTAGCTCTGGAATTCCTGTAGAATAAATAGCATTTAAATTCAAACAAAATTTAAAGTCCTAGAGAGTTTTTCTTCCCTAAGTTTGTCTGTTCCATGAAACTATGTAAACTTTGAGAATCCAGAGCATCATGTGGCAATATGTCTCACTAAATAAGTACGTGACTGTTTCTTTTTAAACTGGCACCTACGTTTTTTATCTGATTACTTCTCTTCCCAGTATTAGGAAAGGGAAGACATAATGTGTCTTTGCTTCCAGTACGACTCTTTTCTCTGTACATTTCCACGATATTCTCACTCACTCATTCTTATTACATGAGAATTCCATAAGAACCTGTGGAGAGAGGAGCACTGCAGCAAGTTTGCTGGCAGGACTTGTGACCCCATAGAGGACCCACCCTGGAGCAGTCTGTTCTTGAAGGACTGCACCCTGTGGAAAGGACCCACGCTCGAGCAGATCATAAAGAACTGCAGCCCGTGGGAAGGACTCTGGTTGTGGAAGCTCATGGAGGACTGTCTCCCATGGGAGGGACCCCATGCTGGAGCAGGGGAAGAGTGCGAGGAGGAAGAAGCAGTAGAGACAATGTGTGATGAACTGTGTCGCTCCAGTGACAACTGGCATTCCCCAGGGGTCAGTACTGGGACCAGTGCTGTTTAACATCTTTGTTAGCAACATGGACAGTGGGATTGAGTGCGCCCTCAGCAAGCTGTGTGGTGTGATTGACGTGTTGTAGGGAAAGGATGCCATCCAGTGGGACCTTCACTACTTGGGAGGAGGTAGAGAAATCAAGAGTGCAGTTGAGCCCAGAAAGAAAAGAGGAGTGGAGGGAAGGTATTTTAAGATTTGGTTTTATTACCCTACTCTGATTTGATTGGTAAAAAATTACACTAATTTCCCCTAGTCAAGTCCGTTTTGCCCATGATGGTAACTGGTGAATGATATCTCCCTGTCCTTAGTTCAATCTATGAGCCTTCAGTTATAATTTCCTTTCCCTGTCCAGCTGAGGAGAGGGAGTAATAGAGCAGCTTGGTGGACACCTGGCATCCAGCCAAGGTCAACCCACCACAGTATGTGTTCTTATCACAGTCTTGTTCCTTTTTATGTAAGCCAAACTGGAGCTTGAAAGTTGCACGGCACGTTGACCAGCATGCAACTGTTACAGAAAGCTAGAACCAGCTAAGCTCAAGCCAAATGGAAACAAATCTTGAGATCCTGAAGGGTTGTGTCAGTACAAAACCTTTGTCCTTCCACTAGTAAAGGTAAAGTCATATTTACTGAAATGTACTGTCTATACACTTTCTTCACAAATACTTTTATAGATAGTAGGATAAGAACTTCACATAATATTAAAGTTGTGAGTGTACCATGGGCTTATTCAGCAGTATATTCTCTTTCTGGTTGTTGGGGGGGCTTTTTATTTTTGTTTGTTTAGTTTTTCTCTTTTTATTTTTCCTAATAATTCTTAATAGTCTGATTTGGGGCTTTCTTGACCATTCAAAAGCATTGAACAGATGATTTCACATAAGGAATAAACTACTACAACTGAATGTTCTTTCTTTGCAGTATTGGAAGAAATTCTTTACTGTGAGGGTGGTTGTCCTGGTTCCGGTGGGGATAGGGTTAATTTTCCCTGGTATTCCATGCCATGTGAGCCACGCCCACCCTGAGCTGCCGGGGGAGGGGACAGGAAGTTGCTGCTTAAAAGCGGGCTGGGGCGTCCCGGGGCCGGCCGGTCGGCGAGCGGCGGGGAGCGGTGGTTCCGTAATCGCGTTTGTATATTCCCCTATCCGTGTTGTTGTTGTTGTTTGCCTGTTCCCTTTGCTGTTCTGTTAAACTGCCTTTGTCCCAACCCAAGAGTCTTGCCTTTTCTTACGATCCTTCCTCTATTAGGAAGGCACGTGCGAGCGGCACGTGGTTCTTTGTTGCCATCTGAGGCTAAACCACGACAGTCCTTTTTGGCGCCCAACGTGGGGCACGAAGGGTTGAGATAACGACAGAATCCAACTAGAACGTGGAAAAAATGGTTTTGGGTTTTTTTTCCTTCTTGTATGCATTTATTTTATTAGGTAAATAGTCACTGGTCATCATGTTGCTTGGTTTGTTCTCATGGCTGTGTTACATAAATTCCTATATGGCTTATGTACTCCCTGCGATGCTGTTTACCATGTCTGGAAGAGGGATGAGGATTATCATTCTGCTGTCCTGTGCGATATCTGTTTATGATATGATAACATCACTGTTCAGACGGCTATTTTGGGGTGTTTATGTGGTTTTGTTGTCCTGTCCATACATTGGACACTGTCTCTCAGAATTTGTTAATAGTTTCCCCAGCCCTTTTGCCTCCCTTTTCTCCTTCGGGTCAGGTATGACAGCTTTTGAGAATCTTGAATATCCTTGGGATACTCAAACCAGCGTGTTCCTAGTGTTATGTCTCCTGAATACGTTCCAGGTCTTGTTTAGGGTTAAGCAACTATTTAAGACTACCACCCGGAGATCTGCTCCGAGGCTGGATAGTCAGGGGTGGCATGGCATGTGGGAGAGCATGGGCAGGTACCTAGAGAACTACTCACCTCCAATGGTCTGGGACTTCACCCCTGAACAATTACAGGACCCTGATAAAGTGGTAGAATATTTGAAGGGAAAATGCTGTGGCTATTCTAGAGAGGCACAACTCACCGCGCTGTGCTGGGCCCTGGCCAGTATCTACCAGGCACTGCTCAGAATTATGCAGCACCCTCAAGGGGAAGAGATGGAAACCAGACTGGCAGCCCCTGCGGCTGCGGCGGACACTGCGGCTACTGCAGCCCCTGCGGCGGACACTGCGGCTACTGCAGCCCCTGCGGCGGACACTGCGGCTACTGCAACCCCTGCGGCGGACACTGCGGCTACTGCAACCCCTGCGGCGGACACTGCGGCTACTGCAACCCCCGTGGTAGCCACTGCCACTGAACCAGGAAACCAACCCGTGCCGGTATCAGTTGCCCCCATACAGAAGAAGAAGTACACAAAGAAATCAGTTCGCTTAGTAAGAGACGATGATGAACCAGGGCCATCACGAGAGCAGGAGGAAGAGGCAGAACCAGAGATAATTACTCGATCCCTATCCTTGAGTGAGCTGCGGGATATGCGAAAAGATTTCAGCCGACTTTCAGGCGAGCACATTGTCACCTGGCTGCTCCGGTGCTGGGATAATGGGGCCAGTAGCCTGGAATTAGAGGGTAGGGAGGCCAGGCAGCTGGGATCCCTGTCTAGGGAAGGCGGCATTGACAAGGCGATTGGGAAAAAGACCCAAGCCCTCAGCCTCTGGAAACGACTCCTGTCAGGCGTGAGGAAGAGGTACCCCTTCAGTGAGGATGTTGTATGTCAGCCAAGCAAGTGGACTACCATGGAAAGAGGTATCCAGTACCTGAGAGAATTAGCCGTGCGGGAGATGATTTATTATGACTTGGACAATGCCGACTTACCCACAGACCCTGATGAGGTGCGATGCACAAGGCCCATGTGGCGGAAGTTTGTACGGAGCGCACCATCGTCATATGCCAACTCCCTGGCAGTAATGGAATGGAAAGGTGAAGAGGGACCAACAGTGGATGAGGTAGCTGGCCGGCTCCGGCGATATGAAGAAAGTCTCTCTTCCCCCCTTGTCTCAGCTGTGGAGAAATTGTCGCGGAAGGTCCAGCAACTTGAAGAGAATATGTTCTATTCCCCACCTGCACGGGCCAGCATCTCAGCTATTAGAAGCAGGCATTTCCCCACTCAAGAGAGAGAGTACAGAGGGTACACACCACGAGGCACCCTGTGGTTCTACCTGCAGGACCACGGAGAGGACATGAGGAAGTGGGATGGACGACCTACTTCGATCCTGCGGACACGGGTACAGGAGTTGCAAGGAAGGACAACCACAAAAGGGGATCCCTCCAGGAAAAGTGCCGCCCCAGTTTCCAGTGGGCCGTTCCCCAGACAAAGCAGAAGGCCTGATCTTGCTTCTGATCCTCTTGAAGGAACTTCCAAGTCATTTATGCAAGAAGTGAGTAATGGATACTATGACGAGTATTAGGGGGGCCCTGCCTCCAGCCAGGTGGAGGAAAGGGACAACCGGGTTTATTGGACGGTGTGGATTCGATGGCCTGGCACATCAGACCCACAGGAGTATAAGGCTCTAGTGGACACGGGTGCGCAGTGTACTTTAATACCATCAAGCTATAGAGGGGCAGAACCCATTTGTATTTCTGGGGTGACAGGGGGATCCCAAGAGTTGACTGTACTGGAGGCAGAAGTGAGCCTAACTGGGAATGAGTGGCAAAAGCATCCCATTGTGACTGGCCCAGAGGCTCCATGCATCCTTGGTATAGATTACCTCAGGAGAGGGTATTTTAAGGACCCAAAAGGGTACCGCTGGGCCTTTGGCATAGCTGCTTTGGAGACAGAGGAAGTTAAACAGTTGTCTGCCTTGCCTGGTCTCTCGGAGGATTCTTCTGTTGTGGGGTTATTGAGGGTCAAAGAACAACAGGTGCCGATTGCTACCACAACGGTGCATCGGCGACAGTATCGCACTAACCAAGACTCTCTGATTCCCATCCATGAGCTGATTCGTCAACTAGAGGTTCAAGGAGTGATCAGCAAGACTCGCTCCCCCTTTAACAGTCCCATATGGCCGGTGCGAAAATCTAATGGAGAGTGGAGGCTAACTGTAGACTATCGTGGTCTGAATGAAGTCACGCCACCGCTGAGTGCTGCCGTGCCGGACATGCTAGAACTGCAGTACGAACTGGAGTCCAAGGCAGCCAAATGGTATGCCACGATTGATATAGCGAATGCATTCTTCTCAATCCCTTTGGCAGCAGAGTGCAGGCCACAGTTTGCTTTCACTTGGAGGGGCGTCCAATACACCTGGAATCGACTGCCCCAGGGGTGGAAACACAGTCCCACCATTTGCCATGGACTGATCCAGACTGCACTGGAACAGGGTGAAGCTCCAGAACATCTGCAGTACATTGATGACATCATTGTATGGGGAAACACAGCAGAAGAAGTTTTTGAGAAAGGGAGTAAAATAGTCCAAATCCTTCTGAACGCTGGTTTTGCTATAAAGCGAAGTAAGGTCAAGGGACCTGCGCAGGAGATCCAGTTTTTAGGAATAAAATGGCAAGATGGACGCCGTCAGATTCCAATGGATGTGATCAACAAAATAGCAGCTATGTCTCCACCAACTAGTAAAAAGGAAACACAGGCTTTCTTAGGTATTGTGGGTTTTTGGAGAATGCATATCCCAGATTACAGTCAAATTGTAAGCCCTCTGTATCAAGTAACCCGGAAGAAGAATGATTTTAAATGGGGTCCTGAGCAACGACAAGCTTTTGAACAAATCAAACAGGAAATAGTCCATGCAGTGGCCCTGGGGCCAGTCCGGGCAGGACAAGATGTTAAAAATGTGCTCTATACCGCAGCCGGGGAGAACGGCCCTACCTGGAGCCTCTGGCAGAAAGCACCAGGGGAGACTCGAGGTCGACCCCTAGGGTTTTGGAGTCGTGGATATAGAGGATCCGAAGCCCGCTACACTCCAACAGAAAAAGAGATATTGGCAGCATATGAAGGGGTTCGAGCTGCTTCGGAAGTGGTTGGCACAGAAGCACAGCTCCTCTTAGCACCTCGACTGCCGGTGCTGGGTTGGATGTTCAAAGAAAGGGTCCCCACCACACATCATGCAACCGATGCTACATGGAGTAAGTGGATTGCACTGATCACGCAGCGAACTCGAATGGGAAACCCCAGTCGCCCAGGAATTCTGGAAGTGATCATGGACTGGCCAGAAGGCAAGGATTTCGGAATGTCACCAGAGGAGGAGGTGACGCGTGCAGAAGAGGCCCCACCATATAATAAACTGCCAGAAAATGAGAAGAAATATGCCCTGTTCACTGATGGGTCCTGCCGGATTGTGGGAAAGCATCGAAAGTGGAAGGCTGCTGTGTGGAGTCCTACACGACGGGTTGCAGAAGCCAGTGAGGGACAGGGTGAATCGAGCCAGTTTGCAGAGGTGAAGGCTATTCAGCTGGCTTTGGACATTGCTGAGCGAGAAAAATGGCCAGTACTGTATCTCTACACTGACTCATGGATGGTGGCAAATGCTCTGTGGGGGTGGTTACAGCAGTGGAAGCAGGGCAACTGGCAGCGCAGAGGCAAACCCATCTGGGCTGCTGACCTATGGCAAGATATTGCTGCCCGGATAGAGAATCTAGTTGTGAAAGTACGCCATGTACCGAAGAATCGGGCCACGGAGGAACATCAGAACAACCAGCAGGTGGATCGGGCCGCCAGGATTGAAGTGGCTCAGGTGGATCTGGACTGGCAACGTAAGGGTGAACTATTCATAGCTCGGTGGGCCCATGACTCCTCAGGCCATCAAGGGAGAGATGCGACATATAGATGGGCTCGTGACCGAGGGGTGGACTTGACCATGGACACTATTGCACAGGTCATCCATGAATGTGAGACATGCGCTGCGATCAAACAAGCCAAGCGTTTGAAGCCTCTTTGGTATGGAGGGCGATGGCTGAAATACAAATATGGGGAGGCCTGGCAGATTGATTATATCACACTGCCACAAACCCGTCAAGGCAAGCGCTATGTGCTCACAATGGTGGAAGCAACCACTGGATGGCTGGAAACATACCCTGTGCCCCATGCCACTGCCCGGAACACTATCTTGGGCCTTGAAAAGCAAGTCCTGTGGCGACATGGTACCCCAGAGAGAATTGAGTCGGACAACGGGACTCATTTCTGAAACAGCCTCATAGACACCTGGGCCAAAGAGCATGGTATCGAGTGGGTGTATCACATCCCCTATCACGCACCAGCCTCTGGGAAGATAGAACGATACAATGGATTGTTAAAAACTACACTGAGAGCAATGGGTGGTGGGACTTTCAAACACTGGGATACACATTTAGCAAAAGCTACCTGGCTAGTTAACACCAGGGGATCTAACAATCGGGCTGGCCCTGCCCAATCAAAACTTCCACGTCCTGTAGAAGGGGATAAAGTCCCCGTAGTGCACATGAAGAATATGCTAGGGAAGACAGTCTGGGTTAGTCCTGCCTCAGGCAAAGGCAAACCCATCCGTGGGATTGCTTTTGCCCAAGGACCTGGGTGCACTTGGTGGGTGATGCGGCAGAATGGGGAAGTCCGATGTGTACCTTATGGGGATCTGATTTTGGGCGAGAATAGCCAATGAATCAGATTGTGTGCTGTTAATTGCTAAGTAACATTGTCATTGTATGTCCTCATTGCTATAATTACTATCAGTTGTACTACAAGTAAGGCACAGGGATGATGGGACAAGAACTGATCTCAACAGCTGGCGCCCAGCAGTTTCCTCAAGATCTACATCTTCAGCCCACGGACCGCGTGCATGAGCCACACCAGGTGCACCAGTCACAAGCTCCGAAAAAATACAGCATGCAACAGACCAGCACCACCCAGCATCTCACCTGCCCTGAGAGACTGTTCTAACAGATGGAGCCCAAAGCCGTGGATTAAAAGAACTCAACGGACACTTTGGAGGGATGACCCATAAACTAAGGGCATTATATGTGTATATATATATATATATATATATATATATATATATATATATATATATATAACAGGGGAAAGTGGTGGCAATTCATTGGAACCTGCTGGGCATGGCATAGATGGTATGGAATAAGGGGTGGATAATGTCCTGGTTCCGGTGGGGATAGGGTTAATTTTCCCTGGTATTCCATGCCATGTGAGCCACGCCCACCCTGAGCTGCCGGGGGAGGGGACAGGAAGTTGCTGCTTAAAAGCGGGCTGGGGCGTCCCGGGGCCGGCCGGTCGGCGAGCGGCGGGGAGCGGCGGTTCCGTAATCGCGTTTGTATATTCCCCTACCCGTGTTGTTGTTGTTGTTTGCCTGTTCCCTTTGCTGTTCTGTTAAACTGCCTTTGTCCCAACCCAAGAGTCTTGCCTTTTCTTACGATCCTTCCTCTATTAGGAAGGCACGTGCGAGCGGCACGTGGTTCTTTGTTGCCATCTGAGGCTAAACCACGACAGTGGTGAATGGAACAGGTTGCCCAGGGAGGCTGTGGATGCCCCATCCCTGGAGGTGTTCAAGGCCAGGCTGGATGAGGCTTTGAGCAACCTGGTCTAGTGGGAGGTGTCCCTGCCCATGGCAGCAGAGTTGGAACTAGGTGATCTTTAAGGTCCCTTCCAACCTGAACCATTCTTTGATTCTATTCTGACTCTATGATTCTATTAGCCCAGAAACCAATAGGGTGTTTGAAACACCATGGTGTTCGAAAATAAGATTTAGTGGTTTTGTCCCATATAAATCACTATGTCTATTTTCATTGTTTCATCTCCAAATCTATTCCCTCAGACATTCAGCAAAATATTGTGGTTTTGCAGCTCTTTTCAGTCATTTTTTGTCTTTACTACTTTTAATAACTTAGTAAGGTCAACAAGCTTTATTACATTATTCTTCATACCTTTTTCAGACCACTTATAGGCACATTGAATAACACAGAGTATGGATTCCTGTGGGAATTCTACTGGTGATTTCTCTCTCCCTGACAGAAATGAAATTTTGTTCCCGTTCTGTTTTCCTTCTTTTTAAAGAACTGCTTTTAAATAACTAAATGTTAGAACGTTCAAAGTATCATGTAGGTTCTGTGTCATAGCAGCCAGCCTCATGGGGATAGCTTGGATACCCTAAAGGAGCCAATAAATGCACAAGATGCTGTGGTGGTGCCACAACCCCCACCACTACTTTCATGCCACTCAGTACTTGGTGTGATTTCCTCCCAACCTGGGCCACATAATGATACAATGGACCAGAACATAACATAATGGTCTAACATGAAAGAAAGAAAAAGTGGAGAGAAACAGACCAGAATACAGTAGTGTGCCTAGTCCTCATGGCTCCTACCGTTTGAAGATAATAACTATAAATGATCACTCCAGACAGCTTATGGATTGTGGCCACAGAGGGCAGGGGGGATACCAGGACCCCAGGATCTAGCAAGTTCTGGGGTTGTATAACCAGTGGAAAGTACTGGAATATTCCATTGTCCAATCTGAGCCAAAAGTCAATTATCTTGGATTCTATACTGGTGATTCTAGTAAAGACCCTTTCAGCTCTTCTGGATCACAGCGGGCTGTGGCCAGTATCTCCCCTGAGTTGAGATGCTACTCAGGCTGACACCTCAAGGCCAGGGCAAGAGAATCCTTCCCAAGCCCCAACTACTGCCCACTGAGGAATGACGATGCATCTTATTTATCCCAAATACAAGAAAGGGAAATTTTGACTGTAGGCTAGTCTCTCTTCCATCCACCTTTCCACTTATACGTTTGTGATATAGACATTAGCTTTATGGATGTGGATGTTCTTCCATCTGTCTGTGCACGTGTAGGACTCTAAAGCGGTACCTGTCGGCTCTTTAGAGTCACCCGCTGTTAATAAATTCCCGATTCTTGCAATCAGAGACCTATGAGTGTGTGTGCACACACACTTATATGTTTTGCTCATGTGTATATGTATTTGTTTGAGATCTGTGCTTTTGACCACACGTATAGGTATTGATTTGGAATACCTTATAAGAAGTTAGTCTGAATCTTACCATCTTTAAATCTATTTATTTTGTTTGCTCACTTTGTAGACCTCTAAACTGGTTAATGATTAAGTGCTGCTAAAATTTCAACTGCTTGATGTACCTAACATCATTAATAAATTTTGAATCACTGCTAAATCATAACCGTGTCAAATATTTCCATTCATGACAGATGCCTGTGTCAAAATATCTGCCTCTCACATCCCATAAGCCATTCTTGTATTAACGTGGGCATGTGAGACTCATTACATAATTGTGCCTGAATAATTTTAATAACAGAAACTATTTTTTTATTACATTTTATTTCCTTCATAGCATTTTATTGTCTTATTTCCTGTGTTTTTTTGTTTTTGTTTTTGTTTTTTTCCCTCTTCTTAATGTAGAGGCTAGGAGACTATGAATTTTACTCCATTTTGTTCTTTTTTCCTCACACCTTGCTTAAATATTTAGAAGTCTTAGTTCTATCTCATCTACAGTGGAGAAAGGTGCAGCATTCCTTCCTACCAAGACTTTCCTTCCAACCAAGACAATGAAATCATGTGTGTAGGAATGCAAACACAATGAGTACTGAGTTATTTGTACCAAAGGATTAAAGCAACAGTGAGCTAGTAGTAAAGAGCTTATATTGAGCAATGGCTAGTACCTTCATCTGAGAAGACAGAGGCCTGGGTTTGAGTCCCTGATCCCTGTTTCTTATTCAACGTGTAATTCAAAACAGTCCTAGAAGCTGAAATCAGAACAATCGATGCTTCTAATTGGCTAGCGTGAACAGAGTTCTTGTTTCTTATCCTTTCTCTGCCCTTTCATTCCTGAATTCATAATAGCTCAGATTAAACAGAAGAAATCAGATAGATCCTAAGATAATTCTACTGATTGTTAAGAAAGTCTTGAGTGAAGTGTAAGTTTGGAACCATTTAAAGGAGAAAAATAATGCTTGTGCGTGTCTCTCTATGCAGGATCTGTTTCAGCAATAGACTGTCACAAAAATTATCTTTAGGCTTATCTGAAAGATCCTCAAGGCTACTCAACCAAACCCTTAACCTCACAGGGGACTCTGCCCTGGATCCTGAGAGGACGAACACACTTAAGCCTTTGTTCAAGTGCTGGAGGTCCTTATGGTAGTGGAAAATGAGCCATTCTGCTATACCAGGTGTTGCCTAGCTTCAGAAATTCCCTTTTAAGGGCACTGGCTTGTATTGCTTTTGGAGTTATACAGTTCCAACTATTATAGAAAACCTATTTGCCTCCGATGCTCTACAGCCATGCCCACAAATGGCTGTAGACACACACAAGGTAGTTGTATCTGAAAGCCACATAGTTGTGCGGCATCACATAGTGCTTAAGCCAATATGTTTTGCCTTTACTTCAGATACCTTTTCTACTTCCAGTATTTACTTCCATTGTAATGTTCTTTGATTTCTAGCCTTGATTGCTTTTCTATTCCTGAGTGAATCTAAGCATGGTGAACTGGGTCTGTCAGAAACTTCTCAGTCTCCTCAGAAGATAAGCAGTTACTTATTTCTCTGCACTACAACATCATCTTTAGGATACCTATTTAGATACTCTGAAATTTACCCTAAGTTTAAAATAGTTCTGAAGTTAAGAAAATCAAGATGTAACAGAACTTGATACATACATTTATATGGCTAGAAAAGAAGAGTAATATCTTTGACTAGATCACAGTGACTTCAGATATTCTTAAACCTAATTTATTTTTGCCAGGAACTTTAAGTCTATGAAATTATGGTATCCTTTTCAGCCTAATTCTAAATATATGTATTTCTAAATCCATCCCCTGTAGGGATTGTCATTTTTTGTTGATATCTCTTCCATGTAGGATTTTTCCCTATTGCAAAATTTGTAATGTTAAATTAAAATTAATCTAAAAAAATCCCTACCTGAAATGAGGGGACTAGGTTGACCCAGTTATTTTATTCCTTATTACTATAAAGCTTTCCTCTGCATCTGATTTAATCTCTTCTTTTAATAAGTGTCAGTTTCTTTGATATTAAATTACCCCTTCTCTTTCTTTTTTTTTTTTCTTTAATTTAATCACTGAAATATAATACCTGCACAAACTAATTGCTTGCCAGTTTATATTCTGGTATAATAGATTTCTTCAAGAAATATAACATCTGGCCTTTCCTTTGATAATTTCTTTATAATTCCCTTACTCCTACCTTTCATATTTGAATGGTTTAGGTCAGGCATGTTAATGGTGCATGGTTTAATATTTGATCGCACCCTTTAGTTTTGACAATATTTGTCCTTCTTAAGGCTTTTTATCCCCTTTTCTAATCTTGACGTAGCAGCTGAATCTAAAACAGATTAGCATTCTATTTCAGAAATCTAATTCCCTTCATATATCTTTTAACCCCTAAATGGTCTTCTTTGCCTATGTGTACCCTTTCCAGATGGCTCCAGAAGATTTCTGTAGTTTGTATATGGCTCCTACTTAATTGAGCTCTAACACTATTTTTCACTTGTCCACAGTATTTTAACTAACTTCATACTTGTATTGAATTACAATATTGTCCTGGGTTCAATTCTGTGGAGCTTCAGTGACTTGCAAAGCTGCCTCTTATTTCCTTACAATTTGTTGCTATTGGACCTTTTTACTAAAACCTTTCATCTATCTCTTTGTAGACCTTAGGATCTGCTAACATTCCTTTTGCCTTTATTTTTCTTTTCAGTGGCTTACAAGGTTTCTACTTTGTAGGCAACTGCTATTTAGCACACGGCTCTGTGAAACAGAGCTCGCTAGGAGATAAGGGCTTTCGTTGGTACCAGAAAGCCTAAGTACAATTTTGAGCTACTAAAAATTGCTACAGTGCTATACGTTCTGAAGTTCTGAAAATTTGACATACACAAGTTTTGATTCATTTGTGTTTTATTATTCTGTAAATATAGCACTGACCATCCTCTGTGCAAGAAACAACACTCACCAATGAATGGATTTTTATCTCCTGCAAATATCTACCAGTCTAATGATTTTGACCTAATGTTTCAATACAACAATATCAGCTTTTATGTCTCTTTATACAGTATTCATGTGAAAGAATGAATTAATCATTTTAAGGACTATTTTACAGTATTTTTTGAAATAAACTCTCTTTACAATTGTACAACATGGCTTTTTAAATGCAAATGCAGTGCCACCGTTTCCTAAGAAGTCTTCTGAAGCAATACAAGTGATTATATGCTGGCATTCTCAGTGGCAAGCTCTTGACAAGCTGATTATCCCCTCTGTGCTTGCAGCAGTCACAGCCTGTAATAAGTAAGAGGCTGTAAATTCTAGGGGCCACTCATTTTCCCATTTCGTTGTCTGCGGGAACTAGTGAAAGCTGAAACCCTTCTATTCTGCCCTTTCATGTCAGTTAAAATAATGGCTAAATTTATTTTTTCTCTTAGCAGAATATAATTGAGATATAGGTGATGGTGCCAGGAAAGTGAGATCATTTAATCAAAGGTCAAATTAGTTTCTCACTCCATACACCCATCTAATCAAAAGCTCTCTTTTTTTTGTTACCTGCATAGGAAATTCTAAGACAGCCTTGCCATCTTCTTATGTTGATCAGACATTTCCCAATAGTGTTCTGTCACAAGGCATCCACTTACAGAAGTGTTCCTATGACATTTCTGCTTTATTTTTCTTTGTTCAAGGACATAGGCTGTAAGGAAAAAAAATCCAAAATACAAGTATATTTTTCTTGGTGATGTTTGATCATTCCACATTACTATATTATAGAATAGAGGATTTTCAAATGGCAAAAAAATTGAAGAAAAAATGAAACTATTTTCATTTAGTTTTTGACTTATCATAACAATATTTTTCACTTTCTACATATCACAAACAGACCAAAAGAATCATTCCTCTGTAATATAAAGGATACATGAGTCAAAGGCAGGGTTTGTGCTTTGTAAGCTCAGACAAACTGTTGGTTGGCACTCTGCTCAATGTTTTTTCTCTTGGAACAAAATTATAATTATTCTGGCAAATATTATTGATTATTCTAATCAAACTTATGTTTGAATAAAAATTTTAACTGTCAATGAATAACCATTAATATTCCACTGTAGAACTACCTTCTTTTAAATTGTTGTTGCTGCATATTTGGAGTAAATTCTTGTTTACTATTGTTTCATGTCTCTGCTTATCATTACAGGATTTGGTACTTTCATTCACTGTCCTTTTTTAGGGAAACATATTTTTATAATTAGTTCTTTGCTTTCTAACACATGAATACAGGCCCAACATTTTTTAAAGATGCCATAAATCAAGCTGTTTTATGAGATCCTCCTGGGCCAAATGGACTGCCAAACAGAAAAAAAAATCACATCAAAAAGCTATTGAAGCTCTGCGTTAAAGATTTGCATCCACACACAGACATCCTGTGAATGTAGAGGAGTTACAAAATAAAAAATCCAGATTGAAAAGGGAAACGTCGTGAACAGGACGAAGTCCATATAATATAATTGGCTGCATACAAAAGTGCCATACTGATAAAACAAATATTGTAACATTTTAATCAGATGGTTTGATTTTGATTATCATCTCCAAGCAAGATGGAAGATAAAAACCTCATCCTTTCTGGAAAACCTAAAATATATTTGAACAAAGAACATGTAATTTCATATAGGAAAAACAAACAAAGGTCCTTACTGTGAATTTCACTTGCAATATTTCCACCTCAGTCACATGCATAGATCTGAAAAGAATAACCACACAGAATTAATCATGATCACCCAAAAAGAATTTGTAATTTCCTATTTCAGCGTTGTAGGATTTTTAACAGTAGGACGTTGACATCTGAAGTGTTTACTCTACAATTAAAGAGGTTTCTTCAGAAAGAGCAAGGCAATCATCTGAGGCATAAGCCGCTATAATACATGTCTAGGGCCTGCAGCTTGAAAGGGACTACACAACAGGTATTCATATGCAATGTACACTTTCATAAGTCAAAATATTCAGACTTGCTGCTCACACAGAGTGTTTGCACAAAAAGACTGATTCTTACTGTATTCAACCCAGTTATATTTCATTTAAACTCCCTACAATGTACCCTTGCTCTATACCTTGATCTGTGGTTGCTCTCAGAACAGATGTAAGACTAAGCCAAAAGCCTTGAAAGACATCATGGATAGCATTCACTTGTCTAAATAATAAAGACCTGTTCTCAATTGAGATGTCATAAGGTATGTGAGACATCTGCAAGGGGCTGGATGACATGGCACAAATCCTACAATCTCCTGGAAAGCCAGCTGGAGGCTGGGCCAAATATGCTGGGGAATTTAATGTCATTAGACATTGTTCAGACACGTAAAAAGCAGTCACATCACTCCCAGTTAAAATATTACATACAAAGCTATAACAGCACTTCAAACCAAGCATAATTACTTATGAAACTTCCTGTCATGGCTTCATCACAAAGTGTCAATGCAAAGCTAGACTAAAATTGAAGTTTTAATTTAACTCTTTCATTCTCGAATGGTGGTTTAAAAGCAAGCTTTACGTGCAAGAACAGATGTTATTGTAGCAAATTATTATACATTTACCTGAGAGGCCTCCTTCTGTTTATGCGGTAGATGTACTACTTGAACAAGTTATTTCTAGAATGCCATTTCATTGATAAAAAAGTTTAAACTCTGCTATACAAAGATAGTACATTCTAATTTCCCTTAAGAAAGTGACTTTGTCTTTTCTAAGAGTTTTAAGGATGAAGATGTGAAAAGAAGAAAAAGAGGGGAAAAAAGCTTCCGTTGCAAAAAGATTTAATAACTATGTCTGTATAAACACATTCTGGAGTTAATGTTTAAGTCAAACTACCTGTTTAAACATAATTCATGATACCGCTACAGAAGGTAAGCAAAATATGTTTTTTTTCCACCAATTATAAACAAAATGAATAATTGGATGGTTACCTTTCTGAGTGCTACAAAATTATTTAGTCACAGTGTGACTAATTGATTGTAGAGACTTCTTATTGGCTAATTAGATAATTTTCAATAAAATTCTTCCTGTTTCATTCTCTGTCATCAGCTATAAAACAGCTCTTCAAATAATGTATCATAAATACATTTTCACATGAGATACTGATTACAAACTCATTGTTTGTCATCTGATTTAATTTAGTACAAGTTAAAGATGTTAAAATAATTTGATTTATTCATTCGAAAAGAAGAGAGCTTACATGGGCTCATTTATACTTGTTTTATAGCTCATTCACTAAAAGAAAAATAGATGAAACAAATGAGATAACACTTTCACATTTCTTAATTTATTTCACACACCATTATGTTTCACACCCCCTATTCAAACATGGTTTATGTCTTTGCTTGTCCCTTTAAGTTTCATTTCTTTCACATATATTTTTAAATTTTTGGTCTTTTCTTAGCTTTTTATAGAATTTCATAGGTACACCATACAGGTAGTTCACTTGACTGTATTAATATTTTACTAGTGCTTAACTGATACAGCAGGGAAGGCCTGACAGTTGGACTCTTAATTATAGACATTTCACCTGCATTTCCTACCAATGCCAGACTCTTAATTACAGCCATTTCACCCTCATCTCCTCACAATGCTTCTTCACCTTTCAATTTTTCTTTCATAACTCACCTTTCATTCTCCTCCTCATTATTGAATTTTAAAAAGATTCACAATGCAGACTGAAATTAAGATGTGAGTATTGAATGTTTATCTGAAATTTGAAGGCCTGCAATGTTAGGACACTTAATATATCAAGGTGATTTCTAAGTCCTTCAAAACTTTTTGAGATCATCTATCTAAATTGTGAATTATCATCTGTTTCTCAAATGAAAAATATACATGATATATCATAAATCACTATCTTCACCACTGTCTAATTCAAATATTGAAAATATTCTCTGGGCAATTGATTTTAATTTTAGAAAAATGTTCTTGGTCCTGTTCTTTATTTCAAATCAACTGGAACTTATTTGCTCATTATGACAATGACAGGCTGTGGGATGAGTTGGCTAGCCTTTCACTTTGAGATTTCTTCAGTTAAATGTTTTACACTTGATATGCAAACATCCTGTCTGAAGTGGATCTCTTTCTGAAGATGTATGTATGCTTGCATGTAATTATTTATTTCTATGAGAATATTACTACTAATTTAAGACTGTAATTTCACCATATTAACTTATAGAGCATCCTATTTGTAGCATAATTTTAGAAACTTGATAATAAATTTATTCTATTATATATACACACAAATATAAATTCTTCTACATATAATAGAAGAAATATGCTAAACTGAAAAATCATCCTCAGAATCAGTTCTAATAACCTTACAGCTCAGTTTCTCATTTTCCGCTCAAAAGCTGGTTTGACCTAAAACCCCCAGGCATAATGAAACTATGTGGTATTAAGGCCTTCACATTCCAGAAACAGCTAAGCTTATTCAGATCATGAAACCACTAATATCAAATGACACAATAAGGAGTTGAATCTATCCAAACCTAAGCAGGATATTTTGAATTTAAGACCTTTTGCTAAATGCACTGTTCCAGTAAACATGCAAGTGTTCAAATCACTGTCCTGCGAGTTAAAGTAAGATGTAGTTGAGAAGGTCTGTTCAAGAGGAAAAGTATAAAATATACCCTTTGACTAAGTCTTTTTGAGAGTTCTGAAATAAAACTAAACTGTTCTTCTAGGAGTGTAGCAGATGTTTCCTTCAATGTCAGTAGGTAGGGAATGATGCGTCTTTTTATTTATTTCTTTCTTGTACCCTTCCGCAAAAGATATGCCTCATTTTCATGTCAACATGAGTGTCTAACTGCAGCTATGGATTCAACTAGAAACAAGAGTAGAATATAACTGAAAAAAAATGTAGATATAATCAAGGTTCATATTTATGTTCAAGGAAGATCTGGGCTATTTCTTTCTCAGCATTAACAAAATCAGACATTCCTAGAAAGAAATTTGTCTCATCCTAAGGTAAATGTTCAGAGTAAGCATATGGTTAAAAAGGTCTTCCTCTTCTTGTCAATTAAATTAAAATACTTTCAGCTGGAGGAGCTCCGCTCTCAACTTTGATGGTATCTAGAACTCAGACTTTCCAGTAGTGAATACTGAGAAACCTAATGTCTCCTATGGGACAAATCATTAGGAATTTAAAGCCCACTGGCTTTCATATGATCAACTTGATATATTTGGCACAAGTTGGAAGATTTCTACCAATCCTTTCTTTTTAAGTACAAAAAAATCGTATGTGTCGGTGTACCTAAGCTCTCTAATATATTCTGTTAGGGAATTACTTCATTTTCCTGTCTTCAACTCCTTCATTGCTTTTCTCAGGATGTTTCTTTAATGTGTGGAAGAGTTTATGCTCTTGCCTCCAAGAATAAAGTTCTGTGCCTCCTTGAAGTAGACACTTTTCTGAGCATCTTCCAGAACAATAAGACTCAATTACATGACCTATGATGAGCACACATGAAGACAGTATATAATCTTTTTACTTTGAAAGAATTCTATGATAGTATCTTAGTTGTTTCCAAATTCAATAGCTAACTGAAGTGTCTATGATCAAAACTACATTAAGGTCTCACTGTAGCCATGTAGATAAAATGTCACCTCTAAAGAGTGATTACCAAGGCTAAAATTATCTCTGGAGTTTTCTTTCTTTTGACACTAGAAAACATGTAAGGCAAACAATTTCTCATTTTTACACATAAAGGGGCACTTAAATTACTTTTTCAGTTTGGATCAGGAAAACAGTTCTGAAACAAATATGATTGTCTCTATTTGAGATGCTTCAGTTTCTATTGTAGATCTTTCTTGAAAAGCCATGGCCTGGAATCCTTTCAGAAGCAGTACATGCTACAAAAGTTTACCTAATGATTCTCAACCAGAAACAGGCATTTAGCTCTTCAGACAAGACAAGACCTACACAAGTAAAACCCAAGAAACCTGTGTAACATAGATATCAGGTCCTTTGTATAACTTGTTCTATCTTCAAACTTCATACTATTGCTCCACAACGTTTAATAAAATTGAGAGAAACTGTTGATTGTTTAAAACTAGGAGGCATGAATCTTGGACAAAATCTGTTTCTTTTTCTATATAAAAAACAGTTTAACCAGATTTGTAGTTTATGATAAATTACATACTGGCATATTTATAGATTACATTATTTGGCACTTACATCACGTTTTTTGTAACAACTTTATAAATGAGGTATACATTACATTAACCCTGCTCTAAAGAAAAAAGAAGTGAGAAAAATTAACAGCTTCATACAAAAGAATTGCACAGTGCACAGTGTCTAGGCCTCTATGACTTTTAAAAATGTAAATTAGAACAACAACAGCAAAACAGAAATAAGTAAGGGTAACTGTAAATAAAAAAAAAGCTGTTAGTAAATAGTAAACTTTAAGAGGCTACTGTAGTTTTTCTTCACATATCTGACAGTCAAAAAAACCCATGTGACTATGGAACTTAATTATAAATGAGGAGTCCTAAAAGTTTTTGCAGTATTCTACACATTGGAAGTGTTTTTATTTAATAATCAGTGAAGAATTATTATTCATGTAACACTGTAGATCCCAAAATTACCTGGCTTGACATTTGCCTTGGAAGGTATTGTGAAAAAGATGAACTTGTAACAGAGAATTCAATGCTTGCCTACAACCTAACTCAGTGATAACATAAACTGTATGCAGTTGGTTTGAAGATTATAGCAATTGAGAAGAAATGTGAACTGAAGGGTTACTGATTAGGGAAGGCATAACAAAGACTAGGAATGGAAGAAACTAATTTTCTACAGCACCTGGATGCCTATAAAATGAAAGAAGAAAGGAGAAGAAAAAAGCAGAAGAAAATTCCATATCTAACAAAATAAAGGTAAAATATAATATGAAGTAACAACACCATAAAGTGAGATGCAAAACAAGAGCCCACACTGCCCTATGGTGCCTCCTAAGGTCTGATCAAATCTCACTGAACCATGGTTCTGCTTATTTGTTGTAGATGCTAAGTTAATTTGACATATCCTTTAGGCCACACACTGTGTGACTGGTGGCATAGTGTGTAAATCTATACATCCTGTAAAGTAATGTACTAAGTCAAAATACCTCCTTGCTTTCATCAAAGGAATTTCCTTGCACACGTCTTTTAAGAACCATTTGGAGGATGGATCAAAAGTTTCCTTAATCTGCTGTCCCAGTTGGTGAGTACCAGTGGCCCTCAGTTTGTGTGCAGCAGTGTCACCCATAACTGCCTTGCTTCCAGTTCTCGTCACTCTCATCTACTTTGCGAAGAGTATGATGATATGTCCTGTTCTCACCATGTTTTAAGAGCAGGCAGGGAGCAGTGCAGCTCTTTCATGAGATTGCACAACAGCTCACAGAAAACTGAAGAATAAACTGAGGAGTGCTTCTGCTGTTTGTACATGTCTTTATGTTTAGAGATAGAGATAAGTAAACAATCTCCTGTCATCAACTTGTCTTTCTACGTTTTCAGATGAGAAGTCTGATTCAGTGTTCTGAGAAAAAAGAAAAAAAAATCTGTGCAAAAGGGCCACTCTGAACTAGTCAATCTCAAAACCACGGTTTATTTGCTGAGTTAGATGTTATGTAGTCACCTAGCTTTTATTGTTTTCCAGCATGAAATAATAATCTTAGATTCAAAACTCCTAAGATATGAGTCCTTTTTATTTGTCATCTACTGTGTTTAACAGGAATCATTGCCCATACACGGAATACCTGTACACTATTACAATATTTCTATTAACATTACACAAAATAATTAGAAAAAAAATATTCCTAATGACCATTCTAGTCTTTTCCCCTATCAACAGCCATCTAATTTGCAGGTATATTCTTACCTCTCTGATCAATCAAAATTCATGGCCTTGTTTGTCCCTCTAAATGAGAGAAATTGATAAAGCAGTGAGGTCTCTTTCGGGAATTTTCCCTACAAGGTATACATGGTTTTCTTTTACCTCAACAAAAAGTAATCAAACCATATAGTTTCTCTTTCCCATTTCCTGTATTTTATTTTGGAGTCAGGATTTAACCATGAAGTTTCTTAGGGAAGCTCACGTTACCACTGTTATTATATAGTTTCTTTTCTAAGACTGGCCTGTTTTCCTTTGCATTTCTCTCTTTTTCCCACACTCTAAGTTCTATTCACGCACAGCTTCCATCCACTTATTTCAGAGTCCAAAGTTTTTACAACAGCTTTTGTTTTAATTGATGAAACCATGTTTCATTCTTATGTGGCATTATTACATCATAAAGCGACCTGTTCATATTCAGTTTCTTTCAGGAAAGTGACCAAGTTCCTTCCTCCTCCTTTCTTCATAGTAAGTACACATATTCTCAGTTTCACACGTGCCTTAATCGACAGAAACTGATCTTTGACTAAGTGATTGACATGTTCCATACCTCCATCCGACTCTGCTTTTAAAGGAATGAGAAGTGAACTTTTTGGTTATCTTGCTTATAGTTCTCCAACATTTATACTTGTAAAAAAATTTGAAAAATGACTACTGATTGTCTAAACTCAGACTGCCTACTAGGAATCTGATGGATTATAAGGATGATTTTAACAGAGACAGAAATAAGATAATTATCCTACATAAAAAGGATAGTAGTAGAGAATTGTTCCTGCTAGGAAGAAGTAAACTTGTCAAAAGAGTAACTAGGTAGTTAAGATACTGACTCCATAACTACTGAGTCTATTGTCTCCATGTTCTGAAGTAATATAGAATCTCAAGCTTTTTGTCAAACTAAGCATTTGTTATTGTTTGTAGTATTATCAAGACGCTTATCAGTATCTACAACTTCTCAGTAAGCTGTTCCCCTTCTTGTCACACAACACAGTTCTAGTAATAATGATTTTAAGAGTAAGAAAACAAAAGTATATGATATTATAAATGCATTTTCTTTTCCTACTTGTGCCTTTTACTTTTCAAGATCCAGTTTGAGGAAGTTATTCTTAACCACAGAGCTGCCTCCAAGAATCCTGGGCAACTGTAATAAGCGACCTTCATTGACCTCAGTCCGTATACCTTATTTACCCCAGTTATGAAAGTATTCAAGTTATGTCTTTCTCATAATATAAATCTTTTTTGGAAGTTGCTTTAAACAAAGAATGTGAACAATGAAGCTCAGTCTAATCAGATGATGAATTGGATACTCTCTTTCCAGTCTGTCTGTGTTTATCATTCCCACTAGCTTATAAATACATTTCTGGATAAATAGTTCACCAAATTATAGATGTTGATGTTTTCTCTGCAGTTGGTAAGGTGCTATAACCTACATAACCATTGTCATTGTCTTTGGTGTTTACTCTAAATGTCTCTATAGATTAAAAAAATAATAATTCTATGAGCTTTTTTGTCTAGATAAGCAACTTCTTTGTTTTATGTGTGTTTGCATAATGTGGGTCTATATAAGGTGGGTTCTGTCTTCAGTTTTCTTATTAGTCATATTCTTTACCTTTGAATTACTGCTTCTGTACATTCTATGTATGTCACCAGAAGACTACACAGAATTCCTGAGATGATTTTATGAATGCTTTTACAGTAGTTTTGATATTGGTTTTACCCAAAATATTTTGCCTGATACTCCTCAAGATAATGCTTTTTCATTTCACATCGGTGACTTACAATTGCCCTGTCATCAATTAATGTAACAAAATCCTTCATCCGCTTTGTCATCCAGCTGGTGGTTCTTTCCCTATTAGCAGAGGTATGGTTTTAATTCCTCAGGTGGATTGCACTTCATGCTATCGTTTTTATTGTTTCTTTTTTCAAGGTCATATCATTCTTCCCAGGAGACATTTGGGTACTCCTATGGCTTTGTACATTTCAAGACTTTCTGTCATCATAAAAATCCATTAGCATCAACTATATCACTGTCATTAAGCAAGGTATTAAAGATCAGACACAAAATGAATTCACTGAATACTCCACTAGTAATCTCTTATCACACAATAATTCTTTATTCAACTTACAATTCTTGTACTAACCACCATCTTAAGCAAAAATTTCCCATGGGGTACCATATCAAGCGTTGTAAAGAAGTCAAGATAGATTAGATCTATCACAACCCTCTTGTCTATAAAAGTAGTCATTTTATTAAAGAAAATATTATAACAGTCTGACACAATCCATCTTTGCTAATCCCCTGCTTCGATTTATCCATTTGCCATTCACCTAAATTTATTTAATTAGCTCTTCCTTCATAAATTGTTCCGCTGACTGTGGCCTCACATTGAGGTCAGACTGGTGGTTCCGTAGTTGTCCAGTTTGATTTTTCATTCTGTTTTTAAATATAATCATTGTAGTTTACTCCTGTAATTTGAAAAGTTGCGTTGCATGTAAATGGCAATTTTTGGTAACAGTGAACTGCAGAGCGGCCTCTGTGAGAAGAGATAAGGGTCTGCCCTGTGCTGGACACAACCAGTTCCAGCTGGCTCCAACAGACCCACCACAGAACACAGCTGAGCACGTAAGCAAAAGATGATGGTGCCTCTGTGAAAACGTATTTAAGAAAGGGCAAAAAACATTGGAAAGAGAGAAGAAGAGGGCACACAGAGGGAACAGCAGAGGAAATGAGGAAATAACAAGGCCAGAGGAGATACTCCATGGCAGAGTAACTACACTTCTGAAGGGACTACGGCCCTAGAGGACATGTGCTGGAGCATATGAAAAGGGTGAGAAACAAGGAGTAGCAGAGATAAACCATAATGTACTGACCCTGAAGAGACTGAGTGTAACCTGCGGTGATAACAAGACAGGACAACAAATATCCAAAATTAAATACTGAAGTAGAAAAACAAAAAAAAAAAAAGGAGGGAGAAGGAGAGGAATTTGGAGTGAAATTAGGCTTGGGAAATGGGGAGAAAAGGTGTTTTAAGGTTTGCCGTCTTTCTTTCTGTGGTCTGAAAGTAATGGAGTCTGACAACAACTTATTAACAAAGTTTTATTGAGGCAGTAATAAAGATAAGTAACAGTGTTCCCGTACGACAACTGACCTAATCACTGATAGCGAACACAGGATCATAAGTGATGCCGCGGCTCCATTGGCCTGCTGGGGACGTTTGGTGTTCATGTCATCTAGCAGCAACAGGCAATGGTGTAAGTGATTTTAGAATGTGGGTAAGAGTCATGCCGCCCCTTAGCTTCACCAGTGGTAGTGTGATTTCAGACACTCACACCATAGATGGATAATCTGGGCAGCATCCTGCCTATGCTGTAGATGTTGGTTATGGGGAAGGGTGTCAATTTTCCAATATCTGAATCAGTAATTAAATACTTTTGCTAATTGACAATAAACGAAGTTAAATTCCCCAAGCTGAATCTGTTTTGCCCACAACAGTGCTTGTCAAGTCATATCCCTTTCTTTATTTAAACCCACAATTTTTCTCACTCTTTTTGTTTCCTATTTTCTCCCTCTGTCCCACTGGGGCAATGACAGGTGGCTGTGTGGGTTCTTGGCTGCTAACTGGGGTGAATTTACCACACAGATTTACAAAGATATTGGCTATCAGACCCAGAATTCAACCCATTTAGTCTTTTCAGAACTGGTGAGACAGATCTAATAAATACAGAAATTTTTAGGAAAAAAGCTAGTAAAGTGACAAATACTGACCTAAGTAAAATATTGATAAAATATTAACTGAAAAGAGAGATGAAATCAAACATTAAAATAATATGAAACTAAAAATTAATTGGCCTGCAGCTATGCAGATTGATTCATGCAGAAATTATTGAAAAAGTATGCCATATAGTACACATGACAACAGTTAACTTCAGGTTTTTTGTTTGTTGGCTTGCTTTTTATTTCTGTTTCTAAAATGAATAGGAGCTTTGTAACAAATGCAAATATTTGAATACAATCTGGATACATGAATACACACTACTTTTTTTTTTTACATTAAGAAAACCACAAAAGCAAACGTGTTAAAGCTCAACTTGGCAAAGAAAGAGATAGGTTAGGGAATGTGCCGACAATATTTACTGGAGGGACAAGGTATTTTTGGAAAAACATCTGCTAAGTGCATCAAAAAAGTAGTTTGGGACTCTCTTCAACAAGATCCCAACAGCATGATTTTGTTGACTTACAATGTACTGTTGGGATTACACAAATATTTCTTTAATTTATTTTCCCTCTTTGCATATTCCCTCTATGCTCATTAATTGCCCTAGGAAGGCAGAGTAATAGAGACTTCACTTGTTTTCAAGAGCACACGTGTTTAGACAGATGCTGAACTTTGAAAGGAAAGTAAAATGCCTTCCAGTGAAAATTCTGATAGATCTTAAACCCTGAAGAAATCAGCTTAGACATCCACAGAGAGCAACACTCCCTTCCACTCTACAGAACACCCAAACAAGATGTAATAGCACATGCAGTTTCATCCGGCAGGGTAGCTGCTCTGATTAACATCCAGGAAGAGAGGCTGGAATGATAACTGTGTCTAGACTCAATTTTGAAGTGAACTATGGATTTGTTTTTAGGTCCTGGTCTCCTAAGAATGAAATCTAATACCTCACTGAGTCACATGTGGCTTCTGTATGAAATCATACTGTTTTTTTATGGGATGGAGTTAATTTTCTTCACAGCAGTCCTTATGTTGCTGTGTTTTGCATTTCTGACCAAAACAGTGTTGATAACACACCTATATTTTTGCTATTTTTGAGCAGTGTTTAGATAGCGTCAGTGTTTTCTCCATTTCTCACTCTGGGCCCAGTGAGTACACTCGGGGAGGACAAGAGGCTAGGAGGGAACGCAGCTGGAACAGTTGACCCAAATTGACCAAAAGGATATTCCACACTATAATGTCATGTTCAGAAATAAAACTGGGGGGGTTGGCTAGGGGTTGTCCTTGCTTGAGGACTGGCTGGTCATTGGGTTGACTGAAGAAAGATTGGGTTTGCAGCACTTGTTTTTCTTTGCTTTATTTTCCTGGGGTTTCTTTGTTGTTGTTGCTTTTCTATTTTGTTTTGGTTTTCTTTTATTTATTAAACTGCCTTTATCTCAACCCATGAGTTTTCTCACTTCTGCTCTTCCAGTTCTCTCCCTCATCCCACTGAGGGAAGAGGGCAAGATATGTGGGACTTAGCTGCCTACTGGTGTTAACTTACAACAGAGATGAACACCAAAGCTCCTTTATTCTGAAACTATGAAATGGGATAAAGTGATGATTCAGATGCAGGTTTAGTCCTGTACAGAGTCAGAACGTGGCTTGGTCAGGCATCTCCAGATAGGAATTAGAAATACTGCAGAATGGGGTCCTCATTCAGCAGTATTGACATCTCCTATGTCATTTTTTCACTAACTTTTTCAGCTCTGGAGTATATAAATCCCTTTCATCACTGTAATGGCAGAGATAAAGTAGTATCATGACAATTTTTTTCCCCCAGATATTCAGACCGCTTGTTGAACATCATGTAAGAGGTTGTCCTTGTACACTAAGCTCTATCATCTAGACAAATAAGTTACTTGTTACTGAGTGTATTAGAAGCAGCAAATGTAGGACACAAAGAAATAAAGGGAAAAGTGAAGGGCTGACACACCGTCTGTCTTTACTAGAGGATTTATTTGTAGACTCAGTAAGTGCTGTCTATTATTATAATTGGCAATCATGTTAAACATGCTGCTAAAAATGAAAATAATTTTTGAGCATGTATATGAAGTTGTATGCAACATTTTACTATTAAATCATATTGACAGCCATCTGGCTAAAATTACACAGAATCATAGGTTATGATTTTTTGAAGCCTGAAATTTAGAATACAAAGTCTTTCCATTTTACTTTTGCCTGATTGATTCTGTGATACTTCATTATAAGTCAGATGGACAATTATTAAAAACTATTTCAGTTTTGTTTTCCTTACAGTTACTGTATAATAACAATGCTTAACTTGTAAAAAGTTCACTACTTTATGGTAATTACATACTTACAGAATTTGCAAGCAATATCTTCTGGGTTCTGGCTTGTGAAATACAATCTATACTTCATTACATAGGAAAATGAAACAAGGAAAAAAATGACTATCCTTTTCCTAATATGAAAAATCCTATTGTCAAAAGGGCTGTCATAAAACATTAGCAAAAGATCAAAGCAATTTGGACAAGGTATAGGAAGTGTAAAATAGAAGTTAATAGAGGTTAACATTCCCCTGTTTGGTCCATTATCTCAGTTGCTGATGTTGAATGATTTATTCCTAGTTAATGAATAAACATCTTCTAATCCCAAAGGCTCAGATAGGAAATCATCCATGCATTCTAGGTATATCAAAGTGGATGAATGTACTACAGGTGAATAGCATGTAAGAATTAGCCCAATGTTATATACAGTACCATTCTAATTGCTCTCTAGTAAATACAAAAGAATGATGAGTCTTTTTGCTATAGTTAAGGATTCAAGTTACTTACTTTGGCAAAAGTTATGCAGTCTTGACACATATACTTGAACCGTAGCTGAAAATTCTTTCCCAATCCTTCTCATTTCTTAACAAATCTGCTTCTCAGCTGCACTGGAAAAAGAGGACAACAAGGCCACCTTTTGAATAGCCAAAACAGGAAAATATTGAGTATGGCAGACAGATAAGCCAGCAAAATTGTAGTCATGAGTCGAAGAGAAAGGGGTCCCAGCAGTGTCTTTGGCTTTCTGCTCAATCAAAAGAGGCTCAGTGGCAACAACAGAGCTGCTTCCCAAACGCTGTTTTCTGTTGTTGATGGCAAAAACAAGTGCGCTTCTTCACCAGGAGAATAAAATGGTTTCTCTGTCCATTTCCCCATTGCTAACAGAGGAGAAGATTCAAGATTATACTAACAATAGGTAAGGGGTTTGGAAACTGAAATATTGGTAAATTTCCCTTTTGAGTTCACTTGCCAGGTAGAAACTAGATACCCTTCCTCCCTGCATTGTCTTAAAGACAGGCTCACAAATTCACAGTCTGCAGTTTATTTCTGGATGTGGGCACACAGGCTGTAAAGCGTTGTTAAATTATTACTGAGGTTGAAAGTATGATCATTCCAGAAAAAAACTCTGCAGCTACTTTGTGATATGCACAACGAAAGCTCTTCTAGAGTAACAAGGATTCATAGCTGAAAGAACTGGCACATCCTTTCTTCATTTTTCTTTCAGCTTAATGTACGATTGCTTCACCTTCATTCAAGGGGAGTGAAGATCAGAGGTGGTGCCAGATTTGTGAAGTCTCCCTGAAGTTGTCTATCTTAGAAAGAGGAAATACGTAAGGAAAGAATTTGACGAGAATTTCCCATTCTCTGCTGAAATTTTACATGAAAATATATAGAGGAATATTTTGAGATGAGACTATTTTACTCTATTTACTACTTACAAAACATTATTACTCAGATCTGGAGGAACATAGCTTTATTTAATGATAAAGAATGTTTTATTAGATAACATAGGCTCTTCCTTTATTTGATGCCTTCTATTGCTGTACACTGCTCTGTAGGGGTAAACAGCACATTTGCCATAACATATATGTATACTTTTTACTCCGTTTCTCTATCCTTAAATTGTAATTATTGATTAAATAGGTAATACCTTAAATCTTTGGCATTTGGAAACTAGCATTGCACAGTAAGTATTCTTTAACAAAATGGCAGACGACTTTAGGACAGTCTGACATCTATTATTGGCACATTAGGGGAAGACTAATACATGACTCAACTGATAAGGAATTAAAAGAATATAATTAGTCCCTGCCAACTTGATTTAACAGAAATTAGATCTTGCCAAAAGACTTGAATTCATTCTTCAAGTAGATCGGAACATTGGATGATAAAGGTACTTCATTCTTTTATTTGAGAAATGCTAAACAGTATTCCCTTTCAAAAAATAAAATCATAGAATACAGATAACATCTACATTAAAATAGTTGGGAAACGGATAAGTGAGTTATCAGAAGTGAGTACCGATGTAAATCACTCTCATGTGGTAATGTTTCTAATAGCATTCCTCTGAGACTAATACCGTGATTAATATTATATACTAATATACCTAATGAAATATATAATATAATACATGTCATATATGTTAGGTTAACATTTTATATATTAATATTTAATGTTTATATAGTATATTTAATAAGTTCTATACATATAAATATATACTGTGATTAAAATTTTAATCTGTAGCCTGAATATAAAAACAAAATCTCTGTCAGTAACATTTTCAAATGTCACAAATGTCAGTAAAAAGTGATCGCAATGTGTTAGTTCTACTAAGGATCTGGATGCCAAATTTACCCGTGTGCTGTTAAATAACACACTGTAGAAACAGTATTGCTAGCTCATAATTATACACTTCATAACTTGACAGAACAGGAGAAAGTACCCTGTTTCTCAGTATCTCTGAGAAAGTGTTAAGGATCATAGTGGCCAAAGACCTGTACATCTCTGTATAATATTCTGCAACTATGCTGTAGTTAAAAAAATATGCTGTAAACCTTGGCATTATCAAATGAGTGACTACGGAGTAGGAATCTGGGAATGGGGAAAGGAAGGAAGGAGGAAGGAGGATCCGGGGAACTACAGGCCAGTCAGTCTGACCTCGGTGCCTGGGAAGGTCATGGAACAGATCCTCCTCAGTGCCATTACACGGCACATGCAGGAGAACAGGGTGATCAGGCCCAGTCGGCATGGGTTTGTGAAGGGCAGGTCATGCCTATCAAACCTAATATCCTTCTATGATAAGGTGACCCACTTAGTGGATGAGGGAAAAGCTGTGGATGTTATCTACCTGGATTTTTGCAAAGCTTTTGACACCGTTTCCCACAGCATTCTCCTGGAGAAACTGGCTGCTCATGGCCTGGACAGGTGTACTCTTCGCTGGGTAAAAAACTGGCTGGATGGCCGTGCCCAGAGAGTGGTGGTAAATGGAGTTAAATCCAGTTGGTGTCCGGTCACAAGTGGTGTCCCCCAGGGTTCGGTGCTGGGGCCGGTTCTCTTTAATATCTTTATCAATGATCTGGATGAAGGGATTGAATGCACCCTCAGTAAGTTCGCAGATGACACTAAACTGGGCGGGCGTGTTGATCTGCTTGAGGGTAGGTTAGCTCTGCAGAGGGATCTGGACAGGCTGGACCGATGGGCTGTGACCAATGGTATGAGGTTCAACAAGGCCAAGTGCCGGGTCCTGCACTTGGGTCACAACAACCCCATGCAGTGCTACAGGATTGGGGCAGAATGGCTTGAAAGCAGCTCGACAGAAAAGGACTTGGGAGTGTTGGTTGACAGCCGGCTGAATATGAGCCAGCAGTGTGCCCAGGTGGCCAAGAAGGCCAACAGCATCCTAGCCTGTATCAGGAATAGTGTGGTGAGCCGGACTAGGGAAGTGATCATCCCCCTGTACTCGGCACTGGTGAGGCCCCACCTCGAGTACTGCGTTCAGTTTTGGGCCCCTCGCTACAGGAGGGACATTGAGGTGTTGGAGCGTGTCCAGAGAAGGGCTACAAAGCTGGTGAGGGGCCTGGAGGACAAACCTTATGAGGAACGACTGAGGGAGCTGGGGTTGTTTAGCCTGGAGAAGAGGAGGCTGAGGGGAGACCTTATCACCCTCTACAACTACCTGAAAGGAGGTTGTAGAGAGATGGGGGCTGACCTCTTCTCCCTGGTGACAAGTGATAGGACGAGGGGAAACGGGTTCAAGTTACGTCAGGGGAGGTTTAGATTAGATATTAGGAGACATTTTTTCACTGAAAGGGTTATTAAACATTGGAATAGGCTGCCCAGGGAGGTGGTGGATTCACCATCTCTGGAGGTGTTTAAAAAAAGGGTAGATGGGGCACTGAGGGACATGGTTTAGAAGTGGCTCTTGTCAGGGTAGGCTAAAGGTTGGACTCGATGATCTTAAAGGTCCCTTCCAACCTCAACAATTCTATGATTCTATGATTCTATGAAAGGGCTTTTACTTTTTTGCCATATACCATGCATATATGGACTGCTAATATACTGTGAGTATATGCACTGCGTTTTCAAGGTATCCTGCTTACTGTTACACAGAAATACAGAAAGGTTCGGGTTGGAAGGAACCTTAAAGATCATCTAGTTTCAACCCCCCTGCCATGGGCAGGGACACCTCCCACTAGACCAGGCTGCTCAAAGCCTCATCCAGCCTGGCCTTGAACACTTCCACGGATGGAGCATCGGCAACTTCCCTGGGCAACCTGTTCCAGTGCCTCACCACCCTCACAGTAAACAATTTCTTTCTGATATCCAATCTAAATCTACCCTCTTTCAGTTTGAGGCCATTACCCCATGTCCTATCATTACACTTCCTGATGAAAAGTCTCTCCCCATCGTTCCTGTAGGCCCCCTTTAAGTACTGGAAGGCTGCTATAAGGTCTCCTCGGAGCCTTCTCTTCTCCAGGCTCCTTACAGAAAGCAACTCCAGAAGTGCAGCCAAGCACTGTGCTCCAAATTTGGCACATCAGACATTGCATGATTGTGCATATCTTGTGGAATAGATCTGGGCAAGGAAAAAAGCATACCTTGCTCTTTACAACCTGAGAAGTAGCTTTTTCAGAGAAGTATAGCTAAAAAGTAGGCCTACCCAGCATATGAAAAGAAGACTGAGAAATTACTGGACTACTGCTTATGTATTCCTTAGAAGAAAAATAGTAATTAATAAAGGTCTCTTTAGTTTAACAGAGAAAGGAAAATTAAGCGAAAATCAATGGAAGCTGAAGCCAGGCAAATTCAATTTGGGCATAAGGCACAAATATCAAGGAGTGAGGGTAATTAACCACTGGAAAAAGATTATTTCAGTCCAGTTAAATACAATACATTTTTAGTCAGACACAGTTATTGACTTCGATGAAATCTTGATTTTGGGATGACTGCATAAAATGCAGAAATGTGATCTATACACAGCAGGAAAGAGAAGCTGATCAGATGGCCCTAGTTAACCTTTTATGTAATGATTTCATCTTTCAGTAATCTCACCTGATAACTGATTTTATCTGACCATTATCCACTGCTAAAATGAAAAACTTTGTAACAGAAGCACAGAATGTTTTTGGTCCATTTTACTTTGTTTTTATTCTGTTTAGATCTTAAAACTCTCTCTGGTAGGCTTCATGGAAATATATTCAGAAGGAGTTCACAATAACACTTGTGGAAAAAATCCTTGATAATTGTTAGTTGCTTCTTTACAAAATCTATTTCCCCACTCAGGAGGGATTTATAATTCAGCTGATATAAATTTTGTAATGATTTTGATTTTAAATAGCTTAAATTGCTTTCCTTGGTTTTAGCATCAGGACAGTCAACATATTTTGCACCATATTCCATCTTTAATATGTCATTGTTTACAGCTTTCATTTCATAAGTACATACCTTCTTTAAATTAATTTAGATTCTCTGATGTTTACAGAACTACATCTTTTCAGACAGTGATCTTCAGTTCATCCAGAAGGGAAGAAGAAAACAGACGCTGGCCATACAAGCTTCCCTGCACTACGTTTGCCAATAGAATAGATTAGGACATGTGAGAACTTAAGAAAATATACTCGATAGTCAGTTTAAGAGTCAGGTTTATGAGATTAAACTCACTACTATCCTTGTTTTCACCTTAGTTAACGTTGTTTCTGCTTCACTGATGCTGTACAATTTGGAACACTATTGCGAGGATACACGCACACAGATTTACTGAGCCAAACTCTTGATGACCACTGGGAGAAATCAGCTTGTGTCCTCTTCTGAAATGGTTATCTGAATTAAAGCAGACAATTATTTAGAGACCTACAGACACTAAGTTTCTTAGTAGTAATTAATCCTTTAAAACTCTAAGGAAGTCACAATAACAAGTAATTTGAAACATAATTTGACCAACACGCATTTTAATAATCATTTTCTCTCATGTAAATGGATAATGGTAGCTCCTATTTTATTACTTGTAATCAATAGATATTGTTTATATCAATTTTAAAGGTTTGCCATATTCATAGGGCCTTGAAGGCTTTATTATTTATAATTTGATTTTTTTCAGAATTCAGAAATGGAAAGGAACAACCTAAGAGATTCTAATTTAATTTAATTAAACCAAATCTACGTTAGACAATTTTCTGAAATATTAAACACCCCTTTTCAATTCTACTTCCCTTTTGGGGCTGCTGAGCAAGTAACCTGGCAAAATGAACACAATCTGATCTGCATGATTGATGGTACCAAATATATTGATCAGAGTAATTTTTTTACAAGCTTTTCAGATATGAAGGCACCTTCAGTGTTTTTGAATGATTTACTTTCTGAGATTGTCTTTGCATACTTTTATGTTTACCTAGGCCAAAGCATGTATCACCTGAGGACCTTTTGTACAGCCCTAGAGAGAGAATTCCACTCCCTTGTTTTTACATTTCTGACCATATATCAAAAGAATTTATGTTACATATAGATCGCTTTTGAGACATCTCAATGTCAAAATTTCCTTATATTCATTCTATTATTTTTTTTAAAGTGACATTGGAACTCTGATCAGCTCCAAAGAAAAACTCAAAACTTTCCTTTTAGCCTTAGTGTTGTGCTGCAATATCTATATTCTATGATGCCTTTAAGAAATCAAATTACTACTTCAGGCAACAGTCAGAAAAACAGGGTGCACATGCCATTTTACTTTTATAAATTTACTTCACATGTTAAAGCCACTTTCTCTTCCTCATATTCCTAAAAGTAAGTTGTCTTTTATCATCACCATGTTACACTTAGGAAATTCTTGCCTTGAAGGAAATAATCCCTTCACTTTCTCTTATGAGTCAGTAACAAAGCTCAAATTAGAATTCACCATTCTGAGCTCTACACTCTAAACAATGCCATCTTGTTATTTCTTCTAACAGTGTTATGAAAAGATGAAGTGAGGCATAATATTTGAGGCTTTCTGTCATTTTCAGTCTGTTTTTAATCAGATCCACTGCCTGAATTTTATTCCATGATGTTCAAAATGTTGTTTTCACGTGGGTATTTTCATACCATTCCTTCTAATTCTTCCTGTAACATTCTGTTACTTTTTCATCTGAAATTTTGACAGGCATCAGATATTTCTGCACATTATCAGATCACCTTTCCATCATATCTTAACCAAGCTAGACTTATTTAGTTTTTAAAGCTTTTCTCCAAAAGTGAATTTTGGAAAAACTTTAATCAACTTTGTTATCCTTCTTTGCATCCTAATCAATTTGCTTATAGTTAAGTGAAACCAAATACGCACCACCGCACATGGTAGTCCATGGGTAGGAAAGAATGAAAGTTAAAGAAAGAAGGATACATCTTATGTAACAATGTGATTAATATAGAATCTGAACAGCAAATGTCCTATCCTGAGAGAGGATAGGAGACCAATTAAATGCTGATTTCATTGACTTCCATGTCAAAGTAGGCCAAAATTTGGTCTACTTTCAGGGGAAACGGATAGTATAGAGGCTACCTCTATGCGGATACAGAAACCTGGCATTCATTGCTGCAGCCAGTTGTCCTTCAAGGAGCTAATTTAGCCATGAAGCCCTGCTCAGCAAGACAGTAAAGAACCATTTTAGCCAGTCGAGAACTATTAATTCATCTAGTAGAGCCTCTCAGGTTGTGAATGGGGGAAAAAAGAAAAAGGAAAAAGAAAAAAAATTTCATTTTCTACTCTGCTTAAGGAAATGATATCTTCTAGGAGATAGACTCACAATCAACCTTTCAAGTATCTTGGAATAAATAAATAAATGAATCGCCTACATTTCTTCCTCCTGACAGGTGATTCCCTCTGCATGAAATGCTTTATGTACCTATTGAACAGAAAGAGTGGTCATAATGCTGAAGTCAAATTGCTGTGAACTATTCTGTGAACTAGAATATGGGTAACTTTATTAAGTACCTTTTTATTCTGAATTAAGCAGAATTAGTATAATATTTCGTGAAAATACTAGATGAAGACTAAAATTGAAGAGATAATACACTTCAGGGCTTAAAAAACCAAACCAAAACAAAAATCCTGTGTGCTCCAATTTTAAATCACACAATACTGTTGTGAGTGGACGTATTAGAATAGGGTATGTCATATTTGCTTCTGTTGCTTCCCTCTTTTTTCAGACAATAAATATTTTATTTATCTATCTAATGTGAAACAACTCTAACAGCAAAGAATTCCAAAAATTTACTGAAGCCTAAAGGTTATGGCACTGTTGAGAAGGCCTCACCCGTTGTCAGAGCAAGGCCTGGACAGAGTGTTCTCATTCTCTCCAAACCATTTATTTGTGTTAAGATCCTCAGGAATATAACACTATGCTAGCCCCATTCTCTGAAAACCCTTACGGATATTCCTCATACAACGGCACGTTCCTAAGCCCTTGTAATTGCCCTGGGAAATACTGAAACATTCACACATACAGAGTATTATAAGGGTGTAATAATGTAATTTGAAATGGAAGAAGCATTTTCAGAATAATCACTATTGTTTAGTGGGGCTTTTGGTTTTGTGTACAATATCTGCAACATTTTGCATCTGGGAGCTCTTAGGAGTTTAACAAATGGTAGATATTGTAGTGAGGAAAACAAACATCTCACAATGTATTACATCTCAATAGATAACTAGTAACAGTATTGCTCACATGCTGTTTCAAAGCACAGTGCTATCCTAGTAAACTTATCCATGTGCATTTTTTTTTTGCATCAGTTTGTTTTTGCTAAGGAACGTAGTCTAGATATTTCCAGGAGCTTAATATCAGTTTGTTTGCCAAATAAGATCCCATCTTTCTTGGTTATGTTTATGAGAACACATCTTCACATTAAATTGGAAACAAATGAGTCTGTTGCCATTCCTCTCTGGAGCACACATACTCCTGATGCACAGATTTAACATAGGCTTAAGGGAAGAATGATTTGTGAGAGTCTCTTGTTAAAATATTGGCAGCACATCACTGAGGATTTCCCCCAGCAAAGGAAACAGATTATACCTCTGTGAGCTGAATGCAAAACTACATGGGGTTTCTTTGTGTTTGTTTGTAAAATGACATACACAAACAGCAAGGAAAACATAATTAGAAATAGTCAAACTGGTTAATGACAAAATATGGAAAAATCCCAAAGTCAGGATATTTGCTTTGCAGCAAGAAGATGTCAGTGAAGTATAAACAAACTTCTCACACAAACTAGAAAGATGCTTAATTTCTGCATACTTATACCAGACTCAAAAGAAAGATTAAACATTATTGGTTAAAATTGCATGCAGATAAATTCTGATGTTTATTAGTGGCTAATTAAGTCACTTAAACTAGTTAGTTACTAGCACCATTTTAGATGATCTGAGGTTCTCACCTGTCTTCTGTCAGCCTCTCTAGCAGCATAAAGGCAAGCACGAATTTACATAAATACTGTCTCAAGTTTGTCCCAAGTAAATGTCTGAAATACCCTAAGCATAGCAAATAGTACCAAACCTATGTTTAGGCAATCATGTCCTTAATTTCTGTATTCTGATTTGTACCTGCAGTGCTGAATTGCCTATTTTAATCTCTTCTCAGACTATTAATGAAAAAAAAACCCTGACTAATAGAAACTGTACAGGAGAACCTTAAGTACAACCTTGCAGTTATATGTGCCCATGAAATTTGTGTAATATCAGTAAAAGCATCTGCAGTTTCTAGATACCAGTTTAGAATGACTGTTAACGTCCTTTAATGATCAGCTTTAATATAGCTGAGGTTTTTGCTCTTTTTTTTTTCATCTGCAGTCTTACAAAATTGTTTTTTCCACTACGTTTGTTCTAAAGCATTATATCCCCAGGACACTTAGTCAGAAATATATAGAAAAACCATGAAATTAATATTATCTATTAAAACATATGCATGCAAATATGTCCTGTGCTATCAATAAATATCCACCTAGGTACTTAAAGAAGTACAGGAAAGAAAGAGATAAAATAAAATTGAAAAATATACATAAATATAAAATGAATATTGAAATTCATTGGCTTAACTAGTATGTTTTTTCTACATGTATTAAAACTAACAGAAGAAGCAGGCCAAGTGTATACTGCTGCATATTGCTAGATGTGGGGATATCCAATTTGGTACTCAGGTCTCAGTGCCCCTGATGTGTGTGATACTTATGAGTTTTCTTACACTTGCATTCCCCGCTGGCACATGCCAACCTAGTCCTTTGTTGAAGAATATCTGTTGGATTTAATCTTCATTAGTAAACCTTTATGACGTCTGAGCTCAAACATAAAAGCCCAGGCACCTTGGTTCATAGTATGAGTGCCCCTGTATGGTGTTAAACAACTGGAGTATACTCTCAAGTATTTAAACACCATAAGCTTTTATGGTCTACGAAGTATTTATCTATGTGTAGGCTTGGTGGTCACATCATTGATGTAAATTGTCACTGTTCTGCAGAATTCAAGCAGCTCTGACTACAAAGGATGCCATTCTTTGTTTCTCTTAATATTCACCCATAGGTAGTCTAAAAGAACACATGGTAACATCGCTTCGCTTAACATCATCCATTCATAAGCAGATATTATTAAGTAATAGAGTCACTACAGAGATTGTTTGCAGCTGTTTACAGCTGCTTTGCCCACTTTTAGATTAAAATAAAATGTTAATGGGATAGAAGAATGACCTCTAGAGTGAATTGTTATGGAAGGAAAACATATTGAGATTTACAGTATAAAAGTTTCAAGTTTTGCAGTTTTTCAACTGTTAGCATCCCATTTTGTTCACAATTACTTCATAATTGTGGACATACACACCTTTTTAGCCTTGGTGTTATGCCTGTTTTTATCATCAAAAGCCCCTTCATTATGAAGTAAAAAAAAAATGAAATTCTTAGTTTTGCTCAATATGGCTTTTCTGACACAAGCTCTAATACCCAAAGGCCTGTAAGATGGGAATATGAAAGCAGGCTGCAACAGAACTACTGAAGAGACAGAAGCAAATGAAAAGCTTCTACAGTTTGTCTGTGCAGTATGACTGTTGTTATTGCTAAGTATGAACCCTACAGGAGCTATTTCAAGCAGGGGACTGGAAATAGCATACAGGCACTTTTACCTCTAGGTCATTGTTTCAAGTCTAGCTCAGATTAATAATGTCCAAAATGTGTTATATCATCTGCTGGCTCTGGAAGGATTTATGCCAAACAATTTGGCAATTCCAGAGAAATACTGATGGACTTCAAACTCTCAACTTCATATCAAATAAAAGCTTAGTTGCAAGGCCAACCAGGCAGTGACTAGTGCCAGCGATTAGTGGTGTGCCCCCAGGGGTAAATACTGGGTCCAGTCCTTTTTAACATCTTTAATGATCTGGATGACGGGGCAGAGTTCACCCTCAGCAATTTTGCTAAGGCCACCAAACTGGGAGGATCCACTGATACACCAGGGGGTCATGCAACCATCCAGAGTGATCCCAACAGTCTGGAAAAATGGGTTGATGGAAACCTCATGAAATTCAACAGGGAGCAATGCAAAGTCCTGCACCATAAGAGGAACAACTCCAGGCACCAGTATATGCTGAGGGCCACCAAGCTGGAAAACAGCTTGGCAGAGAAAGACCTGGGGGTTGTGGTGGACACCAATTTGAACAGGGACCAGCCATGAGCCCTTGCTGCAAAGGAGGTTAATGATGTCCTGGGCAGCATTAGGCAACGCATTGCCAGCAGGTCAAAGGAGGTGATCCTTCCTCTCTACTCAGCCTTGGTGTGGTCAGACCTGGAGTACTGTGTCCAGTTCTGGGCTACTCAGCACAAGAGAAACATGGGTATACTGGAGAGTCCAGCAAAGGGCCACAAGGGTGATGAAGGGACTGGAAGATCTCTTCTACAAAGAAAGGCTGCGAGACCTGTGACTGTTCAGCCTGGAGAAGAGAAGGCTCATCGAGGATCTTATTAATATAGAGAAATACCTGAAGGGAGGGTGTAAAGAGGATGGGGCCAGGCTCTTTCCAGTGGTGCCCAGTGACAGAATAAGACATAATGGGTACAACCTGAAAAAAGGGAGGTTTCATCTGAACATCAGGAAATATGTTTTTACTCTGAGGGTGACCAAGCACTGGCACAAGTTGCCCAGGTATGTTGTGGAATCTCCCTCCTTGGAGATACTTAAAAGCTGTCTGGACATGGTCCTAGGCAACTGGCTTTAGGTGGCTTTGCTTGGTCAGGGGAGTTGAACCAGATGACCTTTGTCATTCTGTACTCAATTTGAGGACCAAATGACAGGGTAATAGGAGTGGAATCCAGTTTGCCTGTATTTAGGTCTTCACAAAGAAGTTATATGTATGTAAGGTGCATGTGGTGATCCAGTGTTGATTAAGATAAGTAGCTTTCTAGACTCCACTGACTTTAACAATTAGGGACAGGAATCAGCTGCTGAAGCACAGACATCTAGTGCTATTTTCCACGATGTAGGTAACCCCATTGACATCCATCTGCTGGTCCAGAAGTCTGCAAGTCTCCTGTAGTTCTTGTGTCGCATTTGACAGGTCCATGCTGATGTCCTGGATACTGTTAGAAGAGTAAAATGGCATGAGACACGAATGTGTAAACAATTCAATACAGCCCCTTTTTTTCCATCAACTGTAATGGGAGTTTTGACACCTACGTACAGACATGTAACAGCCAAACGCGTACAGTCTGGAGCTTCATCCTGTACTATGTGTGACAGTAAGGCTTGAAGCAGCACTCAAATATGTATGACATATATTCATAACTGATTTCCTTATATCAGAATTGCATGTACTTATCTAAATTATTCAGATAAAATAGCCATTGGGGGAGGGAGAACCAAAGTTTAAAATGCTATTGATTTATTGTCACTATTGATTTATCGACACTACTGATTTATCTGATGAAACCGACTAAATTTAGTACCTGAATTAAGTTTATCTAGGTAAAAATGTCTACAAACAGCTAAGAACATCCGTTTCAAAGTGTTATGTAGATTTTAATGGGTGCTGCTCTTTTTTTTTTTCTTTTTAAACTAGCCTGGAGGAAAATTTAAACCTTTAGCACATGTGCAGTGTGGGAAGCACATGGTCCAGTGTGCATGCATATTCAATATATTCTTTCTTATGGTCCTGGGTATGTGAAAATGCCTATGATGTTCAGCTTTATTCTAACAAAAGCTAAGAGACACAGAGATTGGACACTGCTGACTGGACATCTTTTATTTTATTTGGACATCCACAATTTTATTTGGACATCTCTAGCTTAAACAACATGAGGCCTGATATGGCTATTGAAAGCCCTCTGATCTTAACTGAAAAGGTGCTGAAGAACATAGTGAGAAGCAAATATGTAATAGTTTAATAGAAAGGAGAAGGTCATCTAGTGCATACCTGAAAAAAAGCAGACAGGAAGGTGGAAAAGCTTAAAAAACAGCTCAGGCTTAGGGCCTTGCTCATACTGCTGAGAAGAATACTCATCTCCACTAGCAGAACTGTAAAGTGACAGTACAAGTTTAGAAAATCCAGCCTTCCTTGTTCTGCATTCACTTATACTTTAAACAGAATGATGTGTCTCTCCTCCCAGTACAGGTCAGCATCTCCGTAAGGAGCAGAGAGCATCAGAGGCTCCTCATGGGGTCTGGTGGGGCAAGGCCCATCCCACTGACCTAGTCAGGGAGCAGGGCAGTCCCAGAGACTGTTCACGTTCAACAAAGAGTCAGGATCAACAGGTACTGATGGCCCCAGGCTGAGATGAAAAGGGGTATTGGGCCTCGGGAAGGGTTGGAATGAGATCCCAGGCTAGGCTGGTTGGGTCCAGTAAGGCCTGTTAGTGCCCTGAGTAGGTCCCTGATAGTCTTTGCCTTTACCCTGAACACCTTGTAAGTAGTCAAGTTGTATGTAAATCTACATACTTTGAGTCATAAGTAAACCTAATTTTTAACTACCTAGTGCTTATAGGTATCTTTTGCTTATCAGGAGGTCATCAACCAGTGGCACTATCTTACAGCATGAAGAAGTATTATTCTCCACCTTCCAAAGAAAAAGAGAACTTGATAAGTGCATATACTGTCTAATATAGCCAAATAGCACACTTTTCCAAGCTGGTTTTCCGTTCCTCCTTCTGGATTCTCCTCGTCTTCCCAAAAATTAAAATAGCCAATAGCATTTTGTTTAGATTGATGAATTCCAGGATCTGCGGAAAAATAATGAAGCACTGATAAAGATCAAAGTTACTTGCCTCTCTGATTTATTCATGATCTCCTTGGAGTAGCTACAGTTAAGTCTAAGCCTTTGGACATAATTCTTCCTGATGAAACAAGTGCTTTCCCCCTAGACCAAGATACAAAACTTCAGTCCTCTTACAACTGCTTTAGTTACTTTTTATAGCTTAATATTTGTAATACACATACAGATATACTGTCTGCTTCTCAGAGTTAATCAGCGACCAGCCAACTTCCCAAATAACACAGACATTGTTTGGGATAATCCACAAGCAAAAAAAAAAAAATAGCCTAAAGCAATAAATAGATTTGCGTATATTTTAGAGTTAATACCTATTTACAATGTAGGAAATTGGCAGATTAAGTTCACAAGTCACTTAAGAGATCTAGAATGATGGTCTATGTAAGTGCTTAGCTGTGTCTTTAGATTGTTTTCTTCCTGTCTTTCTTAATTTTTGAATCAGATGAAAATAGTCTTCTTTTTCAGTAATCTGTAAAAAGATGCATACTGTTTTACCAGTAGTAGAATTTGCATCAAGTACCCTTTTTCACATCACTGAAACTCCAGTTTTGTTTCCAGTGCTTAGTTAGGAATGCAGTAACTATCATCCCCTGGAAAACATCTGTATCATACTGTATAATTCAGTATATTCCAATGCTGCATTTCTCAAATGTGCCATGTGTCCATAGCATCCATTGAACCTGACTGCAACAGTCCATAAATATTCTATGCTTTCAGAGTATAACATCTGGCACACTTGTTATTAGCCTTTCACTCCACATTTTATTTATATTATAATTTCGCTAATGGTTTTTCAGTTCAGACATGATGCCCTGTGTCAAAGTACATCTCATTAGTATTCGCAAACTGTAGACTGATACAATAATCGTGTCAAAGACTTGCTTATCATCATCTCTATAATACTGAGGACCATAACAAATATTACAATTGTCGCAGTGTTCTGTATTATTAATGCTAACAGCTGCAAGTGTTACATGTTGCAGTAGCCTGAGATGAGATTTACCATATTTTGGCATATGACTAGTTAACCTAAGTTCAGAATTGGTACATTTCTTATAAAAAGTGCTAAACTACTGTTAAGCAGTTAGAAAAGGGAAAGTTAGATTTCTTTTAACTCCATCTGGTACATACTGAGACACCAAATTGTTAATAAAACACTGGATCTGCCTAAGTGTTTCTATAAAGTAGAAAGTGAAAAAAATTCTGGGAAGAAAAAGAAGTAATGAATTATATACTGTGATAATTTCAAAAAACAGAACAGAGAAGACATCAGGAAGACACAGAAATAATATTAGAGGATGGTATTACAATAACATAATATATTTTACTGGAAGTATGTCTGATGATTCTCACAACTAGAATTCCAATATATTATAGAGAGCACTGTGTATATACAGCAAAAGTTAGCTGGAGACAGAATTCTTATTGGGATTTTAAATAACCCAATATTGTTGAGCAGATGTAATTTACTCCATACTTTAAAGAAAAAGGTAAAAGAAAAGAAAACCAAAACAAAACCAACCAAAAATAGGTGCCTGGTTCCTTTAAGCCATTTGGAAACGGCAGACCTACATATCAGAGAACTACACAAATCCTTATTAACATATGTAATGGTTCAGTTTTTAGGTAAAGTTGCAAGGAATTAAAAACAAAGATGAAATGACAGATGGTATATGACTAGAGACCTGCAGGAATGAAAATTTCCTGGACCAAATCTCAAGGTACTTAGAATCACAAGATACCATTTATAGAGGGATTATCTCTCAGAAACCAAAGACAGCCAACCGTGCACCAACTAGAGGAGAAGCCATCCTTGACCTACTTGCAAATAGAGAGGAACTCATTGAAAATGTGAGAAAGATTCAAATGTGGAACCAGACACAATGAGCTAGCTGAATCTAGAGAAATAATTAATGAATTCACATTAACACAATGGTAGAAGGGTGCCGGATTTTAAGAAAGAAAATTAGTCTCAAATCCACAACAACTGGGGAGCCAGGCAAATTTCTGGACAGGTTCCCAGGACAGTGAGGGTGAGAGAAGCTTCCCAGGACAATTCACATTAAATCATTGGAGCCAGTAAGTGAGAAACTCCCGTAGCTGATCTGCATGAGTTTATGCAGTTTTCAGTGTCCATGGTCCCACTTATCAACTGCTCCTATTTGCTCCTTTTCCTGCTCAGCTCCTTTTCATATTCAGTGTCCCTCCCATATATCTGTGTAGCAGAACCACATAGATCCTAATGCCAGGCGTTTCATTAGAATATATAACAATAGTAACAATTTAGGCCTCACCATCCAGAGAGCAGCAAACAGAGAGAAACAGTAAGCCTAGGTTTACAGAATTTAAACTCCTCTAAAGAATGAAGTTTTCTAAGACAGAGTAATAATAATGACAGAAGCATTCTGACCTATAATGCAATTATTTCATGAACTGCTGTGGATGTGATGTATATGGAAGCTAGGAAAATGTTTGACAACAGAATGAATGCTTTCTTCCAAAATACTTTTGAATGAATGAAATATTAATTTCATTGTTTGCACTGTAAAATGAATAAAAGTGCAAATTTAGAGAGCTTCTGCTCTACTCTGACTCTTTTTTCACAGATGAAAGGGTCACCAGAAACACTATAGCTCAGAAGAGTCACTTGGTTTTTCAGTCACTCTCCTCTTCGTCTTCTTCTGATTGCTTGTTGCACACATCTCCAGAATAATGGTTTGCACTGCTGAGATAAGATCTGTAAGTTTAGCATTATAGCACTTCCCAATCTCTCAGGTATCGTGACTCTTGACTGAGGATTCTGCACCCTACAGAACTGGGCAATACTCTTGCTTTGGACCGTGAGTTTTGAAATCATTGTTAACATTAGACCAACACCATAGCATGCATGAAGACTTACGAACATTTGCTCCTTTTCAAATCTTAATGAGGTGATTATGTTCAAAGACAAAAATTGGCAGGGGGGCAATAGACTATGCCTGACTGCCTGTATTTTAGTTCAGTTCCAAGCACCTTTTCTATTTAGTTCAGCTGAAAAGTTGACTAGATAAAGTGTGTCTTATTTTGGGATTGCTCTTTCAGCTAGGATGCAATCCTAAAACAAGACTTGTCCTCAGGTTTTCCTTCTCTTAAGTAGATGCTGGTCATCTAAGGTTTATTGTTATGTACTTCTTTTCTCCTGAGGTTACAGTCATGCACATACCTTCCTCCAAGGTTTTCCTGTAATCCATGAACTCGATACATAATCACAATAGTATCTTTTAATACTTCTCTCAGAGAATGGTTAACGTGCCAAGGTATATTAGGAACACTGATGTCTTGTGGGTCTTACTAGACCTTCTTGTTTCCTGGAAACTAGCAGACATTCTATTTATGAAGAGTGAAAACAATGGTTGGACAAATGGTTGCACAGTATCCCTGACTAAAAACATAGTTTTCCCAGCAAATGAAATCCTTCAGTTTTGTAGAGTAAATTTATGCATAATTCTTTATAACATAAAAGTTGAAAACCACATCTCAAAGAATCAAAAAAAAAATAAAATGTCTGAAGGGACTTGGAGATAAATTAAATCAATATATTAGAAGTGCTGAGGCCCATTCTCTGATTCACATCATCTGATTCTTAGCAGCTGGTATCCATACTATTAAATTCTTATACACTCCAGAGAAAGTATGGACTCCCTGAATTTCTCTATTGGGAATGGTTCATGACCCATGCTAACTCTCAAGCACTTAATATGAATTGTTTGGGAGACTGCAGGTGAGGAAAAAAAAAAAGCTAGGAAATAATTAAAGCAATTTAAAGCATTTAGCAATATGTGTATATGAAAAATAGAGTTACAATGCTCAGGAATGCCCTTGGTACCCCATAGTGGAGACCACACAATCCTCTAGCAAACTATTGCTTATACAGAAAAAGAGAGTGCAGCTTTTTGTAATTCTTGATACACCAGACATCACATCTGCCAGATACATTTGGGGACCACAGGACGTTTGGAGGGAGCGCCTTCTATATTTGACTTACTGAGATTGAGAGACATAGTCACTGTGGTATCAAAGAATTGTAAAATTATTATTGCAGAGGCATGATTTCTTTTGGAAGACAAGATGAACTGCAGTTTTACAGCTTCCTGCTGAAGATCTTCCACCTCATCAAGCAGATTGCAGGAAGACCAATAGCTGTGTAGATTGTCTAATGTAGAACTAGGGTCCAAAAAGCTACAGCACTTTTAATCTCATATTAAATAACTGAATGGAAAACTAGGGTTGTGGCTGTATTCATAGCAGTATACAGAAGGCTAGTGGTAGAGAAGATTTGGCGTTACAGATTTAAATCATGCTACAAAGGGCAGAAAAGCAAAATTTTCAAATTTTGATAGATTGAAAAAGTTTATTATTAAAAATAAACAAGTGTTATACAGAAAACATTTGGCAGTGAAAGAATAAAATACCTCATGACTGAAAGTGTGGAAATAAAGGAAAATCAAAATGTACGTTGTTTGGATAATAGTTTGTACTGTTAATTCCCAGACAATATCTGTAAGTTTAGCATTACACCACTTTGAAGAGGATCCAAAAGGAAAAACTTCAGATATTGTCATATTCTGTGCAGCAGAACTTTCTCTCTGAGAGAATCTGCTGTCACTGTACTGTAGTACATTCTAGGTTTTACAATATTACAGGAAGTTCAGAAAAAAAGGAACAGAAGTATCAGTAAAGATGAATTAAGAAGTATAAAGAACTTAAAATGTGTAGAAAAGTGAAACTCTAAGAGCACACAAGTATGTTACAGTGTGTATTGCAGTGTTTTATAGCTCTGTTTGTGCTGTAATTACCACCCTGAGTTTAATATTGATTGAAATTTTTGGTTACCACAATGACTGTTGATTGCATTTGTCATTTTGCTTGATTGAGTAATAGATAATTAGACTTCAGGAAAAACATTTCTTGCAACAATATAAGGCTGTATAATGAAAACGGCTGATAAATATTTCACCATTATTTTCCTTCCTTCCTTTCCTTCCAATTTGGGTTGGTTTTGGTTTTTATTTCAAGTAAAAAAAAAAAAATCAGGTGAAAATTGGTTTATTTCTGCTTTTGTGAAAAATCTAGCAAATACTTCTACATATTTCTTATTTGGCTTTTCTTTTTTTCCTTCAAAAAAAACCCCGTCTCCTCAAATACCCAAAGTGAGAACAAATCCCTAAACAGTTCATCTGCTGGATAATAATATGAGAAAAGTCTGTTCAATGGAAGCTTTATACAATGTATGTATCTGTTAATTACAATTTCTGTTTAGTCAAAGAGGCATTTTTCCTCACATATGCAATCAAACAGAGATTTTCACAGAAAAAAAAAAAGTGCTATAGATGCAACTAAAACTGTGACTGTGATTATGAATAGAAATCAAGGAGAAAGAAAAGAATAATATTAGATGCAAATTTGAATAATAAAAAAAAAAGCTAGTCATTCACACTATAACAGACAACGTTTGTTAATAAATGTAGGAATTACAAATATTTTATACTTATACAAACACTTTTTACATACATGTATACTTAAGTAATCTGCATCATTTTATCAATTCCTAGCACAGCTATAACAGTTGTAAACTTTGTCCTCTGGCTAACATGAAACATCCAAAGCTGGAAGGTGGAAAGTTGTTCTTGTTAGCAGGAAAAATATTACATCAAGCATCACTCTTTTTGCAATAAGACTGTTACAGTGATGGAACAGTATTTTTTTCCTGCCTCCTATTTCTCATTTCCTTTCTGTGAATAAAGAACATGCTTAGGAACAAGGACTTACTTGGTTTGTTTTTTTATTTATTTGTTGGAGTTTTTTTCAGCTTATTATGACTGTAATAATATTATTAGAATCCTGAAAAAATCTGTATTCTAGCTCTTAAGGTGAACACGTAGTATAAATTCCAGCTGGTTTTGTGAGTATGGACAAATTACCATAACTTTTACTCTCAAGTTCTGTCTTACCCTCTCTGCCTTTTATTTTAAACACTTACTTTTGTACTTTCTCTCATTTTTGTACAAAGCTGGTAGACCATCCCCCCAGATACGTTCTTGATCTCTAATAAAACCCCTTTAGTTCACTTTGGCTACAGATGTCATTAATGATCCATCAGGCATAGCCAGTGCAGGAACCCTGAGACAGGGATTGTCCCTTATTATGTGGAATTGCTGGGAAGATTTTTTTAAATTATTATTATTATTATTTTTGTTGCACATTTCATACAATAAATAGAATTGAATAATTATCACAGTTTGCCATCTGTCCTAATTTAAGTATATTTCTATTAAAACAATGACTTAATAGAGATCCTGATACATACTGGTGATGATATAAACTAGCATTAGTAGACAAAATTAAATTTAAATCACATGAGAATCTGACCTTGATTCTGTGGGTGAGATTTAGTAATACTCTCCAGATGGTATATGCCACTCTAAGAACAGAACACAGCTGTAAACACAGTTTAATGTTTGTCATTAAACCAAATTCATTACTACTTTGCATACAAAAGCAACCAAAGTACTTACAGTAAACCAGTGAATCTGGCCCTCAAGCTTGCAAAGACAAGACCAAATCCCACTCCTCCATAAGTCATTGTATTTTTTTTTTCTTTTTCCCTTCATATCATTAATGGAGAGGGATTGGACATCCATTGCCTGTTACCAATTATTAACTTCCACACTGCATGATCAATAGTTTCATTTTCTCTGTGTCCTGCGTACATCTGAGCCTGGTAAGGGGTAGATAGGTTTTACCTATGATTGTACAATAAGCTCCTACTATCCAAAAAGAAGATCAGTGCTCATTTATGAAAGGAACAGGCATCGACTTTGTCACCTAATTATTCCATCTCAAAAGAATCATCTTAGATCTTCCAATGTTTTAGTGACTCAAAATACAGATATCTGAAGGTCTTTCTAGATCAGGATGATACAATTTACATGACTGTCCACCATCTGGTTGTATCTGACCCACCAGACCAGGGGATCAGAGGGCAGTTTCCCATCTACTTGATCTAGTTCAAGAGTTTCTAGTCCATGCTTCATTATAGCAGTTGACCACTACTCAACTGTTCTTGACACATCTTGATAAACATATGTACCAAAGATTTAATGTAACTTTTGCTCAAAGTAAATCTGGAAGCTCATTCCTGCAAAATTAGTGATGCTGACACCTCTCAATATCAACTTTGCAACAATTGCTTAGTGCCTTCAGAAGTCTTACAGTGCCATGAAAAAGGAATGAGATTACTTTGACTGGGCAATCTGAATGGCAAATGATGTTCCTGTAACAGAAAAATAGCTGTCAGAATGAGAAATCCAGTAGAATCATGTGTTCGATGGGTGGAGACATCTCAGTTCCAAAATTACTGGTGATGCTAGCAGAATTCTTCCTCAGGTACTCAATAATGGTCTTTGAAATTTTGCTTCTCAGAACTGTATGAGTCAGAAATCCATGTATTCAGTGCCATAATATTTTGTTAATTGTAGGGCAATGATGGCTATAGAAATGATGTATTACATTTTGATTTTCCAGGAAGTTAGTATGTTCACACTAGACTAAAACTAAACAAAATACAGTTAAATGCACTTTGGTTCCAGTCTTCAGCAAGAATGAAAACGCAAGGTATATGTCTTCGATCTTTTAAGAAAATGAGTACATTTAATACGCATGGGCTTGGGTGAGACTACAGATCATGTAACAGCTTACAGTATGTTTCAAAATGTACATTGCAAAATAGTGTTCATCACATTACCTCACCATCTATCTATATGGGAAAGCTCATTGTTATCTTAAACTTTCTAGAGGAAACAGTCTCTTCCCTTTATGCTCTAATTTTACTTGTTTCCTCTCCGTACACTGGAGATGAAAACAAATAATTTAAATTAACAAACTGACAATAAAAAAGGCCTGTTCTGAATGCTGCCCGCAGGTCTTTAAAATGATGAAAGCACTTTGCATTATAAGATTGCTCTAGTCTCTGAACATGAATCCCCGTTTGAAAGATTGAAAATCTCCCTGAAGTCTGAAGCACTTAAATAATTTAGATTAAATTTAAATTGTGTTACACTTTACAAGCCCAGAACCATAGTCACATCTTTACTGGGAAGCTTATAAAAATTTGAAATGCTCCAATAATTTTAAATCTTGTAGAAGCCTAGTACCTTCCAAATTAAAGTGCTAATAAAAAAATTAGCACTGAAATTTAAATCTCTATGTGCAGTGTAGAATGATTTAAAATTATTGAAGCCTTTCAATTTTTTATGAGGTCTCTACGTAGAAGTGAATCAAACGGCATTTTTAGTACAATGGAAATAAGTTAGTAAAGAAAACAAAGAAAAACTGTCATCAACATAGCAGTGTAGTATGAGGACTTTTCCAAGGTGCTAAAGAAAAGAAATTTGAAAGAACGACTGCATACTGAAAAGTGAAGAAGGTACAGTCTTCTGTTTAAAACATTTTAGTAGGACTCAGGAGATATTAATTTCATGTTCTGATTTTGTGCAAACTATTTAATTTCTCTGAATCTCCATTTCTTCCGTTCTTATTTAGATAGTAAATTCATTGGGTCAAGAACTTTCTTTTTGTGACTGATATTCAGCTGACTAAATGCGGATACCTACCATGTCCACATCCATATCGAAGCTAGTTATCCCAGTACTGCTTTATAGTGGAGAGAAACATATCTTTTTTAATGATTGTTCATATAATTGTAAACTCCTACAATAAGGTACAGATAGGAATCACTGCCTGAAGAAGCCTATTAGTCTCCATCATCAGTAAGAGGAGCCTAAAGTCACTGGTTTAGGTATCAAATGCAGTATCTAAAGTTGAGGGAAATGAAGCCAACTTGTTATTATCTTGTCTAATTCTTAAGACTTCCAGGTATTCCTGCAACACCTATAATTAATAGCTATAAAAATTTCAAATAGATAATATTAAACCATCTGAAATTACAAGTGTTAGGCAGTGACTAACTATAGAAACAGTGAATATGCAAACACCTCTCAGTAAGATGTTCACAGATACGTTCCTGCAGTGAAAAGAAGAAAGAAAATACATGGGTCATCTGTATGTAATTAGATGTTCACAGTAAAGACAACTAAAGAAAGAAACATATCGGGTATCTGTTGCACTTTACCTGTAAGTATGAATAATTTTCTTACAGAACTAATTATAGAACCTGAAGAAAATCCTGCCATTTCCAATGACCTGATTAAATCTGAGTTTTAGTGATAGATTGAGATTACTTTATTGGGCGATAAAATCCTTCTGACAGCTGAAGCAGGCTGCACTGCAGAGAACCATAAGTTTCCACTAAGCTGGTGCAAATGTCTGATATACGTGCAGATATACGTGCAGAAAGAATATCGCATGAGACCTGCAAAAACATATTCTAGCTTCTTGTTCCTTTCCGCAGAAAATCCAGTCTCCTCACATTGATCTACAGTGGTCTGTATACAGTTTTGCTTCTGGCCACCTGAGGGACTAGTTTCTGGTTACTTTATTACAGATTCATCCAACAGTAGCTGTAGCACTTTTGCTAGATGTTGCTAGGTTAAAAAGTCTAGGGGCTGAATTTTCAAGTGGTGGTGTTTTTTTTTCCTGTCAACAACTTAGGTGTGTCAGTTACTGTAAGTGTGACTTTATACTCCTTACAGAGTAAAGCTAATTTTTAAATATGTTTGGGTACTGAGAACTGTTATTATTCGCTTGTCTTTATATTGCAAATTAAGTATAGGTATCCGAATGTATTTGAGGTGAAAACAAGCAAAGAAACAAAAAGACTTAAGAAATTTATAATTAACCCCATACACAATGATCTTATGCGTGAGAGACATGGGGAGTGGGTAAATTACTTTTTACCAAATTAGCAGTAGGGGAAATGCATTTTCTCTCGGCTATTACCATTTCTTCCCTTCTAGTGAAGATTAAAATGTCTAAGGACAAAAGCCAAAAAATTTACATGAAATGTTTGTTCATTGAAATGATAATTTCTAAAATTTTTTAAAGAATACAATGTGTGATTTTTTTCCCCATAGTAATAGAATTCAAAGGTTAATTATTATAAACATAAGTTCTTGATATAAAGAATACTTACACGACAAAGTACTGAAAATGCAACAAATGAAAATGCAGAAAGAGGGTTTTGAAAGTTGTTGCTTCACATATGTTCTTGTAATGGAAGAATACTAGCACAGGATTCAACAGAGACAAAGCCAATTGTCTATATTTTTTGTCAAGTAATGGAATGCTTGACTGCTAGAAGAGTCTCAATAACATTCAATTATTTTTTTTTTTTACTTTCTATGGATTGATTATCTGTTTGGGTGCACCAGAAAGTGTATAACTTTGGCTTAGCAGGTTTACCTATGTCAAATCTTTTTTAGACTAATTTGGTATTGAGAAGGAAATTATTTTCTACCTAACATGTTGGATGCCCTAACTGTGTTCTTATTTTTCAGTAGTTATAGATGGCCTGAAAAATGAATGCGTCAGAATATCATTTAGTTTATTCCATCCCTGTGTATCCAACTGAGAGGTCAGAGATACTCATTTAAATCCTCTGAATCTGCTGCAACTTGAATGGGTAGTAAATGACTGTAAGAAAAGAGTGGAGATTCTACCTTCATCTCTGTTGAAATAATTCATATTCAAAAAATACTGTCTGAGAAACTTTGAACCTAGTTTGCAAGTGCTTAAATGTAAGGCAACCGTAAGATGCCCTTTCACAGCAGAACTTTATCATCCTGGAACCAGATCTACAGAGGTAGAGAGTTGTGTAATTCTTCGTATCCTGTTGCTTGCACAAGAGGAATTAAACATCTCAATGCCATTGTTGATAGATGACCTTAGATAATGATCAGAGGGATAGAACACCTCTCCTATGAGCACAGGCTGAGAGAGTTGGGGTTGTTCAGCCTGGAGAAGAGAAGGCTCCGGGGAGACCTTATTGCAGGCTTTTAGTACTTAAAGGGGGCTTATAAGAAAGATGAGGACAGACTTTTGAGTAGGGCCTGTTGTGATAGGACCAGGAGGTAATGGTTTTAAAGTAAAAGAGGGTAGATTTAGATTGGATATTAGGAAGAAATTCTTTACTGTGAGGGTGGTGAGGCACTGGAACAGGTTGCCCAGAGAGGTGGTAGATGCAAGGTCAGGTTGGATGGGGCTCTGGGCTGCTCATTGAAGGGAAGGTTGGACTGGACAACCTTTAAAGGTCCCTTCCAAACCAAACTATTCTATGATTATGCCATTAGCATCTGTGGAATGTTATGAACTGCAAAGAAGTTACTCAGAATTAATTTAAGAATTTACCTTTTATTCTTACATATATAACAGCACAGTTAGAAATATAATGCATCCAGGATTTTTCATTGCTCTAACCTTGTGTGTTAACCCCATAGGCTAATCTGAGTAACTTTCCACCAGGTTAGTCTAATCAAGACAGGTTACTAAAGAAGTCACACAGCACATAGAAAAGCTTTAACAAAATTTATCATTTGTCTTTGTGTTACATATTCCTATGTTGTATTTTTTATATGTCTTTTTTACAGAATAAATGAATGGCTCCTAGTGAGTTATGAGATAATTTGTCTAATATTTAATGGAAATCAAAAGAACTCTTGTGAGTTTTGAACTGATATGACCATTACACTGGCAGACTGAAGTACAATGTAGATATCTTTCAATTAGCTTGAACCTAGGTAGGGACAAAGAAAGTTTTAATTGGCTCACTTATTGGTGACTTAAAATTGCTGGCAGTTCCTTTCTGTTTTGTAATTCAGAATGATGATGAATATTTTTTTCCTTAAACAGAACTTCTCAGTAAAGGAAGTTTAGTTTGTGATGATGTTGTTGTTGTTGTTATTATTACTATTATTAAAACCTCACTTGGAAAATCCAGTCCAAGTGACAGCCACATTTGAGCCTCTAATTCAGGGCTGGGCAATTAGCCAACATCTGTATCTGTATTTCCATGAAAAGTTTTAGTATATTGATAGATTACAAAAGAAGCAAAGCTGACGTCCAGTATTATAGTTGTAAAACTGAGATTAAATATTCCCTATTTTGGCAATAGAAACTTTGTGCTCATAAATATAAGAAATGTTGATATTATGTATCATTCCTGTTATGGGATCTTATAAATCACCATCACCTTCAGCAGCTCCAGAGTACGGGGATTCTTCCTGCCTGGACACTGGAGACCAGACCCATGTACCTGAGGGTGTTTGTTCCAGGATGTCAAAGGTAGCTGCTGGTTCCCCATATGCACCACACAAATACAGACACACACACATGGAGAGGACACTGACACAGACAGCCACAGACAAGGTGCTGCCTCCATCAGCACCCGCGTTCAGGACACACACCAGACATGGGCACAGACAGCCACGTCCCCTCCTCCCCTTGGGCTGGCAGAGGCAGAAGGTCACTGGCGCAGCGCACACACCGCACTGCCCAGGTTCACAAGCTCACACACATTCCTGGATCCCCTGAGCACCAGCACAGTCCCTCTGTCCCCCCAGCACCCCTGCCCAGATCCTGGCCCCCCTTACCCGCCCCACAGGTCCCCAACTCGCCGGCTGGTCCAGCTGGGTGCTCGCTGCACACACACAGCACTCACACACTTGTCCCACAGGCACCCCACACCCGTGGGTCCCCCTGAACAGCAGCGCGGACCCTCCACACACCTGATAGCTCTGTCTGGACTCGGAGCCTTCTAATCCCTTGTTGGTCCAGCTTGAAGTTTGCCAGTGAATCCACATGCACACACCATGCACACCCAGTTTGGTGAAGATACACCCTCCCCAAACAGCTGGAATGGGGCAGTCACTCACCATTACAGCACAGCAACTGGCGTTGGATTACACGTAACCAGACCCTTTTATACTCCTTTCCCTTTATTCCCTGCTTTTTTCCTCCTTGACTCCCCTCCCTCAAAAAATTTTGCATAGTCCCAAAGGCTGGGGACTTTGAGAGACCTGTGAATATCCCGTATCTTCATGGTCTTGTTTCCGACCTCTTATCACTTAGAAAGCCCAGGTTGTCTCTGACCAAAGCTGTTCCTGGAGTTCTTTATGGCCTTTCGATTACTAACTCAAGACTTTCGGTCTTTGCCCTTGTCTCCCCTGTCTGCCAGGTTTGTGTCTCTCTGTTCTTGCTTCCTCCTTTATTTATTAGCCCCTTTTACATTGAAAAGGTCCTTGATCAGATAATCTTAATGAAGCAGACCTCTCCCCTTCCACATACTCTTACAGTCACCATAGAAATAGGGATCATAAAACCAGCCACACTAGATGGAATAGATGTTTTATCATTCTTCTTTCAAGTTATTACACAAATAATTTCACGAAAAATACATATATAATTGCAAAATTAAGGTCCTACTTCTATCTGTTTTTTTTTTATTTAAAAAAAAGTTTTTTATGAGATTTGGATTTTGAGATTACAAGGCTACAGATTAGGCATGATCATACATTTAACAAGCTTGTTAAAGCAGATCAACAGAACATCAGGGAATGAATCAGCACATCCAGAATGTTACACAGTGTTACAAACAAAGAAGTGCAAACAACCATTTTTGCATGCTTTTGAACTGTAGCAAAAAGGACCCTGCAAGAAAAGAACCTCTTATTTGCTGTCACGTCAGGATTTAACAGAATTCGCTGACGATGACAGTTTATGGACTGACTAATAGGTTGCATAATTATGGGCAGATAAAGCTCGTATGTGTCTTATCAAGTGCAATATTTTCTTGGCATAGGTAAGGATAGCAGTTAAAAGGACAGGTTCTAGGTTTTTTTGAAATATTTTTTATAAACTTATATCCAAGAAAATGTAATATTGAATGCATCCAGCAATTTTTGGAGTAGGAATAGAAAACATTGATCTTCCTTTACTGTTGTAAGTCCTTAACATGTCAAGCTAGAGAAACATTTTCAGTGTGAGACTCTCTCACTCACTTTTTAGCCCAAATAATATTTTTAATAGTGCCATAATAAGGGAAGTTACTTCAGCAAAAGGGTCTGATACACCATGACTTCAGAATCACTTTTACTCACAGAGTTAAGTGTTGTCCTTTGATATATACCAAAATTAAGTGGGATTTATAAAATCAGAGTTAGTAAAACTATCTGCATAATTTACTTATTTATGTTCAAGAAGAAAACAAAGTCCTTTGATGGCCTTTAGAAGGAGAATCTGACAACTTAAATTTAACTAAAGGGCAAAAATTACTATCTGGATACCTCAGTTCTCTCCTGCGTTGCGGGGCAGTAATTTAACTCCGAATTTAAAATATTTTTTATCAAATTAATTTGCTTTGCATATAAAATGATTAATACTGTTACATTTTGTGAGTAACTTGGTCCATATATAACGTACTTATGCTCAAAGTTGGTACTAGATGCAGTGTAAAGTGGCAAATTGGACAAGTTTGTGCAGTCTTACAGAACACAGGGCACATTCTAAACAAACGAAAAAAAGTCAGGATGCAGGTATTCACAGAAGTGGAAAAGTGTATGAAGTAGGGGAATTTTATTTAAAAAAAAAAAAGTACGTATGTGTCCGGAGCATTTGGATTCTACAAAATTAGTTAAAAAATAAGAAACTATTTTTAGGATCCGAAGTCTGGATTTTAGACATCTAAGTCCCACCTGAAATTTCTTACAAGGTTCCTAAATCCTATTGTTGATTTAGTCACACTGTCTTTCCTATATGCTAGAAACAAAGTTGAAAGTGAGGAAATATTTTAAAACAATGTAAAACAGATAATTTTCACTTGCTGTTCTGTCCAAAGTTTTTAGATACTCTTATCAGTTCCTGTATCAGAATTTTGTATTTGTCTGGTCATCTTTCCCTCTGAGAAAGTATGCTTGTGAAATGCTACCAGCTTTGTTTGTCTCTCTCAGCGATCCAAGACATTTGTTCTTTGAGTCAACCCACTCAGATTCAGGAGTTCTGTCTGGGAACCTATCCCAGGTTCTGGCTGGGATAGAGTTAGTTTTCTTCACAGCAGCCCCTGTGCTGCTATGTTTTGTATTTGCAATGACAACAGTGTTGATAACAAGCAAATATTTCAGCTATTGCTGAGCAGTGCTGACACAGCATCAAGCCTTCCTTCTCTGTTTCCCACGCTGCCCCACCAGTATGTGGGCTGGGGGTGCAGAAAAAGTTGTAAGGAGACCCCAACAGACCAAAGACATATTCCATACCATATGACATCATGCTCAGCAATAAAAAGCTGGGATAAAAGCAGGAAGGGGGGACATGCAGAGTTATGGTGTATTGCCTTCCCAAGTAACCATTGTGCGTGATGGAACCCTGATTTCTTGGAGATGGCTGAACGCCTGTCTGGCGATGGGAAGTACTGAATGAATTCCTTGTTTTGCCTTGCTTGCGCATGCGGCTTTCGGTTTGCCTATTAAACTGTCTTTATCTCAACCCATGAGTTTTCTCATTGTCACCCTCCAGTTTCTCTCCCTCATCCCAATGCAGAGGACTGAGTGAGCAGCTCTCTGGGACTGAGCTGCCTGCTGGGGTTAAACCAAACCACTGCCCTTTTACAATTCCTAACTAGTAGGACTGGCTTTCTTTCCCTTTCTGCTTCTATTCAAGATAATTTTTTAGTGAATTAAACTGGATTGATCTGGTATAGTCATATAAATATAGTTACCCAGTATCATCCCCAAAAGCAAGCTGAAATGTAGTATTTATAACATGGTGCATGCCACATTTATCAGTGCAAAAAAATACTAGGGACATTGTATTTCCTTGAAATGTTCAAATTAGCCCCTTTTTCTGTTCAAAGTTTATTCTTGATGCAGAACATGATAAACAAGGTGTTCATTGCTCACAATTTTTATGAATGCTTTTTCCAAGCAAATTCATTTGGGGTCTCTAAAAAAAATGCCTACTATGATTGCCACTGGTTGTGAAGAGATTTCCAAATATTTTTGTGAATTAGAAGTATTTGGTTTGCTACACTATTATTTATGGTAGTCCTACTTTTCATTCTCCATAAGCATTCAGACATTTAATCAGAAATTTAATAAAAGAACTCTTTCAAGTCTCATGCTGCTAGGATGTGTCAGAGCAATGCAATGCCCGTAATGCCCACATGCTGATCAGTTCTTCTTTTTCTGAAGTGTCCATATTAAATAAAACTATTTGGCACATCTCAAAACACATTTTCAAATGTTCATAGGTATCCCATGGTGCCAAGGAAAATATCATACTGCACTCACTGAGCTGCTAAGTTGCCATTGAATCTCATTTTATTGTTCTTACAGCCAGTGATTCAAAAAGTGACAAATTTTAAAATCACTAGAAGTACATCCGAAAGGCATAATTGTGTTTGATCCCATGAATCTACATAGATATTGCCAAGGAATCTTTCTTAAGAATTAATTCTGATTTATATAAATGAGGACAGAATTTTTTGTTGTTCAAATTACTTTGGCTTCAGCAACAACTCATAAAATGCTAGTGGAAAATCAAAGGAAAATTATGTCACTGAATTTTTAATTTTTGTTCTGCATACTGAAATTTGATTTCACTTCTTAAAGGTAAAAAAATACCGAAACTACATCATCTACAACTTGGGATATTTTAGTCAATGTTTGCTAAAAACACACCAGAGAAATTTACAAAACTTAGGTTATTTTCCTTCTATTTTGAAGTGAAATATTTGCTTGTATTTCTAGTCTTCTAGCAGTTTAAAACTGGTGTAATTCTGCGAGGATCAGTACTACAGAAATTTTATATATATATAATCAGAATCAGGCCCTTCTACCTTTTATTTGTCAGGTGGTGTTTTTTGCCCTGGTGTATATCTAGCTTAAATTGCAATCAAATCTGTGGAATTACTCTAGATTTATGGTAGTGAATGATCTGACCTCACCGTTTCCGTTCAAATGCTGACTTAGTTTTTAAATGAAATTGAGGTTTGCTCTAATACCCAGATCCCTGTCTTTGCACAAAATAAAGACATTTCACAAACTCAGCATAACTGCAGTCTCTGCAGAGATCTGTATATATGCCAATTTTAACTGGTGTTGAATCAGCAAAAATGTCTGAAGAATTGTGAATGAATTTGTCAAGAGATACCAGTCATAATCCTAGCTTAAATTTAGGGTCACAGTTGCTCTATGTTACCAGCTGAGTAAAAAGTAAAGGTCCATAGGTCCACTTGTCAAGCATTGAGCCAGGATGATGTCTCACTTGCATAAGTGTTACATATGTATACACTTTTTTGAAGGTAAAGAGGTAATTTCTAGTTTCACTTTATCCTTTTTTTTTTTTTTTTTTTTTTTTTGCTAGATAGCAGTCATCACAACTCTGTTCTGGAAAGAAACAGTGTTACAGGAGTGTCTTTGCTGCTGGCAATTGATTTGTGACACTCCTACCTGGTGTTAATTATTTTTATGAATAAGGAAACATAAAACTGTGAGTAGAATGAAGGATGAATTAGGATAGTCAGTGAAAATCTGTATTGGCAAAGTTACCTGGTCATCTATCTGTATCATTCAAAATATCTCACCCTGTTCAATTGCTGTCAGTCCAGGATTCCATCATTATCTAGAGCTGTCCTGGGCATACTGAGAGTCATATGAGTCTTGGACGCTGCTGAACAAGTGAGCCCTAGCTCATCATTAAGCCCCATTAAGAACAACAAATCTGGCATTCCTCCAATTCTCTTCCTTGCAGTGGATCCATAATTCGTAGAACATTACTACTGGATGCAGAAGACTTAATAGCATGGATAGTATTTTCCACTGACTTGACCACAGGAAATATATTAAAGTCTACTTTCTGCTTGAACAAAATGAACTATTTTAGTGGTTTACATTCAATATTTTGGTGGGAACTTGAAACCCTAATGAAATTCTTCTCTACTAATCTGAAATATTTATTGTTAGTGGAAAATAATGTTTATTTTTCGGTGCTATTTATCCCACCCTAAGGTAGATGTCAAAAATCTTGGTCCACAAATGTCTATTTCTATTCCTCCTTGTAAACACAACCAAGAAAAGAAGTTCCAGTGATGATGGTGGTGTGTATTCAAGAATGCCTAATTGTATGAGTATGGGAATTCAGGAATTTCAAATTACTTCATCTTCTAGTACTGTAGCACTGCAGTTTTACAGACTAGGAAACAAAAGGGGACCCTGATTGTATAGCCCAATGATTATATCATTCTGGGAGCTGAGAGTACTAGGCTCTTATGCTTGAATTATTTTTCTTTTTATTCAATGATCCTCTAAGATAAAAATATCCCTTGGAATAAAGGCCTAAAAGCATGTCACTCTTCATCTTGGCCACATTTTATTAGAGACACTAACCATTTTAGGGAGACATTTCTGGATCTTTAATATAAGACAGTCTGAGATTTTGAAAGTGCTTGTACTCTTCCATGACACAGTTTAATGTCCATAGCTAATCATCATCGTACAAATTTGTACCTATTTTTAAAAGCTATTTTTCCAGTGTCCAAGTCAAGGAAAATCATCTGCATTCTCCTGAAATAATTCAGAAGATCCTTAAAGTTTTGTCTGAAAACTGTTCTTCAGCTATCAAAAATAAATGCCATAAGTGATCTGTAAAGCTGTTTCTTCTAGTAAAGGAATTAAATTCATTAAACATATAGATTCACACATTTCTTAATTACACACAACCTTCTTTCAATTTTCATGATACTACAATTGCTGTCATCGCTACCATATCTAAAGAATGTATTAAAGGTAGAAATGCAGAGAAACAGATCAAAGTTCATATCTGGTAATGATAATTTTTTTCTGATGGATCTCAGTATTACTAATTGGATACTAGGAACAATCAGGTATTTCTGAGAGAAGATCATCTATAAACATGAAAAATCTGGACTTTTTTTTTCTTTCTAAAAGTAGTATGGTTTAAAGGTTTTTGGTTTTTTGGTTTTTGGTTTTTTTTTCCCCATAATAATTATTTATTTATCTATGATAGAAAAGTAGTGATTTGTAGCATGATATTGGTATAGTTAACTAGCCAAATCACAAATTGGATGGCATTTTTGTGTTATTTTTGGCTCACTGTTATTTTTTGGACTACATCTGATTAATTAGAAGGTAAAAAGGGAGTTCTAGGTACTAGGATCACAGTTCTAGGTTCTAGGATCATAGTCGTTTTGGCAAAACACAGAAACAGTGGGAAAGCCTGACCTGCTCAAGACACTGGCTGATTTAAGTTTTGCCTCAATCTGTTTGAAGAACATCTGGATGCGAAGGATTAAGAAATAATGAGGTAGAACTTTTATTCTTTTCTTACATTTTCAAGGGCAAAAGAATTGGACTCCACAGGTTATATCTGTAGCTAAACTGAACTGTCAGATGCTACTGGCGATCATTGCAGTGAGGATGCCCTAGCTGGAAGTGTTTTGTTTCTATTCATGGTTTGGACACATATGGCATTCTCTGATAACCTTCCATGCCTCCATATTGCGCTGTAAATTGCACTGGGTATCTTGGGCAGAGTGCCAGTCTTAGACATCCATTTGGAAATTCTAGGATTCACCCTGACCCCATCTGAACCATGCAAACTTCATAATCTTGTCATTACTGCTTATATAATAGGAACCATTATATCATGTCATTAGCTATCTCCTTGTGGCAAAATGGATCTGTGTGTGAAGAAGAGGTGAAGCCAGATAGAAATGGCTTTTTCCTGTGGCTCTCAGGATTCGTGTATATCTTTGTCTTAAATCCCACCTGCTTGCATTGCTTCAGTTTTCAGTCATTTCCTTTCTATTAATCTACCCACTGCATATGCTAAGGCTTCCTGATGTCCTCTATGATTCTTGCATCTATTCCTGATCATCTGCCCAAAGGCTGATGAGAATGATCTTAAAGAGCATGCTCACATAAAGAAGTAAAGGGTTGTATGTGGTTGTCTCAATGTGCAGAGAGAAGACTTTGATGGAAAAAAAAAAGACTTTGATGCAGAAAATGGCTTTTCTGCAATCAGAAATAAAATATTCTTGTCATCAAATAGTACATACTGTTTTTTTTTTACTGAAAAGAAGTTAGAACAAATTTCTAGGACAAAATATATCTATTACCACCTCATCTAAGCAGCTAGAAAGCCAAGACCAGCACACTTTCTGAGGTCTGTAGGATTTTATAGCATCATACAATGGTTCGGGTTGGAAGGGACTTAAAAATCATCTAGTTACAAGCCCCCTGCCATGGGCAGGGACACCTCCCACTAGACCAGGCTGCTCAAAGCCCCATCCAGCCTGGCCTTGAACACTTCCAGGGATGGGGCATCCACAACTTCTCTTGGCAACCTGTTACATTGCCTCACCACCCTCACAATAAAGAATTTCTTCCTGATATCTAATCTAAATCTACCCTCTTTCAGTTTGAAACCGTTACCCCGTGTCTTATCATTACGCTCCCTGATAAAGAGTCCCTCCCCATTTTTTCTGTAGGCCCCCTTTAGGTACTGGAAGGCTGCTATCAGGTCTCCTTGGAGCCGCCTTCTCCCGGCTGAACAACCCCAACTCTCTCAGCCTGTCCTCATAGCATAGCTGCTCCAGCCCCCTGATCACCTTTGTGGCCCTCCACTGGACCTGTTCCAACAGGTCCATGTCCTTCTTATGCTGAGGACTCCAGAGTTGGACGCAGTACTCCAGGTGGGGTTCACCAGAGTGGAGTAGAAGGGCAGAATCACCTCCCTCGACCTGCTGGCCACACTTGATGCAGCCCAGGATGTAGCTGGCTTTCTGGGCTGCAAGCGTCTATTGCCAGCTCATGTTGAGCTTCTCATCCACCAGCATGCCCAAGTCCTTCTCCTCAGAGCTGCTCTCAATCCATTCTCTGTCCTGTATTTGCTCCTGGGATTGCCACAACCGAGGTGCAGGACCTTGCACTTGGCCTGGTTGAACTTCCTGAGGTTCGCACAGGCCCACCTCTCAAGCCTGTCAAGGTCCCTTTAGATGGCATCCCTTCCCTCCAGCGTGTCAACCGTGCCACACAGCTTGGTGTCATTGGCAAACTTGCTGAGGGTGCACTCAATCAAATGGAGATCATTTCCTATGATCTCCATTCACCGGAGCAATTACTTTCAACATACAAATTATAAAAGGGAAATAAATAGACCAAATAGCTCTCTACTGTCTTTCACATGTATAATTTTTGAAGATTGTAAATAGGCAGAGAATGATGAGCTCTCTATCTCAGCTTTTCTGCTTTCAACCTGGTTTCCTAAAAATAGAAGACATGAATTTTTTATTTTTTTTTATTGGTCTGTCTAAATCCATGTACCTCTACAACTTTTCACCTGATTTATGCCAAACTTAAGAGAAATATTAAGGTGTCAAAAATGAGTTTCATAAAAATCAGTGACCACGTAGAAGAGAAAAATCGAAATTGCAATGTCTCCTTTGAAAAGCAGGCAGACAGAACCGGATAATCAGCATATGTGTACTGACAGACACCAGCACACATACAGGCTGTCCAGCACTCAGGCTGCGCACATAAGTAAACACAGAGATTATGCAGGTGATATCATGGAGGAAAATGCATTGGGGAAGAAATAACACAAATCTTTTTGAAAATGAGATTTCAATAATTCTGACTTTCATGGGAAATAAGTCTAGTTTATTTAAATGTCATTTTTCATGGTTAAAAAAATGCCTAAATAGCTATTACTACTATTATTAATTATTAATTATTATTATATATTGGACTATGATTACAGCCCAACCTCTGTGGCTCTTAAAAGGATTACATGTAGTACAAATATTAATGTCTAGGTTATTTACCCTAACTTTTGGTTGATTTCTTGCTTAAATTGGAGAAATTGAGGAAGCTGTTTATGGCTTCTGTTCCCATACTTCCCAAACTCTGAATAAAAACTGAAGAGGAGCAACTGTGACTTGTGCCAAAGGCAAAAGGTCCTTCAGGCTCTGTCTAGACATTCTTTTTGATGCTTGTGTAATCTGCTACAGTGTTCTGCTTTGCAGATTGGCACCTAGTACAAATTACAGCACCTGCCATCCAAGACATGCAGGTGGCTTTTTCTTTGGATGGAAACCAGGGAAAAGAGAGCTGACATTGTTTCATATGGAGTTTCCTTGCTCTGATGTGGTATTAGTATGTAGCTAAAGCAGCTTTGGAACTTGCAGACTGCCAAGTGCTTGCAGGTTCTGGTAGGAACAGCAATCTCAAGCAGGACACCTGTGTCCAAGATCCCCTACTGCTCCTGCCTCTTTTTTCCTTCTCTGGACTTTACCACCTTTTCATTGATTATTTGTGAGAGGTGATATTATTGTTCCTTTTTTGCCAGCACATACCTTCTGTTGTTTCATTTCTACCAGACCAAAAATTCATCGATATCAGACCTCATCGATAAGTTTCAAGAGTTTTCTCCATTTTAACATGTGAAAGTCCAGACTTCTTATGTGCCTTGATTCTTATATATGCCTCAAAATATGGAAACAAAATAAACATTCAAAATAAACATTCAAATTAAAATGTTTAAATGTTTACCTATTCGATAATAAAGGGGATACAAAAGAGGTTGTATGACATTTACATTTTGCTATAAAGACCTACATTTTATGTCTTTCAGACCTAAGTCTTCCTATAGGACTATGAAGGTCAGGATTTTTCTCCCACCTAAATCAATTGCTTTAATAAAAAACATAACTCTGTAGGAAAATAATCAGAAAAATAACATGTATCCATAGTTTCTGAGTGAGCAGGCATGCAACTATCTTTTGTTACTATGAAGTTCTGGAAAATGTGTCAAAATATTATATTAAGATCACTAGCTTCAATTATTTCACAGCTGTAGTGTGTACTTTGAGACTTAGAATCACTGTTAATATCCTTCAAAGATATAAATTTACTTTTCGTAAGCATTAACTGAGGTCATTATTAGTAACATTATGCTTTTAATGTGAACTGTCTTTTCTTTTTTTTTTTTTACAAATCCTCCTTTCCATACTGCTCTCCTCTGAGGCCTTCAATGACTCAAGTAACAGTAGTAAGTTTTAGCTAGCAAAAAGTTATTATGCTTACCTTCAATAAGTTAAAAATACATACAGAAACAAAATTAAAGACTTCAACAAAAAGAAATAAGAAAAAAATTGTTTATGTATCTCAGTTTCATATGCCAGTTTTAATAATCTCAGTTTATATACCAAGCTGAAAAAATGTATGCATAATGTATGCATAATGGCCAGGAGGTTCACCTTCACTATCTCTCTGCATCCCATGCACACTCAACATCATCATAGAATCATAGAATGGTTTGGGTTGGAAGGGACCTTTAAAGGTCATCTAGTCCAACTCCCCTGCACTAAGCAGGGACATCTTCAACTAGATCAGGTTGCTCAGAGCTTCATCAAGCCTGACCTTGGATGTCACCAGGGATGGGGCCTCCACCACCTCTCTGGGCAACCTGTTCCAGTGTTTCACCACCCTCATGGTAAAGAACTTCTTCCTAATGTCTAATCTAAACCTACCCTGCTCTAGTTTAAAAACATTGCCCCTGGTCCTATCGCTTTATAGCCTTTCAAACAGCCCCTCCCCAGCTTTCTTATAAGCCCCCTTCAGGTACTGGAAGGCCACTATAAGGTCTCCTATAATATAGCACCAACCCTGAATTTTGCCCTTAAAGACAATAACATTGACAATGTCTATCTTGCACAGAAAAAGAAAATGGAAATATTTCCACTTTATTTTTCAAGTCTTCTATGATGGTGAGAAAATCCACCGAATGTCATCACAAGAGAAGTGACATTCTCCAATCTTTCAGTTTTACTAACAGAGAGAACTTATTAATTACTCTTTTTCATTCAAAATATTATTTTATTACAGAAAATGTGAACCTTTCCTCCTAAACTTTTTGACATACACTAATAATATTGGAGACATAAGTATAGAAGCTACCTCATAGAGAAAGTTAATATTGTTATAACTAAAAAAAGCTTAAATGAAACTTTACAACTGATGCAGCATATAAAAGTAATTTTGCCTGTTTGTTGTTGTTTGTTTTTTTTTTTCACATCAGTGTAAATCACATGGCAATATAGAAAAAAGAATAGTTCAGAAAAACAAAATTTAGAGCAAATATTTAAGCTATCAATATTTACCAGCATCTCTTGGTTATTCCAGCTATAATAATTTTAAGGACTTTTTTTTTTGAGAGACAGAAAAAGATTTTGAAGGAATATCATTGTTATGTAGTCATTGTATTGAAATGCTGGCATTTTCTGAAATTTAAGAATATGCAAGAACAAATATTTCAGGAAAATTAATTACAGAAAGACATTACATTCTTGAAAATATTTGTAGATATTATTGATAAAAAATCATTTGGAATAAAAACCAAATTATGGGAATTTGGTAGTAAAAGAGTAGTAATTAAATACTATACTGACAGGAACTGTAGATAACTGCATAATGCTGACAAGGTACTACAATCTGGGTTTTAATAAGGTAATATTTTGTCTAATCATACCTCAACTTTTTACATTTCTCTCTGACATTTTTTTTTTTTTATTTTTTTTTTTCAGTCACCTACCTCCTCTCTAAAACCCCGACTATTTGTATGGAAGCAATTGTGCATGATTGCATTCAGGTGTGTATAATGGGCTTTGGTCAATCACCTACTTGAAATGGTTACTTACAACATATTGATATCATTTGGGTTAATGGCTTTGTCATTAACAACAAAGACAGCATCTGCAGTCACATTATCTGTGGTGGTTTTTAGACAGAAATATGTATCAAGGGTATTTTCCTTCCAGGTCTATTAGCTTTAACTAACTTCTGATTGTTGCCATATATGACATGTCAACTTAATTTCTCAAGAATTTGGCAAAAAGGTTGCATACATTTAAAAAAAAAACAAAACACCTTAAAATCTTATGGTTTGTCCACTGAATGCTCGTAATGTATGACAGGGAAAAAAAGGGGGGGGAAAAAAAGACCTTTATTTGGTCTGCTTATGGTTAGCTTACCTAACTAGGCTGTGAAAGCATACACTGGCTCAGGTACTCCTAAGACTATTAAAAGACAATTATTAGATCATTTTCCTTGGTGTGAAGACCATCAAAATGCATCAGCAAAAGAAATTCCCCAGAAAACCATGCAAACTAAATGGTGTTATTTTCTAAAGGACAATAGAACTTCCTATAGGATGCAGGGAGAAAAGAAATTTTGGGGACAAAACAAAGACACTGAGGTTTACATAAAACTTAGCATAGGGTGTTTTAAGACAATTGTGGAAATATGTGAAATTTATTATGGGATGTGTAGGGAAAGGATCAAAAGGCAGGGATGAAGGTGGACTATAAGGAGCGAGGTGGGTGAAGAGAGAAAAGGGGCTAAAAGTCACTCGTTGTGTGTATGCGATCTGTCGGTCAGTGCACGTGTCTGGAGAAGTCCTCTGCCTGTTCACTGCAGTCTGTCCTATCTCCTTACAATAGTCTTTTCCTTTTATCCATGTGTGTGTTCTCTGTTCTCTATGTGCATATGTACATGAGCCACTCGTGAACTTCAAGCTGGACTAGCCAGTGAGTGGACTAAGGGGTATGAATGACTGCACATGCAGAGACAGACCACAGGTCTGATGCCTGATAGGTCTGGGATCAAGCAAACGGAGGAGACCAAGACCTGGGGCCAAACTACTGGAGAAAACCACATTGTGCTTGTGCATATTCTACAAGTAGACTTTAATCCTCATCAGCTGAAAAGGTGGAACAGAAGTGGGTGTGCTGGTCATGTTTATGTGACTGCTGTTTTGATCTGTGTGACCAGCTGTGTTTGTGAATCAGGAATATGTGTTCAGACTCACTACTGGCTGAACCTGGGGACACAGAGCCAAAGCAACATCACATCCATCTGTCAGGGACAAGAGGATATCCTAACATGAAAGAGGCGATACTATGTGTGTAAGGGGTGCAGAAACGGGTTACGTCACAAGGCAATACAAGTCAGGAGCTGAGGGTGACAGCAAAGCAGGCAGGACACTGAAAAAGATCCAGCACCTGAAAAAGACAAAGCAGGTCCAGTGCTGGAAACCAGGTTCAGCCACGGTCTGGTTGTAACCAGACAAGGCCATAGCAATGAAGCCAAGATATCAAGTCAGTAAGGCAAGATCAAGCTTTGCAAGGCACAAGACCAGGCACAGCGTAGCCCAGGCAAGACCATGGGCAAAGGCCTGAGTTTAAATGGAACTCCCAAGGTGAGGGGTAGAGATTCCAGACAAAGCTTCTCACAGGTCTTCATGAATTAGCTGTTTTCACAGAATTCTGACACAGGCTTACACAGCTGTACCTTATCAGACCTTACCTTGAATGTGGGAAGCTAAATTCCTAGCAGAGGCAAAAGAGGGTATTGAATCTCTTGATGTACTCATGAGTCTTAGAGTAGGTAAGTTGTTAGGTAAAACAAATTTTATACAGTGAAAGAATAGTTTATTTTGCATCTTCTATCACTTCTTATATTTTTCTTTGATATTCTGCCTCTTTTGCTGTTCCATTGAAGCTAGATCAAGAGCACAGCAGGATGTAGCCGTGCTATGTTCAAGACTTTTACTACCAAGTGATCCACTCAACTACTGATAATTATTTATCTAAAACAAAGGCTACCCTATGGTCCTCTTTGTGTTGAGATACAGTCAGCTTCTTAGCATTGCTCTCTGATGTTCATGGGCACATCACCTTTGTCCATTTCAAACGAGCTTTCTTCTGTTGTAGGCGTTTAATTAGTGAGTCACATTCCAGCTCTAGGGGTTCAGTCAGTCACAATACTGAAAATACCACTGGACCAGGCTGTGAGTAACCTGCTTTAGCTGACTGTATTTGAACAGGAGGTTTGACTAAATGATCTCAAGAATTTCCTTCCGATCTTAATTATTCTGTGATTCTCTAGTCTGTGAATCTGTGATTTATATCACCTAAATATGCTTATCTCTTACTATTGACTAAAGAAGATGCCTACACTAAGATAAGTATCTGAAAGATATCCAGACCTCTTTTAGGTATTTGATGAAATAAGTTTCATCTTAATAATGAAGTAATAAACATAACTTTCCACCACCTTATTCCCTTACTGAATATTCTTAGTAATTTTGAACTTACATACCTGCTAAATTATACCCAAAGTGCTCTGTTTGAATCATCAGGAACTATTGTGCTGATGAAGACTTATCTTTTCTCCCACTGAGGACAGGGAAACATAATACAGAAGTAGAAGGTTTCAAAGCTAACTAATTTTTCCTATTTTCCTTACCTATAACACAAGACGAAAGACATGCAGAAGCAAAATAAACACAAACCCTTCTCTGTCCCGTAGCAGTATACAATTCCAGATGACATTTTACAATATAGTCACTAATTCATTGCCCGGTTAAGTATTACGTAATTATGAAAATAGGCTTTCATAAAAATTCTGGAAAAAAGAATAAGCTCTCAGAGAGAATTGCTGCATTGAAAGCTCAGCCAATTTCTGTTCACCATACATAGTGCTATATTGCATTCCTGTTCCGTTTTTTCTGCATTCTGCAGAGCTAATGTGTATGTTCAGTGAAAATTATGGTCATTCACATGCTGTTTTAAGTTGTATTAGGTATTTCAGCATAGTAAACATCTTTCTTTTCTACTCTAAACCACTCTAAAGGTCAAAGGAAGATGGTAAAAAGTCAGGGTTCGAACTGTCAAACTTCAGACATCAAGGAACGTAGTTGCCATGGTCTTCCTTTATAATCAATGGAGACAACTGTACAAGATGAATCAAAACACCTAACCATGTGTCTGCTCAAATGTCCCAGTGAAGACATCTGTCATTCTTTCTTGTGTGTAAGAAAAAGAGGGACATTGAGTTAATTGACATTTCAGAAGCAAGATGCCTAAAATAGTGTACATAAGTTAGCAATCACTCTTATGCTATATTTTCACTGGTCATCCCTTTCAAATAGGGCTTTCTTGTTTGAGGCTGTTAAGATGGCACAAGAGTTCAGAACCAGGGGAAACAATCAGTCCCATGCTTGTAAAAATTCAATATTAGGCACAAATATCTACCCATTATGATTACAAATGAGTATCAGTATTGACCTGCTATTGCCAATTAAAATAAAATGCCTATTTGCAGTTGTGGAAACTGCTGAATAGACACTGGATATAGGCTTTGATATACAGGGAATCACTGACACAAAGCAAAAATTAATAGAACTGTATCTTCTCTTGTTCTTGAATAAGAGGGTGAGAAGATAATCCAATCCTCTACATTAAATTTCTTGCTTCTTGCAAAACAGTAGGATTTTAATTTTTTTCAATTAGTGTCACCCGAAAGGCATACATTATGTTTTTCAAATGAACCAAGTTGCATATCAGTTAAATACTTTCAGGATCATAGTAGCTTTTTGCACGGAAACACAAATGAAAACTGTATGTCATTCCTTATAAGCAATAGTGGGGTGTTGTTACGTTCATGATAAACATTTCAGAATAACATTTGAAGGTGCCTAAAATGAATGTCCTAGTGCGATTTAAATTATTTACCAACTTTAAATCATATGTATGAAAGAGAACAGTAAATGAGTAACAAATCAATAACAAAGCAAGTGATAAATTTAGTGTGGAGTACAATACCCATCAAACTCAAATTTGTAAATGACAGTGCTGGGCTATAAATATTAAGCTCAAATAACCAGAACTAACAATATCAGAAAAGTGATTATGACTGACAGTGTGATCAGAAACACTGCAGATCTCATTAGAAATATTAATTTGTATATGCAGTATGTGTTACAAGTCTGCTGCACCTTTCAAATATGAATGTTACATGTGAAATAGCATCTTTCAAGGCTATTTTTGTGCTACTCGGCTTCTGCCAATATCACATATAACTACTAACTATTCAAAGCCAAATTTGCTGGCATTTATTTTGTTCTTTACATCTCTTCACATTTCATAAACAGAATGGCACACAGTTCTAACAACTTGTCCCAGAGGCAAGAGCATAAAGAAGGTTATAAGAAAAACAAAGCATGTTATTCTAAATGAAAATGAAGACAGGGAATTAGGAAGTTCTAAAACCTTACAGCTTAAGATACAACAGAGCAAGGGAGCAGGAGAACAAGATGTTCACCTATGTATTTAAGAAGAGAAGAATCACTTCCTTTCTGAAGGGATTATTTATTTCAGTCTCACAGCTGCTGTGATGCATTGAATGCTTGACATTGTTATAGAAAATCAATGGAATTCAATCTGAGAAAGTTGTGTTGCATGCATTCAAACCTGATGGTTGCATAAATCAGTATTTCTGTTTAAAAAAATCCTTGGCTCAAAACAAAACCACATTCATTTGTGTACCTTTTTGCTTCTTTTTTAATGACAAGTGTGATTGATATTTTATTTTTCTTCATAGGGACTTCAATTACCAGTTGGCATTCATCTGCCCTGTTAAATTGAGCAATGAAGGATATCTCTTTATAAAAACCTGATTAGGAAACCTGCCTTCAAAGCATTTTTACTTGTTGAGTTTTTTCACAAAAAGACAGTGAGGTGAAAGATTTTTATGCTGATAGAAAAAGCAACATAACCTCTTTTTCATTCAGACTAAGTAAAGCACTTGCATAGCACAGTTGAAGTATTCCTATTGTCTCTACAATAATTACCATATGATAAAATTATATTGTTAATATGCATCAAAATAATTCTTAAGCCAGTGTATTTGGTTTGTTAGAAGTTCACGACAAAACTGATGTTAAAAGGAAGAGGAAGAGATGAAGGAAATGAATCTCTGCATTTCAACACAGTATATATAATCATTGGGCCACATGTTCAGGAAGTGAAAGTCAAATGTTGCACTCCCAAAATTAATATAATAATTTTTATTTATATATATATATATACCCCTCAGGGGCCATATTTTACACACACACACACATATATATATATATATACACTGCAGGGGACATATTCTAATTTACTAAAAGACAGGATATAGGATTTCTAGACCAGATCAGACTACTGATACATCATATTTTCAGGCTCAACCCAATACCTGAAGATATAGGAAATATGAAGCATACCTATTGTGACACTATTATCTGGGGAGTACTGCAGTGATGTGTGCTGAGAATTGTTTCTAATACTTCAGTGATCATTTTCCACCTGCCACAGAAGATTTGGTTAGTCTCTTGTCTTTGTTTTGATTAAAACCATAAAGATTGATTTTCTATTAATGGCCTATAAATTTAATTGACATTCAGTGTCATTCTGGGTAGTTTTCTATTAATGAATAGCCTAAAGGAATTCTAAACCTCATAATTGTTTAAACAAATTTATGCTATGTAAGTTTGCTTTCACTTCATCATCATTCTTTCTGTTAGCTTCTCAAAAATATCTCGGGCATCCAAATTGCCATGACTTCTGTCCTAGAAGAGTATACAGGGAGTGTGCCTTTGTTCATAAATATATCTGTTCTTCTGTAGACTTGTATTACTTAAGGCAAGATTATAGATATGTACTCTGTATTTATCTTTGCAACTGAAAAAAAAAAAAAGTTTTTTTTTTTAAAGTGTCTACAAGTGCCTATTCTAAACAACCATCCCCATAAGAATCACATATTATACACAGATATTCTTTGGTTTTGGGATACTTCTATTGTGAAAATATGAAGCACTGGTCTCAGTCTCAAGCCTGGGCTTCCATGTGATATTTTTAATGCAAAAGGAATATTAATATAAAGTAATAATAGAAGATGTGCTAACAGCAAACTTCTGACTGTTTCTGTTTATGCAGAAAATTATCACTAAGTAAACAGGTATTATCTATGCTATACTGCAGTAAAACAAATATAAGAGATTAAACAGGCCTTTATTTTGCTGACCATTAAAAAAAAAACACTACAAAAAAATAAACAAAGAAAAACAAAACCACCAAACATTGTTGTGGCTAGAACAGTATGATTCAAAATTAGATATTAAATTTTGGTGTACTAGCAAATGTGAATATTATCAAGACACATTCTTAAAACCCTGTCTCCTAAAATCTTTTTTGTTTTGTTTTGGTTGGTTGGTTGATTTTTTACTCCCTATTCCTTCCCAGATAATTCTGCTTAATTAGAAGCAGGTAGCATGCGATTTTTTTTCTCAGAAACTAATGTGTATGATGTTGAATTTACAACATCAGTTTTAGCATTTAGCTGAGGACTACAGAAAAGGTCATAAATTGTCCTATAGAGAAAAAAGCATAGTTGACTCTGCAGCTAATATTTGCATCAAATTTCTGGAGTGCATATTCTCAATGTTATGGGTTAGAAAGAGATAAAAGATTAATTTATACTACCTATCAGGGGGTAAAGGATAGCATGTGAAAATGGCTTTAGTTAACTGTGTAAACTGTTCTTGTATTTATGTGTGTACAGATTGCTGCAGATAAGTGAACTGTTTTTATAATAATATCCATGAATATAGGATTGAACGGAAAGACATAACGGAAGAAGGAATCTGAGTTTTGTTAAAACACTTGGAGAAGTTTGGCTTTGCAGCTGAAACTAACAGCTCATACTGTAATTCTGGAAATCCTTGTGGCAACTAGAAGAGGTATGCTGTGAAAAAGCAGCGCTGAGTACAGTACAGAGGGTAAGGAGACTTTAAACTGAACTTTAATCCTAGTTCAGCTTCCTGTTCATTTTTTACCATTTTTTTCAGAAGTTATGTAGATGTTTAAAATTCAATATGATAGTGAAAAGAGTAATTTAGATAAACTTCAATAAAAATAATTACCCATTTGCAAGTTAATCTAGTCACTATGCTCCCCGTCATATACCTATAGCATATGTATTGCAGTTTGTGTCACAGAAATATAATAATTGTAAACTTTTTTTTCCCCCCACAGTTACAGACCCCACTAAGAGCCTCATTTGATTCTTCTACTTTTTCTCAGTTATTGAGTTTTCTCAGTGTGCTTAGATGTCCCAGCTTTATGACTAGATACTATGAGAACCAAAGCATTATAGCTGGTGATTCTGTATATGCTTAAAACTAAAATTATTCACATAGGTTTTAAAAGAGAATATCTGTAAAGTACTGTGAGGAATTTCCGCTATCAGAAGAGGGTATTTCCTTATAGCTTTCCCAAACCTTACCCTTAAAAATGTGCATTCTTCAATGCAGAGATAGGAGATTAGGTGGTAGATTAAAACATGAAAGGAAAGAGCAAATATGTGATACTGTCCACACTCTGGAAATTGAGAGGAGCTTACTTTTTGAGTCTGTGTATTCATAGAGAAATTTTACATAATGTTTTATGATGACTTTTGTGACACAGTTTCCCATAGTAAAGTTCCTGGTGATGGGCGGCCAACCTTCTTGGTTTTTTGAAACATCTTTCAGGCCTTCAAATGACTTAGTTCTGGAAGGTACATTTTACATACCTCAGAGAACTAAGAGGAAGAGGAGCTGCAAAAGCGCTTTGTCTGTGGGAGTAATCAGTGACTCCCTAAGGGCTCCAAACTGTTTTCACTTTGGACAAGGGCTGAGGTTGTAGTTAAGTCCTGGAATACCAAGAAGGGCCAACCTCAGCTGTATTCGCACTCTGGTGGCATTCTGCTGAGCCACCTCCTAGACAGAAAGAAATCCTGCACTAGCTTCTATGCCAGTGCTTCCCTGCTTCAAAGCATGTGATGCAGCCCAGCTAACGAAGCCCCATTTGAACTGACCACAAGCTGCATGCGGATCACGGGCCGTAGACTGAGTAATCGTGCTGCAAGTTGATCTGGAAAAAATATGAGTAATATATTTTGAAACAAAATGCATTTTGTAGGGCAAAGTTCAAGAAACAGAAAGAAGTTGGAAGTCTGACTTATGGCTGATACCCTTATTTTTACAAAAGCAGATTTTGAAAGCTTACAGTTGAAGCTTTTACCCCAGCACTGCATGCCAGAAAGACTCCAAGGTCACTAATAGTCATTGAAAAATACTTCTACCTCCCTTGAGCTCTGTGATGCCAGCTGTCTGTCCCCTCAGGGCCAGGCAGCTGAAACAAGAGCTCAGAAAGAATACTTCCATATTTTGGATTCAGCAAAGGACATGCTAGACAGCTTGTGCACTTCTTAGGATTTCTAAGGTTAGTTTATATATTCATATATACTTGGATGAGGAATGTCTTATTATTATCCAGTCACTTGAAATCAGACTTAGATCAAGTAAAGTTAAGGAACATGTCTAACTGATCCCTAGAACATTCCTTGTAAGCATATTGTAACGGGCTAATATAAATTCTGCAGAACTCTTGCAAAAAGTAAATTAAATCAGAGTACTATTTTCTACCCAGATTCAAACTTCACATTTCAGATCTGACAAATTAAACTGAATGCCCCTCTCCTTTTTCTAAAACAATTTATTCCAGGCCAATACTGACCTTTAAATTAGAATCACAGAATAATTTAGGTTGAATAGGACCCCTAGAGGTCATCTAGTTTGTTCCCTTTCACAAAGCATGGCTAACTTCAAAGTTAGATCACACTGTTAAGTGCCTTGTTCATTTGAGTCTCTGAGCAACCTCTTCCAGTGCTTAAATACTACCTGTAGAGATTTTTTTCTCTGATACTTAGTAGTAATTTTCCCTTGCTGCAATTTATGACCTTGACCTCTTGTCCTTTCACTGTGAACTCTGATAAGTCTGTCTTCTCTATGACCTCCCATTAAGTACTCAAAGACAGCAGTCTCAAAAGACATCCCTCTTTAGTTTTCACATCTCTTTGAAGACATCCCTCTTTAGTTTTCACCTGGCTGAACAAACCCAGTTCTCTCAGTGACCCCTCCATGTCATATGACTGAGACCCCTGAACTTCTTGGTGATTATCCTGGGCTCTCTCCAGCATGTCAATGTCTTTCTTGTATTGGCAAGCTCAGAACCTGAGGCAATATGACAGGCTTGGGTCACACAGGTGCCCCATAAAGGATAATAATCTCTACTCTCAACTTGCAAGCTACAGTCCTACTTATGTAACCCAGTATATGGTGGGCTAATATGTCACAAAGTTGTACTCCTGACTCATATTCAATTTCTTGCTTGCTATGATCCCCAAATCCTTTTCTGAAAAGCTGTTCCCTAGTGGGTCAGTGGCCAGTGTGGGACTTGTGATCATCTGTTTCATTAAGGTTTCTAGGTCAAGGACCTTTTATAACGTAAAGTAACAGGGAAAGACATAAATCAAACACACAGACACATAAATCTGATAAATGAGACAGTAATCAAGACCAAAACCCTACTGCTACTAGTTGATGGACCATGGAGAAACACCAGGCACAACTTTAAGGAGGGTTAACCTGGGCTTTGTAGCTGGTAAGAAGGGGTAAACTATAGGAACATGATAGTATGGATATTTGAAGGGGGACTGTGGGACTCTGCAAAATTTATTAAGGAGTGTAAGGGAAGGATCAAGGTAGGGAAAAGCAAGGATAAGGAGGTAAAATGGGAAGGAGAACAGAGAGGAGGAAGGATAATGAGGCCTGTTGCCCATAAGTAGGTGCCACTCAGTTTTGCCTCATCAAACAGGTTGTTAATGTGGACATTAAATAGTATCAGCTCTAGTACCGACCCCTGAAGAACACAACTCACAACTGGCTGATAGATTTTGAAAGGCTAACGCTTAAAATCTGGTGGTCCAGCAAATTTTGCACCTTCCTATCTACAGACTGTATGTCCAAAACATACCTCACCAATTTGACTACAAGGATATTGTGTAAGGCCTTGTTAAAGTCAAAGAAAATGACACCCATGGCTCTTGCCTCATCCACAGAGCCAGAAATTGCATCACAGAAGAAAATCAGGCTGGTCAAGCAGTTTGTCCATGATAAATCCATGCTGGTTGTTTTCAATCACTTTAAACCTGAACATGGCTTCCAGTTCTGTAGTTCCTGAAAGTCTCCTTCTTGCCTTTTGAAGCTCAGCATGACTTTTGCCTTTTTACAGAGATTAGAGATTGTTCTGGTTGTCACCACCTTCAAATTATGACAGTGGCTTGCAATAACATCAAACAGCTTTCTCAGAAGTGTTAGACATGAGAAGAATCAAATTTAAATGCACACCAGTAATTAGATAGTTGTTAATAATAAGCAGATAGAAAGATATTTTTCATAAGTTCTTTTACCACTGCTGTGGTACATGTTACAGTGCATGCATAATGAGTTTCCATGAACCCTGATAAACCTGGGAACACCATAGCAAGAATGTGTGTGCCATACTCAATTAAAATGTCCTGAGGCTGTCAGAAAACCACATCTCTGAAAACTTCATTGAGAGATTATCTCCTCTGAAGGATTTAAAATGAATAATCACAGGATGATAGCTGAGGCTGAAATTAAATACATAGGCAGAAAACAGAGACCCTTGAGCCATAAAAAAAGATGACCATTTATTGAAGAGTTTTAGAGCATAACAAAAGCAATGTGTATGACTTAAGCAGGCAGATGAAGCCATCAGTGATGCTGCCAGAAAGGTATCATCTCCTGTCAGAGGAAACTATGTACCTTGAAGAAAGGTAGGAAAAAGGAGGACCCTCTGTTAAATCCTTTGCCAAACACCATGCATATAACTGTATGCTAATATCATGTGTTGGTTTTGACTAGGGTAGAGTTAATTTTTTCCATAGTAGCTTGTATGGGACTATGTTTTGGATTTGTGCTAAAAACAGGGTTGATAATAAAGGGATGTTTTCTTTACTGCTGAGCAGTGCATACACAGAGTCAAGGTCTTTTCTGCTTCTAACACCTCCCTGCCAAAGAGTAGGCTGGCGGCGCACAAGAAGTTGGGAAGAGACACAGCTGAGACAGCTGACCCCAACTGACCAAAGGGATGTTCCATACCATATGACATCATGCTCAGCAATAAAAAGCTGGAGGAAGAAGGAGAAAGGGGGAGACGTTCAGAGTTAATGCTGTATTGTCTTCCCAAATAACGATTATGCGTGATGGAGCCCAGCTTTCCTGGAGCTGGCTGAACACCTGCTTGCCAATGGGAAGTAGTGAATGAATTCCTTGTTTTGCTTTGCTTGCATGCATGACTTTTGCTTTACTTATTAGACTGTCTTTATCTCAACCCACAATTTTTCTCACTTTTACTGTTCTGATTCTCTTCCCCATCCCACCCTCAGATACAGCCCACATGGTACCATTGAACTGCGTATGTCCTATTTGTCAAAATGGTTCCTACCTTGAAACTCTTCTATAGTAAGGACTTCTATCTGAATTCTCTTATCAGGCATGGAAGCCTTAGAGACCTACTGGCAGAATTTACCAGTAAAGACCGAGGCAAAGAGGACACTGCTTACCCCAACATTTTCCATTTTCTTCGTCACTTGGTTGCCCAACAATTCCCTTGATCTTCTTCTTTGCTGCCATGTATCTATAGAAGATAGAAGCCTTTCTTGTTGCCCTTCACATCCCTCACTTCTGATAACTTCAGCTGAGCTTTGTCCTTTCAAATTCCATCCCTGCATTACCTGGCATTTTCTATGTATTACTCTTTCTTCACTTTTATCTTCCATATGCTTCCTTTTGGCATTTAACTCAGTCAGGACGGCTTCCTGCTATGCCTACTCAATTTTACGCATATTGGACAGAGTGTTCTAGTGCTTTAATGAGGTTGTCCTGGAACATCAACCAGATCTCTTGGGTCCCTTCAGGGCAGTATGCCACAAGGTCCAGCCTAGCAGTTCCCTGAGCAAGCTGAAGTCTGCATTCATTAGGACCAGGGCTTTTATTCCTTTGTTTGCTTTCCTCATCTCCCTCAGGATCTTAAATTCTCTTATATCACAGTTACAGCAAAGTTTCTATCAGCCTTCCCATCTGCAAGTACTTCTTTCTTATTTGCGAGCAGTAGTTCCAACAGCATGCCTCCCTTAGCGTCTCCAGCACCAGCAAATAACTGGCTCCAGAGCATTCAAAAAATCTCCTGGATTTCCTGCATCTTTCTGTACTGTATTCCTAACAGTCAGGAAGTAGAATCTTGACATGAGCTGCTCCACATCCTCATGAGATTTTGTGTTTAGTAGGCAAGTTTTTAAGTTGTTTTTGGGTGCTTGACCACAAGTGACTCAGTTTATGAAGTCCAGATCTGCAGCACCTTGTCTTCCTCCTACACTGTACTCCAACCAATCCAACCAACCTAAAATAGTAGTCATCCTGTAGGCAAAATCTTGGGAAATTTCTTTGGCACCAATGTCAAGCCATGCAACCAGTAATACAACTACAACTGGTGGACATACTATCTGTGGTGATAATACATGAATTAATCAGAAAGTAATAAGAGGGGAAACAACAACTGCTATCTGTCTATTTTTCAATATAATGTTGTAGAAAGACTAGAAATACCGAGGAGAAAGCAAATGTTTCTGTTGCTTGAGACCACCATTTTAACATCATGCCACATTGCCCAACACTGTCAGATTTCAGCATGACCACAGACATTGTGATTCTCTGTCATATGAATATGAAATAATGCTTCTATTTATGATTAACTATTAACCACCACTCCTCAAACCCAATTGGTGTCATAGCCAAAATCTTGTTATGGCAAAAAGGGACACACCGTATATATGAAGATAACAATTTATTATTAGTCTAATTAATGTTTTATAAGCAATTTGAAACAGAGCAATCAGTTCCTATTAGTAGACTAGTTGCACTAAAGCTCATACTCATTGTCTGAATTCATACAGAAAAGTCTCATGCATAATACTTTTAAAGTTATTATACAAAAGAACTTTCTAATACCTATACATTTTTCTCTAGTGTTAAACTCGTCCTTCCAATGTTCTTCTGATGCCAAAGGTTAAGAGTCAAAGTGACAGTTACAGCAAGTCATGAGCACCCTGAGATATTTGTCAAGAGTATAATGGTCATGGCTAAGGGGGTCTTCCTTCTTCCCATCAGTCTTGGGCTTGCTGAGATTTATTTGAATGTGTTTTCTTAGCACATTCTGCCTTTTTCTTACTGGTGCCCAGCTGAATTTTGCAGGTTGCACAATGGACACACTCCCTGCCTCCAGTCTCAGTGTACAGCCTCAGACAAAACAAATGAAAACCAGCTCAGAATCAAGTCAAATGGAGACCAGTCCTCAGATGCTGCACTGTTAGGTACATACAAAGGCTATCGCCTCTTAATAGTACTGGCTAACTCATATTTACTGTGGTACACAAGCTTATAAGTGATTGATATAAAAAAGCAAAGCACCCAAGACCACTGAAGAAAAGAAGCAGTCAGTCCTTTCTGCCAAAATCCATAGACTATATACATCTCCACTGCAACAAGAAGAATGTGTGTGTGGGAGAGAGAAAGAGGGGAAGGGAGGGAGAAGTAACTAGCACCACCCCACTTCTCTTGCCAAAGGAGACAGTACCTGGCCAGCCCATGACTTGATTTGCTTGATTCAGTGAGAGTATTAAACCTGATTTGTAAATTCAAAACCAACAAAAGATTTCTTCAAGTGTTTAGACTTATTATGTGGAAGAGAAACAGAAACTTTCATAATGACCCACCGATTTCTTCCCTGAGTTCCTCTTCCCTTGTAAGATGATATTTAGTTTTGCACTCAAGATGCAAGAGATTTGCTTCCAAATTCATCACACTCCTGTTTTCTTTAAACTGTTTGGTACTCTGTAGTGAGTAGCTAATGTGTCCTGTCTTCTCTGTCTCCAGTCAGAACATTTCCATGTGTGTAACTAATTAAACGATCTATTCTTATGTGATCTGTGTCTCCCTCATTCAAATGAGTATTCTGACCAATTAACTGTTAAATAAAAAGTGCATCCTTTCATCACTATGTAAAAAGAATAAGCTCTACTCATTTCTTTGAAAGAAAAAATGTAGATGACTGCCATCAGAAGACAATCACAATTTCAAAGGCTCTTTTTTATTTTGTTTTCACAATTTGTTTCACAAATGCACACAAAAAATATTTCAGACATTGATACTTAATTTCATTGTGTAATGGGAAATCATGAATCCTAGAAAACTTTTTTAGGGCCTGACAATAATTTTCTGCTCTGTTCTATTAATAATTCTTGGCATTTCTTTGTTCACCACATCCAGGAACAAAGGATTTTAAAACATCTGTAGCTCTTCCTCTGGCTCTTCAAAACAGTGTTTGAACTTTTCCATTCTTCAAAAATTGCTTCTTATGAGATTTAACTACAAAAGGTATTCTTTTTTCTTTTTTTTTTGTCCATTCCACTCAAGTTTTAATCAAAGTAGCGTACAATTTTACTGAGGATTAGGTTTGTATAAATCTTGCTAAACATAGCAGTGGAACTGTCTTTCTTGATCATACGTGGTGTTTGGCATACTTGCAGCCAACAGAGCCTGCTGGACTGAGACTCTCCCAGCAAAGGAGGTATCCTGTCAGACCAGCCCAAAGCCAGTGACCCCCATCATAAAACAGTTTGTGCAATAAAGTGAAACTAAAGACTTTCAGAGCCCCCAGACCAGAGGGGTCTCCCTGAAGTATTTCACTGAAAGGTTGGGACACTGCAAGGGATGGAGGCTCCCTGTGGCTGGGGATACTGGGAGCATCAGGGTGCTCCCCATGGGGTCTGTCAGGGCAAGGCCTGCCAGCCGGGGCCCATCCCACCGGCCCAGCTAGGAATAGGGCAGCTGGGGGTACCAGGGCAGCCCCAGGCCCAGGCATCGGGCACCTCCCTGGGGATGGGGACAGGCTGAAGCCAGGCTGGAACATGGGCCCATAAGTGGGCCTGGCTCGGCGGGGCCCATGGCTGGGCAGGGCAGGGCAGGGCTGGGGGGAGACGAAGACCAGCCATTCTGCCATGTCATGGGGGAAGGTGCTGACAGCCCCAGGGGGCTGGCATGGGGTCCTGGGCCACGAGCAAGCTGAGGGGAGCCCTGGGGGTTAGGCAAGGCCTGTTAGTGCTTTCTGCTTCATTTTGTTTGAAACACTCATTCTCCTTGAATTTACTGTTAGCCAACATTAAAAAGAAAAACAGTGTCTAGGTTACAGAAGCTGTGTTCAGTAGCCAGCTCAGATTCAGAAGGATACATCTATTGCTTTTTAAAAATAATCCTATTTTTAAAACATAAAAAGTTATATTAAAAATAATATTATTAGAGTTTATTTTCCTTTTTCAATAGGGTCCTTAAGAATTTTTATAGAATATTTACTTGTTTTATTTTACTTGATACACTGGTTTCAAGTTGGAAAGCTCACTTTCTTACATTTGACCCTCCTTGACATTTCCCTATCACACGCCATGTGGCAATGCATCATTAAAAGTTAACGTTATACTACAGCAGGGGAATTACAGAAAGTCCTTTATGGTATATAGGTCTCCTAATGGCATATTTTATACCTGTGATTAATTTTATTTTTATTAATTATTTTAAACATAGCTTGCTTTTCTAATCAAAAATATTAAATGGAGGGGTGGCCAGACATACATTTTATAGATCATATGTATACATTAATTATTGAGTATCTGTGCTGTGATTGATAGTTAAGGAAGAGATTCTAAAAGTCTAATAACTGTTTAAAGAATGGTCTTGATATTAATTGAATCATTATTCCACAATGGGTCTGACTATATGCTGTTTCAAGATTTCTATAGTTAATGTTAAAATATATGTTTTCCTGATTTTATTTTCCAAATTTATTTTAAGTATCGATTAGTGTCAGTGAATATTTAACTGGGAAAAATCTTTAAGAAATGGCTTTGTAAAATGCAGTTTTACTGCATCTTCATCGGGATCATTTGTTATTCATGTTTTCACTCATGTCAAGTTGAAGAAGACTAACTGGTGATATTGATCGATGTTGGATTCTTTTCTTACAACAGTTGTCCGTCTTTTGCCATCTTGCTGTCAATTCAGGCTTACAGGCAAACATTGACATTTAGTCCTATTTTCTTTCATTTTAGCAAAGAATATTGTGAGCTTGGATGCTCTGTTTGCAATAGATCTCATCCATCTCTTCACTTACTGTAATTCAAATCCAAAGTATCTAATCAATGTGCATAAATCATAGAACCATAGAATTGTTTCAGTTAGAAGGAACCTCTAAAGATCATCTAGTCCAACCCCTCTGCCACCGACAGGGACACCTTTCATTAGATCAGGTTGCTCAAAGCCAAGTCCAAACTGACATTGACTGCTTACAGTGATGGGGCATCCACAACTTCTCTGGGCAACCTCTTCCAATATTTCATCACCTAAGGGGTGGGGGAAAGTAAAGAAGATGGAGATGGAGTCAGATTCTTCTGAGGTATCTAATGATCTCCAGTGACAGGACAAGAGGCGTTGAATACCAGGAAATTTCATTTAAACATAAAAATCTTTTTAATCGTAACAGTAGTCAAACACTGGAGCAGGTTGCCCAAGGTCATTGTGGAGTCTCCATCTATGTCTGACTGGACATAGCTTTTAGCAACGCACTCTAGCTGACCCTGCTTTGAGTATGGGAGCTGGACTTGGCAGATTCCAGAGTGGCTTCCAACCTCATCAACTATTCTGTGTTTCAGCATGCTGTCACTTGGGCATCATATACTTCCTGGAGGAGGTTAAAGATCAAGCGTTCTGTAATTTTATGCATGTCTCACTTAAGGAAAGATGATCGTCCAGGTTGCTGTGTTATTTAGCTATATGGGAAACAGCAAGGATTCCAGTCCTTCATTTAGTAAGAATTTATTTAATTACAGTAAAGACAGGATCAAGAATGCTAGTCAGTCTAGGCATATCTAGAACACCAGTGGGAGATATAGTTTTAAATTCCTGTCAGAACAGGACTGAATTTTGCGAATCATCTCTGAAATCACCAATAAATACGTTAGAAATCCACCCACATACCTCAGCTGTATACCTCTTCATTCAGTTTATTTGTTTTGGAGGAAGTCATTTGGCAAATTTAATCTTAATTTCAGGTAGAATTAACCTGATTTTTAAAAGATTTATTTTAAGGAAATACATGTCACTGATATGTAATCATACCACAAAGCATTCTTCTAAATTAGGTGTACACCTTATTAAAATACTCAACTGTTGATTTGCCAGTGGATTTATTTTATTATTGTAGCTGTAGGTTGCATTTTTAATTAAAAAATATTAAATGGAGGGCTTTTCAGGAACATATTTAACAGTTTTAGACCATATGTGTATATTATATAATGGATATCTGTACTATGGACTCAACCTACAGATCCCTGACCAGTCCTTCCTTGTTTATAAGTCCAGCAGAGCACCTGTCCTCATTGGTCCTCAATCACGTGTGTCAGGAAGTTGTGGTCAAGCACTATAGAAACCTCCTGGATTGCTTGTGCCCTGCTGTACTGTCCATCCAGCAGATACTGGCATAGTTGATGTCCCCCATGAGGACCAGTGCCTGAAGAACGTGAGCCTTGCTCCAGTTGTCTGAAGAAGGCCTCATCTACTTTTTCCTGATCAAGAGGTCTGTAGTGACACACACCACAACATGGCCCACTGTGGTCTGCCCATTAATACCAACCCACAAATTCCCAGCTAGTTCAACACCCACCCCTGGGCAGAGCTCCATGCATTCCTCCTACTGCTCGCACAATGGGTGACTCTCCCGCCTTGCCTTCTTTTCCTGCCTTTCCTAAAGAGCCTGTATACATCCGTGGTAGCGCTCCAGCCATGTGAGGTCTCTAGATATGATAGCATTGACACTGTGAAAAATGATTGGAGCCAAATGTAAAGTGACTTCATACATATGTACAAAGAATGTCTCTGGTACTGTTATCCCACAAACTGTGCTCAGAAGGATCCCAGAGAGTGCCCAGTATAATGTATGGAAAGAATATCTGGGAGTATACTGACAACTAATACCATTACCAATCATCAATCCACTTGCAAACTCACTCCATTTCATTTTGCAGATGCAGCGTAGATGTATTTGCTTCTCAGGAGGGTATCCTACAGTTTGTCACAGAATATAGTTCTTGTTTGCAGGTATTCTCTCTTACTGAACATTCAGGTATTTTATATAAAATAAAAAAACCCAACCAACCAAACAAAAAAACAATAAACTCCAGTAGGCAAGACAGACAAAAGGTCTCCATCCAAAAAGGTTGACAACCTAGCTTCACACCTTTCTCCTGTCTGAGAAAACAGGCAAGTAGACTATGAGGGAAAGAAGGCATACTCTTAGAAGATCTCCAAGCCTCTACTCTAACAGGCCCTGGGATGATGAGAGAGTAGGATTTAAAGGCTGATAGATTAAGGACTTTAGACACTGATGTTTCCCAGGAAAGAGCTCCCCAGTACAGAATATGTGCACTGAATATACAGTGAATACTTAGCAATAGCGAATTATATTAAAGACGAAAGAATTCTTTGCCTGTAGTTCCTACTCCTTCTGAACATTTACCATTCTTATCCTGAGTAGCCATCAGTCACCCCTTTGATTCCACAGGAGCCATATCTATGCACGTTTTCAACAGTTAAAGATAAAAGTGTCAACATGGAACTAAGGTCACATAATTTCTGCTGCTATTAATTTTGCTACATAAATGTTTCTTAATAGATTTAATGTGGCATTATTATTGTTTATTAAGTTAGTTTGTATCGTAATCTAATGGAGTAGTAATGTCTCATAATAAAGGATAAACAATAATTCCTGTGAGTCTAAATTTATTATTTTTCTAAAGTAACTATCCCAAAGACTACCTATTTCCACTTCCTGCCTCTAGATCAATGAGTATACAAGTCTTTGAGTATTTCAGGTAAAATCACTGTAGATGTAAAATACACGTTGTATTTATACAAGAAGTAAAATGGTTATTTATGATAAATTTGGAAGGAAAAATTAGAAGCGTAACAATCCTGTTGCAGTTAATATTCCTTTTTCATATCTTTTATTTAAATCACTAGATGAAAATAGCTGTGTGTTCCAAAATCTATACCAACAGATGGCAAGCCTTTGTTATGCCAGATATGTATGTACCTTGCACCTGTCGCATATTTTGTTATAAAGGTATAAGCATTGCTATTGTACATATAAATGACTATTTAATCCTGAGGTCAGTTACCAGCATGTTAGCCATATGTCATGTAGGAGAACAAATGTTTTACCATAATAGGAAAAGAACTTTCTAGTTGCCATATGATTTTCCTTTAATTGCAAGATTCAAATGTGCAGCATGGACAAGTCTCTCTTGAAGAACGGTGTGTTTGGAGCATATTTTTCTGTTCGGTACTTTTTTCAAGGCCTCATTTATGTACCTTTCCGAAACAAGAATATTGTGTTGGAATTTGCATTTTTCTTTTAGGCATTCAGTCTTTTGGTTCCGATTGATGGCAATGTTTATAATTACATTCAGTCCAGCTTGAGTGGTAGGCATAGTCTGAGCACACCTTGTTAGCTGCATTCCCTTGTCGACGCAGTCATCAAAATAGCGATGTCACAAATGTTGCACAGCCTTAGGACGGAGACAGTCAGCTTAGCAGTGGCAGCAGAGCCACTGATTAGACCTATTCAGAAAAGCTTCTCCCTGAAACCTCAAGTAGATACAGTAACCAAATAGTTCAATAAAGCGTTTTGCTTTGTTTTGTTTTGTTTTCTCAAGACTGGCCTCAATTTACTGATTTACCCATTCTGAGACTGTTTTAGGCCAATCCTTACAACAGCTTCTCTAAGAATCACCTGTTTTCAAATCTTCTGGGGTTTTGGGGTTTTTTGGGAGGTTAGTTTTTTCGGGTTTTGTTTGGGTTTTTTGTTTGGGTTTTGTGTTCAGGTTTTTTTTTAAATAAAAAAACTCATAAATTGATGTTGTTTTTTTTTCTCTAGGGATATATAATTTTGATTACTTCCTAAGTATTCTTAGTGTTTGCTTTACAGATAATTACACTGAGAATCACAATCAAATAAAAAGTGTAGAGTGAATTCCCTGGTTGGTGTAATTTTTTTTCCTATGATATCTTAGCACTAGAAGTAAATAATAAGATCTGATATACAACTTCATCTTTTGTTAGTTTAAAAGACAGTCTGTGATAGCGTATGTGAAAAATAATGCACTGCATATTGTAGGAAAGGGTACCAGAATCACACAGTCAGCAGATCTTTATTCTTTCAATGTGTTTACTTCAGAGCTGGGCTAGCTGAGGTTCAATAAAATATGTGCATGTTTTTCTCCGTCTTTTTTTTCTGACTCAAAATGCCAACCACCTAATTTAAAGACTCTGCTCTTTTCATGATCTGTCATTTCAGGCTCTAATCAGCCATAGTCATTAAAAATCTCACAGCCCTTCCCACGAAAGTAATCATCATGATTTGTTAAGTGCTGACACTGGACTCATCTTTATATCAGACACAAACAAAAACAAGAGCAGTTTCCAGCTTGCGTATGTATGTTCTAATTTCCTATGTTTTATAAACATTCACTATGTTAAATGCAGCCCTAAAATGTAAGTAAGGTATTCTAGAAGAAATAGAAAAAATGGATTGTGTTAATAAATAAAGTTAGTCTTCTGTATGTGAATTATTTAACACATTGTGATCTACTTGTGTGAAAACCAGCACCAAATCACAAGATTTTTGCTTTATTTCCCCAGTATATAATATTTCACTAATTTTGATCGCTGAATTTTCTTTAAGATACTGTACAACTTCGTTTTACTAGTTTCTTCCCTTGTCATCCTAAAGGTATTACTATAGAAACTACAGTTTCTAAAGAAACTATATTTGGGCACTCACCATAAATTCCTTGACTGGTTATTCACAGGATGTTAAGTTCAGAGCCCTCTGAATGTGTGTTCTGTATCACATATATTTACTATGTGTTATTCCAGTCTATTTTTTTTTCCTTTTTTTCCCCATTATTTATGCCCCCTACTTTGCATTATCTCTTTTTTTTTGTTAATTAACCCATAGCTTTATTCATTCTTTTAATGACCATGCAAATTAAACTAATTTGGGTTTGCTGTTCTTGAAACCATGCAGCAATTTTAATTTATTTTATGCTGTTTCTAACACTTAAACCCTTGAGATTTTTAACTCAGTGTGCAGAACTAAGGATAACCTCTGCTAAAAGCAGTAACAACTCCCTGATGTTTATTAATTGTAAGTTATGCAGTACACATCTATGGCCTATATGCTCCAGTTAATGGAAGCCTTGCAACCAGGCTTTGATTAACAAGGACTCTAATCTTCATCTTACTAGTAGAGAAAAAGCACAAAGGTAGCAGCTGGGAAATATTTATTAAGAAATGTACAGTAGCAAATGAGTGTCAGAAATAACATAAAATTCAGCAATATTTAATTACGTCAATTTATTATATTTTTTTAAATTCAGTAGTTTATTATTTCTCATATGAAATCAACTTAAGGTTGGAAGCTAATTGGAATCAATACTCTGAACACTGTGTTAAAAAGGGCCTATGCCTAATAAGATTTAGACTGAAGTCCCAAAGCCCACCCTTTTCTTGATTCTAGATTTTCTGGCTGCTATTCCTAGTATTATTTTTATGCTGCCTTAAATTGTCAATGGATTAAAACCAAATCCCTAACCAACAACAAAAAACACCTATGAGTCCTGAGATATGAATCTCTTTACATCACTATGAGTTCCCTGATCATTGATTATTCAGTAATGACCCTTTTTAAGTTTAGCAAATTCATCCGTGCATACTAAAATACAGAGACACATCTGCACAAAGAGGAGTAGACAGCACCTCTTACTTAACCCATTCTATAAGCGAATATTAAGGTTATTTTAAATAAACCATTATGATTGAAATGTGAGTGACACCTGATGTCATGATTAAAAAAAAAAAAACAAAACAAAAAAACAAACACAAAGTGAAGAATTTTTGAATCATAAATACAGGGATTTTGAATCCTAAATATAGTTGACTGCTAAACCACCTAGGGCAGAGAAACCTTATGAAATTCAACAAGGGCAAGTGTAGGATGCCGCACCTGGGGAGGTTGGGGGCTGACCTGCTGGCGAACAGCTCTGTGGAAAGAGACCTGGTGGACAACAGGATGACCATGAGCCAGCAATGTGCCCTTCTGGCCAAGAAGACCAATGGCATCCTGGGGTGCATCAAGAAGAGTGTGGCCAGCAGGTCGAGGGAAGTCATCCTCCCCCTCTACTCGGCCCTGGTGAGGCCGCATCTGGACTACTATGTCCAGTTCTGGGCTTCCTGGTTCAAGAGGGACAGAGAACTGCTGGAGAGGGTGCAGCAAAGGGCTACAAAGATGATTAGGAGACTAAAACATCTCTCTTATGAAGAAAGGCTGAGGGACTTGGGTCTCTTCAGTCTGGAAAAAAAAAAGACTGGGGGGGGATCTCAAATACTTGAAAGGCAGGTGTCAGAGGATGGGGCCAGGCTCTTTTCAGTGGTGTCCAGGGACAGGACAAGGGGTAATGGGCACAAACGTGAGCATAGGAAGTTCCATCTACACATGAGGAGGAACTTCTTTACCCTGAGGGTGGCAGAGCACTGGAACAGGCTGCCCAGAGAGGTGGGGGAGTCTCCATCTCTGGAGACATTCAAAACCCGCTTGAATGGTTCCTGTGTAACCTGCTCTGGGTGACCCTGCTCTGTCAGGGGGGTTGGACTACATGATCTACAGAGGTCCCATCCAACCCCTATCATTCTGTGACTTTGTGATTCTGTGATTCCTACTAATATCAGCAATATTCAGGGATTTCATCCATAAATCCAGGCATTGGGGTCAGAAGAGCTTATTAGCTCACACTAAGAAATATATCTGCCTTTGGTCAGCCAAATAACTCTCCAGATTCCTCAGGGATTCATTTAGTTGCCCATATGTAGGTACCTACTGCTATATGAGATGTGGCCCATAGTTTCTGAGACATCTTCATAGGGCTTGCATATATAAGAAGGGACCTCAGAAGATGCTTATGCTTTTGAAGAAGCAAGTGAATGGCAGGAAAAATACCCTGGGGCATCTCAAATGGTATTAGATACTTATGTGTGACCTACTGAACTGCATCCAAGATTTCCACTGACTTTAATGGGAGCTTAGACACTAAACTCCCCTGTCAGTACTTAATTTAGTGATCTAGGTATAACCTCGAATCTGGCTAAAACATCTACAGTGTGGGCCATATGGGCTTGATCAGATTGTTTAGACATTGGTGTCGGTGTTATTTGAGATGCTCTGTGATTTCCTACCTGGTTATTGAGTTGCTGCTCTGGAGCAGTGACAGTTTCTTATGAATGCTGGGTCATGCCTTTCTGGCTCTATGCAAGAGTTTCTGGGGCATCAAATGGTACTAGGCATCTATTGTTAGGAGTCATGTCATTGCTGAGTTCAGTTTTCTCCAGTGTTGGCTGATAATAAACATGGATTTTTCAATCTCATTGTTCTGAGATGCCTCAGTTCCACATAAGTCCTAAATTTATGTAATTTATGTACTTGGCTAGATCTAGTCTTTAATCATTTGTTGACAGAGGACATTACTGTCATTTTAACAGATTAACAAAATCAGCTACTTTCCAGTTATCATTATTAGGCATGGTTGGAATATTTTCAAGGCTTTTTTACCCTCTTAGTTTTTCCTATTAAGAGATAAATACCCTTGCATGGATTATCATGTACAACTTCTGTTTATGAATATTTCCTCATTTTTCACGTTATCAGTTTTACTCCTTGAACTTGCTAGTAATATGTTGGTATCTCAATGAAAAAAATAGCCTAATTTTTCAGATCTCTTTGATCTTTTGTTTGCATTAAATTCAGATGTTAATTTTTTATTAATACTTTCAAAGTTACATTTGCTGAACTGATCTTAATGTCACAGTAATACCCTATCACATAACTTGCAGAAAAAATAATAAAATTTTAAAAAATTGGCTTTTGTTGCTGAAGAAAACAAGGTTCAGCTTGATTGTGATGATAAAGTTCAAAAGGATAGCAGACTCCTCACCATGGTACTGCTTTATAGTTTCTCTTTTTTGATTCCTTAAGTGTTTTTTCCTTATCTTTCAGGGTTTTGTTCTGGATGTCACAGTTATAATACTTTACCTGATAGCAAAGCAGCACTGTATATAAATGTTGAGTGATTTATAGATAGCTAATAAATATATTAGAGATAGAGATATGCTGCATTTATGTATCAGTTCTGTTTATTTATCAGTTTAAGAAGGATGGGTCTGAGCCATACGATGTGTTACCAAGCTCTGTAAAATACTCAACATACTGCATTTAATGTATTTGTTGAACTTTTATCATATAGGTAGCAGTTTGAAAAACTGATTTACACTGCTGACACTTTTTAAGACCAATAACTCTTCCCTTTTTTTAATGTAGATGCAATGATTAGTATTAAAGTGGAGTCTGCAGACTGAAGTGTGGTACCTTATTTAAAATAGCACCATAGAAATGCTAACAGAAATTAAAACGGGTTTGATGATAGTTAAAAGACAGGTGTAAATCAACCTAGTCATGAGTAATTAGCAACTATAGTACTGGATAAATTGTCATCACTGCCTTGAATATTATATAACACATAATGGCATTTACAAAATAGCTATATATGTTGTTCCAAAATATTGTAACAATGCTGGACATTATTTTCTCATGCCATTATAAATGCAAAATGTTTTCTTCTTTTTTTTTTTAATCTTAATAATATTGTTACTGCTGATTAAAAGGCACTTCTTAAAGTTCTGTTGCTTATTAGCTTTTCAAAAGATTTAATGCTTTTGTTTCCATCATTGTAAAATTGGTTCCTATGCCTAAGAAAAAAATAACACATTTGTCTTCATATCTTCTCCAGATCCCTAATTCAGTGGCCTCTGATGAGTCTTTACAACACCTACCTTGAACGTCTTCAGATATGTACATTTTCTGATCACTTTCTTCGGCCTAACCCAGATTGCCAGCTGCATGGTTTCTTTCTCTCTCAAGAAACATATTATTTCTTGGCCAATCTCCTGTGAATATCTTCAGTTTCTGTCTTCAGAAGTTTTCAAGATCCAAGTGCATAAAGCCCTAGCAACCTGGTCTGACTGCACAGCTGCCCCTGCTTCAAGCTGAGGTTGGATGAGAGGCTTCCTGAGATCACTTCCACCTGAATTACCCAGTGTTCCAGTGAATAAGTAAGAGCTCTTGGATCACACTCAGCAAATGAACTAGGGACTCTCATGCTACAAACCTGAGCTGCTGCGCTGAGATGAAGAGCTAAGATTCTGTAGCAATGGGTTGGAAGTCCCGTCTTCTGGGGCCTGACATAGACTGATGATCTGTAGCACACGCTCACCCATAAATTACATGCATATAAGAATAGCATACATTCCTATATCTACGTGAAATTGTTGTCTCATTCTTTTATCACTAACTTGTCTTTATAATGTATTAAAGAGACTACAGCCTTCTTTACTGACCTCTTAATTCATGAAATGTTTCTTATACTTTTTGCACTTCACTTTAAATGACTGCTGTGGAGTGAACCCGTTTCCTACATATTATTTTCTTTACCACATCAGGTTCTATATATTGTACATCCCCAAATTTCTTAAATTGTATTATTCATTTTTGCAAAATGTATTTATACTCTTTTCATATTTATTACTCAGAACCACAATACTTTCACGGAATATACATGACCAAGCACATGTCATGGGTCTTCTCTATTTTGTCTTCCCTGTGGCAATATTGCCCATTATTATTTCATAATTTTATAGACTGAAATTTAATATACCTAATTGTTCCTTTGATTATAAATGTAACAATATTAGATTATTAGTAACCTTGAATTCATGTTCCTTCAGCTCAACATTTCTTACCTATATCTGTTAAAGATTAAGTCAAGATCGGCTCCAAATTTGCTCCTGAATATGTTATAGATAAAGCTGAAGATCAGTTTCACTTTTGCTACGTTGTTATTTCTCTTGATTCTTTTCACTTAGTCCAGTACAATAATTTATATTGTGGATCTGCAGATATAAAGAAAAAAAGAGATCAGCAGATTGTTCATTAACACAATCAGAGCAAGGACCTTGTCCCTGCCTTTGAAGCCACCAGCTCCAATTCAATTATAAACTATGAAGATTGCATAGAAAGCCAGGAGGGTTCACTAAGCTTGGTTACAAAGTGAAACTAGTAAATGGACCATAATGATAAAAATTGCCACCTTCTTCCCATGCAGCTATGGGGAGGGACAACACGACTCCACACTTTTTTTTTACACTGGCACATCACGAAGTGATATGATAATATTTGATAAAGCTGAATAATACATATTTAGGATTAAAGTATAATGCTCACTGGGAGAAGAAGGAGTTATATTTTGTACTCGATTAATTTGAGATCAGTCAGTACTGACTGTAGAACCAGTGTTGTTTGGCCACTTAGGTAAAGACCTCAATCTAAATTACTGCATGGATTTTATTTAGTCTGGACTTTGTCCTTTTCTCATTACTTTCTCTTTCCATTTTCAGCTTGTTCTTACTAATTAAACTTCATACACTTGCTACAAAACCAAGAAAGAACAAGCTCCAAGCATATTCATAGGCGTCCCATAGAAAAAAAAAAAAAAAAGCAGCTTTATCTGTCGCATCAGAAGCTCTAAAGAAGCCTAGACATTTTATAATTCCCATGCACTCTTAATCTACTTTGTGCATATTACACACTCAGACATTTCAAAATTTATTGTAATTAGACCTATGTATTACAAAGGGACTGCTCATATTGCTCCTACCTAATCTCTAATTTATATGCAGAAGAGCAAAGCTAAAGAGTTTAGGATTTTCACATTTAATGCTCTTTTTACCTAATCAAGTTATACAGCTTAGTAGCTTCCTTCCCTGTAGTTCCCACTTTTTTTTCTTTTTTCTTTTTTTTTTTTTAATAAATTAACATAGTCCTAGGCAGGCGTTAATGTTACTTCTCTAACCTTTCTCTATTCACTGATTATTCTCTGGGGACACAGTAATTTATCACTCAGAAATAAACGGTGCATGAGTAAACCCTTAAAAATAATCAGTTTATAGTTGCAGTACTAGTGAATTCAGATGAAGTTTAAATTAAGTTTCATTCACTATGCATTTTCCTCCATTCTTTTCTTAAACCAGTATTAAAATTTTGCCTCCAAAGCCAGGGGGAGACATGTCTAAATGAAATAATTAACTTTGTAAACTCATTCACAGAATTAAGATTTAACTACCAGAACTGCTTCTGATGGTCCAAGAGGTTAACTTAAACTTGGGTTTTCTCAACACAACATACCCTGCTAAATCATGCTAACAAAGTATCACCTTTCAGCATCTCACATGATCATTTTGTAAAAACCATAATTTCCTGCTGTTTTTTTGGTTGTAGTAGTTGCTGACATACATTCGCAAAATAAAAATGCTGCTTAGCTCGTTCCTTTACCTTAGAATATTATGCTCAGCAACATGTAGTACAATGTCTGTATAGACAGCTATAAGTTTGAAACAACATAAATGAGCCAAGACATCATTGGTTAACTAAGTTTTGGTTATTAAAAAAAAAAAATTGCATTTATTTTTTGTTTGGCTTTGCATACTTGGTGCTCCCATGTCAGACTGAACTTTCTTCTTTTCTTTTCTTTTCTTTTCTTTTCTTTTCTTTTCTTTTCTTTTCTTTTCTTTTCTTTTCTTTTCTTTTCTTTTCTTTTCTTTTCTTTTCTTTTCTTTTCTTTTCTTTTCTTTTCTTTTCTTTTCCTTTCTTTTCTTTTCTTTTCTCTTTTCTTTTCTTTTCTTTTCTTTTCTTTTCTTTTCTTTTCTTTTCTTTTCTTTTCTTTTCTTTTCTTTTCTTTTCTTTTCTTTTCTTTTCTTTTCTTTTTTCTTTTCTTTTCTTTTTTATTCTGAAATACTAACAACAACTATACTGTGTTTAGACATGTTTTTTCTTTTTAACTGCAAGGTGAATATTTTATATACAAGACAACTGAGGTCCAGATTTTTTTTTTTTATAAATAGTACAAACTTTACCAAACCCATTATCAAGTTATCATTTGTCATCTTTCCTATATATAACTTCACATTCTCTCTTCAGTGTTAGAATTAGGCTTCTTTCTTTGGTTGTTCACTGCTTATGTTTATGGTCCTGAGAAAGATATAGAAGATACTTACAGAACATTAAATTTATGGAAAGTAGCTCAAGATGATAAAATTTGAAGGGTTATGTAAAAGTAGAGGAAAGAATGAAAGCTTACCTATCAGAAACCATATGAAGAAACAGGAAACAAATGCATGGGTTTAATGGAGGAACCTGGCTGATGTCACTGTGAGGATACTGTCTATCATCTTTAAAAGACTGTGGCAACTGGGGGAGATTCCTGGAAGAGGAAAAATATTATTTCTATCTACAAGAAGAGCAAGAAAGAGGACACGGGGACCTGCAGGCTGGTCAGTTTCACCTTAGTCCTGGGGAAAAGGGATGGAACAATGGTATTGTGAACAATTTCAAGACCCATGAAGGTCAAGTTGATCAGTAGTCAACTTTGATTTATGAAGGTGGAATCACCTCTGGCCTGCACCACAAACTTCTCAGTTCTCTTGGCTGCCCTAATTTTCCTCTGGCCACACAATTCTAGCCCCACGGCAAAAGCACATCCAGGCTCTGTCTTTTGCTGCACCCTAATCATAACCCTAATCTTACTTTACAGCTCAGTCTGGGACTAAGACTCCTATGTCTCAGTCTTCTTCTCAGTATAGATCCCTTGGCTGCCCTAACTTTTCTTTGGCTGCCTAATTCCAGACACATGCCAACTGCATGTCTAGGCTCTCTATTTCACTGAACTGTAACACTAAACCTGGAGTCATGTTTAACAAATATGGTGAAATGAATGGTGTGGTGGATGAGGGAGCATGGTGGATGTTGTCTATCTCAACTTTAATAATGCTTTTGACACTATGTCCCTAAAGATTGTCATAGACAAGCTGATTAAGTATCAGCTACATAAGAGGACAGTGAGGTGGATTGAAAACTGAGTGACCTGTAAGGCTCAGAAATTGTGTTTGCTGGCAGCATGAAATCCAGTTGGAGGCCAATCAACAGCAAAGTGTCTCGGGGTCAGCACCATGTCCAATGCTGTTTGGAATCTTTATTAATTACCTGGACAATCATACAAGACACCATCCTTAGCGAGCTTACTGTATTTGGTTTTGTGGCAAGGTTTTGGTAGCAAGGGTGCTGCAGGGGTAGTTTCTGTGAGAAGGCACCAGAAGCTTCCCCCATGTCAGACAGAGCAAGTTCCAGCTGGCTCCAAGACAGACCCGCCAGTGGCCAAAACTGAGCCAATCAGTGATGGTAGTGGCGCCTCTGTGATAACAACTTAAAGAAAGGGTAACAAACCTGCAGTGCAACAACAGCTGGGAGCAACAAGTGAGAATATGTGAGAGAAACAACTGTGCAGACACCGAGGTCAGTGAAGAAGGAGGGGGAATTGGTGCTCAAGGAGCCAAAGCAGAGATTCCCCTGCAGCCTGTGGTGAAGACCATGGTGAGGCATGTTGTCCCCCTGCAGGCCATGGAGTAACCAGCTCTAGCTAACAGTGTTTGAGCAGGGGTTTTGGACTATGTGATCTCAAGAAGTGCCTTCCATCCTCAACTATTCTGTGATTCTGTGATTTTATGCTTTGGGTATGTAAATTTATGGTGATTTCAGGTATGCTCTGAGTTTCCTTGTAAAGTGCAGGAGAAATCTACAATCCTTTATTGGTTTTCAGAGTACAATCTTGACAATAAAGACAAACAGTCTTTATTGACTGTTTAGGAAACTTAAGCACCATCAGAGAATTAGTCCACTTAAATTATGAAAGGCTATGAACACTCCACAGAGGGAGAAGATCTCTTTCCTAGACTTTAGCGCCAAATCAGTCTAAACAGTCCTTTGAGTAGGGGCCAAAGGACCCATTGACCCCTTCCTCCTTTGACATCTTTGTAGCTGGTTCTTCAGAAATCCAGTTTCAAAAGGAAAGGATAAGGCCAGATTACACCATCACCCAGTATGAACTATGGAGTTTTAGTTTATAGGGAAAATCTGTTGAGATTGAGAAGCACATAGACCAGATGAGTTCCGCTTCCTGGGTAACAATATCAACATCCTACCTGAAATCACCACTGCTGAGATCTCTGTCCTTTACTACCATTCCACTCAAAAGCACAGGCTTACCCAAGAAGTTAACTTTCTCTATAAGTATATGTCTTATAACTTTCAAGGATCAAATTCAAGGTAGGTGAGGCCTGGGCTACAGAACAAATAAGGTTTGTTAGCAGTTTAGAAGGTCACTGGAGTTTAATCTGAAAATGAGATGTGGTTTTACCTCACTGTATAAACAAAACAATATCCTTATGACTGGTAATATTTTAGAAAGTTCAAAAAAGGAATCTAAAAACTATGTGAAGTGGTTTATAATATTAAAATATTAAAATCCATACCTAGATACAAGAGCTACTGTGAAGCATCTTCCTAAATGCTTTTCAAAGCTTACTACTTAAATGAATCTCATAGGATGATTTTGATATACAACAAAGATGCAGTCTGATTTAATTCACCGTGGTTGCATATGCCTAATATAAACAGATTCTCTTAATGCACCCAGCACAACGGTCACAATTTTACAACCCTGAACCTATTATGTATTCAAAATACATTAAAACACATCAAAACTAGACAGCCCTGTGACATGCCTCTACAGCTAAAATGGAGAAACCCGTGGGCTTTTTTAAATGCATAACATCTACATCCTTCTCTACCATACCTAGGTTCTCAATCTACATCCATGAATTTAGAAAATAAAACTGATAAAAGAAAAGATATCTAGTACTAACAATAAATCCCCGTATCTTTTCCCTTATCATTGTGAAAGTCCTTTTCACATTTCGCTTCATTCTGCTTCAAAGTCAGATCACGTTTTTGGTATTGACCTCCTGGTTACAGTGTAAAGAAAAGTATCTGTGCTGTAAAATCTACCAACTGGAAATCATAGACCATTTTAAAGATTGTACGAGATGAACAATAATAATCTTTCAACGTGAATATTAAAACATGTATCTCAATAAAATTGTTGGACAGAGAATGACATATTTTTTTTTTCTCATTTATATTCCGAAGTTACTTCCTATACTTCTACAAATATTTGACAGGACTTACATTTTTACTCTCTCTATATATTTTTTTAATTATTGAAAGGCTTTGCACAATAACCATTTATATTATCCCTAAAATAAATATTCTGTATCGATATTGATATTAATGTGAATACTTAGATAAGAGTTACAAACAGAAAACATACATTGCTTTAGTTAGAGTGGGGTTGTATTCTATTATGATTACATTATATGATAAAAATTGTTGCTTCAAGATGCAATAGGTTAGAATGTTATAAGGGCTTTAGAATTTGGATTTTAGTACCTAACTTTTACATAGCTATTCTCTGAATGGATTAAAAGCCCATTCCCTAGTGGATCAATTAAATTACCTCTACCACCCCCTCCCCCTCATCTACTGTTATATGAAATATACTAGGGTATCTGAGACATCTACAAGGCTGACATATAATATTGATTTATGAGATAAGTGTGGCTTTCTAGAGGAGTAGCTGAAAAATATATGGACTATCCTAAAATATTTCAAATGACGAATTTCAAATCCTGTGTTTAGGCAACAGAATCAAAGCCCAGGCTGCATTTGTACCACAGAAGAAAGGCTATACAACCAGGATTTAATAAACCTGCCTGAAATTAAGTCTTCAGTGTCTGTGTGGGATATCCTATGTTTCGTCTGTGGCTACTTCATACAGTCTTCTATAGGTCCTTAGCATGAATGTCAGCTTCACATGAATTTCTCAGATAACCTATAGCGTCTCAGATGCACTGGTCATATTCAGGTAATTCCATCAAACTCTGAAAGAAAGGGTTTTACAAGAGATGAAGCAGTCAGGAAAAAAGCAAAACAGTGGAGGTAGGTGCTGGCCCTTAAAAGAACTCACTGTCTTTGATTTAGTTAACTAAATATAGACTTCTGATGGATTTTAAGATGTCCTGGGTTATCTAAAACCAAAGCTGGCAGATATGTCACAGCTGGAGTACCCATATCCTTCTGGACTGTTAAGTGGGGAGTCAGAAGACACACCCTAAGATATCTGAAACAATACCTAGATCCACATTTTTGAGACACTGAATTCAGCCTTCTAGCCATGAGCCTGTCAAAGACCAAACACCCATGCGTCACGTGAGTTTATGGTAACTGGCAACTGCCTGGTTTGACATTCTAGGCAAAAGCAAGAGTGAGAACCTACTAAGTTTTCTCAGACCAGATGAGAATTATGTTGTGTAATATTTGCATACAAAAAGTGCATGTTGCTAGAAGATCTAATTTCATATCTTGTATAGTTAAAGCACCTGCAGAGTTGGTTAGTTTCTAGTTGCTACACTTTAGAGATGTGACAGATTTACTATGTTAACTATATAAATCTTTTAATGTATGTAAACTATTTTTATTTAAATCTTAAACCAATTAGGTATATTGATTTGTCTTTTTTTTTTTTTTTAAGGTCAGAAAACCCACACATAGAACTGTACTTGTGTGGTACAGAATTAGAGCCACTGCAGTTGGTAATGCCTATAATTAATTTCATATGTTGCCCATGGCTAATGTTGTCTTTCAATTAGAAGTCTTTCTTTGGTTATCATAACTGATATGAGGTTTTGGTTTTTGTGATTTTTTTACGCATTTCTGAGATTATTTCACAAATTATTATGAAAATCCTGTTAATTTCTGTAAATACAGCTATTTAATTAAGCAAATCTAAAATATCAGTTACTGGGACATGGAGTTTGGCATTTGGTAGGAAGTTCCCTAGCGTCAGCACTTTGCTGATACATAATTGACTGATATGCAATCATTTAATTGAAGACTGTACCAACAAGTACTTTCTAATTTTAGTAGTTAATTTAGCAATCTTAACATAGTTTTCTTTTGCTTTTAAATATAATAATGAAATTAATCTATATTGCATAGGCAGCAGAAGTGAGGAGCATTCATGGTTAGATAAAGCTAACTATAAATATTCAACTATGAAACTATTGGAAGAAGTATTCTGGTAAGAAATTAGGGAAAATCTGGATTACTCCTCCACATTTCATTCTATAAATCAGTAAAACCATTTCTCTTTTTTAAAAATTATTTTGAGGATTTTTTTTTCAGTATAAATGGCAGTATAAATTATTTTTTTCATAATCTGAATTCATACCATATGTGAAGTGAAGATACATGCTGAAGGAGTCCATCTGTCCCAATTATGTCTAATCCATCACTAAATCTTGCCATGAACACATCAATCAGTGTGAGGCATACAAATATTCATTACATCAAACTGAATAATGTTACTAATTTGCAAGAATGGGAAATCTGAGTATGCATTTTCACAAGGTGACAACACTTTAAAATCATTAGTCAAAGTCCATGTACAGTGAAGGAATCAAGAGATGGCAATGAGACTTTTTAAAAGTGACTACAGAAAGCTACTCAGTTTGAGAGGAAGGAAGAGACCAGAGAGATAGTACGGGATCTAAAACAGAATACAGATGATACGTAAAAACACAGAAAAAAGAATGATCTGCAAACTGAAAGAAAAATGATGGATAAAAAACACTTTTGTAGCAGAAAAGGCAGATGCAGGTTGATGTTATCAGAGGCTCCTTACAAAGAAGCATCAGTAGGACCTTTTCTGACATAGAGATAGACCCTAGAAAAGATTTGATCTGTGGCAGACTATGTGGTGGCCAACTGACTAGGCAAGAACTGGTTTTTCTTCCTATCTTTTTTCCTCCCACTGTAAAATGGGTGGGTTACGGTTATGAACTGCAGCAAATAACTTGTAGGATTGTGCAAGCTCTTTTCCACATTACCACAGTAGTCAGTAAAAAAAGGCTGCAAGAAGTTACTGCCACACAAGAATTTTGTGCAGATAGGGAAAGAAGCAAAAGGAAAGCTTTGGGGAAACCTGCAGTTCAGAGTCTTTTGAGGTATGCGTGAGAAGTACAAACAATGACAGTGACTGCCACCATCACTACTCATGGCCGAAAGGGTTGAAGTTAACTGAGCTTACAGCAGGTTTGTTGAAGTTTAGAAAAACTAAGCTTGCAGGCAAAGAACACAAAAAGGACTCACCCACTTAAGACAAGGGTGAAGTTCAGAATGAGAGAACTGAGGCAGATCAGGGAGTGGTGATGTTGGAGACTTTTGGAGGGAAGAAGGGGCCATTAAAGGAATAGAGGTAGAAAAGGGCTACAACTGCTACTGAAACAGAGGGTAAGTGATCCGCAAAGTCTGAAAATCGTTTTTTTAAGGAAAGAGAGAACAGTAAGACAATGCTTTTGGAGACCAGTAATGGGAAAGGATTCTTTTGACTGGAAACCTCTAACTTGACAACAATCATCTAAAAGAGCTATCAGAACTGCTGTAAATGTTATGTCTTGTTACAATATAAAACAAGAACAAAACAAACACAAATCCCCGTTAATTAGTTAAAAGATAATACAATAATAGGAAAATAAATGAGATTGATCATTGGTAATAAAAAGATTATAATGAGAACAATAGTCAAGATTACTGATATTGTTAAAGTCATGCTTACTTTATAAAATTTGATGAAAGATCAATATTTGAACTGTTTGTATAACACAAAAAGCACAAGGTTATGTACTGTTTAGGGGATTAGAACATCTCTCTTATGAAGAAAGGCTGAGGGACTTGGGTCTTTTCGGGCTGGAAAAAAAAAAGACTGGGGGGCGGATCTTATCAATGTTTATAAATACTTAAAGGGTGGGTGTCAGGAGGGTGGGGCCAGGCTCTTTTCAGTGGTGTCCAGGGACAGGACAAGAGGTAATGGGCAAAAACTTGAGCATAGGAAGTTCCACCTAAACATGAGGAGGAACTTCTTTACTTTGAGGGTGGCAGAGCACTAGAACAGGCTGCCCAGAGAGGTGGGGGAGCCTCCAACTCTGGAGACATTCAAAACCCGCCTGGATACATTCCTGTGCAACCTGCTCTGGGTGACCCTGCTCTGTCAGGGGGGTTGGACTACATGATCTCCAGAGGTCCCTTCCATCTTTCCATCCCCTCCCAACCCTTCCATCACCAGAGGTCTGTGGATGAGGAATAGAGCTGACTGCTCCCTGGCAGCCAGCAGAGGAAAAAATACTCATTCTTTAAATAGGGAAATTCTTATCCTCTGACTTCAGCCTCTTTTCTCTACTTGCAACAGTATCCCAAGAGGGCAGGTAGAAAATCCTACTCTCAGAGAGAATGTAAAAAAAAAAAAAAAACCAAACTTGAAAGGAATGACACTGTCCTGCACGACATCCTGGTGTCTAAATTGGAGGCATGGATTTGATGGATGGACCACTTGGTGGATAATGAATTGGCTGTAAGGCTGCACTCAAAAAGTTGCTGTCAATGTCTCAATGTTCAAGTGCAGACCAGTAACAATTGGAGTTCCTCAGCAGTCAGTACTGGGACCAGCGCTGTTTAACATCTTTATTGGTGACCTGGACAGTGGGATTGCGAGCACCCTCATCAGGTTTGCAGATGACAATAAGCTGTGTGGTGCAGTGAAAACACTGTAGGGATAGGATGCCATCCAGAGGGCCCTGGACAAGCTTGAGAGATGGGCCTGTGAGAACTTAATGAAGATCAAGAAGGCCAAGTGCAAGGTGCTGCACGTGGGTCAGGGAAATCCCAAGCAGAAATACAGGCTGGGCGAAGAACAGATTGAGAGCAGCCTTGAGGAGAAGGACTTGGGGGTGTTGGTAGATGAGAAGCTCAGCATGAGCCGGCAATGTGCGCTTGCAGCCCAGAAAGCCAGCCTTATCCTTGGCTGCATCAGAAGAAGTGTGGCCAGCAGGTCGAGGGAGGTGATTCTCCCCCTATACTCTACTCTGGTGAGACCCCACCTGGAGTACTGTGTCCAGCTCTGGAGGCCCCAACATAAGAAGGACATGGATCTGTTGGAATGAGTCCAGAGGAGGGCCACGCAGATGATCAAAGGGCTGGAGCACATCTCCCATGAAGACAGGCCGAGTAAGTTGGGGTTGTTCAGCCTGGAGAAGAGAAGGCACTGGGGAGACATTATAGCGGCCTTCCAGTACTTCAAGGGGGCCTACAGGAAAGATGGGGAGGGACTTTTTATCAGAGAGTGTAATGATAGGATGAGGTAACGATTTTAAACTTTGCTCAGCATAAAGAGCGAGACCTTAGGAGACAAATATTAAAAATGTGCCGTGTACTCTTGCTTCCAGACATGCTGGAGCCTGGTTAATTCACCACCTTGGCAATAAGGAGTTGATGGACATGGAACATGAATATCTAACCATTAAAACTAACAAAAAATACTGACGGATCATCCAAAATGTGTGTTAAAAACAAGCTCTAAGAAAGGATTTTGCATCCCCTGAAGCTTGTATACCTGCCTCCTGCAAGTGATGTCATCTGTTTCTACAAAGCTTGTTTTATTAACTCTTTTGATCGTCACAGCCATGACAGCACTACCACACAGAAATTAAAAATATTCAATATTAGAACCTTAGAACACTTTTCATTGGGAGGGACATCCAGAGAACATATACTCCAAATTCTACTCAAAACAGATCAGGTTGTCCAAGGTTGTGTCCAGTCAAGTCTTGAATACTTCTAAGGACAGACATAACCACAACCTGCCTGGGTAACTTGTTCCAGTCTGACTGCTTTTAGGGTAATTTTTTTTTCCTTATATTTAATCAGAATTTCTGATTATTTTATGCCTCTTGACCTGTTGTCACGTCTGACTCCATTTTCTTTATGGTGTCCTGTCATCACTGCACGTACAGTACTTCATCTTTAAAATTTATATCATTTATATTGTAAATTAGCTGTGACTATACAGTAACATGGAATTGATGTCTGTTACCACTGACATCTGTGGTACTTGATGCCATATATCTCTGTTTTGGCTACATTTGCCATGACCAAAATGTGCATCACTCAACAGCCATGCTAAATCTGTCTCAACCATTAGGTCTCTGATAGTCTCGGATAGTGTGTACTTGTCTGCTGCATTTTGTTATGTTGCTGTTAACTTGTCACATAATATTTAGGAAATTCAGCTTTGCATAGTTATTGTCACTGACAGTTCAGGTTTTTCTATCTCTCCACTGGTTCTTGTCACATTAGTGTCAAGCCATCAATTGCATGAATGCAGTCCATTTCTGCCTTTCTTTATTGACTCATCACAACCTGTATTTCATGATCCTTTTACGTCTAAAGTGCACATAGGGTATGTTGTTGTTGTTGCTCTTTTTACTATGCTCTGCATGCTCAGAGAGTAAAGGAACTTTAGGCATAAACTGGATTACTTTGTGGTGTTCTTGTGTCCATGCTGTCTCATGCCTCCCTGGATGGTCGTACATCATATTTGTACGTTCAACTGCTGTTTGTAGGTTTCCCTACTGGTTTCATATCAGTTTGAAACACTTAACACCACCACCCCCATCCTCCCCGCCCCAAGATTCAGATATTCTGAGCAGGGTTTTATGTAATGTATTAAATAAATAGAATACAGATTTAAAGATGCATCACCTAAACATTAATTCATGCTCCACCCAGTGAACTTCTACTAAACTGCTTCCCTGTCCTCTGCTTTGTACACAACGATTGTTTTTTACTATTATGCACTTCACTGCTGGTATACATAAGCACTTTTTTTTCATTGTTGTAGCTCCCTAATTTACTTACCAGAGGCAGCAGAATGAGTTGCTTTGTATAATGTCAGGGGCATCTTACTCAGCGCTTGCTACTCTTGATCACCTGTTGATACCGCACCTATAGCTTGAATTGGTAAATTTGAAATTAAGCAATAAAGCAAAACATACTTCTGAAATATTTGAGCCATACGTGTCATTTCTGACTCTAATCAGAAATAAAATTTTGTCGGGCTTCTGATATCTTTTTATTGACTTTCAAAATATTTGCAATCTTTTAGTCATGTAGTAAATTCTCAATTTGCCAGAAACTACCAGCTAATCAGCTATCTCAGAAATGTACAATGTTCATGAACACTTCATTCCATCACCTAGAAATTGTATTAGGCCAAAAAAAAAAAAAAAGAAAACACATCCGTCCTGGTTTCAGCTGAGATAGAGATAATTTTCTTACAAGCAGCTGGTATAGTGCTGTGTTTTGGATTTAGGATGAGAATAATGTTGCTAACACACTAATATTTTAGTTGTTGCTAAGCAGTGAAGGACTTTTCAGCTTCTCATAGTGTCCTGCCAACAAGAAGGTGGTGGACACTCAAAAAACTGGGAGGAGACACAGCTGGGACAGCTGACCCCAACTGACCAAAGAGATATTCCATACCATATGACATCATGCTGAGCAATAATAAGCTGGGGGAAGAAGGAGGAAGGGGAAGACATTCAGAGTGATGGTGTTTTGTTTTCCAAAGTAACCATTACGCGTGATGGAGCCCTGCATTCCTGGAGATGGCATGGCTGAACACCTACATGGGAAGTAGTAAATTAACTCTTTGTTTTGCTTTACTTGCATGCGCAGCTTTTGCTTTACTTAATAAAACGTCTTAATGCAAGAGTTTTCTCACCTTTACTCTTCTGATTCTCTCCCCTATCCCGCTGCAAGGGAGTGAGCAAGAGGCTATGTGGTGCTTAGTTGCCAGCTGGGTTTAAACCATGACACCATAATTTTTCAGAATCATAGTATAGCCAAGAGCCTTGTAGAGGAAGTTATAGAACGAATGGGAACTACCTAGGGAGACCAGATAAGTCTATATGTGTAGAAATCATGAGGATCCACAGGTACACAGGAGGCCTTCATGAACATGAACTTTTTGCAGACTAAACAAATAGTCCCTTAACATTTACTGTTAAGAAAAGGAACGCTGCATGGAGGGGTGAAATAGAACAATAAGATCTGTCAAGCCACATTTTTTGTCAACAGGCATGTTAGACAATGACATCTGGGTGTAAATACTGTCAGTTCACATCAGCTTGATGGTGCACTGCTTGAGAAACTGTTCAACTGCCGAGGGCAGAGATGCATTTGAAGACTCTATCCATGCATCCGTCAGACATAATAAAAAATACTTCTTTAAACAAAGCAAACAAAAATCTCTTGGTATAAGGGAATCAAGCAGTCTCACAAGACAGATCTGAAAAACTCTTTTTCTTTTTTTAACTGTACAACCCAGCTGCTATGACACCACAGTGATCTCAAAGCTGTTTCAGCCATTATTCCACTGACCATTTAACTCCTGACCTCAGCTGACACCTTTCTTCTTTATTGCATTTGTGTGTATAGAATATATGTGGAGAAAAAAAAAAACACACCAAAATTCTAAGCTGTCAGTATAATCAGTGGACACCTAGACAATATAGTTAGTAGGGTCTGGAGAGCTATTCAACTCACTGCTAGCTCATATATTGACGGCTATATTTAAACCTTACTATTTGGAGCTGTGTTTCAACCATGCTGTCATCATATCATAGCTTCTCATTGACCAATAAAGTCATAGGCAGCAAGGACATTATTTAAAGGCAAATTAAGTCATTACACCTTTCCCTTCATATTGCTGCATTCCTTCAGAAATATATACCTAAACAACTTCATCTTTCCTCTGCTGCTCAGGGTTACTGATGTCTGTCCCTTCAAATTCATTTTTATTTTGTTTTTTTTGTTTGTTTTTTTTTTTCCCCACAGGCTTGGAATGACAAACATCCATGAAGCATCTTAAAATTTCTCTCAGTTTTGAGTTCAATTTAGAGGCTTTTCTGGCTGAGAGAAGAAAAAATATGCATGAAATCACACTCTGTGCATTCAGTTAAGAATTTCTCCGTGCATTTACAGAATAACTAGTGACAAATCTACTGTGCAGGTATAATTTACAATGCACAGTAGCACTTTTCTTGGAACTCCTGGAAAGAAAAGTTCTTAAGAGAGACTTCACTATACAAGACAAAAAAATCAGTATCATATTTTGGTAACCTAGCAATGCCCGATGAGTCTTTGGGCCTTATGTTCCTTCTACTTGCCTACCTCTAATCAACTGACATTTACTTTTTGTCAATTACATATCACTGACTTTTTGCCACTGTAATTTGCGACTATAATTTCCTACATTTTAAAACTATTCTTTGCCAAAATGCTTTCCTGTAATTCAGAAAGACTTTTTCTTACTCTGAAGTTATTTTATTCCCTTAGATCTCATTTTTAGCCCTCAGATATTTACTCCATATTCATTTTAAGTTGTCTCAATTTATGTCTCCACAGATAACTTCTTCTGACACCCAAGCAGTCTATCATTATATTTATTTATTAAGAATCTTATGGTAATTGTCCAAATGGGTTAGATAAGTGAGTTGGGTTAGATAAGTGAGTTGGGTTAGATAAATGAGTTGGATTATATAAATGGATAGTGAAGTGGATTGAAAACTAGCCGAAAGGCTGGGTACAAAGTCCAGCTGGAGCACAGTCCACAGTGGTATACCCCAGGGGCTGATAATGAGTCCTTCATTAATGACAATGGGTCAACAGTGCGTCCTCATCACAGATGATAGAAAACTGGGAGTCATAGTTGATACACCAGATGGGTATACTGCCATTCAGATGGTCCTCAACAAGGTGGAGAATTAGGTAGACAGGAACCTCATGAAGGTAAAAGGAACCTCATGTCAAGTCCTGCACCAGCTGACTCTGGGGCCTAACTGGTTGTAAAGTAGCTTTGGAGAGAGGGAACTGGGGGCCCTGGTGGATGGCAAGCTGACCATGATCCAGCAACATGCCCTCACTGACAAGAAGATTAAGAGCCTCCCAGACTTCATTAGGAGGACTGCTGTCAGAAGAAAGGTTATCCTTGCTCTCTCCTCTGTCCTGGGTCTAGTTTTAGGTCCCACATTACAAGAGAGACATGGACACACTGGAGAGCAAGCCCAGCACAGAGCCATGAATATGGTTAAGGGTCTGAGAGAGGTGAAACTGCTCATCCTGGAGAAGAGAAGGCTTATTCATGTGTATTAACACTTGATGGCAGAAACTAAAGCAGATGGAACCAGACTCTTTTCAATGGAGCACAGTAAGAGGACAAGAGGCAATGGGTGCAAATTAAAACACATGAATTTCCACCTGAACACAAGAAAAAAAAAAATTGAGCGTGAGCGTGGTTGTACACTGGAACAAGTTGCCCTGTGAAATTGTGGAGTCTCCATCTAAAGAGATATTAAAAAACTGACTGAAGGTGGTTGTGATAACATGCTTTAGCTGACTCTGTTTGAGCAGGGGTTTTGGACCAGATCGTCTCAAGAGGTCCCTTCCAATCTCAGCCATCCTGTTATTATATGAAATGCAGTCTCAATTTCACTGAAGCAGAAATAAATGCATTAAATTAAATAAGATAGTTTAGTTCTGTGTGAAATAAACAAAATATTTCTTTTGCTTCCTAGAGTTTGTCAGACTTTCTATTATCTCCTTGATGTTGGATGTGTTCCACACCGGTTTTCACAAAATCTCATTACCCTGCCACCACAAGAAAAATCTACTTTCTCTCTCTGACCATGTTCTTAAAAACAAAGAAATATATGTTACCACTTCATCTTTGAGATCTACACTTTATCCAAAATGTCTTCACTTTTATTGTTTTCACATAATTCAATCTTGTTTTCTCCCCCCAACACACCATTTGACTTGTATTTCCAAACTCATAATTACATGTTAACCGGTAAATGCTAAAGTTCAGAAAAGAAATGAAGGAAATTAATAATAATGACAACAATATCAATAATAACAATAATAATAATAAATTATTATTAAATTATTATAAAATTGAAAGTAACTATGACATTGTTAAGTAGTCTGCAGTATCAGACTTTCTAATTATATACTACTTCATAGAAGTGTGGCTTTTTATAAAAATAATGTGGAAACCATCTATTCATTGTTCCATGTGTATAAATCAGATGTCCATCCATATTATTGCTATCAAAAATGTTGACTTCTGGGAAAGCTCTTAATTCTAAACTTCTATGGCTTTAAGTTTGAATGTGTCATACTGCTGTTCTGATTTATTTCTGGCACTTTGTTTTTTGGTCAGTGAACTGGTACAAAGGTTCAAGCCAGTTCACTTAGACGAGGAACCACTTAGAAAGGAGACATAGATGCAATCATAGAGGTTAATACAGGATCAAAACTTCTTTATTGTATCTTCTCACAGTAACATACAGATTCCTGCAGGTTTTCTTATTATCCACTTAGACTAAACTACAGTAAGCATCTCTCTTCTCCCTAAGTGAAACTTAATAACCTACTGTGTATGTGAATAGGTACATGGAGCTTGCTTTTCATGAGGTTTGTTAGCAGAGTCACAGGAAGGTACTCAGTTTCTGTAAGAAATGCAATAACTAAAAGATAGGAAAATAGCAGACAATTCCAGTAACACCATGTACAGGCAACTTCAGGCTGTTATCATTATTTTTGATTTTTGCATGCAGAGCTATCCTGTAACAATATCACTACATGACATGTGAATATCATTCTTTGGTCATAATTAATGAACAGTACCCAAGAAAACTATTAAAATGTGAAAAAAGAGAATCATCCTCACTCAGACTGCGTGGAGAAAGGTTAATCAGTAAGTCTACCTTGTGCTCTCTGTTGGCAGAAACTCAGAGGAACGTTTTAGAAAGTCTACTGTGGAAAGAGCCAAAATTTAACAAATTGTACCAAGGTACATACGAAGATATTTGGAGAAACTGGATTACTTTCTTGTGGCTTTAAACGAACATTCCTGGGAGAGTGGAACCTCGATTCATCTCACTCCTACCACTTCGATGCCAGTGCTAGCAGTAGATGCCCAGAGCCTGGAAAATGATTGCAGGTCAGCAGAAGAGCACCTGGAGTGCAGCACAAAGGAATTCCAGCCATTCCAGCCAGTAAGTCAGCTTCATCGGGGGCCTTACTTAAATGCCTGGATGAAAACACAAGTAGCATGGGGACTAAACAAGAGGCGTTAGAGACATTGCATGCCTTAAGGGCTATGAACTTACTGTCATCATGGAGACATCGTAGGATGGCTCCTATTACTGGAGTGTTGGCATGGAAGGATACAGGCTCTTTAGGAAGGACAGGGAGGGGAGATAAGAAGGGGATGTCACCCTCTATGTCAATGGCCAGCTGGAGTGCATGGAGCTCCACCTGGAAACGGATGAGGAGCTGACAGAGAGCTAATGGCTCAGGATTAAAGGGAGGGCAAGGACAGGTGACATTATAGTGGGGGTCTGCTACAGGCAACCCGACTAGGAAGACTGAGTGGATGAGGCCCCCTATAGACAGACAGGAGCAGCCTCAAGTTCATGAGCCCTAGTCCTCATGGGGGACTTCAACCACCCCAGTATCTGTTGGAGGGACAGCACAGCAGGGCATAAGCAATCCAGGAGCTTCCTGGAATACATTGATAATAACTTCCCTCTCCAAGCGATACAGAAGCCAATGAGAAGTGCTATTCTGGACCTTGTCCTCACCAACAAGGAGGGGCTGGTGGGGAATGTGAAGCTGAAGGGCAGCCTTGGCTGCAGTGACCAGGAAATGGTGAAGTTCAAAATCCTTAGGGCAGCAAGGAGGGTGCACAGCAAGCTCTCTCCCCTGGACTTCAGGAGAGCAGACTCTGGCCTCTTGAGGGATCTTCTTGGTACAGTACCATGGGATAAAGCGGTGGGGGGAAGAGGGGCCCAAGAAAGATGGTTAATACTCAAGGATCACCTCCTACAAGCTCAGGAGCAATGCATCCCAACCAAGCTCTGTGGTGTGGTCGACACACAATAGGAATGGGATGTCATCCAGAGCGACCTAGACAGGCTTGAGAGATGGACCTGTGTGAACTTAATGAAGATCAAGAAGGCCAAGTGCAAGGTGCTGTATATGGATCAGGGCAGTCCCAAGCAAAAATACAGGTTGATCAGAGAACGGATTGAAAGCAACCCTGAGGAGAAGGACCTGGCGGTGCTGGTGGATGAGAAGCTCAACATGAGCCGGCAATGTGCTCTTGCAGCCCAGAAAGCCAGCCTTATCCTTGGGTATATCAAAAGAATCATGGCCAGCCAGTCAAGGGAGGTGATTCTGTCCCTATACTCCACTCTGGTGAGACCCCACCTGGAGTACTGCGTCCAGCTCTGGAGGCCCCAGCATAAGAAGGACATGGATCTGTTGGAGTGAGCCCAGCAGAGGGCCACACAGATGATCGAGGGTTGGAGCAGCTATGCTATGAGGACAGGCCGAGTAAGCTGGGGTTGTTCAGCCTGGAGAAGAGAAGGGAGACCTTATAGCAGCCTTCGAGTACCTAAAGGGGGCCTACAGGAAAGATGGGGAGGGACTCGTTATCAGAGAGTGTAGTGATAGGACGCAGGGTAACGGTTTCAAACTGAAAGCGGGTAGATTTAGGTTGGATATCAGGAAGAAATTCTTTATTGTGAGCATGGTGAGGCACTGGAACAGGTTGCCCAGAGAAGCTGTGGAAGCCCCATCCCTGGAAGTATTCAAGGCCAGGTTGGATGTGGCTTTGATCAACCTGGTCTAGTGGGATGTGTCCCTGCCCATGGCAGGGGGGTTGTAACTAGATGATCTTTAAGGTCCCTTCCAGCCCCAAGCATTCTTTGATTCTACGATTCTATGATAAATATCAAACTTATCATGCTAGAGTTAACACACTTGAATTTAGAAATAAATCTCTTTAGTATTCAAAATTAATCTCTCATTCCTATTTAGCGTGAGACAGAAAGTAGTTTTATAAAACACAGAAAAAAAGCCCTCTAAGTTTTCCATTGAAATTCTTTACTAATACTTACATATGAATTAATGTATTCTGTGTAATTGATGTAATAGAAACATACCAGACTTGGGTGTAATTAATACTATCCAAAATCATTCTAGAGCTTCTCTACAGATCTTCATCTACCTTGATATAACATTATCAAGCAAGTAAATAAATAAATTCTTAATTTCTGCATTGCTTCTCCCAGGTCACTCATACCAGTTGAATCATTTTTTTAATATAATATTCAGTAAAACAGTTATTCTTATCAGTCAGTCACACATTTCCCAATTGTTTTTACTGAGTTCTGCAATAACCTGTCTTGAGTCAAGAAGTCTTGAATATTTTCACAAAGAAAACATGCACTAATGTAATTTACAAATGATAAAATGTGGGAAATATTACCAATACACTGGTAAACAAAATAAGAAATATCAATGTTTGTGATATTTTTTTAAAAAATATGCTCAAAACCGAAATAACTTAATAAAGGAAATTCCATCATTCCAACCTTCAATAATAATCAAGTGAATAAATATAATATCAGAAACCATGACTAAGTAGCAGCTCTGCAAAAAAGAATCTGGAGATTTGAGCACAGCAAAACTTGAAAATTAATCAGAGTCCCCTGCCACTGTGGAGGGGAAGAGTATTGTGGGAATGTATTTAAATTTTCAGTGCATAAGAAATAATTCTGCTTTATTCTCCTGAGCATAGTCTAACTTTGTCCACTACATTTCTAAATCTTCTAAATGCTTCTAAATACTTTGACCAAACAGATGGAGCCCTCCCCAGCCTCCCTTACAAAAAAAAAAAAAAAAAAAAAAAGAAGAAAAAAAAAGAAAAAAAAAAGAAATAATCTCTTGAAAGCACTGAATGAATTGGTATCATTTAGCCTTGGAGAGGACACAGATTATGTGATAACTTTTTAACGATAAACAACGATGAGAACAAAATGAAAAGAATATTTTAATTCTATGCTCATTTTATATGGAAGAATATGCAATTGGTTTACACTGCAGAAAGGAAGTTTCAGAGGAAGCATTGGGAAAGACTTTGTAACAAGGACAGTAAACCACCAGAGCAGACTACCTAAACAGACATTGGAAAGATTAAAATCTGTTGCAAATTATACCATATAGTTCACTTGACCTTGATGCACTGAGATAGATAAGACAACTTCTGGAGGTATTTTCCAGTCCTACAATTTTGAAATATTGAAACTAAGAGCTTTAAATACATATTGTTCTTAAAAGTTCTTTTTACACGAAGGCAATGATGGTCAGCTGATCATACATCTCTATTGCTGAACAAGTTTACCCGGATCAAGATCTGAGAATGCTTGCCTCAATAATCATAGCGATCCCTTCTGTGAGGAGGTAGAAACCTGCTTATTTCAATATTTCCATTTGAGGACTACTCACATCCACTTTCAAACTTTTTCCTTTAAAATGTTCTGCTATCCTCATTCGACTTGTGTTTTGATAAGCTTATTCAGCTACTGAAACAAAGAAAGGAAAAAAAAAACACATAGGAGAATTCTCAATTGAAGCAGAGTTTTCTCTAATTTACATAAGGTATATTTTTCTAGATTATAGAATTAAATACATTTTATGTCACAATATTGAGTTTTGAAACACATCAGAAAAGAAAGTTACATCATAAATCTGATACAGCATTTGAAAACCCAGTCCAAATTAAGTGAGAGTTAGAAATTTAAGTTCAGGATAGAAATTCAGAAAAACATCTCCAAATCTATTCTGTTGCCTTGTTGCTTGATTTTTGTGATAAAGTTTTCTTGGACACATGAAGTTGTGGTACTGAGCATACAGCTTTTGCTCCAGTGACTCTCTGAAAGCTTTCTAGATAGTCTGAACTGACTGCTAGCTCTCATTTGTGGTCACCTGGTTTGCAGAATACAGGTATTCCAGTATCTAATAACAGAACTACTGTAATTGATGTTTGTACTCTCATTCAGAGTACATGCAATTCAATTAAAAGCTTTGTGTTACTGTCACATTAAACCTACTTATCTGCAGAATATTTACTCCAGGAGTCAAATACCTAGGCTTTAAACAAGTCTCAGGCTAAGCAATTTGAACAAGCAGCTTCCTCAGGCTTATAAAAGCCTTTAACTACCAGAATGTGGATTATCAGGGATGAATATGTCTTTTAGCTCTCCAGTTGACAAACAGACCCTATGTAGAAAGGAATACAAAATTCCAGGTCACTAGAAAAATATGCTAGAGAGAGGAAGCTGATTTTGTCATCTCGTGTTTATCACTGTCAGCTGGGAGTGGGGTGCTACTCATTGACATATCTGGATACTTCTTTCCACTCAATAAAAAATTATTATTAAAACAGATCAGTGACAAGAACTCCACATTCTGCTCAACTTTAGGTGCTGGAAATTTAGACACTCACAAGTGTTTTACTTTAATTTCCCTTTTAGGTCATTGCAAAGAAGAAGGTATTTGTAGTTCACAGTTCCTTTCATTTTCCTGTGGATGCTTCTTTAAAGTTGAGATGACTTGCACGCTAGACAAACTTCTTTTTCTCTGTGCAACACAAAGAAATCATGACATGACAAAGAGAGATGCAGATAAACACACTGAAGATGTTTGGATGTAATAGGATGATTTCCATTATTGCTCAAATGAAACAATATACAGCACCATTTTGTCTAGCCACTGTTCTAAATGTAAGCAGCTAAATTCACATTACATAACTTCTTAGACTACTAAATGCTTTGCTAAAAGCCTGTGTAAATGCTCAACTATGTCCTTAAGTTCATAAATATGGATCATGATACTATGGGGTTTTTTTTGAGAAATTGAACTTTTTGCATATGCAAAAGCAAATAAACTGTTGTGTTCCTCCTCGATGCCATAAAATGCATGGCCCATCTGTAGTTAATCATTTTCTTGGTCCAGAATAGATGAACTGAAGTGCTGAATGGCTAATCTATCAAGCACAACCCAGGGCATAACACTTTCTCAAGGCAATTTTATTACCAAGCTAAAAAAATGCAATCATTTAACTACATAGCCTATTTTATTTACCATGGCACAAATTGTCACATGGAAAAGCCATTAGCATCTTGATACTTGTGGTTCTGTAGTCTGTGCTGCTAAGTAGAAAAATCTGAGATTTGAGATTAATAAAATTTCATACGGAATCAGAAAGATTTCCTTATTTCTTATGTGCTGAGCCTTCTATGCAATCTTCAATAATCCAGTAACAGAAGCAAGATCAAAAAAAGGAAACTGCAGTATTTTAATAGTACTATTGTGCCAGGAATATTGAATTTGTTGGCTGGGTAGAGGCTCATAGAATGAAATTGAGAATTGTTTCTCTTTGAGACCAATTTCATCCTCTGACACTTGAAAATGCACGAGCTGACTTTGGGACTTAGAATTGTTGATGATCTAGGCATCATAGAGAAACAGGCACTTCTTATCAAATTGCTCAAGTAGTCAGTGTGTAAACAACATTTAAAGGACTAGCTGAGCTCAATTCAGTCACACAGATGTAAGATATTTTCAGGGGCTGTATGGGTCTAATCAATATGCCACATGCCCTGTGGGAAGCTCTATGGGAGATCTTCTGAATAAGCTGGCAGAGGGCTCAGGGGGAGGCATATCTAAAAAAGCACTAGAAAATTTGCTTAAGCAGCAGCTGAATCTCAGCTCAGAGATTAATCAGAAAGCTACAGTGCAGAAATACCAGGGAAAAAAAAAGCTACATGAGGAATTTCTTACTCTTACTTTGGATGAGAATTGTTACTTACAACAGTAAAATTAACAAAAGCATCTATAAGTTAAAGCTTCAGGTGACTGGTTCTCAATGGCTGTATCTATACTATCAAGGCATTCAGAAAGAATAGGAGAGAAGTAGTAGATCAAAGTAATCAGTGCTGGGGATGCTCCATGTACATCAGATGAGGTTCAGAGCTTTTATTCCTGACTAGATTTATTTTGATGATCCCATTTACTGAACATCCTCACCACACATGCAATATAAAGCTGTCTGAAGGTTTGAGCTTTGTTTTCCAATGAAAAACTAAAGCATGTCAGTTCACTCATAAAATGTAGTTTCTGACTTAGCTTCCCCTCACAGAAATCTACTTTGTGGGGAGTAAAACTATTCAATAAATTTAATCAACAAATGGTAAGTGGGGACAATCAGAAGATTCACTTCAAAATCACACTTGTTTTGAACCAAAACATGAATGAGGAAGAAGACAATTCTGGGAATAAATTTGCTTCATTACACTTTATTCATTACACAGTCATAAATGTCTTTATCTCTCTTCTACTTCTCCTCGGAGTGAGAGGTGGGGGACAGCATCTGTCATCTTGTCATTGTCCAGCCTGGCCCAAACCATGACATCCCAGAAATCAAAATTACAGTGAATGGGAGGTATTTTAATTCACAAATAAGACCACATCTCTAAGAGTTCAGCACATTAGACCTAAATATTTACTATACTCTTCTACGTAATTTATCCTAACTGTTATTTTCTAAAAGTCTATGGCATCTAAATTTGTAAGGAAATGCTTGACACTTCCATGTATCCCATCCAGTCTATCTAGTCCTTTTTTGAAATGCAAGCACATTTTAATTTCTATTATTTTTTTCTATTCAAACATCACTGGATAAAAAGCCAAAATGAAATCTATTCCCCTGTCACGGAGAGGATTACCTAACTATCTTCTCTTTTAATCAATTATCTTAACCATTAATTAGAGTCATTCTTTATCTTACTTGTTCTCTATCTGATCCCATAAGAAACTGTTGCCTAACCCTGAATGGCAATCAAAACTTCAACAGAAGTAAGCACCAGTTGCCTCATAACAGACACCTTTTTCTGTGTACAGACAAGTAAAGCTAAGCACCAAGAATAATTTTAGGTAGACTTGAGTACCAACTCTTATTCCAGCTGGTGTTTCTAATTCAGAAAACTGAATTACTGCTTAGGGCATGGACTACTATTTCAGTTTTGGGTGCCACTGGATATTTTTCAACATTCGAGGATAAAGAGATTTCTAAATTTTATCGCTTTAGTTTGTCATCATCTTAACTCTGTAAAAAAAAAAAAAAAGTTTGTATATTATCCATATTAAAGAAATAATTTTATTAAATTTTAAATGGGAATATTGGTAAAATTATGGTGATAAGAAATATTATGGAGGAAGAGGAAAGATAGAACCCCCTAAAAACAGATTGTCAGCAAACACTGTAATATTGTATGTATGATATACCAAGTAAAGTAGCATCTAGGCAAAATGGATCCGATCTGTAAACTTTATTGCTTCAGTGACTGTTATTGTTTAGATGTGCGGATCTCTTGGGAGAAAGTGTGTTTAAACACACTAAACACACATACACACACACACACATTTTAGCCTGGTTCCTTATTATTCTTTATAAACCAGCCAATAGTTCAGTGTAGTTTGACTATTGATATTGCATCTAAACAATTGGATTAATATATTGTACTCTCGTGTTAGTACATAACATGTTCTCAAGTCAAAATAACTCACAACTATAATTTTTTTGCCAGAATTTTAAGCAGAACATACACTTTACTAAAGGCAGTATGAAATGTTTTTGATTGAATTTATTAGCGTATACTGTATGCGCATACAGAGAGGGAGGTTATTAAGAATATCTAATCTTTGAAATAAAATATAGTTAACTGGAATAGCTTAGTAATGATATTGCTATGACACACTCAGGAAAATCTTGTGGTTTCAAGATTTAGAAGAAATTCTACAGGAAAATAATGTTTTTGTACACACAAATGCAAAGTGGGAAAATATTTTGTTATTCAGCTCTGAATTCCCTAACTTCAATCGGCAGCAAAACATTGAATAAACAGTTATATCAAATGCCGATGGCAAACGATATAACCTCTGGTTCCTGGCAGCCACTGTTATGAAACCATGTGACAATGGCTGTGGGTTAAGGTCTCTATTCTGATAGGAATAATTTTGCACAATTAAGAAGACGTCTTAGAGAAAGAACCTGATGATCAAAAGGATAACTGTCATAATTAAAGCTATCTCAGAAAAAGAAGTTACCCAAGAAGTTTTCTTTTAGACCATTAGTATTCCAGGTGTTCACTTCCTACCTACCAGGGAAGATGCCATATAATATGCTGGATAACATCTACTGCCATCTCAGTTGTCCTACTGTGTTCATCCTGATCTTCTGCTGAAATGACACAGTACCTACGAGACATCCATATGTTTCTGGAAGAGTGGTGTAAGTCCATGGAGAATATCTAATTGACGACATTTTACAGTACTTTGTGAAATTAGGATCGTTTTGCAGTCTCCTACACCCTTCTGATTTGAACATTTTACCTTCCTTCAAATATATTTCTTTGCAGGATAGATTAAATATTCTCTGAATAATAAACTCTGTGCCATTAAGTGGTTGAAAAAGTGACAGTGGATGGCTAGCCTTTTCTAAATCCTGATGACATCCACTTTATGTGGCAAGCTTCTCAATGAATTCCAGAGGGCCAGAGTCAGTAACAGAAATAAGATTGAATAAATATGATTTTGTGGCAATAAAACTTTTGTTACATGCTCCTTCCCTTTGCAGAGTGAAAAATTATGTCAAATAGTTAATATTTGACACTGGTTTATAGCATTCAAAAGTGTTATTCAGTGCAATATTGTGTGATTAATTTTTATAGAAGTAAAACCCAAACCCAGGAATCTAATATTTCTTGTGAATATTCTGTGAACTATAACAATAAAAGATTTCCTACTAGAGTTCTACAGCATAAACCAGTAGATAGATTTACAGCAAAGATGTTCAAGAACTGGAAAGACAACTGGAGATAGTCCCTGGGAAACTACATCTGCGGTAGCAGTAGTAGTAAAAGTAGAAAGGTTGTTCCGTAAAAGGAAAGGTGGTTGTCCCCAGACTCCTGCTGCCTCCTCTGCATTCAATGGAAGACCAAGAGAAAGGTTTTAAGTGTACAGTCAATTCAGCATTCTGGGTATTGGAGAAAATGAAGAAATTAAGTATTTTAGATATGAAAAGAATTCCGGTAGTATAGTTACCAATGCATTCAGTACAAAGATGTGCAGTGCAGAGATGAAGAGCTAAATCCTGGACAGTAGATCAATTTGCATGTTCATACTGATGAGTGCTGTCCCTGTCTCAATTAGGTTGTCCAACTTCACACAACATAGCATATATACATTCCTTTGGTGTGACCCTATGATCCTAAGCCATAACTTTTTTTGTGTGTGTGTATATGTGTGTAAGGTTTCTTTTGGTTTGGTTTCATAGGACACTGTATAAAATAGTGTGAATGATGTATAGCTGCTGACTGGATTGTTCTTACAGCATGAAACTTAGAGCTGGTTGAACAGCATAAATTTTAGCATAAAGTAATGAAGGTGTATTTGAGAATGTGGTTTGCTGAAAGTGTTGGAGGATGACTTAGGGTAGAGAAGTTTCATCAACATCTCCTTTTGGGAAGAGTCATTTGAAACAACTGTCCCCCACAGTGTACCTGCTCTTGATCTTGAAAACATTTAGTTGGGATGGTCTAAACCAAAGTGAAATTAAAAATAATCAACGTGGGTGTTTGAGTCTCCAACATTTTAGTTTGTTCTCTGTCCTCCATGTATTTAATTTTTTGTTAAACTCTTACAGCAAAGAAATCCCAAACACAGTAAACGGGACATTGCTGCATTCCTGGTATAGTGTTTTCACTATCTTATTTCAGGAATTATTTAGGAACTGTACTGCACTATTTACTACAGCCTCTGATCAGGACACTGAGTTCTTTTTTATAAGTTAATACATGTGATAAATACGGGAAACATCTTGGAAATCTCACCTTCTCGTCATATACAGAAACCAAGGCAAAGCAGAAACACAAACCTACTTGTTGCATTCCAGAGAACAACTGCAAAACCCCCTAATATTACAGGCAAGCATTTCAACAGAAATAGGGTGGTCTAGATTGTATATTATGATAATCAATGTTGTTAATATTTTTAAGAATAATGCAGAATATCTTTAACTCTACTGTTATAAAACAGCCTTTAAAAACTTTTTTTTTTCTCTGAATGATTAAGGAAAACAAGTATAAGCAAACATGTTTAAATATATTGAAGAGAGTGAAGATAATTCGTGTTCGTTTTACTAATGAACAAAAACATAACAAAATTTCTAATTTTTTGTACCATGAAATATATTTTTATAAAGAGTTCCTTGAGCCATACTACCACGGTTTATATTACAAAGAGAAGTCCAAGAAAATTGTTCTGTGTATCAGTCAGCAGGTCTTACAGAGCAGCACAGGACTTTGTCTCCCTTCTCCATACACACAATAGTGTCCTTTTGGCATGGACATGTTTAGCAGTGTAGATGTAGTTTAAAATATAGCCAGAGTTGAGAGAATATTCCCAAATTCTGGCAGTTCTGTAGGAAGAAAAGATAGGATATGCGTTTTGCAATAGGTATTAAAGAAATCAACTAGCAACAGTGAAGATAACTAAATGGGGAGGTTCTCGGGAATCTATATGTGTTTGGTCTCCTTCAATAAGAACCACAAATGTAATTGCAAACAGATAGAGTGAATCTGATTCTTAGCAAAAGGCATTAGGAAATGGTTTCTTGCCCTTGAACTTCAGAAGCACAAAGGTCATAGAGTCTCCTAGTTTGGAGTTAAAACAAGTACATTTCAGAAAAAGAAAAAAAAAAAGAGAAAAATAATCATTAGCACTATTTTTATGGCTCCCCCATGAGTTAAACTGGGACACGAATTCTATCTGTTAGTGATTTAAAATAAATCATAAAAAATAATGAAGCTAACTCTCTGTTAAAATGCTCTCTTTTAAGCAATACTGGTTCAAGGTTGTTAGCTGTTTCAAACAGCGTGGTTTCTATTTGTCTTTGATTCAGAAGATTTCCTTTTGAATTACAAGACCTAGAAATTAACTTCTCTTCCAGAAAATCTTCCTCGAATAGAACTGTTGAAAATACACCTTTTGCTTCAGTTTTCTGACATGGAGCCTGAAAAATGGAGTCTAAAAAAATAGTAGGTTCCAAAGTCATTGAGTTTTGTCATTATGGCAGCCACGTAAACATTTTGTTTATTTTTCAGCCATGTTGGAACACATTCGTAGAAACTTCTCTCTAAACATTTGTATCTATTTTGAAATAGACATAATTCTATTGATACCTTCTCAAAATACTCTATTGATCAAGAAAACATTTCACCATTAGTAGAAGCTCCATTAATATTCATAAACTCATAACAGAGAACACCATAGATGATAGATTTATCGTCATCTTATTCATTGCAGGGTGAAATTTATTGGGTGGCACATATATATTGCTATAATACATATTTTAAAATAATCTACAAAGTATGTTTATGAATGTAATAAATACTAATAAGTTCATAGCCAATGGTGAAAAAAAACAAACCCAACAAATACCAACCAAGGAGAAGCCAGGATGTAATTTTATACATACTTACTAAGATAATGAAAGTGATTGCAATCTGAATACAACAGGCCAAACAGGATTAATCTTTATTGCTTTAATGTTAATTTTGAGATTAATTCATACTTTTACTTTCAGAATATTATGAAAAGGTCATCTTTTACTAAAATCATTGCATAGTACAAGTGCTTGTTTTGTCTTCGGTTCACGTTTAATCTGGAAAACTGGGAAGGGTTCATGAAAGGGGCTCAAACTTACCTCTAAATATTTCAAAAGATAATCATAATATAAACAAAAGTATTTAAGAAATGCTAAAAACTGGAATGGGAAAATAATACTCCATTTTGAAGTATTACAAATTAATTTTCTTAGAACTTCTTTGCAACTTGTTTTGCTTAGAAATAACATTTTGGTGCAAGATTATTTGATCACACCCAATTTCTTGAGCTCTGTAGATATCAAACGTTATGAGGAATAATTATTGTGCTTTTAAGAAAGAGTCTACGGTTTTGGGCTGGAGTTTAGGACTGTTCTTTCTGCAAGTAAGGCCATAGTACACCTATTCCTTATTAAGAAAATAACTTTCTACTGTAAGGCAAAAACCTCCAATGTAGTTAGCATTCAATTAAAAGTACAATAACCAGGGAAGAAGAAATAGGTGTCTTGTTAGCTTACACTAAAGAATCACTTTCAGCAACTGAAGTGCAGCATTTTTAAGTTTTTCCCAGTCACATCATTTTTACATTTTCTTCATCTTTTTCCTGTGATCACAGGGTTTCAGTTAAATATGATTAAATACTTGATCAAATACAGTAATACCGCCAGCAGCAGTCTGAGGAGTATAAAAAAGGATTACAGACCCCTGGGAATGGCAGTAAAGGACTCTGGGTGAAGGTATTTTTTTCATCAGTCCTCCTGGTCAAAGGATAGGACTTTGAAAGGGCCAGTTGCATCTGTCAAGTCAAGAAATGTCTACAGGACTGGTGCCGCATCCAGGTGTTCTCTTACTTACACCATTGGACTCGCTTTGAGAAACCAGATCTACTGGGGGCTGATGGGGTCCATCTGTCAGAGAACGGGAAGAGCATCTTTGGTCATAGACTTGGCAAGGTTCTGAAGACAGCTATAAACTAAAGTAGCTGGGGGAGGGAACTTCAATCCATCTCACTCTTACCAGTTTGATGCCAGTGCCAGCAACAGATGCTCAGAGCCTGGAGAAGGATCATAGGAGAGCACCTGGCGTGCAGCAAAAAAGGAATTCCCGCCACTCCAGACAGTAATTCAGCTTCATCGGGGGCCCAACTTAAATGTCTCAATGAAAATGCAAGTAGCATGGGGAGACCTTATCGCAGCCTTACAGTGCCTGTAAGGGGGGGGGTGTCTACAAGAAAGCTGGAGAGGGGCTTTTTACAAGGGCATCTAGTGACAGGATGAGGGGTAAGGGTTTTGAACTGAAAGAGGGTAGATTTAGGTTAGATATTAGGAAGAAATTCTTCACTCTCAGGGTGGTTTCCTAGAGAGGTTGTGGATGCCCCATCCCTAGAAGTTATTAAGGCCAGGTTGGATGGGGCTTTGAGCAACCTGGTCTATTGGAAGGCATTCCTACCCATGGCAGGGGGGTTTGGAACTAGATGATCTTTAAGGTCCCTTCCAACTCTAACCATTTTTTGATTCCATGTTTCTATGATAGTAAAAAGGGTGTGATTTATGATACAAAAGCATCCATGAAGGAAAAAAAATAAAGACTTTAAATATAGCATTTATGTTTACATCTGCTCACAAAAGCACTCTGAAGCTCATTCTTATTTGTAAATCATTTCAAATATGCTATCTTGCTAATATATGGACACCTGTATTAGTTACTTGCTTGCATACTCTATCTGGTAGGTGGGAAAAGCTAGCATGGGTGCTTATGTTAGAATATAAACAAAGTGTCCTTTTTCTAGGGTCTCACATCTGTTTCCTAACACTGATTTGACTTACTGTGATTCTGGTTGCTGAAGACAGACAAAAAGAAATAAAATAAAGTTGTTGAACATTGAAAGCTGTTTAACACATCATTGGCCGTCTGATTTTGGAAAGAAAAATAATTTTAAATACTTAAGCTTCAACAAGCCCTGCATCTAGTCTTCCTGGACTTGTAAGCCTTTATTCTCAAGATGTTATCCACCTAACTTGTGCTGAAAAAATCCCATGTGAAATAAAATACAGACCTTATCTTGGGTTTCAGCTCTCAAATTGCACATTCTGATGATGGAATCCTAGCTTCATGTTTCATAGTCACTGCTTATAGATGTTAAAATACTTTAACAACATGAATAAAACAAAATTAGGCACACTTTTAGATGCCTAAAAGTTATAGGTCTACCTTAGCTTTATAGTCCCTGAAGGCTTTTTAGCCAATGGACTCATATTTCTTAAATGAGAGGGGGTTCCGAGGAGATTCCTTCTTCTCATTGACTACAAAGCGATCTAGAGTGACTTGGTCAAATCTACACTATTAACTTTTAGATGCCCAAAGTTATTTTGTGGAGTTTTCCTCACCAAAGCTATGGTTTTCACGAGCAAGCAGACAGTCAGACTTGCTCAGAATTTCCTCTCAAATGCAACAATTATTTTAATGGAATTATTTATGATTTTATTTTCTGTAGATAACTTTATTGACTTTTATAGGTCATGTGAGTAGATGCAAAACAAAAGAGCCTTTACAAATGTTTTGTAAAATACCAAGCTGCAGAAAAAAAAATTAAAAAAAATGATCAGTTAGACTTAATTTCTACTTGCAAATATTATAACAGAAGGACCTTAATGGCAGATAATAGTGAACACTAACCAGAAACGAAATAACAATTTCCTCTTCTCATCCCAGAGCAAATAGAAACCATAAGAGGAGTACAACAGTCTAAATCTTGGATTTATCGTCCTGCAAGGAATAAACTGAAAGCAGGCATTGCTGAATACATGTAGCAGTCATTCTTATTAATGTCCACCCATTATTAAGAAGATAAACAGTGAAAGAGGAGCAGTATTTATTCCTGGATCCTCCCATTCAGCAAATGACATCAACAACTCTAATCAATTAAATTCTAAATAGCCTAAGGCCATCATGACATTTTTAGTTTTGATTACAGAGGTTTTAAAGTACGTTCCATTTCTAAAACTCCTAAAGAGACAACTTACTTTCTATTATATGTCCCAGAATAGATATGTCTTGAAGATTTTGTGGATAACAGAACTACATTTCCTTATGATTCAATCTCTGCCTCATTTTGGCCTTCCCCACCTGATCATGAGACACAGGTCAGAAAAAAAGCAGTATCTTATTTTTCTGATATTGCCATTCATTCATTTTTCTTATAACCTTTGACAAATTTGGACTTTTTACAGAAAAGCTTGAGTAAGTTACTACATGTTATGACCCTATACATAGTTAGCATATGGATGATATATTCAACACCTACAAAAATTTAATATAAAAGGGTGTAATAAGTTTTTGACAAGAACAGTCTAATGCATAACTCGATAATTTGGAGTTTCATTCTTAAAGTAACTTTTCATTTTGGATGATGTGTTTATTTTCATTGTAGTACAAAGTATTTTTTTATGTCTTAAATCTTCTAGAGTTAGTGTATCGATGGTACTACTGTGTATCTTCATCAAAGTATAGGAATAAACACATACAAACATTTAGCCAAAGAATGCTTACTACTTCATGTTCTGACCGTCTGTCTGTGTTGTGTCATCTGTTGATCTGACACAATTGTGCTTCATAGCAACCCTAAAAGTAACAAAACTATTTTTTAACACATTACTTGCCATCTTTGCTCCAAACTGGTCTCACAAATGTGTCTGCAACAGAAAAGCTGCTATAAGAGATTTCGTATGATGCCAATGGAGAGCAAGAGAAAGACTTTCAAGACAGTTCTCTCCTGAGATCTGCTCCAAATCTTAGAGCCACTAATTCTTTTCCATTAGGTATGTAGGAGAATACAATACATTAATTCCATCAGGTTTTTGCTTAAAATTTGGTGGTCAAATATACATACAAAAATATGTGGGTTTATTTCACGTTTTTATAAACTCTAATTTAGCAATACTCTGATAAATTTCCAATATATTTACAAAATTAGCATGTTTTGGATAGCTATTTGTATCAGAATAGGAAAAAATATAATTAGTAGAATATTCCACCTACCTTTATTCCATAAAATATTATCTTATCAATAAGGTGAAAATAGAATACCTGCACTGTTATCACCTGTAGAGTAATGCAACCAGGTGGGTGTCATGAAGTTCTGAGGAAGAAAATCCATGTAGCTAAACAATCAGCATCTAAATGACAGTCTGGATTATATAAAGTATAAGTGGGAAACAATTTTGCTTAGTTCTTGAGTTTTGAGTGAGTTTTCTTAGCATAAAAAGAGAGCACATTTTAAGAAAGACAATGGAATGATAATGTCAAGTATTCTGCTCTGTTTGAAGTTATGCTTTGCCTGCTAACGAGACATAAAACTGCCTTCAACTGTACCATGCACAGACACAGGCACATGAATTATTTAGAGAGTAAACAGACAAATTGATCACTTGATTTTTAAGTAGTATCAGTCAAGCTTTTCTTTCTGTGAGAAAAGCTTATACAAGTAAGCATATATTTAACTTGACATGTTAGTGAAAATCATGGCTGTTTTTGCAGATGAAAAAGACTGAAAGGTGACATCTTAGGCTGTCGTGGTTTAGCCTCAGACGGCAACAAAGAACCACGTGCCGCTCGCTCGGACCTTCCTAATACAGGAAGAATCAGAAGAAAAGGCAAGACTCTTGGGTTGAGACAAAGGCAGTTTAACAGGACAGCAAAGGGAACAGGCAAACAACAACAACAACACGGACAGAGGCATATACAAACAGGATTACGGGACCGCCGCTCCCCGCCGCTCCCCGACCGGACCCGGGACGCCCCCGCCCGCTCCCAGCGGCGACTTCCTGCCCCCTCCCCCGGCAGCTCAGGGTGGGCGTGGCTCACATGGCATGGAATACCAGGGAAAATTAACCCTATCCCCGCCGGAACCAGGACATAGGCAAATTTAGTTCATAAGGATGAAAAAACTGTGTATCCCAAGTGTATCCCAATTTCTTCTATGGCATTGCTTCCTCTTTATCAAGAAAACATAAACAAAATAATGTCTATGCCTAGTTCTCAATGAATTTAAACTTGAGTTATTAATGTACCTTGTTTTCAATTTCAGCTAAATTTTAGTACACCAAATATTATTTAAATACATGAGTACTTGTTCTGTTCAGTAACCAATACTATAAAATGATAATTCGGGAGAATGATGAAGTGGTAGGCAAGAAAGGCTTTTGGGGAGGTAATTTCTTCAGCTGCCCAATCAAAATGATTGATTATTGAATCTGAATCATAGCCTGTTGGACCACAGTCCAAGGGACAATGATGAGGGTGCCCAGACCAAGTATAAGAGTACATAGATACCTCATGGTAAACAAAGGAGTCTGTTGACAATAACCTTGAGGAAAAATCATTTGGACTATAGTTTATTTGTATTTTATGCTTTTATTTCTCTAAATAGAAAGAATAAAAAGGAAATCATATTAATCTGTCAAAAGTAATCAAGCATAAAGAAGTTAAAGTAATAACAGAGAAAAACATACTAAAAGACTGATATCCTCAAAGTGAAGAGCATCACTCAAAGGACTGACAAATTGACAGAGAACATCTCTTCAATGTCTTTGTTATTATAATGTTAAGAAAAAATATCAATGTAAATCCATAACAATGTACTTTAGGCAAATAAAAGATCATTATAATCTTTGTATGGTACAACCATAGTTTTATTTATATAGCAGTAGCAAGCAATTATTCTGTGAAGAATGAGATATTTATGATTCCAACATAATGATGTTGTAAAGAAGTACAGGCCTGGTTAACAGCAGAGTGAGGACACTCTGGGGGTGTCTTCGTACATGCACATAAGGAAAAAGGCATGAGGCTGGTACGTGGTTGGCATTAGAGCTCCCACAGCTATAAACAACTCATCCATGGTCAGTTACAGAAATGCAGACCTGGCCCTGGACAAAATTGGTCTTAGGGGTAACAAAGAGAAAAAAGACATATGAAAAAGGAACCACATATAGTAAATTTACACATAACGTGGAGATGCAGACCAATGAAGAAACAGAAAGGTGTAAAAAGTGTTAGCAAACATTTTAAATGACCCCAAATGGACCCGGAAGTGAGGAAGAAGAAACCATTAGCAGAAACATCGTATTCCTCTTGGCAAAAGATTACAGGTGCTGATGACTCTTCACAACACCCCACTATGACCAAGCTAACCACCAATTTTATGACCCTGCATAACACTGGGAAAGAGGGTTAGAAAATAATGTGAGTATATAGTAATTTTAACTTCATTATTGTTCTTTCTTTTCCTGTAACAATTAGATCTGGACTTATTATTATGAGATTCTTACCATTTCACTTATACTAACAAATTTTTGTCTTTAGGTACATATAAGCTGTGCTTCTTCTTTGCCCATAAATAAGATTTTGAGCATACCAGTTTAGATTATGATGATGATTTTCCAAAAATAAACGGAACAGTTAACATGACAGTATACTGCCTAGTAGAACAATATGCTTTTTGAGATAGGCATTTCAAATATAAATGGGCAAGATGAATTCATCACTTTCTAAATGTTCATGAAACCGATTACCAATAAGTAGCCTGAGGCTTGCTGTAAGGAATATTTTTCTTACTGTGGCATCTGACATAGTATCATGTCATATCTCAAGGTTAAAATTGTGAAACGTGTTAGGAATAATGTACAGTAAATTGTTACTGGTCACCTTCTTTATAATATTGATCTTTTGCTGTTCCTTGGTGAAATGAGAATGCTGCTCAACTTATCTGACACTGATGTTTGAAGGACTCTGCAATATCAAAAGAATCATCTCGATATAAATCATTACTCACATAAGATGCCTTCACAGTGTTTTGCATGTTAGCCACACACGGCATGTGTGGAGACCTGACATTGCTTCAGTCCAAGTCAGTGGATATTTTGGCCTTATGTAATACTGAAGTAGGACTAGGAACATAATAACATGTGAGCAGAAAACAATGAATAACATAGTGATATTATGATTTTATGATATGACAGCTAATTGGTAAACATGGTCTGCTGCTGGGGGTTTTGTTTATTTTGATTAAAAAGAGACAGCTGTATTTCAAGTGATTAATTACTACTTTATTGTAACGTAGCTTTGTTGGTATGTTTTACTTAAAAACAAACAAACAAACAAAAAAACACAATCTACCAAAATTCAACACTCAAATGAATTTTCTCTCATTTATTTGTGAATGTGTTAAAAGACTGTTTTATTGTCATGGCGAGGTGTGCAAGAGTACTTTGTAGCCCCAAATGTAAATGTCTCCAGAAAGGAGCATGATTCGATTATCCAAGCCTACTGAGAGTTTATGGCTCAGGATTAAATGGAGGCCAGGGACAGGTGACATTGTAGTGGTGATCTGCTACAAGCCACCTGAGCAGGAAGACCGAGCGGGTGAGGCCTGCTATAGACAGGGGCAGCCTCACGTTCATGAGCCCTAGTCCTCCTGGGGGACTTCAACCACCCCAGTATCTGTTGGAGGGACAGCACAGCAGGGCATAAGCAATCCAGGAGCTTCCTGGAATGCATTGATGATAACTCTTCCTTCTCCAAGCGATAGAGAAGCCAACAAGGAGAGGTGCTATTCTGGACCTTGTTCTCACCAGCAAGGAGGGGCTGGTGGGGAATGTGAAGCTGAAGGGCAGTCTTCGCTGCAGTGACCAGGAAATGGTGAAGTTCAAGATCCTTAGGGCAGCAAGGAGGGTGCACAACAAGCTTGCTACACTGGACTTCAGGAGAGAAAGACTTTGGTATCTTCAGGGATCTTCTTGGTACAGTACCATGGGATAAAGACCTGGAGGGAAGAGCGGCCCAAGAAAGCTGGTTAATATTCAAGGATCACCTCCTCCAAGCACAGAAGCGATGCATCCCAACCAAGGGGAAGTCAGGCAAAAACACCAGGAGACCTGCATGGATGAACAAGGAGCTCTTGGAAAAACTCAAAACACGAAAAGGAAGCCTACAGAGGGTGGAATCAAGGACAGGTAGCCTGGGAGGAATGGAGAAATTGTTTGAGCAGCCATGGATTAGGTTAGGCAAGATAAAGCCCTTATAGAATTAAATCTGGCCAGGGACATCAAGGGCAACAAGAAAAGCTTCTACAGGTACACCAATGATAAAAGGAAGACGAGGGAAAATGTGGTCTCTACACAGAAGAAATGGGAGACCTTGTTACCCAGGATATGGAGAAGGCTGAGGTACTCATTTTTTTTGCCTCAGTCTTCACTGGCAAGTGCTTTAGCCACACCGCCCAAGTCACAGAAGGCAAAGCCAGGGACTGGGAGAATGAAGAACTGCATGCTGTAGGAGAAGATCAGGTTCAAGGCCATAGAAGGAACCTGAAGATGCAGAAGTCCATGGGACCCAGTGAGATGCACCTGTGGGTTCCGAGGGAACTTGCGGGTGAAGTTGCCAAGCCACTATCCATCAAATTATCTCCATATTTGAGAAGTCATTGCAGTCATGTGGTATTCCCACTGACTAGAAAAGAGGAAATATAACGCCCATTTTTAAAAAGGGAAAAAAGTAGGACCTGGGGAACTACAGGCCACTCATTCTCATCTCTGTGCCTGGCAAGATCATGGAGCAGATTCTCCTGGAAACTCTGTTAAGGTATATGGAAAATAAGGAGGTGATTGGTGACAACCAACATGGCTTCACTAAAGGCAAATTTGGCCTGACAAATTTGGTGGCCTTCTACAACAGGGTTACAGCCTTGGTGGATAAGGGAAGAGCAACTGACATCATTCACCTGGACTTGTGCAAATCATTTGACACTGTCCTACATGATTTCCTGGTCTCTAAATTGAAGACACATGGATTTGATAGGTGGACCACTTGGGGGATAAGGAATTGGCTGTATGGTCACACGCAAGGAGTTGCAGTCAACAGGTCAATGTCCAGCTGGAGACCACTGATGAGTGGAGTTCCTCAGAAATCGGTACTGGGACCGGCACGGTCTAACATCTTTGTTGGCAACACGGACAGTGGGATTTAGAGCACCCTCAGCGATTTTGCCAATGACATGAAGCTGTGTGGTGCGGTCAACATGCTGGAGGTAAGGGATTGCCATCCAGAGGACTCTGGACAGGCTTGAGAGGTGGGCCTGTGTGAAACTCATGAAGCTCAAGGCGGCCAAGTGCAAGGTGCTGCACGTGGGTCAGGGAAATCCCAAGCAGAAATACGGGCTGGGCGGATAACAGATTGAGAGCAGCCTTGAGGAGAGGGACTTTGGGGTGTTGGTGGATGAGAAGCTCAACATGAACTGGCAATGTGCTCTCACAGCCCAGAAAGCTAACCACATCCTGGGCTGCATCAAAAGAAGTGTGGCCAGCATGTCGAGGGAGGTGATTCTGCCCCTCTACACCTCTCTCATGAGACCGCACCTGGAGTATTGCGTTTGGCTCTTGGGCCTCCAACATAAGGAGATGGACCTGTTGGAGCAAGCCCAGAGGAGGGCCACACAGATGATCAGAGGGCTGGAGCACCTCTCCTATGAGGACAGGCTTAGAGAGTTGGGGTTGTTCAGCCTGGAGAACAGAAGGCTCCAGGGAGACCCTAAAGCAACCTTCCAGTACCTAAAGGGGGCCTACAGGAAGGATGGGGAGCGACTTTTTTTCAGGGAGTGTAGTTATAGTATGAGGGGTAATCATTTTGATCTGAAAGAGGGTATATTTAAACTAGATATTAGGAATAAATTATTTACTGTGAGGGTGGTGAGACACTGGAACAGGTTGCCCAGGGAAGTTGTGGATGATCCCTGTAAGAGTTCGAGGCCAGGCTGGATGGGGCTTTGAGCAACCTCGTCTACTGTGAGGTGTCCCTGCCCATGGGAGGGAGGGTTGGAAGTACGTGATCTTTATGGTCCCTTCCAACCCCAAGCATTCTTTGATTCTATGATCTTACATCCATGTTAGAACAGAGCTGTACAAAATTTCCTTCAGTTAAGACAGGACTACAATCCATGAAAAACACAGATATTTCTAAAAAGCAAAAGAACATTGACATCGTGAAGGAGGGAAGTAGGGCACTTTATATTTGAGAGGTCCTGTGTGACATCACTTGTACATATATTTCAGTATAGAGAGCTTCTCCAATCTGCCATATCCTTCTTTAAATATCTAGGATCCCTGCTACAAGAAAAACTTAATCATATCTTAATAGGGGCTTAAGATTCATAGTAGGGGAGTCAGATTAACATTTTACTGGCATCTTTGAATAGTAGTTTTCTATATATGTGTTTGATTATCCCGAAGGAATAACTTTTTGAATTTTGCCATTTTAACTAAATTGTCTGGAGTAATATTTTTTTCTGACAGTTTTTCTGGAGCTGACATAGTAATAAGTGGGAACTGATGTGAAAATATTGAGATGTCACCCTCGGAAGTTAAGGGTAAAAATTAAACATAAATACTTAACGTTGATCTGTGTTCAACAGGAGTTTAATCTGGGAATATCTGGGAATATTGTGGTTTATACCATTCCCTGGCTAAGCATTACATAGGTGTGTTACATGTATTTCTAGGTATGAGTTATACAGGGAGCTTCTTAAAACATAATCTATTATTTGTTACATACATACTGTAAAAGCTAAACGCTCGTCAAAGACTTACTGTTATTGCATATGGGTTATGTATCACACCGTAATTACAGTAATGCCTCCTTCACAAGAGGTTTTTCTGTACTCTGAAGACAAAAGTTCTGATTTTTAGAGATACTTCCCTACTAAAAACCAGAAGGATATTCAATGCCAGAGTAAGGCACAGTGCTTCTCCTTACAAGGAAGAGACCATGTAAAAATAGTAATCTGGTTATTCTATGGAAAATATAATAATCTTGCAGAATTTTCTGCCTTTGTATTTGAGGTGTTTTATTTCTTGCCCATCTTACATTGTGTACCACCTGAAATGACTTTTGAAGAACGTATTTGAAGCAAGTGGTCACCGTCTTCAAAAGGTGTGTTTCAAACATGGAAGGAGAATGAAGAAACCCCTGAAAATGGAGGAACATCTGGAATGGATGAAGTAAACAAAGAGCAATAAAGAAACCAAACCAGATGGCAAATGACTACAGTCAAACCCATCAATCACTATTGAATATAAACCTAGACTGAATGTAGTTGTTAATCAGTGATACAAGACCTTCACTTTTATGTGCATATACACTGAAACTACTCCTAAACCATGCATGTGCCAAGCCTCCTTTAATTTCTTTTCCTCTTTCTTCCTTCCTAGGTCTTTATTTCAGTAAATGGTTATTTGGTGTACAGGACACGGAGATATTACAGCACACCCTGGCCAACTTTCTGACCTGTATAAGCAAAAATCAGGGAATCTATAGTCCTTCAACTCACCCCTGTAGATGATGTGGCTCTTGTTTGATCCATCCATTGTGGCCTTACAAAAAAATGTTATCTGTTTGTACCATTAATGTAGTCAGGGGCAAAAAGGATGAAATTTAAAAGTTAAACTGACTGTTCAGATATGATAATTTGTTCAATTATAATTTTTTTGTGTCAATATTAGAATAAAAAAATCTTCTGAGCTCATTTTTATTACATAAAAGCATGTATATATTTACATATATATTTAGTAATATTTTAAACGCTTATTCATTCAATGGAAATCAGTTTTGAAATCATGATATTTTGTTCTACAGAGTCCTCCACTCTGCTGTGAAAATGTATACGTCAATGATATCAGAATCCTGAATGCACCAACAGGCTGTGATTGCCCTCACCAGGTTGTAACAGTATTTATCTGTAATCCTGCTCCACAGGGGCTTTCCCTTGCCAGGACTTTGCTTACCTGTGTTCAAGGTCAGCTCTGACATGGTGCAGCTGAATCATACTGTTGGGAGAAGAGCCATGAGAAGCCACACCTAGGGCTTTCCCTCACCAACTCTTCCAGCTCAGGTCCTTGCCCTGGCTCCTTGCTTGGGCTGTTCTGTGCTGTAGACATGCTCTCCCAGCCCTTACACCTTGTTGGGCCTGACTTGCCTCATCACCATGTCTAGTGATGGCAGGACTCTTGGACAGCCTTGGTTACCACCACCACCCCTGCTCTGCTCTTCTTGCTTGAGTGCTGCAGGTCAGTCCATGAGGGCACTGCCCTGCCCGCCTTGCTGTCACTTTCAGCTTACTTTTCATTGCCTAATACATCAGTGAGGGGTTGTATTAAGTAAGAGGCTAAAATGGCTGAAAACAGTACGCAAATGTGCAGGATAAGCACCTTCAGCATTCTTTAAACTTCATATTACTTACCGATAAGATAAGGCTTTAAAGATATTACGTAAATAATTGGGGACTTATTAGAATGCATGTAATTCACATTGTAGTGCTTATAATAGACCATTAAATTCTTTGCAAATGTGTTTTTATTATGATGTTTATCATTGGGCTGCAGGCAAGTAACTAGGCCACTGTTGTTTTATGGAAAATGGGGGGAAAAAGAGAATACTATAATGAAATCTATCTGAAAAACAACTGATCAAAAGGTGTCATTAAAGTTACCTCAGAAATTATGCTGAAAATTGTTTGACAAAGGTTGTGACATAATTTGGGGTGACAACAAGCTTTTGTAGCCTGAAAAGGGTTATGACATACAATCTGAAACATAGAATGTAATTGATCATATTTAAATTTATACCTTTAGGACAGTATTCAGCTCCAGATTATGATATCTGAATTTGGTGTCTACATATGTCTACAATATAAGCAGGGGTAATAAACTTTCACTGTAGTTAATGGAGATTAATTATGTTGCCCATAAATCAGTGTGAGATGTTATTGAGGTGCCCTAGAATACTGGACATATCAATATGGAACTGAGAGATATAAAACAAAACCTATGGGAGATCTAAATCTTTCTGGTGTAGCAAGTGGAACTCAAGTGAGATATTCTAAAGATCCTAAATGGCATCAGTGAGCTGAATCTTAGGTCTCTATCAACGATAATGGTAACTTACGACATTCAGTTCACATGTCAAAGTATCATTGTAGACATACAAATGAACATGAATCAATCTGAATCTAACCACCTCTGGAGGGTTAAGCATCCTGTCTGAGGTAGTTATCTAGGCTACCTGGATTCATTTAGTTTCTCACAGATAAGTGTCTAGTGATAGTTGAGGTGATTCCCATAAACCCTGTTTTAAATTTGTCAGTTCCATGAAGATGTCTGAGATACTGTGGGACATCACAAATGCCACTAGATCTTTATGTCTGGACATTTGGTTTGAGACTCCTATGAAAATAATGTATATGGGAACCTCCAAAAAGCAATTTTCATACCTGCCTGGAGCACCTACCTGAGAACAGAGTTAATTATTTTTCAGAAATTACTCTCTCTCTGATACCCCTAGAAGTTCATGTGCCTAACAAATTGTGAGAAGTGAACCTGGATAAGATGAATCACAATCATTATCTGAGTCATTATCTGAAAAGTATTTTAAGTTTCCAAGTAGGATTTCGATGACTTGATTAAAAAAAAAAGAAAGACAATTGTGAACACACTTAAAGTGTCTATTTTACTTTATTTTTCTGGCTGCAGCTCCTTTTCTCTTTTTTCTCCCCCTCCATTCTCCACATTTCACATAGAAGTGCAAGAACCTCTCCTGAGATGCGAAACTGTTTATTATACTTCTTTTTTTAAGAGCAGAATTTCGTAAATTTTTCCTCTGTCTTAATTAGTAAGGTCAAGTGACTTCCTCAATCCTCTTTTTAGAAACAGGCTGAGGCAGAGTTTTACATTCATGTGTAAGCAGCATTCCCATTTATTTAGAAATCTTAATTTTTTAAATAGTTATTTATCGAGATGCAGGGAAAAAGTAAGCATTACAAAGATCGTAGCATTATTTTACAACTTAAAATGTTTATTTAAAGCTTTTCTAGTAAAGAATGTTAAATTTGAAAATTCAAAAGAATTATAACTCCAAAGATGTTTAATTGATGAAACGTTACATTTTGAAATTTTTGAAAGATTTTCTTCAGCCACAAAGAATGTTTTATAGGAGATAAAAATCTTTGAACTGTACATTATTTGTGCATGAGTCACACATGGAAATGATTCATGATTCGACAAATGGAAATGAACTCACATAAGATTCCAAAAATCATCCTACATCTCAATATTCCTACTTCAAATCAGTGTACTTTTTGCAGTCATCTTCTCAGTAATAATAGCACATAAAATATCAGAGATAAATAATTTTTCAGTATCTACCCACAGGAATAAAAAAAAAAGTTGAACCAAAGCAATTTATTCTTTCATATATTTTCAGGTAGGAAAGATGCTTGATTGCTCCACATGTTTAACTTAGAATATGACATTCTAAAAAAAAAAAAAAAAAAAACAAACGAAAAAAACGAATCACTTCCATTTCTTGCAAAAGCATTTTCATTTATTTTATACATTTGACTTGGCAACAATCAGAGAAATATCTGAAGGATGTGAAGAACAAAGGAGAATAATTACTGATCGGTAAATTGACTGTTATCTTCCAGAACACCCTATTGCACAGTATTTTATTGTCCCCTTATAGATTAGCACCCTGCAGGGAAAAATAGATAGGAACTCTAGACAAACAAAAATATTAGAAAATGCTTATGCCAAAACAAAGTATTCTTTTACATTTTGCATTCTGTATGCTGCACTGCAAACCAGTCAAGTGAGATCCTAATCTCTTCTTGTAAATTTCAGCAATCAGTAGTCTCTTTTATAAGATCTGTATGAATGCTCTTTTCTGCACCCTGGCTGTGTGCCTACTAGTTTACATGAACTATCATTAGAATACAGTATTTTGCAGAGCTTATGAACCATGGGCAGAATGAACAGCAGTATCCCACTCACCTCCACCACTTCGTAACCCTATCTATTGATAACAAAGTCTGCCATTTGCATTTTTGTCAATCTCTATTCAGTCAATAACATTGTATGGGCTTTTTCCCACTCCCCTGTTTATAACAAGAAATGTTATAAACATTCTGCCTCTTCTGTCCAGACATCCTAAGGTCCAGGTGTTCTTAAGTCTTTTTTTTTTTTCAGGATTTTTTTTCTCTACTTTTCAATTTCTTTCCTCTTTCCTGTATCACTGATTCTGCTCTGGTTTTTTGCATGTCTCTTCTCAGTCTCCATTCATCTACTTTTTCCTGTCAATCTCCATTAGATATTTTCTCCCTCATTTTATTAATTACTTTCCCCTAAAGTTATTTTCTTTTTACATGCAACTGAGGTACCCCATGAATGAAAATGTTGCCATTGATGATGCAGCCCCACTAGGGCGTTTCTGTACCTTCTGCTTTTGTGAAGAATGGTCTTGCATGTCAAGTAAGAGTAGCAGAAGATACTCAGAACTTGCCAGAGGGGAATACTAATGAGGTTTTAGTTTCTTTATCTTAACTGACATCTCCCAAGTTCCCCTTCCTACCCTGCTGCCTCTTTCCCCTTCCTTCAGTAGCTAACATCACTAAAGGAATAAGTGTTTGTTGTACATTTTTTTTATCCCCACAGCTCACACATTCACAATGGGGTTGAGAACACTGTAATAGCATGTGCAACCCTCTAATGCAGTAAGGCAGAAAAAAAAAAAAAGGCTGAAAAGCAGCCTGCTGCACTGACCCATGGAAAATCAAAAAGCATTAACAAAGGTCTTGGAAGGAAGGAAGATGTATGCACCTTTAAGGGGTTGTATCAGAACTAGAGGTGTGTGGATTCTATGCGCAGTCTAGCCACTGACAGAGCAGCAATCCTAAACCCAACAAACCACAGATGGTCTGTGTCTATGTGTCTCTCCTCATCTTTTACAGTGGGATACTGGCTTGTTGATGATGTGTTGTAGCAATTTTTGTACTATTTACTTCTTTCAGACAGGACAGAGGTCAAAAGCAGGAGGACAAAAGCTGGGAGGAAGAAATATAGCCGTGATGAAAGCTGTGACTCAGAAAATCAAGCTTGAGCTGTTTTATAAAACAATCAAGTTCTGGTAAAGGTATTCAATTTTGTAGCATGTGAAGCTAATTTTATTTTTCATTCTCTATATATGGCTGTACCAGTCTTAGAGTTACACTTGTACATCGCTGACTAGTGTGTTTGATGAAAATAAAGGCTAGAAATTTATACATATTGAGCGTATTGTGGGAAATCGTACTTTGAACCTTTCAGATGTTCTTAAATAGCTCACTGAATTAAAAAAGAAAAAAAAAAGAAAAGAGAAAAGAAAAAAGAAAAAATGTTACTTTTTTTTTTCTGAAATAGCTTGACATTTTCAGTCTTTTATCTTCACTGGAGAATCATCTATCCACTGAAAGTATTGGTGGTAATTTTAGGGTTGCTCAATAACAAGGCTTTCCCTGCAGTCACTGTTCAAAGAAAGAGCAGACAGCACTGATATTTCTCAGGAAAAGCAAAACGTAAGTCTTACATTTGCACTTTCTAATAAATTGAATTAGTGCTGTATCATATTAGTGCTTCTCTCCATTAATGTGTTATGAGAGTCACTAATATAATATAATTATTTTTTCAAGTATTAGATAAAATTAAGACTCAATGAATATGATATTTGGTTACTCTGATAGAAAAATGCTAAGATGAGCAGATAAGCAAAAGTTCTCATAAAATCTTACATGCAGATATCTTAAATTTATTCTTTTTTTTTTTCCGTCTATATTCAGTATGGAATCCATACTCTCTCTGTTCCTAAGGATTTAAAAGAAAAATAAATTAGCAATCAGTAATTTCATTCTTTGCACCAGAATATGTTTCTACTGATCTTTTGGGCCTTCATATTTATCTTTCAGTGTAACCTGCTTCGGTGTTTTTCTATACACATCAAATAATGGGTAATTACTTGCTTAAAAAATATTCATTTTAATTACTAACTCCCAGATCACAAAATCTGGATCATTATAAGATACTAGGAAATTCTGACCTCTGTATGTCCACATGTAAGAGGGAACTTATCAGCAACAAACCTAATATATCAGACTTAAAGTAACTGAGCCATAGCTCTTAGTCTTTCTGACTTCTTGTGCATGAGAAAATCAACAGATCAAATAGTGAGGCACATGAACTCCAGGCTGCACAGGTCTGATATAAAATCAAATGTGAAGCAGAAGCTCCCAGACTTGCCTGTAAAATTCTGCTTCATTGGAATTTGCACTTGAAATAAAGCTCTAAATGCTCTGAAAGTTGGAGTTCCACAAGTCTGAGTGCTAATGCCTTCACAAAGTCAACAAATTAAATGAAGGCATGTTCACATACGATAGCTACAAGACCTTTGGGCATTATTAGCATTTAGATGCCTATATTCATTGTTCTTGACTGATCATTGCAATTTTGTGAGTAACTGAAATAGGAACTTCAACTTGTTTGCCCAGGACTTGTTAGAGAGTTACTGTCAAAGTTAAAGAACGAGTACAGAAATTCTTAACTATAATTCTTGTATGCTTAACATAAGCTATTATTTGCTACAATAAAAACTAATGCTATAGCTGGGAAATGCTCAGTATTTAAAAAGCTAGGCAATGGGCTCAGATTGCGTACATTGAAGGTAGGAAAAGTTCTGTTTGATTTATATGGCTCTTTTATTCTTGAACAGTCTTTAATAAGTCACTAAAATAGGTGTGTGATCAAAACAAAAACAATAACAGTGATGGAAAGTAAGAAACATGATAACGTGGCTATTGTGTTATGAAATGTACCTAGCAGAATTGAACCTTGCGAGTTTTTATGGTTGGGTTTTTTTTTGGTTCCTTTTTTGTTCGTTGCTTCTTTGCTGGGGTTTAGATTTGAAACTAAAAAAGGCAAAAGGCAAAAATATATTAAATCATTATTTTCTCCCAAGCACATTTACTCTGAAAGCTACTGTAAATCACAGCAGCCAGAAAAAGTATATATATAGCTATGCTAGAAAGGAATATCAGGAAATATGAAGAGCAAATGAAAAATGAGAAAATCAATACTATCAGAAAACTCTGAGTGTTACATAATGTAGTCCTGTCTTCAAGAGCGATAGTAACAGGTAGCAAGAGAGACTCTTATGTTAAGTACTCTGTATTGTGATTTATAACACTTGTTTGTATTTTCCATACATTTCAAAATTGATAAATGAAAGCATTCTCATTTTCTTATAGGAAACTGAGGCACAAAAACATAGATTATCTTCAGAATTTAGCTATTCCCAAAGTAACTGAAAGTAGAAATAGTGAATAAAAATGAAAATTTCCTCTAAGTCTGAGGAGTCTGGACCTACTTCAAATACAATAGAATAGAATAGAATAGAATAGAATAGAATAGAATAGAATAGAATAGAATAGAATAGAATAGAATAAATTTCAGTTGGAAGGGACCTACAACAATCATCTAGTCCACCTGCCTGACCAATTCAGGGCTGGCCAAAATTTAAACCATGCTATTAAGGGTGTTATCCAAATGCCTCTAAAACACTGATAGGCTTGGGGCATCAACCACCTCTCTAGGAAGCCTGTTCCAGAGTTTGACCACCCTCTCAGTAAAGTAATGCCTCCTAAGCACTTAGTATGATTAAGAATTCTGTAAAACCTTTGACACCATCCCCCACAACATCTTTCTAAATTGGAGAGATATGGATTTGATGGGTGGACTATTTTGTGGATGAGGAATTGGTTGGATGGTCACACCCAGAGGGAAGTGGTCAACAGCTCAATGTCCAGATGGAGGTCGGTGACAGGTGGTGTTCCTCAGGGGTCTGTATTGGGACCAATACTGTTTAATATCTTCATCAATGACACAGACAGTGGGATCAAGTGCACCCTCAGCAAATTTGCAGATGACACCAAGCTGACTGACACCCCAGAGGGACCTGGACAAGCTCGAGAAGTGGGTCCATGTGAACATCATGAGGTACAATAAGGCCAAATGCAAGGTCCTGCACCTGGGTCGGGGCAACCCTCAGTATCAATCCAGGCTGAGGGATAAAGGGATTGAGAGCAGCCCTGCACAGAAGGACTTAGGGGAACCAGTGGATGAAAAGCTGGACATTAGCTGGCAATGTGCTCTTGCAGTCCAGAAAGCCAACTGTATCCTGGGCTGCATCAAAAGAAGCGTGGCCAGCAGGTTGAAGGAGGTGATTCTGCCCCTCTGCTCTGGTGAGACCCCACCTGGGGTACTGCGTCCAGCTCTGAAGTCCTCAGCACAAGAAGGACATAGATCTCTTGGAGCAAGTCCAGAGGAGGGCCACAAAAATGGAACACCTCTCCTACAAAGACAGGCTGAGAGAGTTGGAGGTTGTTCAGCCTGGAGAAGAGAAGGCACCAGGGACACCTTATAGCAACCTTCCAGTACCTAAATGAGGCCCCACAAGAAAGCTGGAGAGGGATCTTTTACAAGGACTTGTAGTGACAGGACAAGGCGTAATCAGTTTAAATTGAAAGAGGTTACATTTAGATTAGACATAAAGAAAAAAAAAATTACTGTGAGGGTGGTGAGACACTGGAACAGGTTGCCCAGAGAAGTTGTGGATGCCCCTTCCGTGGAAGTGTTCAAGACCAGGCTGGATGGCGGTCTGAGCAACCTGATCTAGTTGAAGATGTCCCTGGTCATTGCTGGGGGGTTTGGACTAGATGACCTTTAAAGATCCTTTCCAGACCATACTATTCTATTATTCTATGATTCTAATGTCCATTCTAAACCTCCCCTGGCACAGCTTCGAATCATTCCCATGTGTCCTATCACTGAATCACAGGGAGAAGAGATCAGCACCTCCCTCTCCACTTCCCTTCCTCAGAATACTGTAGAGAGCAATGAGTTTACCCCTCACCCTCCTTTTCTCCAAACTAGACAAACCCAAAGTCCTTTGCTGTTCCTCATGGGACACACCTGCCAGCCCTTTCACCAGCTTTGTTGTCCTCCTCTGGATGCATTCAAGGACGTTATCATTCCTAAATTGTGGGGCCCAGAACTACACACAGCATTCAAGTTGTGGCCGCACCAATGCTGAATACAACAGGATAATCACCTCTTTTGACTGGCTGCTTATAGTGTGTTTGATGCACCTCAGGATGCAGTTTGCCCTCTTGGCCGTCAGGGCATGCTGCTCACTCATAATGAGCCTGCTGTCTACCAGCATGCCCAGATCCCTTTCTGCAGGGCTGCTCTCCAGCCACTCCTCTCCCAATTTGTACTTGTGTCTAGCATTACTCTGTCCTCGGTACAGAATCCGGCATTTTGACTTGTTAAATTTCATCCCATTAATCATTGCCCAATGCTCCAATCTATTTAGATCCCTCTGCAAGGCCTCCTGTCCCTCAAGAGAGTCTAAAGCATCTCTCAGTTTGGTATCATCAGCAAAGTTGCTAATGGTGCATTCAACTCCTGCATCCAGATCACTGATAAATACATTGAGCAGAACTGGCCCTAGAACTGAACCCTGAGCAACGCCGCTGGTGACCAGTCACCAACCAGATGTAGCCCCATTCAATATAATCCTTTGAGTCCTAGCCTTCAGCCAGTTCTTCACCTGGTGCACCATGAACTCATCCCACAGTTGGACAACTTGTCCAGAAGGATGCCGTGAGGGACAGTATCAAAAGCCTTATTAAAGTCCAGAACAACTACATCCACTGCCTTCCCTTCATCCACTAGGTGGGTGACCTTATCACAGGAGGATACTAAATTAGTTAGAGAGGACTTTCCCTTTGTGAACCGATGTTGACTCTGCCTGATGATTGCATTATTCTTTAAATGCCTTTCAATAGTACCCAGAATAATCTTCTCCATAATTTTTCCAGGCACTGATGTTAGACTAACAGGTCTGTAGTTCCCTGGGTCCTCACACCCTTTTTGTAAATTGAAATAACATTAGCTAGCTTCCAGTAACAGCAACTTCCCCAGACTTCCAAGACCTTCGGTAGATGATTGAGAGGGGTCCAGCTATAACATCTGCTAACTCTTTCAGGACTCTGGGATGAATCTGATACAGCTGGTCCCCTACAATTTCAGTGTTCACAAATGGAAAGTCACTGTTCCCACACTTGTGGTCCTCTGACTCAGGGACCAGGCAGTCCGAGGTCTATGAGTACTGTTAAAGACTGAGGAAAAAAGCATTGAATGCCTCCACTTTTTCTTCATCCTTATTAGTCAGGTGACTCTCTTTAACAAATATCAGTCCAATTTTTTGTTTATATATCCTTTTGTTGTTAAGGTACTTAAAAAAGCTCTTCTTCTTATCTGACACAACACTGTCCAGTTTCAACTCTAGTGGAACCTTTCGTGTCTTCTCCCTGCATATTCGAATGACAGCTCTGTAATTGTCCTGCAAATCAACCTCATGTCGCAACCAGGACAAAAACATCAATGTAAAGTTTCAATTGCCTAAATTGGAATTAAGGCTTAAATGAGGCCAGATGTTGAAAACTCATCAGAACTATTTATTTAACAACAATGTAAGTGCTCAAAGTAGAAAAAGGGAGAGAGAGAGAGAAAAGAAAAGGAAAGAGAAAGTGCAAGCAGATAGTCACCGCCCGTCGATCCAGCAACATCTCTTTGGTTGTTTTTACCCAGGGTATCATAGATGGCAGGAGCTCCCCTTTTGGTCTGTTTGTCTCCCTTTTATACTTTTGGTTTTCCCTCATTTGCATGCGAAGCATGGTGGGGCGGTTCTAGGGTGTGGTTAAATTGGCACATGTGCCATAAAGGCCAGGGTGTCACACAGGAGTCTTTTGACCCCTACCTTGCAGTGTCCCTTACTCAACCTTTCAGCTTGCACGGGCGCCCTCTATAGCAAAAGCTCCAACACCAGCAGCAAGGGGGTCAGTACAACCCCAACTGCGCAGCACTGAAAGCTGACCCTCCACTCCGCACGCCTCCAGCAGCTTCCTGTGATCATGACAGTTCCTTTGCACAAACAGTGCACAAGCAAGGTTTGAGGCAAAGTTCCAATTCAGAGTTCCGCACCTCTTTTGCCAAGATCACGCGGTGCAAAATAGATACCTTTTTACAAAGACTGTGTAGAAGGAATGAAACACAGGTCATTTTCCAAATGTGCCACTACTGTGCACTACATCTGCAATGAGCCTTAGAAATGGTCCTACCAAGACAGCATAGAAAGCTTGTGTGTGGTTTTGGTTTAGCAGGTTTTTTTTTGGTTTGGTTTTCTTCTGTTTCTTTGGGTTTTTTTCTTTTTCTTTTTTTGTTTGTTTTTGTGTTTTTTGTTTGTGTGTTGTTTGTTTGTTTGTTTATTTTTTCCTGGTGGTTCAAATCACACATTGTAGTTGCAGCTCCAAAGCTTTTTAGCTGGTAGGAATCTCCCCCTCACTGAGGACTACTGCACAGGCACGGTTTATTTTGTTCCCAGAGTGTATTTCCTCTTCATGTATGCTGTGGTGCCAGGCTTCTTGCTGGCATTTGCATGACTGCTGTCTCAGCTTAGTGTAAGAAGAAAATAACTCAGAAAGATTTTACTAAAACAATGCTTGGTAAAGTTATAGAGGAGATGGCCCCCACTGTCCCCAGGGTAAGAGCTGACTCAATCCATTGTAACCATGGCATTTAGTTCTTAGACCTAGGTAAACTATGTTCCACCATACAATTAGAAGTCTAGAACAATGACACAAAAAAGTGTAGTAAATTTAAAAGAAAAAACAAACCACCAACCAATAAACCACCACTATAGCTAATATTTGATTGGCTGTACAATACGGAATGAATACCATTAGGCTAGAAGACCTGTGTCACCATTTTGTTAGTAAATGTGAAATGGTTATTAGATGATATAAAATCAAAATTATAGCATTAGAAGAGGCGGAAATGTCTCTGCAAGTCACAGGACACAGAAAAGCAATACAGGCGAGTGAGGCAGTATCACAAGAAACCTCTGTTAGCTGTTTTTTAACATAAGAATGCGCTATTTCTGCCAACATTACCTAAATAATATTTGATTCTATTCTCATATGATTCAGTATGATGTTTTTTGTCAGACTAAAATGTAACTCCTTTTGATATATTCTGTGTTTCCTGAAATATGCATTAGAAGCAGTAAGTCATGGTGCAGAACTATCCCTGGGGAAACTGCCCTTAAAATATTTAACATTACCTGCCAAGAATACCTCTGCTGTGCCTTAGGATTGCCAGTCATTCCTGTACAATAAAATCCAAAATTTTTATTTATTTTTCATTTGCAGTCATTCTTTTTAAAAAAATAATATTCCAAATTCCTCATTGTTTATACATTGATAAGTATCTAAAAATACATTTTTTTCTAGTAAGTTATTTATTGTATCTGTTTGTAACAGCATTACTATCTCTTATTTTCCCCAACACAATATTTTTTCTAAGAGTTGTTTCGATCAGATGGGAGAGTAAGTGGTGCTCAGAAAGCAACAGTGGCTATTGTAATTACTTCAGGCTCTGTTTCTTTCACGCTGATGAGCTGGTTTTGTCAAAAAAACTTGCCTTTTCGTTTTCAGATACTTCAAAAAAATTGAAAAAAAAAGTTTAAGAAAAGTTAAAGGTACAAAGTTTTGGTTCTCTTTCTTTTTTTATCATTTTATTTAGGTGATTTATGCTTTACTTAAAGAATCATGTTTCTTTTAGCTGTGTTATCAAAAGACAAATTTTCATTTTTTGTCTTTCTTTTTTCTTTTCTAAGTTGCTGAAGGGAAAGACTGCCAAAGTTGTTCCAGCCCACGTCACTGTGCTGGGAAGAAAATGTTCTAACAGGAAGAAAAACAAACAGAGGAGACAATTCAAATTTCATTATAAAAGTAGTGCTGTGGAAATGAAGAGCTTTTTTTTTTTACTTTTCTATCTCCTGATCTATTTTTAATGATGTCCATAATGAGGCCTTCTGCACCTATTCTAGTGTGTTCCCAGCAACTTTCAATCCCACAGTATTTATTGTGGTGTATATATTTTATATATGAACAATACTGTTATTTTGATCATTTATTTATGTTAAGCGGTGGCCATTATAGCAAAGTGTAGCATCTGTGGTTTCATTTCTGGTGCAGAGGCAAAGTGATTACGGAATTATGAGACAACCACGCTCAGGGGTATTACAAAACACGAAATACCACAAAGTTCAGTAAGTTCTCTTAATTTTACAGGGATGTGATTATCTCACAGGAGCTACATCTTGTAGTTACCAGATGTTTCACAATAACAGTAACTCTGGAGTTGCTTCATTGTTATAACAAGAAGATTTTACTGCAGAGAGAAAGGTTGGCATTTTCTCTGCTGGATGAAGATGAAATTGGCAATTTGGAACAGCAGTTTCAACTGAACTATGTGGTTTACACTGATTAATCTATCACGTCAGAATATTAACCTACCAATTGGAGCTCTGTCCTAGAAGTTTTCTGATCTGTGCCATATGTCTGGAGCTTAATAAACATTTTCTTTAATTCCAGCTACAACAAAGTCTATTTTACAAAAGAATCCTGACCTTTCTCTAAAACATCAGACATTTAGGATCTTCATTTTTTAAACTAAAGGTAGATTTTTATTCATGCAATATCAAGAATCACCTTCCATCTAAAATTGCAATGACTCAGATGATATGGATTCTGACTCTGTGTCTAAATAAAGTAGTAGTTCACTAGAGAAGAAAATCTGTTAACATGAATTAAGTACTTGGAATTGTGTTCAAACTGAATGTTCAGGGACAACTTCGGAGACTAATATTCGCATTGGATGGCATCTTCTTCTGTTATATAAGTCCATTGAGATGATGCTATCTAGGATGAGTCAAATCTGGCTGTGGCAAATGACAGGATGTTTACAGAAATGAACACGTTCACCTAGAACACTCTCTTAAACATACACAGTTAAACATATGCAATTAAACCAGCTAACAGACAGAGAGATGCTGCTAGATGAACATTATTCTTCAGAGACAAGTCTATCACTTCCTCTCTGCAGGAATTTTGCAGCTTTTCTCTATATGAACAGGGAGGTAAAAGAAAAACTGCTTGTTTACATAACCAGAATCTGAACAGTAACTAGGAAAGTATTTCTATGGCAGGATTGTCATTAATTGAAACCTAAAGTAAGTACTTCAGAAAAAGGGTTGAAAATAGGTAGGTATTTTTTATATTTATTGGAAACCTCTGGCATTATGTCAAATACCACAACAACAAAAAAAGGGAAAAAATAGCACTGCCTTGCTCCAATGAAATGACATATATGCAAAAATTCTGATCCAGTCATAAGAAAAGTAAAGAAATTCATCGGCTGAAACTGAGAAGCATTTGCTCAGTAAGCCACTGAGAGATTACTTACTGACTATCTTAAGAGTGTCAGGAGAACCAGGAATTTAAAAAGATTATAAATAATGTTATAAGAGAAAGCAGGGATGTAAATTATGAATATTAATAGGATTAGACTAGACCTTCAGCTAGCTTCCTAGACTGCCACAGAGATAATAAAATTTATGCTGGCTGAAGAGCAGGTCTAATGCTGTCTTTTAATTATTTTTAAAAATTCTACTGTTTATGATTAGTGATTGAGATGTAAGCTGTTTGGTTACTTTGAAGTGTAGTACGTGATTTATTTTATGTGTACCCTAATTAGCAATAGTTAATTCTTTAATTGTTACCAAAAATTAAATGTATTGAATTGGCTTCTAACCAATAAGCTCTAATGATGGCTTGCACTTTTTCTTTCACTCCTTAGTTAGTGGCATTAAAGCAGAAATTCATTTATGGACTATGGATTTATTTATGCTGCAGGAAAATCCGTAACGCAAGATTGGGAACATTCTATCCTGCAAAAAGTACACACACAAAAAAACCCAAACCCAAACCCAGATACAAATACCTAAACAAATAAATATGTTAAGATTTGGTTTTTTATATTTTTTTTTTATAATTTCATTTGATTATCTGTATCTCTTGAGTTAATTTAAAATGCTATAATTCATTTAACACAAAAGTAGTTCATTGATGCACAATAAGGGAGAGCATAATTCAGCAGCAAATCATTCTCTTTTTTTGTTGTTAGTCTTGCTTACACTTGACAGTTTTTATAATCTCAAACTTCTGTGTATAGTTTTGCTAAAAGAACCTTAACCTGCATATTTATTTGAGCTCATGACTAATTGAGGCTAGTGATGCAATGTAGTGGGGTTGTAGGAACATATCTTAGAATGTATTTCTAAGTGCTATTTCCTGTTATAATAAGTGGAGAGAAAGGCATTTTTGGAGAAGAACTCAGCATGAGTGGTGTTTTGAATTAGAATAGATAAACTGTCCTTTAAGGGTACCTATTTCTCTCCATTAATCTTGAAGGTAGCCTTAAAGGTTCTAGTCTAGCTCCAGATATCTATGTCACAGCTATCTAAGTTTGGCAAGATTACTTCCATCTAAAGTATCCCACTACTTTTATATGCCAGAATGGAGAATAATAGCCTCCATGTAGCTGTTTTCCTTTCTCCATCAAGGAAACTGGCTTGGAAGCATCTACAGATTCACTAATTCTTTCTTCCCTAACAGCATCATTCTGTGTACTCAAAGTATACTCTTTTGAACTTGATAAATCCTTTTTCTATCCGGAAAAAATATGGCTGATTGACATAATACAACAAACTGTCATCTGATCCTTCATAGTTCGCAATACTGTCTACACAGAAGGAAGATCAGAGTTTTGTCATTTGAATCTGGCATCTGGCCAAAAGCCTTAAGATCTTGTCATAGTTGTGCCATTAACAGTTTGTTTCATGCTTTTCATACAGAGGCTTTTTGGCAATGAAGAAGAAAACTCTTTCAAAAACTTTTTGGAAGTCTTTTTGACTGAAATTCTGCATAGATATTCATAGTAAAGGTAATAGTCTGAGCAGTTGTCATGTCTACTGAGGTTTGCTTGAGTTTATATTGTTTCCTGGGATAGGAAAGGATATACCTTTCTTCATTCTACCTGTTTCCAAGGTGAAAGAGTTAATATCTAAAAAATCTCATCTTCAGTACATCTGTGTATTTTCCTTGGAGTCAGTGGAGACGTGCTGGCTTTAAAATTCTAAGGGTCAGTCATGTCATTTGAAGACAGCTGTTTCTAGCGTGAGGCTCCTGTGGTGCTATAACACAGGTATTTAGCGACAGGAGGGTAGAAAGGTCAGAGGTTTTTCCATTTCAAATATCTCATTCGGTAAAAAGGTAGGCAGCACCTTCATCTTTTTTTCTACATGTCTAACAATTTATTTTAGAACTGTAGTGTTTATTAAAAGATCTTATGTTACTTCTAATTTACTGAAGACATTTGTAAGAAAGAGGACATCCCACCTGTGTTGCATAGCCGCTGTCTCCTGCACCCTTAGGCATCACTTCTAACTCATATGTCCCTGATGCTGCAGCATTGCTTTGCCATGATCCTATGTACTAGTTCTAAGCAGCTGGCAGAAAGACATAGCACTGTGGAAAGGCAGGCACCATTTCTCATTATGCTCAAGCATATACTGAGGCATCAGCTGCTACTGCAAATGTGTACTCATATAAATTGAGAAAAGAGAAATGGATAACAGTCTTCCGTTCAAGTTTTCTGTCATAGAAAAGAAATATAGGGAGAAAACAACCGATAAATCGTAGAACAAATTTTACTCTAGAAATCTTTAATGAATTCCTTTTTTCCATATATTTAACAAAGTATTTCAACAACAACATTGAAAATATTGACAACAATATTGAAAATATTTGTCAAAAATATTTATAAAATTTTACACCATTTGTCACTGATATACTTAGTGTCCCACTTCTTTCTGAAAAAAAATAAAATGAAAATACTATGGAGATGGGCAAGCAGGAATGGAAAATCGACAATTAAATAGCTACTGTACATCAGTGACCTGAAGCTGTAAGGACAGACACAAGGGAGCTATACACTTTGATTGATATAGTTCACATTTTCATTAAATACTGAAGCAAGTAATTCATCCCTAAGCACAAACCCAGAAGGACATGGAAAGACGAATGTAAAGTAAGGAGATACAAATCTTCGAGCAGGCCAAATATTCAAGCATTTGGAAGAAGGACAACTATTTATGTTCCAAAAGGCAAAAGTTATTGAAAGAATTAAATGACATCTGTATGAAAATGAGGTCTGTACACCTCAAGCTTTTGAAAACAGTAGAAGAAAACTATCTGGACATCAGTCAGGCTGATATGTGAATTCTATGAACTCTCTCTATAAAGATTTTTGAAGGACATCTTCTGAGGTTGTCATGTCTTTTGATGTGCAAGACTTGTTAAATCATGAGAGGTAAAATTTACTTTAGAGTTGTCTTCTTGGCCTTGTTATGGTGATGAAAATTCTTTACTTGCACTTTATCAAATGAGGAAACTGATGGCTTGGATCCATGTTGCCAAAATTAAACATGTATAACAAAGGCATCCATACTCAAATTACTCATGCCAGGATCTCTTTACAGTTAATGATACTCCAGGGAATAATTCATTTCATTCTAAGGTAGGTCAGGTGAAATATTCCCTGAAACTATTTTGCTCATCAGCACACATGAAGGAAATCTTGCCTGGTAGCAGACATGCATACTGCAAGTGTTTGAAACTAAATTAAATGAATCATATAGTAGAGCACAATCATGTATGTGCTCTACTCTACACATGTATGTGCCTCTCCACATTTTTTCAGACATCAGTAGCTTCTGTTCCTTGAAACATCCACCCTTGTCAGAATCAGTCCTCCCAGAGCGTTCACAACCTCATCACTGTTGACTTACTTCTCCTGGCACAGCTGCCCAGAGTCTGTCTTGCAGACCCACCACCGATGAGAAACCTTCTCCAGTTTGAAAAAAGTCTGTCAATCTTGAGAAAATGTCATGAACTTTTTTTAGTTGATGGATCTTTTCTTTTGATTATTTCTGGCCATTGCTATTCCTATGTAGTTAAGTAACTTCAAGCTTTGTTGTTAATTTGTATGTTTGAAATAGGCATTGTCAATTAACCTGCAAGTTGTAAAACTCATTAAAAACATGTAATGGTCTTTCTCAGGCAGAAGGAACTTCATGAGATCATTTTGCCCACCCTCTTACTTTGAAATTTAAATTCTGTAAGGTAACAGAATGGGCTTAAATCATGTAAAAGCTCTGAGATGGCATTTGCTTGCATTTCAAAGCCAAATATATTTGATATATTTATGTAATTCCTCGTCATTCTAATATTATTCTCCAGTACAATGTCTTTAATTTTGCACTGAGACATAAATGACTAAATTAGAAAGACTTTCCTAGTGTTGACAGAGACTTACTTTCTGATGCTGATAAAAATCACAGAGGAGGGGGATTTACCCGAGTTTAACTCCATGGGTTCACTTTCCATAAATGGAGAGAAAAAACTGCTTTAGAATGCAATTCACCTGACCTAATTAACACATCTTCAAATGTTTTAGAATAACATTAAACATGAGGTACCTAACTATAACATTAGTGTTGTACTGAAGACAGATTATAAAGAGAACTATCTCTATCAAAATCCAAAGATAACTAGCTCAGATAGAGCAATCTAAAGTTAGTTGGGATGAATGCCACTGCCTGTGTCTCTATGCCTTCCTTTCATCATTTTTAAGACATGGCATACATGCAATTATAAAAGCAAAGGATTTTAGAGATCTGCACCAGAAAACAAATACAATACAAATTACTAAGTATTGTGATTAATTATGAAACATGGTTTCCTCATAGCATGTATTACTTCTTTCTTCATTTTCTGTCATCCCCACAAACTCAACTTCTATTATGCCATGTTTTTTCTAGCTTTAAAACAAAGATGTTTTTGATTTTATTCCCTATCACACAGAGCAATTCTATCATTTATGGCTATGGCCCTTAATTAAAAATCTTTACTTATGTAAAAAGACTCACTAAATTCAGTAAGGCTAGTCTTTCATATCTGTAAAGTATAAAATACTTCTGTACTTGCGTTTGTGCAGGTAAATTTTTCATCTCCTTTTTGATAACTTTATGAAGAAAAGGTTTATTTTCTTACTCGTGGCTTGGAGATTAAGAAATCTGTGGAACATATTATAGTTCCAAGTGATTTTTCTGCTCATGTATTGTAACTGACAAAACACAAATTTGTGTATGGAAAATGATTAAATTAATATATAAAGTGTTAAAAGGCAAGACAGGTTTTAAAAGTCTGTGGTAGAATAAGACATTAACCTTTATATGCCTTAAAAATGCTCTCTAGAATTTTGCTGGTTAACCTCATCTGCATCTAAGATAATAATAAATTTTTAAAAAATGAGCATTACTTCAACAGAAATTAGTATATCATGTAACAATAAAAGGAAATAAATACCCCACTGATTGCCTCCTGCCTTTTGGTGTTTAGTTATTGCATTCTGTCTCTGCATTCAGCAGGGCATAATGGAAGGGTTTATTTCTTATGTGATTAAAGTCACAGCTGTTCCTACTTATTGGATTGCTTTAACCCACAAAGTGTATGAAAGGGTTGATTCTCCATTTTATAATGTAGTTTTAAAGTTCCTCACAGTAATGCCGAAAGAAAAAATATCACTCTTAATGAAGTCCCTCAACAGTGCCTTCATTACATTCACATGATGATGATCATGCAAGGAAAGATTTGCATTCATCCCTGGAGTAACCCCACTGTGTGGATGCTTTTTTCCCCACAACACTTTAGGACTATATTTTGTAATTCTATAGCAAACATAGCTTTACTGTTTTAATCTAAGTGAAGATTTTTCTCTGTAATGTGGCATATTTATTTAGGCTAGGGTAAAGTACAATAACCTACTTTAATAACACGGGAAGGTAACAGATGCCAAACAATGTGTTATAGAGTGTAGCAAATAACTTAAGAGATTATTACTTCTTGGCTAAAACTAGTCCTGGCAACCAAGCTGGAGCAGCCAGGACAGGTGCTGGGAAAGCATAACATGCAAGATCATTTGTTACCAAAGGTTGCAGGGCATCTGCAGGTCTGATCAGGAAAGACTTCTTTAGCTAAACACTAACATTCACAGCATATACTGCCTGCAGGCATTATGTCACTCTCTCAAAACTCTGCATAATGGCAGAAGGCAATCCACAAGCAAAGCCTACGGTCATCATACTATTGCCTCGGAGTGAATGGGATGGGTGATTTAATTGGAGCACGGTAACAGATTATCTGAGGGGAAAGCCATCTTTCTGTACAACCTACTCATTTTATTACTTGTTTTCTCCATGACAACCCTTCAGCCGTTTACATTTTCCTTTGAATTTTAAGACAACAAATCTGATGTCTACAGTTGTGATTGACTTCTCATGCATCCAAAATGCCTAAAAAGCTTCTTTTAAAAATGAGCATGCACACTCAGGACATGCTGTCAGTCTTTCTGTTGTCACCATCCATTCTTAGCCTACTCCATATAAAGAACAATCATTGTGAAAAAGACTTGGAGCATTCTAGCTGTTCCTAGAAGAACTCTTGAAAACCATGGCATAATTTAACATGCATGCTGGGGAGACAATTGGCCCTATTTCTGGTCCATGCTCACTGCAGAGAAGAAATGGCTTATAACCTCCTAGTCCTGGGCAAATGGCAGTTTGAACTAAAAAAAAAATAATCCTTTGATAGAGATCAGAAGTCATTCCTAAGGAATTGTTCCAGGAAGCCATATTTGCTATGTGAAAGCTCACAATCAAATGGAGGTGATGAGTAATATCCTGCTTATATATACTTAGTGCTACATGCTATTGGGATAAATTGTACCTTATGAAGAGTACTTTAGTTGCAGTGGAGTCCTCAGGACTATCAGTGCAGTCCAGTAAATATAATCTTTGCCTTTACTAGTACAAGGATGTAAGCTTTATATTGATGTGGCATTACAGAATGTCAGGACTCCTCTGGCTTCGGCTTGATCTGAGCTGATTTTTGCGTATTGTAAAAATTTCCTGGTGATCAAGTGACTATTGCACAACACGTTGCAGCTGAAACCCTGGGAACGTGATATATGGTGAAAGTCTCACACACAAAACTGGTCACTGTGCAAAAACCAAAGGACTCTGGGAGACAGCTGGGAGAGGCTGTTGAACAGCTTCTGAACTTCACCTGGGAGTGCCTGAGAAGGAGTGAGAGTGTGATAAGAAAAAACGTGAAAATAAATTCAAGCCAATGCCACCACTAAGAAGGAAGAAACAAACCCCTCTCCAACCTTGTGAACATCATATTCTTCTCAGGGAAGACCTCAAAGTGCTGTAAATTTGTCATTACCCACAGTGTCATCCTGCTTGAGGTGGACCGGACGCTAGCTTTAGGATCCAGAGTGACACTGAAAGGTAAAGCATAATACAGAAAAAAGGGTAATCACTATGAACAATTATTTTGTATAACAATTTATGAATAAGGCTCTTCCTGTATAAATTAAGCAATTTGGAATATTATACTGCTTAAACACCAAGTAGGCTAACAAAAATTAAGTCCATCTAAGTTGAACTTTCCCTTTGACCTGTAGCAAGATTTTGAGTATAGCTTTATCTCCAGACTAACTTTTAGAAAGGTGTTGTCTGGTGTTATTGAAAAATTGGCTGTGGCAAAAATAGTATTTAGGGTTTTTTCCACAATCAGTAAGACCAGGATTCAGTCTGTTTACTTTTCTCTTCAAAATACCTGGAAAATGTACAACGCTAAGGAACCTCTCAGAGCAAAAGGAAAGTGCAGTGGTTATACAGTTACCAAAAAAAAAATGACACTATGCATTTTTTGAGCAATACAGAAAGTAGCATATGATAACATTCAAAATAAAACACTAAAATCAACAGTAATTTTAAAATGTTTAGAGAGAGATGTCAAGGTATTAAAGGTAGTTAGGTACTAAATTGGGGATAAATTGGTAGTGCATTTAAGAACAGTTTTCTACATTTAAGCTTTTGAATTAATTTTCAACAGAAACAATTTCTCACACTTAAAGTTTCTTAATCAAATCAAATCAACACACTAGTACTTTTTTCTAGAAAATATTAATTTATTTGACCAGCCTGTTTTTTTTTTCCAAAAAATAAATATTACAGAATGAAAGCAAGTATTGCTAAATATGAAAAAAAAAAAAAAAAACTTTTAACAGTTATTTCCAGAAATAACTCTTAAAAGAGTTACTGAAATGAGAAGTTCCCTACCTAAAAAAAGAACAATTTACTTATTTCCGAAACAGCTTCTGTCATTGTTCCCATTTGTTCTGATCTGTCAGATTACTCTGGAGGACTGCCTTAGTGAGGCAAATACCTGGTTGGGAATTGCCCGGAATACACCAGTTTATGAGCCATCCTCAGGCACAACACCTATATTACAAGGAAGGGTCTGGATTTCTGGGCAATAAGCCTTTTCTGTCTCTTCCCTGGAGAGAGTTTAACTGCCTGTTAAGAAGGGAAAGGTGGGTAGAAGAGTAGGTAGTGCTACAGGTAGTAGTCAGGTAGCTTTCTTCTTTTTCCCCCCCTTGCAACCTCTAGGCAAATGTTGGTTTGCTAATCGCAAATTGTGGGTGCCTGAAAAGAAATAGTTCTGGCTTATAAAAAAAGTGTTGTATGGAAGAAAATTTAACAACCCACTTCTATTAAGCTTCTGCCCAGATGTGCATCTCTATGCATCAACTAACACTTCAGTTCTGGGCAGCACTGCCTGTTCACAAATTCTACTCTTGGTTATTTTGGCCTGGGATATTGCGAGGTATAGACAGGAAGAACAATTGTGGTAAACTGGATTACCGTACAAGTGACTGATAGGCAGACCTAAGTCACTTTGCAACTCTATACCCAGTGTTCACTTCTCATTAGGTAATATCAACACTGAATAGGTAAGAAGCGGAGTATCTTGCTTATATCAGAGACTTTTAAGAAAGGTGTTGTGAAGGACAGCATGTGGGAAGTAATGCATGGTGCTAAATCAGGGTGATGGGAATATCTGTTAGGACAATTCCAAATAAAGATATTCTCCGATGCAGTCATTCAGGTGTAGTAGGGGAGTCTGTAAGGACTTCTAGATTTTGGGTTTCCTGCGTGGCCTATAAACTAGTTTTCTCCCACAACGCTCCCAGTAATATACCAAAGGCAAAATAATAAGGAAATTTGTTCTCAAGTATGCTGCAAGCAACACTCCTCTTGGACAATTTTGAAGACTAGTGTTGACTAGGTAAGGACTTAAGCTTCCTTTATATTCAGAGAGCATGTTTTCAAGGACAAATAACCCTAAAGTAAAGTGCAAGAAAATTAAGTCAAGTGCACCAGAACGCAGGGAAAGTCTATGGGAACTAACTCCTGCTGCTTTTTAATATCATATTATAATATTATTGCTATTACTGTGATGTTTATGAGGAGGTAACATCGGGGATCTACCACATTTGCTTAACCACCAGCTAATTTGATCACTTGATTTCTGTAAGCGGTTATGTAACTTATGATTTCATTGTTTCTGCTATACGAAAAACATGAAAAGGACTCAAGTAACAAAGTATTTTCTATCACTATGCACAGCTTAATTCATTTTAATTTAGGCAAAGATGATGTAAAGTTCATTCAGAATACTGCTTTTTTAAATTTAATAGGTTTTTGCTCCTACTTAGCACTGTGACATAGAAATGTTCAGGATAAAAGTCAGAAAAGTATGCAGCTCATAGCCCTTTGGGGGTTTTAGGTTAATTTTGTGGAGTTAGTTAGATCCTATGCAATTACTTTAAAAGATTTTATTTATCTGTGTATATGTATAATATATATATTTTTTTAAAATATTTCTTATATGCCATTTATATGCATTCTCATAAAAGTGATACCCAGAAAGCCATAAAGCTGTGTCATGTATTTTGTAGCTTTCATATTCTTTGGGAGCAAACAGCTACAGAAGCGCCATGGCAACAGAGAAAATGCCTTTTATTTCATAGGAATGGATATCCAGCTCCTGAGATGCTTTCCTAGACCATGTCTGAAATGCCATTTGCCTTCAGTCTGTCTTGGTATCTCTTTGCACCCAGTTCCGGTGTACAATTTTTAACAATTACCATTTTAACTGGAAATAAGACATTTTCAGCAAGAAAGCAGTAACAAGCAAACAAAGAACTTTTAATTAATCATAAGAAAGTTTCAATAAAAATTCTGTTTTAAATATTGATTGGAAGGAAGTACTTGTATTTTGGAGGTCTAGTTCTTCTTTCTTAGTGTCTTTTACAATTTTATACAGCTGCTGAAGCACAATCCATAAGGCAGCTCATTAACCACTTTAAGTTGTAGAACTCCATACCTATCTTCAATTTGGACAGTATATACTAGATTATAGTGGGATGAGGGGCTTGAAGCACATTCCAGATAGCCAAGTGCTGTAAATTAGTGTAGGGAATATGCTGCAACCTATGTATTAGTGAACCACCTTCATATAAGGTTTACCCTTGGCTTTCTTCCTCCTCTCCCCTATGGATTTCTCTCCATTTGACACTTTGAAAGGCATGCATGCATATAGAAAAAAATGTTGTACCCCCCCAAACTGCTCCCTAAGCAATGTTAATGACTCGTCTTCATTCTACATCCACAGAAAAAGAATTAGTTAGCACCTGCTGAAGGTGAACAGAAGAACACAAGAACAGAGGAATTCATATGTTACTTTATTGAATGTATTCTCCTTGAAAAGCACTATAAGAAAAAGGTGTTTTATACTGCAAAGAGAGAGTTTTACTTTGCTTTCATTATGGATCCCTAGGTTCTGTAGGGTTAATAATCTGCATCCTCACACTGAAAGTGAGTATGAACATCTCAGAGAGATGTAGCATTACCCTTCCCTCTCTTCCTTTTCATTACGAGAAAGGAAGATAGACGCTTAAATTACTTTTCACCCAGTCCACAAAAAGACTAAATTCAGAGATGAAATAGAACTGAGAAAGTTGATTGAAAGAGTTTCATATTAATTATCAGAAAAGCAGATGGCTGCAAAAAGTCTCCTAAAATCCAATGCACTTCAGCTTTAATCCTTTCATGTCATCAGTTCTTGGCACACCAAATGAATGATTTAAAAAAGAAAGAAAATTAGAAGACAGAACTATGAGATGGGAGAAGTGAAAAGAGGTGTGATACAACTCCAAACAGAGGTGACAAAGTAGAAAAAAGTAGAAAACTAGAAAGACATTAAAGATATTTGTAGTAAAAGGATCAAAGGATAAGTACAAAGCATTGAGAAAAAGGCCAGAAATGCTGGTGGGTACTGGGAAAAAAGCAGGGGGAGAGGATCAACAACTTAATGAAGAAGTAAAATCTTTAATGTTGCAACTTGAGTCAGAGTGAGAGGACAGGGGAGAGAAGAGTAGACAGAGATATGAAATCTTAAAAAAAAAAAAATAAAAAATCAAGTAAGCCATCATATAAAAAGGAAATTAATAGACTTTAAATGAAAAAAAAAAAGAAAAGGAAGTAAAAGTAAAAACATAATGAAAATGACTGATATAATTGGTAGTTGCTCATAGCATGTATCATTGTCACTGATAATTAACAGGAAGAAATTGTCTGTGTGTTGCATACACCTGCATTGAGTATAGGTGGAAAAGTTTTGGTCACTGTGAGGAGAGGCCAGCTATGTCCTGTACTGAACACCGCCAGTTTCAGCCGTCTCCAGTGGACCTATGGCAGGACACAGCTGAAACCATCTACGATGTTAGTGTCACCTCTGGGAAAACATATCTAAGAAATGGTGAATGGCCGCACAGAAGAGTGAGGAAAAAAAGAAGAGCTATAAACAACCCAAGGTCAAGGGAGAAGGAGGGGGGTGAGGTGCTCCAGGTGCCAGAGAAGAAATTCCCTTGCAGCCCATGAAGAAGACCATGGTGAAGTACGTTGCTCCCCTGCAGCCCAAGGAGGTCCATGGTGGAGCAAATACCCACACTCATTCCTTCAAGGACTCTGTGCTGGAGCAGGTGGACATTCCCTAAAGGGAGCCTGAGGAGAGTCCACGTTGGAGCAGGATTATCCTGAAAGGCTGCAGTGCATGGGGAGGACCCACACTGGAGCATGGAAAAAGTCTGAGGAGGAAGGAGTAGCAGAGAACTGCTTGCAACCCCCCGTTCCCCATCTCCCTGTACTGCAGGGTAAATGAAGTTAAGCCCTATACACTGAGCAGGGGGGAGGGGGTGGTGGGGTGGTGCTGGGGGCAGAGGAAAGAAGATGAGCCTGGGAAAAAAAGAGGTAGGTGAAAGGAAAGTGTTTTAATTTTTGTTTCTTACTCCCAAATCTATTTTAATTAGCAAGAAATTAAATTAGTTTTCTCCACGTCAAATTTGTTTTGCCCATGTCATGGTATAACCCCAGCCGGCAGTTAGAACCACACAGCCGCTTGTCCAGTTCTCCCCCTTCCCCGAGAAGGTCAGGGAGAAGAGGGAGAAAAGGAGAGGAAAGGGAAGGGGAAGAAACCTCGTGGGTTGACATAAAGGCAGTTTAATAGAAAAATAAAAGAAAATGAAAAATAACATCAACAACAAAACAACAATAATAATAATAATAATAATGGTAAAAAAATATACAAGACACAAGTCGCTCTCATCATCCAGTAAATTGGTGAATTGGCACCTTTCTGAGCAGTGATCCTGAGTATCCCCCTCCTTCCGGCTAACCCCATTTGTACGTTGAGCACGACTTCTATGGTACAGGATATTCCATTGGGCATTCTGTCGTTCTATCTATGCTCCTTATCAGCTTCTATGGGAAGTCGAAAAAAGTCTTTGAAAAATATAAGTACCACCTGGCAACAATGAAAACAATATGACATTATTGACATTCTTTTCATACCAAATTTGAGCAACGAGGTCTAGTGGGAGGTGTCCCTGCCCGTGGCAGGGATTTGGAATTAGATGATCTTTAAGGTCCCTTCCAACGTAAACCATTCTATAATTCTATTATTCAAATCTGAAACACAGCAACCATTAGAAAAAAACAACCAACCAACCAAACAAACAAACAAACAAAATCCTCTATTCCAGAAGAAACCAGGACAGCCCATGATGACAATTGCTAAGAGATCTCCCTGACTTTTCTCAACCCACAAGCTTTTTTAGCTTATTTTGTCACCCTGTCCTGCTGAAGAGGAGGAATGAGAGCAGCTGGGTTGGTGTCAGGCAACTGGCCGAGGTCAACCCACCTCAGCACTGTATGTACCACAATGACTACCTGTATATTTCTACCCTTCTTATGTGTGTGTGCCTGCTTGATCTCATTCTGGGTGGATAAATGCATGTACTAGACATTAAGAAAGCATTCAGATGTATTTCTCATCTGCTTTATATTATACACAGTAAACCAAACCTTTGTTTACATTTACATGGCACAAGAAAAACATATCCCCTGACTTCACATTTACTTGTCTCCCACACCTGAAAGCAAATTTGTTCCTATTTTAAGAATAACATTTAAAGCTTGCTGCACAATTAATGCATAACAACAGATTTGGAGAAGTAAGATGAAATCTTAAGCCTGATTCTCTACTGCTTTGTCCATAATGGGATAAAATGCACCACAGCAAAGATCACTGGGAAAATGAAAAATAACCAAATGCAGCTTCCCATCTTTAGCTGCAGGCTGTGTTTCTCAATTAGATACCATATGATTCTAAGTGATAACATTATTAACACACCACTAAATTAAAAAAAATATGTTTATGTTGGTCATCTTAAATGAGAGCAAAAAATTTCTTACCCATTGGGGGAAGAAAGACTGTCTTTTCTTCAAATGTGTTCAGCATGCCTAGTCTAATCCCTGACTGGGGACTCTACGCATTACTACAATTCAAGTATTGAATCATAATAATTATGTTAGAGAATTAAAAAACAGTATTGGGACTAATTTTGTATCCTTCCACTTGAAAATCTAGGCTCCCTTAGTTATCTTCAGTCAAGCCATACAAGACTCTGAGGGAGCGATAAAAGGAACTAAAAATAACCTTACATAGCTTTTCTAGGCATAAAAATGTCATACTTGCACCTCAGAATCTTCCTGGGACAGAATAAAATTCTGTGTATGTCCCACTTGGACACTGAAAAATTTCTTTTCTACAACCTTCTTTCTAGAATTAGGTTTTATGGACAATTAAGAATAAATGCACATAAACTGCTTGAAACTTTGTGTAGACTCAAAAATAATGTGGCAGTCTGAACAGGTGTCAGTTATGGGTGCACGAGTGTAATGAGTCATAAGGTGGCTAAGTGGCAAATTTGAGGTTCTTCAGTAGCAGTGTGTAAGTAGATATGTTTTATATTCGACTTCAGACCCTAACTGTGTTGACTTTATTCATCATAATTAAACTGATTTTACATGAAAAGAGAGGATGCTTTTGTGTTAAGCCATGATAACCTCTATGTAAAACCTCTCAAAGTTTAAATAGAACAACAATATGATTTATGTTTCCTAAAGATAAACTTTTGCTCTCTCCACAAGGGCTAACTGAGCACTACTGTCACATTCTAGTTTTCCGTTACTGGAAGTCCTTTGAAATAGTGGAATTATGACACCCAGAAGGGTTAATGATCACAAAAATTAACCCCTCAGTGGAGCACAGATGCTGAAATTTCCAATATTACTATGCCCTCAAAATATGATATAAGGAACCACTACAAAATCAATGTATTAATTTTCAAAGGTAAATTATGTTCTAATACTAGTTATTTATCAATACTAATAACAATTGTCATAATCATGAAAAAGTAGTCCAGAACCATACAATTAAAAAAGCAGAAAAAGAAAGGCAGGACAGAAAAAAGGCATACAAAAGACTTTGAAGGACAGTCTAATGCTCTAAACGCAAAACAAAAAAAATGCTTCACACATTTATGCACTGTGGCAATTTTATAAACATATCAGTTTTCCTTCTTATTGCATTTTGTACCTCTCAAAATGAATTGATATTCTTCAATTGTGCTTCATTTCCGTTTTGAAAGAGACAAAGAATTTCCTGCATGAAAATACTCCAGAAAGATTTCCAGGGTTAGCTTTATGATAAAGACATTTTCAAATCAAACACAATTATTGTAATATGTTCCACATTAGATTGTGGTACTGTTGTATCTAGATTTGCATCAAATTAGTTGTATTGAACAGTTTTATTCTGCTGGTTAAAAATTAATCATTATTATTGTGTTGAGTTTTATGATCCCATAAACAGTGCACAAAGTACTACAAGTCAGCCTGTTTATTCAGGCTGAATAGAAAATGGATACTGCATGCAGTCTTGCTAGATTCTCCCCCTACCAAGCTTCATAGACGTACTTAGAAAGATTCTTTACAACGTGTGAAAATGTTGAGATGGAAGAGGTGGTTTTATCATCTTCTTCAAAAAAAGCCTTGCTAAAACCAAAATCTGCTATTTTACATGTAGGCTGGTCCATATTCATAGAAATGTTTTAGTGGGTTATTTACATACAGAGTACTACATTTCCTCATTGGTTTCCAATTCCCTTGAAGTTCAGTGTCTTTCGGGGTGGGTTTTTTTGGTAGAATTTTTTTCTAAAGAAAAATCTTAGTAATTTTAAAAGAAAATGAAAGCATGCAACCTCCTTGAGGAAGAATATTTGAGTGAGCTTTTTCTTTTATTTTATTTCTTATCAGATATAGTTTTTACATTTGAAGCTATAGAACTCTGAGACTTTCTTAAAGCATTCAGTCTTTTATTTGCAGATCCTGTCAGTTAGGCAGAGCTGAAAAATGCAAGGCCTGTTTTTTTACGTCCTTATGACTCGTATGGTCATTCCCACCTGTAAAAAGGGAATACAATGTTAGCTTCTGCAGAACAGGTATAATTCTTTTTTTTCAGTCATTTATATCAGGACAGTATGTTGTATCCACTTTGAAATCTTTTGCCACAGTCATAATGAACACACAGCCTGCAGTCAAACCTGTAACGTTTAAAAAACTGGTAGGTCCAGGACTTCCACTGAATCCATTAATATACCTTTGCTGTTTAGGTCAGGTACTGACTTGCAGAGATTGTGTCTAGGAGAAGGTGGAAGGAGGTGAGAAAGCAGAAACAAAACTTTCATACATATATGTGTATGCGTGTATATGTATGAATTTAAGAATGTTACTTCCACAGACACCCTCCTATATATGCAGTTTTCCACCACTGCCAAGTACCTGCATCTTAAGACCTAATCAGCTGGAACATATATTTAGTGTTAGTCAATTTACAGGAATACCGTGGAGATCAATTTATCACAAATTGTTCATTGATTTCCATAATTGACATGCATTCTCCAAATCATGCAAATGGGAATTATGTTACCAGTGGCTTTAGTAGTTTGAACTACTTTCTATAAAAGAAAACAGTATAAATAAATTAGTGCTAACACTATTTAAAACTTGTATTACTATAGCTTTTTTGCTTGACATTGATAATATAGCATGAGTCATTATGAGTATCTGAAAACAGTGCATGCCTTAGTGATCTAGAGGTAAGAATATACTACAGTTAAAAAAGCCTTGACTCATTTGATCACAAATAAGCACATTTAAAGTTCTGTCATACTTTAAGGTGTTTTCTTGGCTTTTAGCTGCTAGTCCATGAGTCACAACTGGTTTTGTTTTACCTGTCAGCTGCTTACACTGAAAATCTTGTGGGCAAACAGAAAAAAAAAATCCTAGAATGTATTTTTTGTACGATTGAAATCTTGATGTTTCATCCAAACAGTTATTATTCAAATCCAATTCTTAAAGAACAAATAAAAAAAAAAACCTGAAGAAATTACTATTAGTATATGGAAAATATTTAATAATAGACAACAGTTCTTTGTTCTCTTGATTGTCCCTGAAATGCGTTTTGTTTAATTCTAGGTATGAGATTATTTAACTGTGAGCTGTTTAAAGGCGTGATGCCTCCAATGCTAGCCTGGGCCTCTGGCATTATCATCTCTTGCCTCTATACGGCATTCTGTGTTCCTGTCTTTCAAGGCTTCTGCTGTCATAAAAGACCTGTATTTCTCTGTACTACATTACCACATTAGAGTTATAAGTGTCTCATTCTGCACATAATAGTTACTTGTTTCTCCTGTTAAATACAAAACTATGGTTCTGCCATACAAACATAATCAAAAATAAAACAGTTTAGCCATAGCTAAAAACTGTGTTACAGATGAATCATGTAAAAATGAGTTCTAGGTATTTATAAAAGGTTCATGCAAAGAAGGTCTGACAAGCCTCATTCCTGAGGCCTTGCAAAAGCAGTAGAAAGACTGTTACTAAAAATGACAATATTATATTACTTGACCACATGGCTCCACAGCCTTAAATGAAGTCCTCTCAGTTTAGGGGGTTCAGTGGTGTTCTCAGGATCTGGTTACTATAACGCGCCCATGCACAGGGGAATACTTGGTTTCAGCTAGTTAACTATCTCCTCATTACTTCAAGAACTGAGCCGTTTTTAACATGCTCTGTGGTAGGTGCGTATGGCACAGTTCAACTGTTTTGAATAGGAATTTAGGGTCATTTGAGATATCCTGGATTATGTACCTTGTTGTCTACCACCAGTGGAGTGTGGTGGGTGAACCTTGGTTGGCCACCAGGTGCTCACCAAGTCACACTATCACCCCACCTCCTCAACAGGACAGAGGAGAAAATACAACAAAAAGCTCATGGGTCAAGATAGAGACAGGGAGATCATTCATCAATTACTGTCACAGGCAAAACAGATGCTACTTGGGGAAGATTAATTTATTGCCACTTAATAGCATATTATGATAATAAGAAAATAAGAACAAACCTAAAAAGCCAGCTTTCCCCTACCCCTCCCTTCTTCCCAGGATCAACTTCACTCTTGATTCTTCTACCTCCTCCGCCTTGAGCAGTGCAGGGAGATGAGGAATGGGGGTTACGGTCAGATGACCCCATGTTGTCTCTGCCACTCCTTCTTCCTCATGCTTTTCCCCTGCTTCAGCGTGGGGTCCCACCCATAAGATAGAGCCCCTGTCCCACATGGGGCCACAGGGGTCCCATGCGTCCCACAGGGGCCACAGTTCCTGACAGAAAATCTGTTGCTGCATGGGCTCCTCTCCATGGGCCACATTTACTGTCAGGAGACTGCTTTGGCATGGGCGCTTCATGAGCTGCAGCTTCCTTCAGGGCACATCCACCTGCTCTGGTGTGGGGTCCTCCACGAGCTGCATGTGGCTATCTGTTCCACCATGGACCTCCATAGGCTGCAGAAGAACAACCTGCATCACCACAGGTTTCACCACAGGCTGCAGGGGAATCCCTGCTACTATGCCTGGAGCACCTCCTCTCCCTCCTTCTTTGCTGGCTTTGTATTTGCAGGGCCCTTTCTCTCACATTTTCTCACTCCTCTCCCCCAGCTGCTGTTGCGCAGTGTTTTTTACCTCTGCTTAAATATGTTATCACAAAGGCACTACCAGTGTCACTGATAGGCTCAGCTTTGGCCAGCAGCAGGTCCCTCTTGCAGCCAGCTGGAACTGGCTCTATCAGACATGGAGGGCAGCTTTTCACAGAAGCCACCCCTGCAGCCTTTCAAAACCTTGCCACATAAGCTGAATACAAGGAGCAAAGGTTTCCATGGAGCCTGCATCATATCTGCCACAGACAAGGAGATGTCTCAGATACACTAGGTCATTTTAATTAGCACTTGACACTTATGTACAGCAATCAAACGAAGCCCATAGGCAACGTGGTTAATGAAAACTGTTCAGCTGACCAAGCTTATTTTATGGTGAGACAAAAAACTCAGGAAGCTCAGTTGGCTGTATTGATTAGAGGCTTGGTTTACTTGTGTTAACTTTGGAGGCTGGTGCCATTTTATGTGCTCTGGGGAAATACAAGACACCACATCATTTTGGCAGATATGCTAGAGGAACCCATAGAACCAAAGTCTTTGATAACCAGGAGTGGAGGCTAGTCCTGGAACAGCTGAATAATGTTCAAGCCTTAAAATCAGAAGAGATTTCTTTCTTTTTTTTTTTTTTTTTTTACTCCCCCTTGCCCCAAATACTTATATTAAATAATAAAAAGCTCATTAGAATTAAAAGAGGTTATACAACTCTTCCATTTTAGAAGAGTACTCTTACCACCAAGTTATAAAATCAGGGTTACATATGCTCACAAGCCAAGTTAATATTTAATTACTTTATGCATAGTGGAGCAGCTTTGGCAGAAGGAATTGAGAGGATACACCTCTCCTGAATAACCTTCAGACTAATAATTAGTTAATCTCAATGGAAATGTAGTCTCAGGTCCTTGAATTTAAGAACAAAGTGAGCCTATGTCTGTCATGACCTTCATGATAGCCATCATCACAAACCAATTGAATGAAAAGGTGATAAGAGTACCATCACTTTTTTTTTTTCTTCCCCCAGAAAAATAAAGAACAAGTTCAATATTTGACTCATGCTAGACAGCTGAAATTTTCCTAAGCATTACTAGCTTGCATGAGTGTGTTTTCTTCCCCACATTGAGCTTACTACTAATACAACAACAATACAATATATACAAAATATATAAAAAAAACAGGGTATGGATATATAGACTGCTCTTGAACAGCTTACTATGTTTGTTAGGAACCAGCAAGTTATATCAGTAATTAATGATGTATCTTTTAGAGACTTTTTCCCACTAGAAGATGTTTATTGTACACAATACAGGGGGAAAAAGATATTTTATATGCAATTTTCTTTGAGTCTCCAGACTTATTATCAGAAATTTATTCAGCATGTTACTTTGTTTGAAGACACTGGCAAAATACAAACTGATACTGATTTGTGAAACACCACATCAAGTCTTTTAAATCCTTTTTTATACATTAAATATAATTTTGTAACCTAATGTTCCTAATGCTTCAGTGTCTAACGTACTATGATTATTTGCATCTACAGAAAATGAATGTAAAGTGGAAGAAAGTATATACTATCTTCTTTTGCTAGTGTGTATACTTTTTAAAAGAATAAAAAACTACACAAGACAACAGAGGATTGCATTCCCTCTATCTGATTCTGTAATATCTCCCAAGAATTTGTATTAGATCTTGTAATAATGGATGAGAAGGATCGAGGAACATTAGTCAAGATTGTCAACATGCAAGGAATCACCAAGGCAAGGTATTATATCCATATTTCATTAAGATAAAAATAGTTCCTTTAGACTAAAACTTGTGAAGATTGATCACTGGCGGCAAACTATTTTATGAAAGAGATTTTCAAAGGTACAAACAATTTTATGCTACCAGTTCCCATTTACTTTCAATAAGAGTTGGATGCCTGGCTGGTCTTTGTGTCTTATAAAAGCTCTAAGTGGTGGTTGCATTTTTGCCCTGTACTACTCTCCAGTCTATTAAATAAAATGTAGTTGTCATTCTTATAATCAATCCAGGTAGTTTTGGACAATTATTGACTAAGGTATTGCCATATATCTTTAAGATTGCTATAGGAGTATTCCATGTAAACAACAGACTCATCTAATGCCGATAAAGAACCTTTTAGTGACAAGAAATGTATGAAATTTCTATTTTAATCTAATCTGCTTTAATGTAATCTGGTACTTCTGAGAAAGGTTACTTTATGGCCATTTACTGACTTAATTTCCTATGCATGACTCAAAAGGAGTGGTGAGCAAGCAATAAAGTCAAGATACAGAATGCTCCTTAGATACCCAGTGCAAAGAACAAAAAAAACCAACCATGAAAACCCATGACATAAGTGATACAGAATAAACAAAAAGATGAAATTACAAGTAAAAAATATCACATACTTGCATAGCTACATAGAAAATGTTACTAAGAAGCATAGCGTATACATTTTTGATCCCCAAGACCAGTAAGAAAATGCATAGGAAACAGCTTTTCTTCAGCACAATATTAATTTCCATTGATTATTCTGTGCCCATATATGAGAGTCAGACATTGCAAAAAGGAGAGTTGACAGTCACTGCTGACATATGCTTTGAGGCAACAGGTCAAAAGGGATGTAGACAAATAAAAAAAATCTTGAAAATTAGTCAGGTGATGTTAGACCCACAATATTAACATATTTATTTAATAGGAGTATTCTAGCCTTGATGGAAAAATATGTTATTTCCATTTTTCCCCTTCTTAACTAAGAACAAGAGGAGGCTTTGTGAATGACACCACTATTTTTCCTAATCAGTCTTTTTCTTTTCTGAGCTGCTGCCTCACTCTTTAACACTATCCAGCAGGCAGCTTGCTTCAGGATAAAAAACCACATTCTGTTCAATCAAATTTATTGAATGCCTTTTAAGACTATGATAAGTTGTAAAGGATGGTGTGATGCAAAGGAGACCTGTGAAACACACAGGTACCCTAAAAGTATAAGCACAAAAGAAAAGAAGAACAAAAGCACCAAGTATATAAGCACAAATCACAGATGGTCAATTATTGGACCATGAAGGAACACAGCCTCTGGAGCTGGGTAAAACTGGTTTTAGCAATAAGAAAGAAAACACAGAACAAGTCTTCAACATAGATAAAATACAGTAAATGTGGATGTAACAAGGAATTTCAAAACCGTGTAGAAAGAGCAAGTAAGCAGACCATGTTAACAAACAGAAATAACCTCAAGCAGACCTTGCACGAGGAGGAAGAAACCACCAATGTAAACAACACACTACTCTCAGAAAAGAACTTGGGATACTGAAGGCACTGCAACATCCTGCATTTTCTCTCTAAAGAATTAGAACACATAGGGCCAGAGCAGAGGTCAGAATAACACCAAAGAAAGGTGTAAATGCTAGAAAGTCTCTGTATTGCATTATTGGAAATTACATGTAATAACTAGATAATTGAGAGTTGAAGCATTAGCATCATTGTAACTGGACTAATAATTATTTGATTAGACTGCTAAGGTTTTAATTACACTGATGCTAGGTTCTTGGAGTTGAATATAAGGTGTTTCTTATTTCTTCATCTCACCTAAATTCCACGTGATCAAGTACCTCACACGTGAATATTTGCTGTTAAAATTTGTGAAGCAACATCTGGGATTTCATATAGAAAGAACTTTACGACCTTAAACACTTGGATAATGGAAATGAAATGAAAGTAGTGCAAAATGCAAGGTCCTAGGAACCTCTGTTGTAAGCCAGAAAAGTCAGCTAGAGACAACTGGAAAGCAAAGACAGTCACCTTAAAGGACCATAGTAAGATGGGGAACCCTATACATGGTGCAACCATTAAAAAAGAAAATGCTAAGACAAATTACAGAGATACTTCCAGTAACAATAGAGAGTACTCAAGCCATTTCACAATTTACTGGTGAGAATAAGTTGAAATACGTTACACTCTCTGGTCATCTGTATACAATGAAAATAAACTGAAAGTGGAAGAGGGCTAGTAACTGAATCTATTTTATGAGAGAAGATAATACGCCTTTGATTTAGTTGAACAGAATAAAGACCAAAAAGAATATGATTATTGTTTATCAACATTCATGGGGTGAAACACATGCAGGGGAAAACCCATTTATTCTTAAGAACAGTGGTGGCACAAGGAGAAACTGGTATAAAATGCATAAATTCAGATTTTAAATTAGGGCCTTCAGAGATACCAGGTCCTGGGAAAGTCTTTCAGTAAAGGCAACAAGGAAAAAGAAATACTGTTTCAATATGAAGTATGGAAAGTAGTGCTTGCTGTTGCAAGGAACTGACTTGATTACCAAAAATTTTCTCATTACCTATGGTTTTTTTTATAACACTACAAACTTGCATTTTGTCCTACGACTACATTCAATAATTTTCTTAAATATTTTTACAACAAAGCAACTTTTAGATGCAAAAGAATCTGTGATACCTAGCTTGCAGATAATAGGGTATGTATTATGCAGATTTGGCAATTCAAAATATTTCATACATATATGAAAAGCAACACCATATTTCTACGTGATTTGACAATTTTTTTCTTATAAAACTAACAGAGAGCTGAATAAAGCCTCTTCTCTGTTTCCCACCTTATCACCTACCTATTAATACGATAATGGAATTGACTTGGCTTGTCAGAGAATCTTAAAACATTTACAGCAAAGCAGTCTATATAGTTTGCATTCTACTGGTATGCAAATGACATTCCAACGCCTCAATTAAACTTGTGTTCAAATCCCTATTAAGGCCACAGAAGAAGACCCTCACTGAAAAATAAAGATCTTTTGAGAAGTTTAAATTTGTAATATCTTTACATACATACATACATAATTTTTTTCTCCTGACTCTAAAAGAATAATAGCATCTGTTACTATCACCACATTATGCAGCTACTTTAAATAATATTTAAGATATTAATCTGTCCTAAGTGATGAATCACTGTTTTCCAGAGAGCTTCAAAGAACAGAAGTATTAGAGCTAAGTCAAGAGGTAAGACATGTCTCTTAAATCCCATCAGAATTACAATCAGGTGTATAGGAATGGTACAGATTCAGTACCAGCAGGATCCTTTCCATTCACTTCACAATGATTTTAATTGTATTCAATACTAGCTTCTACTTTGCTATTGATAACAGTGCAAGATTTCTCTTCATTCTAACAGTTATCCCTTGAATGTGTCTTCATACATCTCAAATTACATGGAATACATTATGCCAAGGTCTATGAAATTTAAGTTATAACTGTGTTATAAAGATGAAATTAGTGTTTGTCCTAACTTTATAACAGCTGTGTACTTGTGTGTCTGTGCAAACCAATTTAGCCCAATTCCTTAGGTGGTCCCAAGCGGCTATGCAGGTAGTCTCTGCATAGATGAGGCCATGGGTGGGTGAGACAATGGACCACCTTCAGACAAGAGGATTGACTTATACCACTACAACTACCACCTTTACAAAAAAACACTTGGCTAATGTTACAGGAGCTCTTCAGGTGGGAATTTCAGACAGCCCTGGAGACTCCCCCAGGCATCTCCTTCTGTGCTTAGTCCAAGTGGTCACACCATTTCTATCCTTATATATGTTCACTAGCATGCTGAGTGGAGAATATAGTTATCCCAGGAACTCCCCAAGTCAGTTCTGATGTGGAATTTATTCAACTACATACAGGTAATTTTAAATAGCCAGTAGAAATTGTTTCTGCAGACAGATACAGGAGAGGTCATGTAGGACTGCTTTGGGTATGTGGATAAGATACCAGGTGTTTTGTACACTGTATAAAATAATAGAAATTGATCATGCGTACCCTGGAGTGGCCATGTAGGATCATGCACTAGCTTGATTATAAGGATTTGGCAAAAGTTTGGGGTCTGTCACCTGAATCATGCAAGAGAGACTCTGGTTACCATCCAGACAGCTACTGGTTGTCCTGTTCAAGATGTTTGATTCCCAATGAGAGCATTACTCTATGTAAAGTATTCCCTTTTTTTTTTCTTTTTTAACAAGGACTCTTTCCATGAGGCTTTGTACAACATTATAGACCATATAGAATGTATTGTGTCATTATATGTATGTGCATTTACACTCATTGATCTCCTTGTGTATATGGAATATCTATATAGATTTTTTAGTGAGATATAAAAAGTCTTTGGATAACTAGTGAAACAAAAGTTGAATTTGAATAGCACAAGAGATGTAGATTCAACAAGAAAAAAAAATACTTCAAAGTCTAAACAGACTAGTCAGAAATATGACTTGATGTTCACTGTTCTGCTGGAGGTGTGAGAAAATATGTGTATTTTGAGCAAAAAAAACCCACCCAACTTTGTTTTATTAGAAGTTTTATGGTTGTGCCACTGAATTTAGGATTTATCTAGCTAAAGCTGATTAAAAGAAGAAATTAAGACCTGAGAACATTTTTGTACATTTGAACCTGCTATTATTATGTACTTTGTCATATCCTTTATAAGTTTAATAATCATCATTTGTAGAAATAATTTTATTTTTTTAATGTAATGTGCAAATGCTCAATGTTGTCAGGTAGTGTTATATTTGTTGACTGTTTGTTGGGTCCTAAGCCTGCCCAGAGTTTTTAGAATTGCTTGTATGCTTTTTCGCTATGAATATCGCTGAGAGAACACATCTGCAGACATAATTATGGATCGATTTCTTTTTGTAGTGTATATTGTAGTTACAGATTAGCTCATTCAAATGTTCTTGGAGATAAATAGTAAGAATAAAACCTCTACATAGGATTTATTTTGTTTTCAAATTAATTTAGGTAAATACTTTTAATAGTATTTTCCCAGATTTAAACATTGCGTTCTGATACAAGTCATGCTTATCAATTTAATTTCAGTAATAATGTTGGCATAAGTAGATGCCCAAATATTGTCAGAATGAATGAACAAGTTTTGTGTGAGTTATGCTTAAGACTGGTGATAGAGTAAACAGAATTCAAAGAGTTTGCTCTTGCTGTCATTTTCAGCTACACTGGTACGTTGTCGGAAACTATGAAGCTTTTCTGAAATTCCAACCTTTTTTTCCAAGGTTATATTTTTTCTGGTGTTTTTAATTGGGAATTAATGATCTTAATTTTGATCACTTGAACAAGTTACATATTTTCTGTAATATAGAATGTTATGTCTCATGTTGAGTTTTTTATTTTTATGATTAACTACAGAGTCTGGAGCTCTAAGCTATAACAGTACAGCTTCCTGATAAGAATAAAGATTTATTTTATTTCCAGTTTGTAACAAAGCTTGACTATTCCAATTTGTGAAGTGATGCAAATCCAACAGTACTTTAAAACATTTGAGAAGATTGTTGTTTTGTAGAAAATGTATTTGCATAAAGCTCTTTTGAAAAATAAACGAAAGAATGATAGAATGACTCCTAATAAGAATGATTTGATGATAAATTAGAGCAAAAAGGATATGGACAACAATGCCTTGATCTAACAGTTACGGAAGGAGAATTTTAATGCCCATTCAAATACCATTCATTGGTGCTTAGAAGTCATAAGTGTCATACATTTTATGCTTTAAATTCTCTCAGAAATATTGGTTTCTTTACATTGTTGAGGGAGATATTTTCTTTCAAGAGGTTTAACCTGACTTTCCAAAGTCTTGATCCTCATGCTTTTCAAAAAACCTTTAAGTCCTCTGTCTCAGATGGCTATGCAATGCAAAATGTTGGGTCATGAATTAAATGAGCAAATTAATCCCATTAAGCGGACAAGTCCCGTGGATGTCACAGGAATATGTGTGTAGCTAACCACCAATATAATAGAATGTAATTGCATTAAAAAACAACATTCTCTTATATAAACGATTGATGCTGAACTTGTAGTCTGAGATAGATGCAGAGTCTGAGGTAGATGCAGCCTGGGAGTTCATTTCTTTCCACCTCTTTAGGACATTATTTTTAAGACATTATTTTTGTGTCTTATTGTTGGATAATGTGTGTTAATGCATGGCCTAAAAATATGTATTTGTACAGGCTGCATAACCGTGAAGATACAAAAAATTCCCAGCCTTTTTACATGCTGTTGTCTATTTCATATCTTTTTGAACACTACTATCGAGACATTTTTTTGTTCATTATAGCTCATATAAATATTTATATATACACGCACACACTCATTACTCATTACCCAAATAAGTGTTAGTCTAGGCTGTTTAATCCAACAGTCCTTTGGCTCTCTCTGGACCTCAGAGTGGGTTGCAGGTGCCCAAACAGAGATATCCAGAGATATTTTAGATACCCATGAGTATCCTGACAGCTCTTCAACTACCACACTACACAGATACAAATCTCCTGTTGTTTCTGTGCAGAGTAAATGACTTAGACTCCTAAGACATAGTAAATCGAACTAGACATGTATGAGCAGGCAACTGAATTGCTCTCTGAAAGTCAAAACACCTCTGTCCACTTGAAAATGCCAGCTTCACATTTTAGTGATTCACATTTAGTGAAACCCTCAAAGTGTAATTAATCCTGAGTTCTGAATTTACAGCATAGCGTTGATTCTTTATTTTTACCCCAAGAAAGTAAATAGAAAAGATAACGATACAAAATACAGTTTATGGATGATGCTTCAGTGCCTTTACATATCTACACAGCTGGTTGATTACCCACACTTTTCTGTAGTCCTGTTAGCCTCATGTAAAACAAGCCGTTCAATATCTAAAAGAATGGGGCTGCATGTACAAATCCACAGAGGCACCAGTGAAACATGTTTCTTTATCCAATGTGGTTATCCTGCACTTAAACCTTTAAATATTTAAATATATATTAATTTCAACCATACATCTGCTCTAGAGCATAAATCTTCCTCAAAACGTTATCACAGTTCTTCTAGTACACTTCCTTTTTTTAGCCAGTCAGTTCTGAAATTATCATTTACACCTCCATAACAATGCAAGTAAATACCAGCGTTCAGAAATACTTTGTGACTCCCAGAGTTAGGTTCTTCCCTAGCCATGTTTTATGCACGTTATGACGTAAGTGCACTTGAATCCCTGCTCCCTTCCAAATCCCTTCTTTTCCTTCTTGCTCACACAGAAACCTATCCACATTGGCAAAGAAGTGTCAGCACACTGGAATAAATCCACCGGTCTGGACTTTCATGGAAGAAGGATTTCAGGGGTCACTGTGTCACATCTTTTCCTTCAGAGTTCAGATCTTTTATCTTTTCTTTTGTCTTTTTCTTTAATCTTTAATGATGATGAAGAGATGAGTTCACTACTTTAAGTTTCCTGTCTTGGGGCTGATTTCAAAATCAGTCCTGACCCAAGTGGTACCTCTAAAACCTGTTTCATGTTCACTGTACCAATAGTAAAAAGATGTTAGCACCTCAACTGGTCCTTTATTTCACAGCTTTCTATACCATAGCCAGAAGTGTCTAGAAGGTGGTGGATGGACAGTTAATGGCATACATGGTTTTCCTGGATAAAATGTGTATGGATAAGTCTGTATTGTGGAACAGAACAAGGCAGCCACCATGCACCAGACTGATTAGTGTCAAAATTATCACAGGCTTGTTTCCTGGAGTACCTAGCGTTACTATCCTCCACCCCTACACCAATATTGGGGTTAAACTGTCTTTATTTGTAAATTTACCTAGCATGACCCAAAGAAGAGCTGCTCTCTAGCCATATCTGAAAAATGATGAAAGATATAAACCCTTCCTTAACCCCTCAGTTTATATTAGCTGTAAGGATTTCTAATGGGTCTCTTTTTAGGGGCTGATGTTTTGTATGAGGTGAAAGTTTATGGTGGTAAAAGTCCACCACATAAACATTATTCATGACATTTTGTGGAATACCAGTATTTACATTTTTTGTAATTTGCAGACTTGAGCCAACTCAAGGATCATGACTGGCTGAAGAGGGTTTACATTTTAAAATAAAAAACCTGGATCCAAAATAAGCCCATCCTGAAATCGCAGTTACATTTAGATCTCTATACTTGAGCAGTAGCCTTTCATATATACTAGCTTCTCAGCTTTCCATTTCCTTTGGTATTTTCAAGGTCAGAGGGTAAGAGAAAAAGCACAGTTCTGTATGCAATTCTGAAATCTGAACACCACATACTGCTTTTGAAAAACAGATGATTTCTTTTGCAGGACATAACTGCTAAACCCTTCCCCTCCTCCGCGGCCCTCTGGCATTCCAGCTGAGATAATCAGTAGAAAGGGACTTGGCATCAAATGCAAATGTGAAACAGGATGGCGTGAAGCTGCTTACCAAGCTGTTAGAGGCAGAGAAAAAACAAAGATCTGTACCAGAGAAAAACTTTAATCCTATCTGCGATGATACAAAGGAAGAAAAAGGCAGATGTTAAGATGATAATTTTGGTGATCTGGAAATCTGGCAGTGAGTTCAGAAATGGTAAATTAAATTAAGTACAGGAGAATAAGCACATCTTTCAAAACAGAGCAGGGCAGAAACTCCAATAGAGAAAGCATCATTAGAATTTGGATACATTCACTCTGCAGGCATCTTTTCCTTTCTGCTGAGGTCTATCTTGCTTTAAATTATCCATTGTATCCATTCCTCACTTCTGTTAAAAGTCACCTGCAGCTCTGTAGAATTTGCAGTCTTGTGGAGATAATAGCAAGGAAAAAAATGAGCTGTTTGGACATGATGAAGGAAAAGAGAATAAGCTCCCCACGTATAGGGTAGAATTGTTCAGTTATACAATATATTAGTTAAAAATGAGTTCAAGAGAGAAATGCAAATGGTGGCCTACTGCTTCAGCACTGCAGAGTGTTGCCAGCTGAATGGTTTTTGAGTTGTTCTGCTTTGGACTTACAACAATAACTACCAGTGAAGCACAGCTGGTGTTCAGGAGGCAGAAGTGTAGTAGTCCACTTATGTGAAAGAAGTGATTGTATAGGCAAAACTATAAAAAAGAGACATCAATTAAAAAAAATTTAGAAGTCATCAGTAGAGGGGAAAAAAGTAGTTACAAACGTATCTTTTTTCCTAGATCGTAGTGAGTTACGTATTTGGAATATGAAGGTACTGAAAGAAAACAGTACATTATGTTACACAGGATTTAAGTTACTTCATAATAAAAATTTTCAGATTGATTTGAATTAGAGTTTCAGTTTGAGTTTTCTTTCTTTGGAGAAATAGCTCAGCAATACCGAGCCAGTATCTGATGTAAATTACTTTGATGTATATCCTGACCAAACTAGTTTTGAATCTATTAGAAATCTATTACCTATCATAGTTATTATTTTTTCTAAAAACATAATTTAGATGGTATGTATTTTTCCTTTAAAAAAAAAAAGAACTATGAAATTGGATTTTGGATTATATAAACAAAAAAGCACGTCTGAATACTGCTGCAAATTTGATCACTTCTCTTTGACTGCAGAAAGTGTGCAGGCATATGTCAGGTAACAGCTTTATTTTTTTTAGAATAAACTAACAAATCTTTTTACAACACGTTTTGAATTTTATCATGAAGCCATGCTTATGCATGCAGAAATTACTATATTGCCAACTGTTAATTTTCAGAAGTTGCGGGAAAAACCCTGGGGTTACAGGATCAGTTAAAACATTGGTAACTTAAATTATAAATGCATATATATATGCATAAGTGTATATATGTGTGTGTATGTGCGTTTGTTTCTTTTCTTGGTCAGAGACCATTTATTGCTATTATACTGAGTCTTAGTATGTTTGTCTTGGAAACGTGTTTTATTAAAAAGACTCTGTAATTCAGGGACTTAAGAAAAATATCACATACCCCTAGACTTATTATTTAATTTTGGTATAAACCATATTTATATTTTTATGGCATAAAGGAATAGATTTATAATGGTATATTTTTAGCTTATTTCCGAGTAAAACCTACAGATAAATAATTACATTTATATTTTAAAATATAAATAAATATGTTAAATAAAATTGAGATAAATATAGAGACATGTCAGTCTCAGAGCAGAAACTGAAAAAACTAACTTAGCTCTGTGGGATACGTTAGTGTTGTCACTGACTTTTATTTTCTTTGAAATTCCAGAAGAATGACAGCATATCCAAGTTAAACCTACATATTTCCATGAAAAGATTGAGGGCTTCAAGGATCCCTAAAATGTAATTGTAAGCACATTAACATACTCAGTGCTCCCACTACAAGTTAGTGGAAGGATTCAGAAAATAACTTTATACTTATTTCAGTGTTTTTGTTTAATTTTCAGAGCATTCTGAAATATAAGAAAAACAACTTGCCAAGCATCCCTCATCAGCACACTTCGACATGTTTTGAATTCCACTAAATTAACTTCTAACCTTCCACCATGTAAAATTAAATTCAAGCAAAAGTAAAGGTCAATTCAGAATCTCCAAACACAATGAAAAAGGAAAAGTCATGAAAGGGAAGGCTGGTCTCGGTGGCTTGGATTCTTATAACGAAAGGCTCTGCAGATTTTATTGCACTGAGTGCAGCAGATAAAATATTTGCCTGTCCCTCCACTTCTTTATTTCCTATGGGAATAAGAGAGCAAAATTTATTTCTGGGAAACAGATTACTATTAACAATACTAAGGATGATTGATCCAGAAAACACGAACATACAGGTGGAATGGTCTTCATTACCTGAATCACAATTACCTACAGAATTCTGTAAATTCCCATATTTGATTGCTGATAAACTATGGATTGTGAAGTTAGAATGTTACAGTACTCCTAAATAATTAGGAAAAGGAGAAGAAAAACAGACTATGATCTAATATTAAAAGGCCTTTATCTGACAATACCAGCATCAGGAGTTCTCACGTGCTCAGGTCCTAGTCGGTCACTCTAGCTCCTTCTCCGAACAAAAAGTTCACTCTTTCTCTTTAATGGAGTCATTGAGCACTGTCCCAATTTCTATTTTGTCAACACAATGTAAAGAAGGTGCTGCATTTTACAGGGGGAGGATGGGTTACTGGAGACAACACAGAGTATGGCAAATCTGAATCCTGTGTTCCCTTCCTTGCCTTTCTTGGCCTTTTAGGGATGCCATAATATTTTCACTTTAGAAAATATGTATTCTTGATAACTATTAGCGTACTCCCATGACTAGCCCCATTGAAGTCACTTATATTGATTACAGAAGTAAAGATAAGGACTTTTGACCTTGGGATTATAAAATGCATGAAAGGGTATAACAACTTTTAGTTATTTATATCTGAGTTTCACCATAATAGTGCTAGAGCCTTTGTATCACTATCAGAATATTTATAAGAAATTTAAAATATAGTAATTAGATAAGAAGCAATAGAAGCCTAAGATGCAAACTAATGTAGATTTTGCATATTTGTCTGCTACTGAAAAGCAGTTTAGAGACTCTGAGCCAAAATTTTACAGGACCATGGGGATGTTGCACCTTCCTTCTCAAGTTTCATTGTGATCACAAGATTTACTTCTGAAACTGTTCTATGATCAGTTCAAGCAAAACAACTCCCACCCCATTTGCAAAGAACTTTTGACTGATATGAGTTACCCCAAAAGTAAAGCTAGATGGAGCTAGAGCATATTAATATATTGCTGCAAATTTACTGCTGCTTGACTACTTGGACTATGTCCTCTTGGTCAGGCCAATAATAAGTGGAGGTGCTAAAGTGTGTTTTGAGTTTGATTACTGGCCATGTGGAAAGAAGTAGTGCTTTTTCATAAAATATGGATGAAACAGTTTCCTATTAGCAAGAGAAGTTTTGTTAAATTAAAAATATCTCACAGGAACATCATGCTAATTTTTCCTTTTTTTTTTTTTTTCAAAATGAAACAGCCTTGTTGTTTTTTTTTTATTTTACTGTTCTACTTTCAATATCATAATTTAATTTTTGACCAGACTAAAATCTTCATTTTGAATTTTCAGTAAAATATTTACATAAAGATAAATACAATTTTAATGGGTTCTCAAATGTGTATGCACACATATACAAGAAATACCTAAAGATAACACTTGATATTTTAAATTCGATGTTATAAACTCCCATTCCACTTCAATTTCTTTATTATGCAGAATGAAAAACTCACAAAATATTGGAATTTTTAGTGCAACAAATTTGTATTTTATAACTTATTCTGAATATTACAGATTTTTACTTCAGAGGCATGTTCACTGCAGGGTTCAGTTCAGGTGCAGTACTGATTAGGAAGGAGGTGTGAACACTGTGGATAAGGACAGTAGATTGCCTGTCATAGGACATAGAATACATATCACACGTTAATGGGGACAGAGGAAGTTAATGTTCCTTTTAGCTTCCACTGTTGGCCCTTCCCCCTCACCTGTCAGTAATTACATCCCTCATTCATGACATATATATGAAGAATTAGAACAGCTTGCATTAGAAATTTTTAACTGATTGAGTTCCTTGTAAGCAGTGAGCAAATCTGTCTAAGCATAATGCAGCTGAAGTACTGTGTTTGCATATGCACCAGTATCCAAAGTATATTGAAACACCCAATGTTCGAGGGGCTTTTGGTAGCCTTGACCAACAGAAAATTAAAAAAAGGTCTCTCGGTAGGTCTTCTGTGACTCACACCATTACAACATTATATATCATCATATATTTCTTTCCTATATTTCTTTCCCACATCATGATTAATTTAACATATGCAAACCAACTGGAAAAAATCAGGTCTCATCAGTATCATCAAGGGCACAGAAAACATCTGTCCCTTTGCAAGACTGTGGCAAATATCTGCAGAGAAAAAAAAAATCATGTTTTTCCTTGGAATGTGGAGTTCTGGTCTTCAAGAGCAGAACAGGATGACACAGACTGCAGCTTACAGCAGATTCTCATTACGATGTAACATCTTAATAGAAATAATTTAATTATTCAATACAAGCTGTCCTTGCCTTACTAAAAGGTTGGTGCTCAATGTCATTAGGCAACAGATTTTAAGAACAAAGATGAATTCTTGTAATAGTTCCAAACACCTTAGCAGAATATATAAACCTAGAAATGACAGAGAGTATAAAAAATCTAAGAGAATTATAGATGCACATTTTATTTTTCCTTTGTGGGAAAAAAAAATCAAAACCAAACAACAGCAACTTCCCCCCTAAAGCCAACATCCCAAAGTCCAACACAAAACATTTCTGTCTGTGTCATTAGTTTTAATCCTAGCACATCTTAAATCCCTTAATAACATCTTTCTCTCACCACTGAGCAGTCGTGATTTTTACGGAACCTAGCTTAATGTATACTCAGGAAATTAATGAAACTATGAAAGATCTTTCTGTTACACAAAAGTACAAAGGCTGCAAGGAAATATAAAGATTTGCTATACAAGTGAAACTAGGAGCTAGCATTTTTGCAGCTTATCAGGTTCCCTGACTGGCGTATCTAGTGTAAGCACAGTGACAGGAGGGCACAACAGAATTTTGTCAATGAATGTAAATTAATCCATGCATTTCAGTAAAGCAGAAGAATAGGCATAGTGTAAAAGTATGATGGATTGTCAAGAAACTCGATCATGAGAATAGTAATGTCAGAGATCCACTTCATTCACTATCCTCTCTTATTCAGTAGCCAGGGGTTGCCTGTGGAAAAAGTATAAGAAAATGATTATATATATCCTTGGTTTTCCTCCTAGTGATCAGCATCTCAAAAACATCCAAAGACAAAGATGATTTGTTTGTTCTTAATGGTGATTAATGTTTTGCCCCCCAACACCATGTGTTTTGTACTTGCTTTTTGAATCTATATAAGCTTTTTTTTTTCAAGACATTTTTAAGAGTTCTATAGCTTATCTTTGCTTTATATATATGTATATATGTGTGTGTGTTGTTTTATCCAAAATACTGCCCTGTCTTCATGAACCTAAGATTTTTTATTTGTGTCTTATTTTTTCTCTTATGAGAAAGTGAATATTCATTCTCCATTCTTTCTTTGTTCATGCCACTTAAAACTTCATGGACTTTAAAGTAAATTTCTCATCTCTTTTTTGGTTAAAAAGTCATCTCCTTAATTATTCCTCAAGTGGAATTGTTTTATTCCATTCAACAGCAACTTTGTCACTCATCTCTTTAACTCCTTTAGTCCTACTTTTTTGAAATTGAGACCCCAAAGCTAATTGTAGTTTCCTTTATGTGGGTGCATCTCACATCTGTGAGGATTCACTAGTTTTTCTTCTCTTATTTCTTTGCTGATAAATTGCACTGTATAAAGAGGTCCTTCTGCAATGCATTGAAGATGCTACCTATCCTTAAGTTTGTGAATAATTTTACCTGCAGAGTTTGTCACCAAGTTTTCTAAGGCATTCTTATGTTCCTTCCATATCCACTGTCAAAACTGGCCATCAGTTCCTACATTTGACTATTATTTACTAATTAGTTATTTACGAGAAAATTTACCTCAAATAGTTCAGTATGTTACTCTGCAAAGGCAATAGATGACTAAGTATGAGATAAAACATCTGAAGAAATCAATTAATATAAAGATGGTCACTAAAAACTTGTAACAAGCTGGTACCTCAGCTGTCAGTGTGGGAAGTGTAGAAGTGAATATGTATGTGTTCAGTATTTTGGCAAAGGCAGTTTGCCATATATGCAATCATTTTGGCAGCAAATGTAAATAAATGTAAAATACGAAAGAATTCGTGATAGCTCCATTACTGAACATTGCTTTCCTATCAACAGTGTATTGAGGATACTGAATCCACAAGAAAGACAGATTGCCAACTTCTGATTGATTTGGGAATTAATTTATCTTCTTCTTACCTGAGGAAATACAGGGAAAGAGTAACAAAAAGAATATACGTCCTGCGTACTTATCCTACCAAAGGATATTAAAAAAAAATAAAATTAAAAAGTTCACATTTACCAGAATTAATCTTAATTGTAGCCCCTGCTATCTGACCCTTGCTATCTCCAGGATCTTTCCACCGTGTGTGCAAAGAACAAAAGGTGATTCAGATCTTTGATAAAACAATCATTGTTTGTATTCTACTTAGAGTCTATTTATAAGTAGAATTCCTCAGGGGCCTATCCTGTTTAATACCTTTTCCAGTGACCTGGAGGAGGAGGAGACCAAGTTTGTGGATGACTCTAAACTCTGTGGGTCTATATGTGTATATGTGTGTGTGCAGTCAATATGCATGAGGGCACAGATACCATCCTGAGGGACCTAAACAGGCCAGTGGAATAAGACAACAGGAACTACATGATAAGCAAATCATAGAATCATAGAATCATCAAATTGTCTAGGTTGGAAGGGACCTTTCAGATCATTTAGTCCGACCATCAACCTAACACTGACAAAAAACATCACTAAACCATACTCCTAAGCTCTACATCTATCTGTCTTTTAAATACCTCCGGGGATGGTGATTCCACCTCTGCCCTGGGAAAGCTGTTCCAATGTTTGATAACCCTTTCAGTGAAGAATTTTTTCCTAATAACCATCCTATACCTCTCCTGGCACAACTTGAGGCCATTGCCTCAACTGTTTGTATCATTTTTTACATGGGAGAAGAGACTGACCCCCAGCTCTCTACAACCTCCTTTTAGGTAGTAGTAGAGAGTGATAAGGTCTCCCCTGAGCCTCCTTTTCTCCAGGCTAAACAACCCCAGCTCCCTCAGACGCTCCTCGTAAGACTAGTTCTCCAGACCCCTCACCAGCTGTGTTGCCCTTCTCTAGACCTGCTCCAGCACCTCAATGTCTTTCCTGTAGTGAGGGGCCCAAAACTGGACACAGCACTTGAGGTGGGGCCTCACCAGTGCTGAGTACAAGGGGATGATCACTTCCCTAGTCCTACTCACCACACTGTTCCTGAACAGGCCAGGATGCTGTTGGCCTCTTCGCCACTTGGGCACGCTGCTGGCTCATATTCAGCCAGCAGTCGACCAACACCCTCAGGTCATTTTCTGCCAGGTGTCTCTCCAGCCGCTCTTTCCCAAGCTTGTAGTGCAGCATGGGGTTGTTGTGACCCTAGTGCAGGACCCAGCACTCAGCCTTGTTGAACCTCATAGCACTGGCCTTGGCCCATTGATGCAGCCTGTCCAGATCCCTCTGCAAAGCCTTTCTATCCTCAAGCAGGTCAATGCTCCCACCTAACTTGGTGTCATCTCCAAATTTACTGAGGTTGCACTCAATCCCCTTGCCCAGATCATTGATAAAGATATTAAAGAGAACCGGCCCCAATACCAAGCCCTGTATGACCACTCATGACTGGTCACCAAATGGATTTAGCTCCATTCACCACCACTCTCTGGGCCCAACCCTCCATCCAGTTTTTCACTCAGCAATGAGTACTCCTGTCCAAGCCATGGGCAGCCAGTTTTTCCCATAGAATGCTGTGGGAAACTGTGTCAAAGTCTGTACTTGACAGCCCCATATTGGTCCAGGTCGGTGATTGTCTTGTAGGATAGTAGCTCTACTGGAAAAGGTTTAGAGGTCCTTTTGGGGTTCCTCATGCCCTGGCAGCAATGAATCCTAACAGCTTGCTGGGCTGCATCAACATAAAAGTAGTCAGTAGATAGAGGGTAGTGATTACTCTCCTTTAATCAGCACTCATTAGCCTGAATCAGGAACACTTCACTCAGGTTCAGTCACACAGTTCAAGAAGACATAGATAAAGTTGAGCAAGCCTATCAGAGAGTGATAAACATTAAGAGAATTTATGATCTTTAGTAGCTGAATCTGGTTATGATATTGAATCCTCCAAGCAGAACAAAAACAGTAGATAGAAATGATCAAGTCTGCTGGCATGATAACAGGAGATGATCCACGTCTCACAACTGTACAGGAATGCTGTGAGCACAACTGTTCGATAGATCTGAAACTTAGTATTGCCATGCAACATCGTTCCAAATTCACAGCTAGCCTTGGCTACATATTGTGTTTCAATGTACAACAGTCTAGCACCACGCCATGCTTTAACGTGTGACTGTGGTGTAATGCTGGGTGATAATCAAAATACTTGGCCCATGTCTGATAATCTTTGCTCAACAAATTCATCTGAGTAATAAACACTACTGTGTGCCTTCTCAGTTGGTGAGTAAAATGACTCACTCAATTGGGGTGCTTGGAAAATATTGTGGGATATTTTGATTTTGACCTATTGGTGAATGAAAGGCAGATCTTGTTTCTGTTGGAACTCTTAAATTAAGGTTGTTAAATCAACAGATCTATATGAAAGGTAGAAAGTGCACCTCAACTAGATGCTACTTTCAGATTGATCAACTGAAATCAGCCTCACAGACACTTCCTTCAGCACTTCTGTAGCATTGTAAATGACTGTATAAACAGACTGACAGCCCTTCTGTTTGCGTTGAAAAAAGTAACTCTTTTTTTTTATCTCTTTTGGTATTTTTTTTTCCCTTGCACACGTAGTAATTGGAGAGAAAGATGTATTTTTAAATGCTTAAAATTCAAAACGGATGAATCGAGCTAGGTATCAATATAGGTCTTCTATCAACTCAAAGTCTGCCCTATTATGTTTCCATCCCAGGCAAGTTTAATGTCACTCAGAAGTCTCTGTCACTTAATCAGGTTCTCAGAACAAGCTGCAGAAAATCATCTGTGTTTAAAAGACATCATAAACATTCCATCCATTTAATCTTTTAAATGAAAAAAAAAGGAGTAATTTTTGTTTGATCATTTGCTATATACCAATTTGTGTGAACAGAATTATGTTAATTTAAACCTGTTGAATAGACAACGTACACAAGCTTTAGAAATTTTAAAATTAAAGTACTACTGGCCCTTTAAAGAGAAGTATCATCACAGTAAGATCCAAACTGATCCAATGCTCTGAAAAAAACCCCAACATCTTCAGTATGTAGCGAAATTAAACTCTTCCTATTGAATACTTTCCCCAGCAAAAAGGCTTTCATTCCCCAGGGGAACAATACAATTTTACATTGATTAGAATTTCTACTAAAGATACAGGCTTCTACAGTATAACTTTCTGTCCAGTAGATAAACAGAGATCTTTTTATGGGCAGAAGGAATCACGATTACATAATCTGACTTTGTCAATGCAAAGGTCATGGAACTCTTTACAGTACTTCAATCTTTTACTTCAGTTTAATCTAATTAGATATAAATATGTCTTTCAGAAGGAAAAATGGTCTTCTGTAAAGGCATCAAGTGCTGGAGAATTTACTATATTTTTAAATAATCTCTTCTATTGGATGTTTATTTTTTCTATTTATTTTTACTCATTTGGGTTTTTATTTGTCGGTATATTTTATCTCTTTGAAAGAGACCTGTAATTTCCAGCACAAATTATTGTGCAGTTTCTTTCCCCATCTACCCTACTGATGGGTAATTTCCCTTCCTCAGAATATATTCCTATCTTTTACTTGACCTCTTGCCAAGATCAGATACCCAAGAACATTCCTTTGCTTAGGAAAACAGTGATCCAGAAGGATCAAATACAGTGATAATTTGTGTACGCAGTGGGAACTAGCAGATTGATTTGGTTGTCTAAATGCAGGCATCTAATGCCATTTGAGATGCCATAAAATATCTAATCTGACCTTCAGCTATCACTCCAGAAGAGCTCAAGTCATATTTTATGTCATATCTGCCAGTTCCACATAGATATGCTAGAACATCTAAAAATGGCACTAAGCATCTAACTGTGCACAACTAAATCCAGGCACAGAGATCTGTTCAGCTCGTCCTAAAATAGACATCAACATTTGTTCAACTAAGTAGCTTTCCAAACACCACTGGGAGCTATTCAGTTATGTGAACATAGATGTCTAAACCTATTTGAGACTTTCTTGTGTATCTCAGATGTCTGCCAGGACTGACAGATAAGGTACTAGACTTACTACAGACCTGGACCTTTCTGGAGTGGCAGTGGGAGGCTCTGCAGGGTAGTCTAGGACCTTTGAAAGAGTAGTAGTAGGAATTTCCAGAAGCTGACTGAAGTAGTGGAAAATAATTTAATCTCCTAATGATATGACTCTTATTTGCCACTGACTTCAGCAAAAGGCATCAGTGACTCACTTATTCTTAGATTCCTAACTTATAAAGCTTATGAATCCTCTGTGTTTGGCTTTGCTTTGAGTTCAGAGGGGAAGTAATATGCACATTTGTCTCTTTCCCAGTCGACAAAACATTTTTATAGGTGTCACAGGATAGAAGCCTATCGGCTGGAATAGACACAATAGTCCACCTATAAAGTTCCTCTTCCATTAGTGTGGAAACTGTGGTCCCTCTTCTGACAGGACCAAATATCAGCCTTAGGGCGAGACTTTCATGGAGGGAATTTTTAAAGAGGTAGTTGAAAGAACAGAGTTATACCACTTAGTTACATAACAGCCAAGACTTAATGACTAAGCAGGATGGGTATAACAGTGAGTGGATAGAGATTTCATTTCTAGCAAACACCCACACATGTTCTGTAAAGAGCACTTGCACGCCACTAAAGGTGCCTGGTCCAGTTGTGACCAACACCATGACCTTGATGAAACACAACGTTCACGCTAGCCGAGTGACCTGTCTTTTAGGGCCCTGAGGGCACTACCAGACTTTCTGGCACTGATCCCCTCTTCCAGGGCATCACCCTTCCCTGCCAATGACCCAGAACCCCCTTTCAGGCCCCCAGGGCCATCAGCCCCCGCCCCCAGGATGCTGCAGCAGAGACAGTCTTCAGTTCCCCACAGCTCTGCCCTGCCCAGCCATGGGTCCTACATTCCAGCCCAGCCCTGGCCTGTCCCTGACCCTGAGGAGGTGCCCAATGCCTGGGGCTTGGGCTGCCCCGGCTGCCCTGCTCCTGGATGGGATGGTGGGTCAGGGCCTGTCTGTCACTGCTCCTGGCTCCCAGCCCACAGGGAGCTGCTGGCCTTAACAACATTGTGATCCTGCCCAAGCCTTGTCTGGCAGCCTGTGTGTTAGACATAGAAGTTTCACCCTGGGCTTAGACTTCTCTTTGGTGTTGGGCTTCCCTGAGCATGTTTCTCTAAGGGATATTGTTTTCATATGTAGTTCTTTCTAATTGAATGGTCAACATGAATCACCAATTGCCTTACTCAGGCCAGTCTCTTTGATTTTCCACATATCCAAAGACATCTAGTGGCCATTACCTGGGTCACGCATTCTGGCTTCCTACCCCAAAATGTGTTAAAAGTGTATAAGGTTGTTATTTCCTCTGTGTTTCTTGGTTTCTTTTCCATGCACACCTAAACCATTGCAGGAGGGCACATGTAGTCCAGAGCTCATCAGTAAGCCTTCCTTTCATGTGTGCTCCTTTTGTTTTCTCAGTATGTACCAGAATCATCTAGGGAGTTAAGTGCTGAGTTGATGTAGCCAAGGTCTCACTTAACTGCACGGTGCTGCAACAGTAGAGAGCGATTTTACTATTTTGCTTTTCCTTGCTACAGTCCTTGCATGGTTTGATAAATTTGATAAATTTCACAGACAATTTACAAAACACTTGAAACAAGTATTTTACAGGCAGTCCAGATATGCCATGTTTTAAATAATATTGTATGCTGAATAAATACTGTACTCATATATACAGTCTGCACACAAATAAATAAATACATTGTGCAGTACATAGAAATTGCTGTCTAATCACTTCTCTTTGTTCAAAGCACTATATTTTTAAGTTTAAAGATATTGCTACTGCAAAGATAACCATTAATAATGAAAAGTACATAGATGAAGTCAGTGCTATATTAGTCTAGAAATACATTTCTGACACTACCTCCATCTCTATCCTCTACTTCAGAGAGAAATGTAAATTTTCTTTATGAAGTTATGCAGCAGTAAGTCTTAGCTTCATTAGTAGATGGTAGGTTTTCAGTCTTGTGTTCCAAATTGTTTACTTTACTAATAAACTTATTCTTAGCCACTTACTTTAAGTTAAATCTAATTTGAATCTTTGTTTTAAGTTGTGATCATGAATAACACAAATCAATTAAACTTTGTCAAATAAACATAATACTAGTAATGAAATGAAAGAACACGAACATACCACACTTCCTTTCCTGAGTATCCACAACTCATCTTTATCAGATTATTGTCTGTTTCTACACTTTTAAAAATAAAAAAATGCAAAAAAAAAGTGCATGGAAACCATGTCCAGCAGACCTCAAATTGCTTGCCATTTAAATGTTTTCTTCTTTTGCAATTAATAAAAGCTGTTCAGCATCGTAGTTGCTCCACAGAGCTCAAAGAACATTGTGAAGGACAGAGGAATCGTGAATTCTGTTTTAAAAATAAAGAACTGTAGTCACAGAGTGGCAAAGTAATTTACTTTAGATCACTCATCAAGCCACTGACAGAGCTACATGTTATCATTTGATGCATCCCTGAATGCCTCTAAAATGAGGTGTTAGATATTTAAATTAGTTGGAATTTGTTCCACAGCTGCTTACAGGCACAAGGTTAAAGGCAAGTTTTAAAACTGAGGTGCACAAAGAGAGCTGTTATTAGGGCAGGGCTAAATACGGCCTTCAGTACTTTATAACCAACATACAAACATACTTATGTATTTGCAAACACACATACACACACACGCTGTCTCTCTATTTTTTGAAAAATTTCAGGAGAAAAGCTTCTTCCAGTCATTCTTATTTGATATAATCATGCTATATTTATTATGTAGTCCCTGAGGGCTTTTAAAATGATAATGTGTCTAAGGATTTTCAACTCTATAGGAAAAGTTCTCATAGTTTTAATTGTGGCAGACAGAGCAGGTTATCAGCCTAAAAAAGCAAAATCAAGTGAAAGTTGACAGGTTTGACTCAAATAAAAACAGAGAAAGGAGTGAGAAGGAGAATCAACATGGAGAAAAAGTTAATATGAATCCTCTGAAAACTGGTGCGACTGAAATCTGAAGAATTCTAAAAGGAATGGAGCTATGAGCAATACTGGGAAAATTCTGTGTCTCCCCACAAAAAGAAATATGTTCTCTCCTCTGAGAAAAGTTATGATAATACCCCATATAATTCTGAAAGAATCCTTAGCTGTTAAAATAATTAAAATTAATCACGTTAAATCTTTTGCATTTTATAAAAGACACTTGATTCCATAAAAGACATTGCAGTAAGTACATAAAATGACACATCCATCCTGTCACCATTGTTTTGATATTTTATTAAAATCCTTCATTTTCATCTCTCTTCAATATTTCTATAGCACAGTCTCTGTAGAACCTAAGCACTAAAGCATACATTTTGCTTTATACAAGCATATGATTTATACTGCACTTTTCTAAACAGCATACTCATTACACATTCTGTGGCATATTTTTTTGTATTTGTGAAGCCAAAGGTATTATTTAATATTTTTTATAATTCCTGTTATTCCAAGGTATATAATTAGTACAGACTTAAAGACTAGGGTTGTTATACTTGGCTACTGCCCAGAAGCTTGGACTAGATAGAATTACTTTTTGAGTCTATAAAGATCTCAGATTTCCTGCGTTGTTGGACAAGGGCAAACACTAAGCAGCAGGCTTCAAGCTGCCGTCATGGTGTCCCCAGCACATGACCTGACATAAAACAAAGGGAGGAGCTGGCTGTGTGAGGATGAAACAAAAATGAAAGTTAAGGTATAGGCAAAATGCTAGAAAGCAGAGGTTAAAATTGAGTAAGGGAATGGGACTGTGGGTTACAAAATTAAGGAAATGGACCTAACTGGTATAAGCAGCACAAGTAATGTTCTGAGTGCAAAAGATGGGACCACAGGTAAACAGTGACTTGATGAAGCTGAGAGATAAAACCACAGAGCTCAGTCCCTTTGTTTTGAGTGTGGATTTGTGAAGCTGGGTAGATAAATCAGGCCTGTAGAAATTATTAAACCTTATGAAGTGAGAACTAGGCCATTTAATCTAGGCATCTAATTTGAATCTGATTTTTAAAATCACAGTGGTCACAAGGTAAGGGCCTATATGACTTTACCTGGAAAGAGGTAATTATCATAGAAAGACTTCAGAGTGAGATTCTGCCAATGTTAAAACACTGAAGTTAAATAGGTAGTTTTATCCTCAGAGGCATTCAAAGAGGAGTGTCTTTGTTAGTATGTGGAGCTGAAGAACCTTTGCAGAACTAGCCCTAAATGTTTTTAAGCTACAGTAAGGGAGTTCATTGTTGAGGGAGCTCAGCTTTCTTGCCAATCCAGAGTGTACTGTGTATTAACTTTTACAGTTCTATGAAGTTTAATTATGGCTACTTTGAAAATTAGAACTTTTTGTGGAAGTGAATTGCAATACGTTTTTTTCCCCAGCACACATTATTTAGCAAGTGCCCTTTTATTTCCTATATTGAGCACAAATTTCTGATGTAAGCACTTAACTCAAAATGGAGATGAAGTGGAAAAAACTGAGGCCTGATTTTCAAAGGGATTTTAGTTACTTCAGTTACTAAAATTGAATTCAGAATCTCGAAAGTTGGGTGAGATTATTTCCAAAAAAAAGTGTTAAATTCTCTCAGCCCAAGTCATTGAGAGGTTGTTTCTTGGATGAGTTTTTCCAGTTACTCTGTTACTCTGTGGCTGACTGGATTTGTTTCACAAATCATTATCCTGAACCACTTCATTCTTCTGCCTAGTAATTCTAGCCCAAGATGTTCTTGAACTTTACTCTTGGTTAGGATTGTAATTTGGTTGCCTTGTACACTTAATAATAATAATGTGTTTCTCTTATTTAAAGAAACAAACCAGGAAACAAGGGTTACCTGGTAATGAGATGGCAAGTTCATAACATTTATTTTGTACTTTTCTGGGTGAAATCTTTCTCAAAATGCAACTGGATCTATATATTCTGTACCTTGATGAGATAACTAAAGAATACAGTATTTGTTGATCTTCCTTAACATACTACCTAATGTATCATAGAATCATAGAATATTTCAAGTTGAAAGGGACTCATAAGGAGTATGAAGTCCAACTCCCTGCTCCTCACAGGACTTCCTAAAAATAAACCATATGACCAAGAGTATTGTCCAGATGCTTCTTGAACTCTGACAGACTTGGTGTCATGACCACTTCCAGAGGGAGCTTGTTCCAGTGATCAGCCACTCTCTCAGTGAAGAACCTTTTCCAAATGTCCAGTCTGAACTTCCCCTGAAGCAGCTTCATTCCATTTCCTCATGTCCTATTGCTGGTCACCAGAGAGAGGAGATCAGCACCTATCCCTCTGTGCTCTGCCTTGAGGAAGTTGTAGACTGCAATGTAGTCATCCCTCAGCCTTCTCTTCCCCAATCTGAACAAGCCAAGTGACCTCAGCCACTCCTCGCTCCTCATGTCTTGCCTTCAAGGCCTTTCACCAACTTGGGCACCCTCCTCTGGACTCACTTTAGTAGTTGATGTCCTTAAATTGAGGTGCCCAAAACTGCACACAGTACTCGAGGTGGGGCCGCACCAGTGCAGCATACAGTGGGACAATCACCTCCCTCAAACAGCTAGCTATGCTGTGCTTGATGCACCCCAGGATACATTTAGCTCTTTTTGCTGCCAAGGAACACTGTTGACTCATATTCAACTTGTCATCAACCCAAACCCCCAGATCTCTTTCTGCGGAACTTCTTTCCAGACTCTCGTTCCCCAATTTGTACGTATAACCAGGATTATCACATCCCAGCTGCAGAATCTGGCACTTGCTCTTGTTGAATTTCATACAGTTGGTGGTTGCCCAGCTCTCTAGTCTCTCCAGATCTCTTTGTAAGGCCTCACTACTCTCGAGGGAGTCCGCAGCTCCTACTAGTTTAGTATCCTCAGCAAACATTCAACTCCTGCATCCAGATCATTTATAAAAACATTAAAGAGCACTGGCTCTTAGAAGCAATCAGGTCCTCAGTTTTGTTTCCATTCTGCAACATTTTATCCTTGGGGTTTTTTCCTCATTTTTATAGAATGTTCGTGGGATCTGCATAAAGCACCTCAACATTTCCTTTTTTTTTTTTTCACATTGTTTGTCAGATAATAGAAATAAAGCATTTTGATATCTTTATCCATCTTGGTTTTGTATTTGCAGGAAAGTGAACTGATAGACTTGAAGCTAATAAGATGAAGTTAAAATGTATCCTTTAAATGTTGAAGGGGATTAAATTGTAATGACTTTATGTTCAATTAATATAATGAAAAATAAGTAGGATTTTCCCTGCTATTACAGAGGTTTGGAAGATGAGAGCCACATGAAAGTCTGTTAAGCCTTTTGCACTAAAATTGCACTGATGGCATGCAGATGGCCTGTGACAACCATATAAATTGAGCATGGTACCTAATTGTCAATAGTCGCAGTATTGTTGAGAATTACCATAAAGCATAAGCTGTTATCTCCATGTACACTGAAGTTTTGTACATGCATCGTGTTAAATTTTAAATGAAGGGTCTAGTTTTATTAGATATATTTTCCCTGCACTGAAAGAAATAATGCAAAATCATTACATCCACAGAAACTAAATCGTCATTTAAGAGTAATGTGATATGAAATGAACTGAAAGAATATTTGTTACAGAGATATTTAATTAAAAAGTGAAAAATATTTTAAAAATTCAGTTTCATTCCTTTGACACTCTTGTTCTTAACTTCGTCAACAGTTCAGTATTGTCTTAGATTTGTTTGTAAAATAATAGCTCTAGACCTGCAAACATGAAGGATAGTGCTTTATTTGTTAAGAAAGGTATTTTCTTGCCAGATATGTTCCCTTCCCTTTTTTTTTTTTTCCCTTTCCTTTTTTACATTTGTCATAGCATGCACTGATTTCTCCAAGCATTTTAGGTTTGGAAATACTTTTATTGCATTCCATGTTTCAATTCTATAATCCTATTTTTTTAGAAGAAATCATCATTATCATAATAAGACATCTGCTGTCTGCAGGGCCACTCAGGGCCACATCTCTGACTTTTCAGTCACTGTTCATTCCGTATGACTATATTGAGAGAGAAAATTACACTGCACATACTGTTTGTTCTGTCAAATGTTGGACTGTGACATATTTGTCATGACAATTAAGGGGAGCACTGACATTGATTTCACCTCAAATACTAAATCCACAAAAAAACCCTCAGTTTTTGTTTAGCTACTTTACTGTGTACAGTAGCAACCTCAGAAATATTCACTAAGACTGCAGCTTAGTTTGTTTGCATGTCTTCTGTGAGTTACAAATGCAGGGGAAATGAGTATTCTAATCCTTATAAATTGCAAAACACGCTTTCTTCAATGTTTGTCAGCTCCACAGGCCCCTGTAAGTTTGACATGTTAAATGGCAGATGCTCCTTACCTTGGTTCCTCAGTTCATTCCCACAGGATGCAAGCAATCTAACCTGCATCAAACCTCTTCCTCATAGAGTTTCATAATGCATACAAAGGCATACCTTCAATTTATTATGAATACACTGATACCACAATGCTGAGGTAGAAATACTGGTTCAAAGTATTTTGGAACAAATTGCTCATGTTTTCAACAATGTTACAAAATAAACATAATAAGATAAAGTTCTTAACCATAAATTTTTATTGGTAATTTCTCACACATTTCTATTGAACTATAATTTAGATAAACTACATCATTTTCATACTGGAGTATATTAGTGAATTCCTTTTTCATCATCTCTATGGTAATTTTTTAATATAGAACGTTGAAAGATGGAAGCTGTGGATAAGATTCTTGTTACAGAAGGAAAACAAAAATGAGCAAACAGAAATGAATGCAGTTTCACTTTTCATTGAAAAAGTGAACTTACAACTTGCAGCATACAAGTTACTATATATAAGAATGACCAGAAGTATTTTTAAAAGACAATAAACCAGTAAGATTTATCACAAAATAAAGACATACACTTAAGGAAGGAATTGATATTATATTCTCAAATTGTCTGATGGAATGGAAGGCCTTAAATCAGATGTGAAACAGCTATAGTATTGGAAGGAACTTACATTATTTCTTCAGTTGTAGAACTCTGTGTTCTGGTCCTTGAAAAGTTCATCTCATGGTTCTCAACAGAAGGGATGACATGAAATTTTAAGGTCAACTGATGTATAGAATCATAGGAAGGGACCTTTAAGATCATCGAGTCCAACCTTTAACCTACCCTGACAAAAGCCACTTCTAAACCATGTCCCTAAGTGCCCCATCTACCCTTTTTTTAAACACCTCCAGGGATGGTGAATCCACCACCTCCCTGGGCAGCCTATTCCCATATTTAATAACCCTTTCAGTGAAAAAATGTTTCCTAATATCCAATCTAAACCTCCCCTGATGTAACTTGAACCCGTTTTCCTCTCGTCCTATCACTTGTCACCAGGGAGAAGAGGTCAGCCCCCATCTCTTTACAACCTCCTTTCAGGTAGTTGTAGAGGGTGATGAGGTTTCACCTCAGCCTCCTCTTCTCCAAGCTAAACATGCCCGGCTCCCTCAGTCGTTCTTCATAAGGTTTGTCCTCCAGACCCCTCACCAGCTTTGTAGCCCTTCTCTGGACACGCTCCAACACCTCAATGTCCTTCTTGTAGCGAAGGGCCCAAAACTGAACGCAGTACTCGAGGTGGGGCCTCACCAGTGCCGAGTACAGGGGGATGATCACTTCCCTAGTCCGGCTCACCACACTATTCCTGATACAGGCCAGGATGCTGTTGACCTTCTTGGCCACCTGGGCACACTGCTGGCTCATATTCAGCCAGCTGCCAACCAACACCCCCAGGTCCTTTTCTGCCGGGCTGCTTTCGAGCCACTCTGCCCCAGCCCTGTAGCGCTGCATGGGGTTGTTGTGACCCAAGTGCAGGACCCGGCACTTGGCCTTGTTGAACCTCGTACCATTGACCTCAGCCCATTGGTCCAGCCTGTCCAGATCCCTCTGCAGAGCCAACCTACCCTCAAGCTGATCAACACGCCCGCCCAGTTTAGTGTCATCTGCAAACTTACTGAGGGTGCATTCGATCCCTTCATCCAGATCATTGATAAAGATATTAAAGAGAACCGGCCCCAGCACTGAGCCCTGGGGGACACCACTTGTGACCGGACACCAACTGGATTTAACTCCATTTACCACCACTCTCTGGGCACGGCCATCCAGCCAGTTTTTTACCCAGCGAAGAGTACACCTGTCCAGGCCATGAGCAGACAGTTTCTCCAGGAGAATGCTGTGGGAAACAGTGTCAAAAGCTTTGCAAAAATCCAGGTAGATAACATCCACAGCTTTTCCCTCATCCACTAAGTGGGTCACCTTATCATAGAAGGATATTAGGTTTGATAGGCATGACCTGCCCTTCACAAACCCATGCTGACTGGGCCTGATCACCCTGTTCTCCTGCATGTGCCGTGTAATGGCACTGAGGAGGATCTGTTCCATGACCTTCCCAGGCGCCGAGGTCAGACTGACTGGCCTGTAGTTCCCCGGATCCTCCTTCCGGCCCTTCTTGTGGATGGGCGTCACATTTGCTAACCTCCAGTCAGCTGAGACCTCCCCGGTTGTCCAGGACTGCTCATAAATGATGCAAAGTGGCCTGGCGAGCACTCCCGCCAGCTCTTTCAATACCCTTGGGTGGATCCCATCCGGCCCCATAGATTTGTGCACCTCCAGGTGCTGAAGCAGGTCCCTCACTGTTTCCCTTTGGATTACAGGGGCTTCATTCTGCTCCCCATCCCTGTCTTCTAGCTCAGGGGGCTGGGTACTCAGGGAACAACTGGTCCTACTGCTGAAGACTGAAGCAAAGACTGCATTAAGTACCTCAGCCTTTTCCTCATCCTTGGTCACTATGTTGCCGGCCCTATCTACTAGAGGACAGAGATAATCCTTAGTCCTCTTCTTATTGCTAATATATTTGTAGAAACTTTTTTTGTTGTCCTTGACAACAGAAGCCAGGTTTAGTTCTAGCTGGGCTTTGGCTGGAATACTTCCAGAAAAGCTACAACTATGCTGCAAGTTTCAGCATAGGATAAAGATTTCGGAGAAAAATTTAAGAGGTATGGGTCAGGTTATGGATACTGTATAACATCAGCAACATGAAGTTCAATTAGTTAGATAATTCATTTAAAACTAGTCCTAGAATTTCTATATTGTTTTGCTGTGAGTACTTAGCCAGTTTTTTCAACAGTTCAATATGTCCACTTCATGTGTCATTTGTATACAACAGGAAATAAAACTATTTTTTTCCAATTAAAAAGTAGTGTCACATTTTGAAACAAGTGATCTAAACATTTGAAACAACTTAGCTATTTATTCTTCAGTATCCTACTAAGCTCCATGGCAAAAAGATGCATGAGAAGAGGGAAAGGAAGTTGTTTTGGTTCAGGTTGGAGAATACAGTTGAGGGGGGATATAATGGCTTTCTTCAGTGACCTGAAAGGCAATTACAGAGGACATGCACTCGTCTTCTGAAGTGCAAGGCAAAAGGACAAGAATCAGCGTACACAAACTGCAGCAATAAGAATTCTTACCACAAATAGGGAAAAAAATTCTTCATAGGGATGGTAGCTAAGTGGAAAAGCAGTTGGCCCAGAAGAATGGCGAAATCTTCATCATTAGAGATTTTCAAAATTCAGATGGACAAGACCCTTTGCAACCTGATCTTTCAGCAATAGATTGGACCAGATGACCTCCAGAGATCCTTACCAAACCAAATTATTCTGTTTCTGCACTTGTTCTATTATCTAATTCTTGCTGCTCCTCAGCACCAAAGTATTGAGTTAACTTTAGTGAATCATTAAATGAGAAGGAGGATGCAAAGAATAAATGTTCATTTAACCCTAAATGGGAAGAAGCGGTATTTAAAAACTTGATGCTAGCATGAGTTTCACAGTATACATGATTTTTGCATTTACTAATGACAGATACTAAAAGACTTTCTATTGCCCCAACAGTGAAAGGTCTTGGGAATTGACTGGATTTGCCTTGAATTGAGATTTTTTTGTTTGTTTGTTCAACTGGCATAACAATGGTCTGGTAACAGGAAACCATTATTTAAATTAGTTTCAGTTAAACTTTAATTAAACCAGTAAGGAGCAGCTATGTTTGGTTAATTGAATTGTCTGTGACTTTAGAATAAACTGCAGTGGAATAACGAAAATGTAAAATAATACCAGAGATTCCAGATTGTAAATAGAAATTATGGTGGACAATCATCACTAAGAGAGTGTGACCTTACATTGCTCAGTAAAAGCAGTTACAAAGATAACAAAGAAAACAGTAAATCAAGTAACAGGGAACCGAGGAACGTGTAAACAGACTCCATTAATAAAATATGTAAAAACAAACCTAAGCAGATCCAAGACTAAGAAGGAGGAAGAAACCATTAACACCAATATTTTGAGTCTCACAGCAAAAAGGAGAATGACAGGGCAGAGTAGGGGCCACTTGTCTTTGAAGAATGAATGTTTATGATTAGAGAAAAGTTACAAAAAATTCAGGAGTTAACTATTATGAAATAACATGCACAATGCAGAAGTTTTATAAGTTCTTTCAGCTAGTGATTAGGTGATGTGCTGAAATCCTTTTTTCTTTTTTTTTTTTTCTCTAATGTGGCTGTGAGAGTTTTCATTATCTACATAAGTGTCTAATCCTTTTATCAATTTAACTAAGCTCTTGTCTCAGGGATATCTTGTGGCAATGAAAACTACAATTTAATTATGTATTGTGTAAAGATGCATTCTCTTCCATCAACTTCAAATTTGTTGCTTTTCAATTTCATTCAGTGTCTCTTTGTTCCTGTATTATGAATTCCTGTACATCTTTCACTAGCAAGTTATTTAAGTTATTTAAGTGCAAGATATTTTATTATTATATGTTTAAAATGTATTATCATCTCTGTAACAAGATCTTTTTCAGTACATCTGAATAAATATTCTTCTTACTTGTCCCTCAAGAGGACCAAACCCTTTATTATTTGAATGAGTGTGGGGTTTTCTCTTCTAAGCTGCCTGCTCAGTCCTTTCCAGTGTAAAATTGTCTTTATTGTTTAGAAATTATAGTGGTTTTAGTACTCTTTGTCATTTAGAAATAGATCGAGCCATTTATTTCATAATAGTAAAATATTTAGGTATGTAATTCTAACCTGATTTTAATTACTATATTGCTCACAAAAATACATTTGTTTGATGACATGAACCAATTCTATTTTTCTTATAGTGACTGTTAATATGCCATTGAATATATCCGATGATAACTTTTATAAGCCCAGTCGTGTTTCTCAGTGTTCAGTTCTCTGTTAAATGTTTCTTTAATGCAATTTAAAAATTATTAAAAATAATATCATTAAAATATGTATTTGCAATGGAACTGGTGACTTAAAAGCAATTATTTTGATTGTTACCTTGTGCTTGCTCCAGTTATGAGATTCAGTCTCCTGAGAAAAATAAAGGGCAAATCCAATTTGGCATACATATAATTTCTTCTTAAGCCAACAGATGTGTCATTCAACTCAACATATGCTTGGCTTTTACTTCTAGTGATAGCTCATGTATGTGAATTTATAATTTCTATGAAACAGTCAAAGAGCAGGTTGAAAATTTCTTGAAAACTAAAGATTTGCCTCTAAGAAATATTATGAAACCTGTTTGGTTTTATTAAACAAAAGGTGTTATCAAAGGTTAAAAAAAAACATGTATTGGGGCACTGGATAAAAGGAAGGAAAATTTTTGAGGCAGTTCTATTAATAAAGATGCACTAAGCAGGGAGTGGAGAGTTTTCTTTAAATGTCAACTGTAATATCTAGGTGTATCATGATGACGACAGAACTTAAACATCAAACATAAACTACACATAATTAATATAGGAAGCTGTAAGTGCATGACAGCTCTAGCTAAAATAATGCGTGAATGTGCTTGCATAAATTCAAGCATGTTTATTTTGGGTGTTTCTAATATTTATATTGTTATTTTCAAGTCAGGTAGTATCTATCTGGCATTGTATCTGCATCATCAGTTTATGCTCCGATAGCTCCAGATCTGTGAGTTTATAACACCTAAATTTTTAGGAGTAAGATCTCAAGTTGAGATTCAAATTACACAGAATCACAGAATCACAGAATGATAGGGGTTGCAAGGGACCTCTGGAGATCATCTAGTCCAACCCCCCTGCCAGAGCAGGGTCACCTAGAGCAGGTTGCACAGGAATGCGTCCAGGCGGGTTTTGAATGTCTCCAGAGACGGAGACTCCACCACCTCTCTGGGCAGCCTGTTCCAGTGCTCTGCCACCCTCAAAGTAAAGAAATTCCTCCTCATGTTGAGATGGAACTTTCTGTGTTCAAGTTTGTGCCCCTTACCTCTTGTCCTGTCACTTATCTGATCATCTGAAAACCAGATGTCTATGACTGAACTAGTTATCCTGATCTCCTTTTCTAGTCACCGAAGAGGATCAGAGACCTTCAGAGGGTAATTCTCAGATCTGGTTTAAGTTTAACGTAGATCAAGTGCAGAACCTTACAAAGACAACTCTTCTTGACTCTGGAAAGTAGCCCAAAAATGAACAGCTTATATGATTATTATTATTATTTCTACCTCTAGAGTACTACTTAATGACTCCTAGCCTACATGTCTGCTTGTAGGTATGTGAAGAACTACCTGAAACTTGACAGTGACTAGCTGTTCAAGATTCACAGCTAAGCTACAGTTTACAAATTTAAGCAACTAAAATAATATAAATTGAAACAGTGAATGTAGGTGATACTGATAATTTAAGAATGGATTTGGAAAATAGCAATGTATGGTTTTGCAGACCATCCTAGATTAATATAATTCCAAGGCAAAATGGTTTTACAATGACCCATGGATTTGTTTTAAAAACACAGACATTTGACTAAGGAGGAAGTAATCTAGAATACATAAAACTGCTGCTTGAGTATTTTCTTCCATTCTGGTGTCCACTTCAAGAAAAAATGCTGACATACTAAAGGAAGTTAAAAGGACGTGTACAGAAATTATTTGGAAGCTTGAAAATAAGCTTTATAATAAGAGTCTTAAAAAATTGAACGTTTTCAGCTTATTGAAAAGGTAAAAAGGTGACTTGATCTCTATGTATCAGTGCTTAAATATGAAGAAAATATCCTTCTGCATGGAGACAAGTTACTCAATTGCCTGCCACTGGTTACTCAGTTCCCTGCTATGGTGGCAGTCAAGATTTGACAGTGATGAATACTTTCATCTTTTTTACACTCATCACAAAATTTCAGATCTCAAGAAGTGAAATAGCCTAGATAAAATTGTAATGGAAAAGTGTCATTGCCCTTAGTACCTATGATGCCAAGGTCAAATTAGTCAATTAGTTTCTTCCAGTTCCTTTTATTCTAAAATATATGAAAAGGTTTATGGTCAATAAATGCCACATTTCCATATTTTTGCTTCCTATTCCAATCTGCTGTTTATCAGGTTTATATTTTTAAATCAAGTAATGTTAGGTTATGGTCATGATTCAAGTACAATATCAACAACACATGCAAAACATGTAGTCTAATTAATAAATATATAATTTCTATGATTTCTTATACTTTTGCTCTGGTGTTGTATGTCATTCCTGAAAACAACAGTAGTATATAGCATGTTGAGTTGTCCTGTTGACTTCCAAATTATGTTTATACAGCATGAGGGGATTAAAAGTTTACACATCTCATTCCAAGGGACAATTTTCATCTGAGTTATGTATACACCAGTCTCTGATAGATACAAGGGTGTATGAAGAGGGGAGCACAAGTGTATAATTAGAGGAGAAATACCCCTAAAGCTTCTAAAAATCTACTTTTGTTAAAAAAAAAGCAACAAGCCAACAACCAAAACCCCAAAACAAACAAACCCAAATAAACAACCAAACCAGAAATCATAAAATATTACTACTTAATGTTTTTAAATTTTCTGGGTGTTTTGTGCTTATGTTTATAGCAATCTTGTTTTAAAACTCTCTTAAATGTGAAGACAAAACCAAAATGAGAAAACAATGTGACAAATTCTCAGCTAGAATCAGTTATAGAAGTTCTGTTGAAGGTTATATTAAATATAACTTCAATTAAAACCAAGGATGTGGCTGGGAAAGAAATGATTCAATGATGACCCATATAGGTGAGCAGTGAAAATGATGATTATGTTCTATTTAGATACAAGCACACACCCACATAAAAACCCACAAAGAACACCATATGACACTTATGAGGATGATTATATTGACACAATTGCATGATTTCAACTGACTTAACATATCCAGTTCCTACCCAACAAAGGTGTGTGAACTGCTGTACTTCTTTTCAGAAGTGACAGTTTCATTGATGTTCTGGTTAATGTTTACAGATACTGATTTAGTTTGAGAAGCTGTTAAAGGGTTTGGGGATGACTGTGACTGAAAATCATTACTTTTCTTTGTAAGAGTGCTTAAAAAATATCTGCATAAAATAAATAATTTTAGATAAAGACTTTAATTTTTTTTTTACACAAGTAGATAATAATGAAAAAAATTTGCTAGTCTGAACATTCCATGTACCTATACTCATGTTACTGTTAAAACACACAGGATGTACAATGGCATAACAATTGCTGAATATTTACTAATTTGTTATTATCATGCATTTTTATATTAAGCTAAGCACATGTTGCAAGGGTTGACAATTTATAACAGCAAAGTAAAGATATGTAAGAGTAAAAGACTCTTCCTTTCCTACTTTACAATTTCTGTCAACTGGACTATTTTCCCATGTCCCCCCAGATTGTCTTTGATTAAGCTCAAGGAACATAATGCATGTAGGGATACAGAAGAAAATGAGGAAAAGGAAAAGGGGAAAAGAAAGACAGCACTATAACATCTTAAAATAAGAAATTATTAAAAAAAAAAGAAAAAACAAGCACCATTTTATTAATTTTAATTGTATTTTAAAACACAGGAATCACTGTATAACAAAAGAGAAGGCAAATGCCTCTCCTGTTTGAACGGTGAATTATTCTTTTCAAACAGGCCAAAATAATTTAGGAGTTTGCCTGTTTGCAAAGTGAATCTTTTCCAATAATATCAGAATACCTTTGAGTCTGACCCACACCTCTCCAAAAGACTTCAAATATCATGCCACAATTACTTTCACAACATTCCTGTGAAATGACAAACATACATTTTCCTCATTTTATAGGTGAAGAATGAGCGGAAACAAATAGGATAAAGGCATTGACTGAGATATACAGTAGCTAACTTCTTAAAAAATTACTATTCAGCCTTTATAGCCATCAGGGATTTGGGTGAAATTCCTAACTTTTAAGAAACTTTACAAAGAGAGATCAATATATCTATGCAGATATTTAAAGTTGGAAATTAATTTCAATTAGTCTCCTACTTTCACTTAAATAACAGTGTTAAAGTTCAACTGTGTTAGACTATAGTGTTGCATAGAGCTGCTGAATTTCAATCCCCCAAAAATCTATTTTTCTTTTTATAATTGGGACAGGTATTTAATGCCATCTTTATTTCTGCACATGCTTTTCAAAATTTCACCTTACACACATAAAAAAATCAGGTGCCTAATTCTCCCTCATTCTACCTGTCTGTGTTCCTAATGGAAACCAGAATTACTCTTTCTTATTTATACTGAAAGTCCCTAAATTCACAGAGGTTTCCTAGAAATCCAAACAGGTATTTCTGGCATGTTTTGGTTTTGATTGGTTTTTTTGGTGTTTTTTCTGTTGTTGTTGGTTTTTTTTTTAAGTATCAAATTTGTAAGACTTGAGGAACAGCTAGGAATTTAAATCTTGTTGAAAGCTCCTGTTTATATTCTCTTTTTTTTTTTCTTTTGCTTTTGCATTTGCATTTGCATTTTCACAGTCCAATTTGATGTAGATGAAGTCATGACTCAGATGTTTGACCAGGGAGCGAAAGGAGGCTAAATAACGTGTGGCTTTGCACTACAAAAATAACAATGGTATTGCCCACACAGGCCAATTACAGTTGGAGGTGGTGGAAATCTTTGACTTTGGTGAACACACAGAGTAAACCTATGTCTTAGAACTAAATCTGTGTTTTCAAGATACACCTAGAAAAATCAGGCCTCACACAAGGCACAGTAAGATGTAGCAGTTCCACTTCAAACAATGGCCCAGAGATTAACCAATTTACCAGGAAGACCTCCCTCTGTTTTCTGCAAAACAGCTTGAAACCCTATTTTCTCGTGTCCTCAGTATAATTCTAGATGCATTTTGAAATAGGTTTGCATGCCTTTTATTGGCGGGGACTGGGGGGAATCATGTTGAAATATAATAATTAAATATTGTCTGGAAAAGACAATATTTATGTGCCTGTAGTCTACCTAGACTTTAGTAAAGCCTTTGACACTGTTTACCACAGCGTTCTCCCGGAGAAACTGTCTGCTCATGACTTGGATGGACATACTCTTTGCTGGGTAAAAACCTGGCTGGATGATTGCAGTGAATGGAGTCAAATCCAGCTGGAGGCCAGTCACAAGTGTGTTCCCCAGGGCCAGTTCTGTTTAATATCTTTATCAATGATAGAAGTGCTTAGGAACATGGTTTAGTAGTGGACTTGGCAGTGCTAGGTTAACGGTTGGACTTGATGATCTTAAAGGTTTTTTTCCAACGTAAATGATTCTATAATTCTAAGATTCTATACATGTTAGAAAAAATAAATTAAAAAAAAATCAAAACAAAAAACATAACCAAAAATCCCCCAAACCTAGCACAAACCAAACCAAATGAACAATAAAACCCCTAAAAAACCTCAGTTCTCTACATTATACTTGCAATAATTCTTGCACTAATTTGCATTTGAATTCCACAATTAAAATATTAGGATCCTTTCTGCAATAAAGAATATAGAAAATAAAAAGAAAAAAAAAAAAGATGCGGAATTTCTTATCTTCAATATTTAGCATACATGTAAATATTTCCATGATAACCCATGATAACCTATGATATTTTTAACGCTGAAACAGACAAAAGCATTCTCACCGAGATGGCTTCTTGGATGTTGATAGCCTAAATCATTGAACCAAAAAATGTTACTTCAGCTGGCATTAGCATTCTATAAGTTGACATGCACCACTGAAGCAATATTCATTTTATCACAGCTATCTACCCAGGTTCAATTTTATTATGCTATTACACAAAGTAACATATATCTACATGAACAGTGTGTTACTTTAATAATATGATAATAAAGCATGTCCTTTATACAAACAATTATTTTACAAATGATCATAATACACCTCCAGGAATGCTTAGTATTTCTCTTCTTTCTTTTCTTGTAGTGTCTGCTTGTTATTATATTGTCCTTAGGACCCAGTCTTGTGAACTGATTCTGAAACCTGAAGAGCTCTTATGGAGTGCTGATAGTTTTGTCTGGACTTGGCAAGGGCTTTCATTTGCAAGTGCAACTTACGCTTAATTTTAACTTCAGGTAAAGCTATTTGAAATAAATAGAATAAAAATAGTAAAATGGAATTAATATTTGTGCTGCGGGAACTTTTATCAGGCTGTGGTTGTCTTAAAGTGGCACAAGTTGTATTTCATCTTATGTAGTGTAGATAGAAAGAATGGTTTATTTGAAATAATTTTCCTGGACAACGAGGAACATATGATGAAAGCAAGAAAAAGTAACAAAAAATAATTTTTTGGGATGTTTTTGTAGATTGAAATTGAAAGTTCTATGCTTCCTTAGTGTATTTTTGCTTCATTTTTGTACTTAAAAATTAAAAATATAAAAGAAGATAAGACCTTTTGTAGTGTTTCTGCTTTCTACAATTAATTTGCATTTTATCCAAAGGGGAAGTACCCTTGTGTCAAGAGGCTATCTTGGCATTTTCATTCTTTTCTTCCTTGTTTTCTTTGCACACTTATTTCTTCCTTTATTCTAAAGGTTTGCAGGTGGTGTGGCATAAATATTTACTGAACAATCATATTGTCATAAAAGTAATGTAATTATTAATTTATCTAGAGGGATGAAAAAATATTTTTGATAAGAATGTATATGCTGCATGCACTAAAGTCCATATAACCTGTGTCCTGTACACAGAGGTAAATATTGTTTCAGCTTTTATTTAAAGCCCTTTAAAGACAAAGAAAACCATAATGTTTGGATTATTCCTTCTAGTCATTTTGACATGAGAATTGCAGTTAAGTGACCTGATTGCAAAATGGCAGCCAAAAATCTGAAAGATTCTTTAAGACTTTTGTTAGAATCATTGAATTGAAACAAAAATAAAATGCCGGACTTCATGACAGATAGTGAAGCTTTGGTAAGATTTGAACAATGCTTAGCTTAAGAAAGAATACCACAGGTTTAAGAAATTGAGAAGAAATAATTATTTTGCAGGCTCCAGTGCTCAGTAAAGAATATTTTTAAGGGAGGATAAATTCTGCAAGATAATATCTATTTTTAAAAGCTGAGTATGGAATTACATATAGAAAATACATAACTTGCAGACCTGTGTTTGAGTTCCAATACAGTTTCTGTCAGCAGAATAGCAGGAAAGTTGAATTCAATGTGTATTTCTCACTTAATTCAGTTAAGCCAGAATTTCTTCTAGCTGTGTTTTTATTCTTGACTATTTTTTTTTGTTATTGTTCTTGATTTTACTGTAAAATAATAGATTTGAGGTCATAATATATGATGATACCTAATCTGGCTTCTGTAGACTACGGATATACTATACAGTGTAGTGCAACATAGCTATACCTGAATTTATTTACCTAACCTAGGAAAGCAGCCTAGCTGAAATGGCACAGATCGTTTTGCTGGCATACTCTCCTGTCATATTGCGTGATTAAAAAGGACTAGTTTTAAAGTCTTTTAGAGGTTTGGGTGCAGTACCACAGTTCACAGAACATTCTGCTTAGGACCAGTTAGTTTTCCTTCTTAGAATTAGAACATAAGGATCCAGGCAGAGAAATACAGGTATTTCTTTATTTGCTTCTATGCTTTTCCTCAAGAATATTTTTCTTTAATATTTGCTACTTTACATTCTGTTAGACTAAACATTCAGCATAGCACTACCTCTGACTTAGAGTTCTCTTTTTTTGTTCAGTAAAAATATTGAATAACGTAAGTGAAGATAGAATGAGAAGGGTAGAGGGAAATATGGAAGAAAAGGTGCCAAATGCCAAATGAACTCCAACTAAGGAATCCAATGAAACTTAACATCTACATGCGTAAGAGGATGACTGAAGCATATTAACACAGCCCTTTTGTCTCTTCATGAGGGTATGTGGAATGATTGTAAAGGAAGAGAAGCAAAAATGGGTTCTTTTTTTGTCAGAATGTGAACCTGCACAGCATTTGGGAAGAGGCATTAGCTTTAGCAGCCTGGAGTTAGTTTATGAAAAACAAGTCAGTTATCAGACTGTGTTACTAGATTTTGAGAAATACTGCACTGCTAACAGAAGTGAAGGTTTGGGAAGATAGTGTTTTCATATAAGAACTGAAAAAGAGAAAGCAATTTTGGAAGCATTTATAACAAGAGACAGTGAGACAAACTGCAATTTCAGAGTTAGGGACTCATTATTTTGAAACTGCGATTTGAACTTAAAAGAAGCAAATAGAATTTTTCATGTTATAGAAAACAACAAAAGCAGATGGACAGCTATAACTAATAAAGATGGGCTTAATACTACTCCTTTATGGAGCCTGTCTTTCTAAGCAGACCAAAGAGATTATTAACTTTAGACTAAAATTATTGTGTACTTGTACACAAACAAGATACACATTTAGCACTCTTTCTTATATGCTCTCATATTCATAATTTTCTTGGCTTGGTAGGAAGATGAATTACAGATGTTAAATGCTTCATCTTGTGAAAACAAGTCCTGATCAGAAAACAAAGGCATACCTTTTTCACCTCCTGAAATTATTAATGTTCTATATTCAGTGCAAGCTGTGGCCATTTATCCTGTAATATAAAGGCAATACATGATTTTGCTTGTTCAATATTACCTTTATATTACCTCAACAGCACTGAAATTCCAAAGACAAAAATTACTACAACTTCATCTTGCAAGTATCTTACAGTCTCTGGAGTCACGATAGTTTTTAGAACAAATAAAAGCCTATTACCCAAAAACCGGATGCTGACACACACAGGTCAGAGTGATATCTAAACTTAATGTTATGAAGAAAATGCAGTCATGTTGCACATTGACATATAATGCTTAGAAATGCTTAGACCATTTAGTGATGAAACCGTTCCCATGGTGAGTATATATGAGCAGCAAAAAAAACATTCTTGAAAATATAAGCTTTATATAAAATGAAGATAAAAGGAAGTAAAATCATGCTTAAATATAGAAATTGGAGAGAAAATTTACAAGAAACCAGACAAGCATCAGAAGCAGAATTTTTTTTTACTAAAAAAAATAATTGATAATGTTGTTTAGAGTTCTGTTATCTACAACTCACAGAATATGTTACAAATAACTTTAAGTTAAAAGAAAGTTTAAAAATAATGGAAAGTAATTCAGATCTCTGGCACTGAAACAGATGTGACAGCACCCTTTGAAATTGGATTTGTCATCTGCTGAAATGTTTGAAAAAGATTAAAATCTAGATTACCCAACCATACACCCAATACAGTGAAAAAAAAAAAGTAGTAAAATAAAAAGATGATATGATAAGAACTTATAAATGCTACATAAAATTCAAGCAGCAACAGTACAATGATAGAAGGTGATATGAAAGACAGACTTTGCTGCCACAGGAGAGCTTATACTTGAGCACATAATGTGTCATGACATTTTTCTCTATTCCCATGATTCTTAAAAAAAATCAGATGGGGAAAGGAGAGGTAACAACTCCAGCTTAAGGCATCTCAAAGGTGCCATGGACTTTGTTGTCATACTTTGCATCTGTCATGTCTACAAGTATTCTACATCATAGAGTCATTCTGTACATTAACAGAAAGTCTGACACTTTGAATTTGTCATATGGGAACTGCTTGCCTAATCTATCTGGGTTCAAATTACTACAAATGGGCAGCGAGACCTGTGTCCAGTGCCTTCATGCTTTCAGATGCTTCAGCTTTTCTTTTGGAAAATGTTGAAAAATGTAGATTCTCTCAAATTTCAAGGCAGCTTGTATCACATAGGAGCCAGTAGGCCAGATAGAATCTAAAGGACTGAGCAGAGAAGCAAATGACTGAAAGAGAAGTGTAGAGTAAAACCCCATGAGATTATCCTGAGAGCTCAGAAAAAAAGGACATCAATTCAGTAACCAGCTTAGAACTGGGAATGTAGATGTTGCATTAATGATACAATCACATTTTTCGCCCCTTAGAAAAAAAAAAAAAAAAAGACTTTCTGATCCTCTGTTTCAGGCTGAAAAAAGGATAATTATTGGAACTTTAGTCAATTCTAGTGGACACTACTTTACGTCATTACTGTTAGTAAACAAGCAGTCTGGCTGAGGGAAATACAAATCTGTTTTTCTTACACGGCACTTACTACATTGATTGACACATTTAAAAGTTAGTGTATTTTTTTCTCATCAAAGACTCACTATAGTTTTAACTTCAAAGAGTTCCCATTATTTGTCATTTAAGGAAAACATACCATTAGTTTTGCAAGTAAGTTACTCAGTCTTATTGATCCAGCTGATTTTCCCTTTCAACCTCCTGGGAATAGAAATATGTGCTCCGCTATGAGACTTTGTGCTTTCTTCTGTTCTTGCCCTTATGGGAAAGTAAGAATCCTAACAGAATTTGTAAAAACAATTTCTTTTTTCCCTTCATATCTCTTGTTCAGTCTCACATCTGCTGTGCTACTAATAGAACACAAAGTGGCACAATTTCTTACGGTATATATGTGTATATATATAAAAATAAAATATAAATATATATATATGCACATATTCTCCCTTGTGTTCATGAGACACCATCTCCCCAGGCAAGCTTCATTTCCCCTGTGCTTTCAGTGGTCTTAGCAGAACAAACAACCAACAGTTTTCCCGCAGAGACGCAAAGTGAAGCTATTGAAAAAACTGAAACACTTTTCAGTAATATTTCTTACCCCAAGCAATTCAATGCCTGCAACTTGCAGGCAACGTAATGTCTTGCAACTGTTGCATGAATGACATAAAACCAGCTAGTTTCACCTGTGGAAAATATCTCTTTACTTTTCTTCAATTAAATTGTGTAACATTTGATTGGTCAAATATATTTATCCATATCTTGGTAGGACTTTTCTCCTACATTAAGAAACTTCATGTATACTAATCTGATATAGGAAGCATCCCTTGATCTATGGGGACATCACTCTAAAATAAAAATTGAAAAAAAACATTTCACAATCAAGCTGCAGAAGCTTACTAAGGTTCAATACATTACTAAGAACAATAGAAATTATTTGGAAACATTGTTACAGACCATGGCATGGCAACAGCAGTAAGCCAGTACAGGTCATTCATTAGAGGCTGAAGTTAGATTGCTTCTCATTCTTATGAGCTAAGAACGTGTTCTTGAAGCAATAACATGGCAGAGTTAACACTGTAAATTGTTAAGGCCTGTTAACTGGATTAGGAGGTCGTTCCACTAGTTACAACCATTCTAGAAGGAGAATATTTTATTCTTTCTGTACAGTATTTAAGGCCTTACAAAGTACAAGTGAGTCATATAATGAAGAGCCCAAAGACCTTTAGGATTTGCCTGAACTAGAAAACTTAGTTGCTATACAGTATATGTGTCCTCATAGGAGATGCACAAATATGCCACTTTAGAAAAGTTTGTTATTATACAACCAGGAGCCAAAATAATGTAATGTATGATACTTCTGTTTTACAGAAGTACGAATTGTGTGCTGTTGTACCAGCACAGTCTGAAGGGGTTTTTTTTTATAATTATGTTCACAAGTAAGATAAGTGTTATTGTAAAATGTAAAATGTACAAACACCCCAGAAATTCAAATGTCCATCTGCCTTGGCAAAACAATGTCAGAGGTAGGGGTCTTTCACACAATAATGATTATTGCTTTTGTAATTAAATCAAACAATATTTTTTTTAAAGAAAAATTAAAAATGTTTCTTACAAACAAACTAAAAGTTATGTTCTGAATAAATATATTTAATTCGTATACTTTCAGCTGAGATAGTGCAATAAAGGGTAACACAGAGAAAACTCCCTGGAAGATTTATAAAATTTAGGTTGGTTAAACAATTTAAATCTGTTCTAATATTATCTACTACCAAAAGCCTCCATTACCTCCTAGTAAAGCCCAAAGTCAAAGATCTACCTGTTTCATAGTCAGTCATGTAACTTCAGTGTTTGGAACAAAATCTTCCCTTAAAAAATCCTGTGCTAGGAAAAAAAAAAAAAAAAAAAAAAAGGAGTGAAGAAGTGAAGACTGTTTCTATTTATTGAAATCTATAGCTTTTACTGACATAAATACTTCCACAATAACTTCACAAATACAGATCTTCAAAATCTTATGTAGGGGTCAAACATCCAAATAATAAATGAAGTAATTTTGCTTCTCCACTCCAGAGAAAGGACATAAAAATCAACAGGGAAAGCTACATGATTTCTTTGAGTCATACATGGAAAAGAATCCATACCTGGAGTATTTTCAAAGAATGAGACCCTCCTGGTTTACAGATCCTTCTCTTTTTTGGAGTAAAGCAAATCAGGTGTGTAAGTGTTGGCTGCTCTACCTAGATCTATATAATGGATACAATAATTAATTGCAGTTCCAGTGACATGAGGACAGTTGTATGACTTGAAACTAAATGAATAACTGAACCTAGACCCTAAAAGTAAATCTCATTATTTCATCGCACGTCCTTTGCAAATTTCTTGTTTCCTCCTTCTCTGTTTGTAAACTGTATCCAACATAAAACCTGGATGACAAAAAACAAGACCCCTAGTGATGAATATAGAACTTCCTATTAGGTCTTTCTGCATCCCCTGCAGCCCACAAGCTAGGTCAGGTTACCACCAAAGCAGGCAGCACACTGCAGGTAACCACCTTCAGACTAGGAAAGAAACACAAAAAGCACTTGCAGTTATACTTTTGTTCCATTCTTTTTTAAATGCCAGGCACAAATCCATTGCTTAGGGCCTACAGTCCTCGGGGTGAATGACAAAGCTTCTGTTAGCAGATCTAACAGAGCAACATTTGTGTTTAAGGAGATGCCTGGTAGCTATAGATGTGTATGAGCTAAGGATTGCTCGGTTCTATCAGATGTAGGATTTCAAGCCTTTGTGAAACTTTGCAATTAAAAAGGTATGACTTTCACGAATATTTATGTTTAGGAAGCAGCTGAGAGCGTTTGCAGGATCATAATTTTAGAATAAGGTGTTCACATTGTATTCGAATCCCACTTAGATACCTAAGTCCTTTTGATGCATGAGGCCCAAAATCATTTGAGTTAAATGCTCTTATTCAATTGTGTATTAGAAAAATCCCTAAGATAGCCACCATCTCATTCACACTGAGGATTTAAAATTTAGATAAATCAATTAATGACAGTTCTGTGACTCTGAGTTTTTATTTTTTAGTCCTGTAGTCAGAGAGCACCTAATATTTCTAATATTTAAAACAGATTTTTAATTATTCAAGAAAAGTAATTGTTCCCTAAATTGGCCATAAACTTATCCTGAAAAATATGTAATTCTGATTATTCAGTTTTTACTGCTTTTTTTCTCACTAGGCTGAGAAATATTTTTGAAATTACACACACACACCTTAATCCCCTGTGGTGTTTGCTCTAAAGGATAGGCATAGGTCTTAATTTACAGTGTTAAAATGTTAATTCTTGGTTCTAATGCTATCAATAAGAAAATAGGTTTCACTACACTGATGCTTCTATTTCTAGAAAATGCAATAAATTCTTCTCCTGAAGTATTTTGGTTGAATTATGTCAGGTTCAGAGTATTGTCAAGCTTTATTGCATTCAGCTGGATTCAGAATATTACAGAACCATTCCTAATAGAGCTAGTAAAATAATTTGTCTGTTACTATCTTTTTAAACAGATTGCAGTCACAGCTTCATTTCCAACTATCCTCTGCAAATTCATGGGTATACCTTTTAAGAAATCGAGATCATTTTGCCACTTGCAAATACACTTTTATAAGAACTAGTGAACACATATGACAAATCTTTTAATACAAATACTCCATTTCACTTTCCCAAGTCAACTAAGTATGGATGCATTTTGACATTGAAAAGATAGACATTTAGTAGAAATGTGCATCTGTCAATTCCACTAAGTACAGCTAAAATAGTCTAGGAGTGAAAAATGTTTTAACTTGAAATCTGTAAACTTCTAGCTAAATTTTCAGTAAGAAATAATGGCAAAAAGCCATCCTTTGTTTGTCTGCAAAAACTGCTTCGTGGTTAGAGAGATATCTGCACACATCACAAGAGTAAGAGCTGAAGGTCAAGAGGTTAATTCTACTTACTGCAACATATATTCTGCAAGTGACTTCTAGCTGTGTGATCTGCAGAACCCTCACTTAATAAGGAAGGCTTAAAGAAAAAGAAAAACAAATTCCTTTACATGATAGTTCAAACCACTAAGGTTTACCAAGGGAAAGGAAGTCTAATATTGGGGGAAGGGAGTTGTTGTGTTTTCATCTTGTTCTTTGTTGTCTTTGTGTTCAGAGAAGGACAGGAGAGTGTTTGAAAGCATTTTTTTCAAGAGAGATCAAAGGAGAAATAATGATGGGGAGGGTGAGCTTTTATTCTGCAGAAGGAGAACCTTCTACAAAAAGCTACTACCCAAAGCCATGAACATACAACAAGATGAAAAGCAACACAATCCACTTACAAAGAAAATTGTGGAAATAACAATTCTCCAACTATAAGCATCATTAATCTGAAAAAAAAAAAAGAGTGGGTATGGGCCATTAAATGTACTATAATCTATTCAGTGAGTTTAATGTAAGGGTCATTATGAATTTAGTGCTTATTAATGATTTATAATTCAATGGCAGCTAGAAGTCACTCCTGGGCTAGACACACCAATGTGCTATGTTCCTTCTGCATACTGATTTAAGTGAAAGACTCAGTTCAGAGAACAGTTTGCTAATTAATGTAAAGAATCTAGAACACTCTTCTGGTAATTTTGCAAAGGATAGCTGTCATACTGCTGTTTTCCATTTCCAAATTAAGTGGATATACAAAACCCCATGCAGATCCCTTTTATTCTTCATCATCTTTCCTATGACTTGAGAAATGCCCAAGATAATATTTAAATATTTCATGCAATGGTTGAATGCAAGATTCAGATCACGTCTATTACTGCAGTATATGGAACATTACTTTTCTCAAATTTTACACAGATTTAGATTAACAGAGCATAGCAGCATTTGCACATCATGCTGAGAAGATGTTCAGAAGTTCCATCAGAGTCATCTAGCTGTGCATGTATGTGTTTCATACTATGGTTGACAAACACTTAAATGGAGAAGGCTGAGTAGACCTCCCATCACCAGAGTTGATAGCCTAATTTCAATATAACTGGGACAACCAAATCCCTTTTGCTTTCTTCCCTGTCATTGTGATGTGATAAGATTGGCTTTTACCCAGCAAGCAGCTGTATGCCCAGGACTGACTTTGCCTACATCTTTTTTTTCATTTGTTTTCTTGCTTGTTTTCTTTTTTTTTTTTTTTTCCTTTGGTTGTTTCTTTTTCAAATGGCTTGCTGAATGTGATCCTGTTGTGTGAAATGCCTAAGGCTAGCAGGGCAGCAGAGGCTTCAGGAAAGATGCTAGTTGTACCATGACAGAATTTATTTTCAAATTTAAAACCTGACAGCCTTCATAGTACTCAACATGAAACAGACCCTTAGTTTGAGATAGAATGTCATGATACAGTCTTTAATGAGGAATTAGTGCGTAAAGAGCTTTGTCACGGCTTTCCCTAAATGATCACTAACTGGAGAAAGAGAAGCAGAGATAAAAATGCCCATACTACTGAGTTTCAATCCCTACTGCATTGCACCTTGTAGACACTCACACTTTTGCAGAGGCATCATGAAGAAAGAAGGACCCATGAGAGAAGAAAAGATTTCTGTGGGACACCAATGAATGACCGTCTAGAAGTTGATGCTTCCCTGAGCCATGATCTTCCCCCCTTCCTGAGGACACAGAATAATACAGAAGTTCAGTGCCTCATACATTAACATCTGAAAGTAATTCTCTGCTTTCTTCTTATATTTAAAACTTTTTTGCTTTCCTTACTTTTCTCAATAAACTTTCTTGTCTTCTGTGTGGAGGTCTGCCACTCATTAGTGTCTACTGTCTGTATCTCATCCTGTTGAACTTGGCAGATATAAGGACAGTATAGAGGTTACAACTCTGGCCTTCAATAAAACAGACATTCTTCTGCCTAGATTTATAATCTGGCTTTGGGGATCTTATTTTTTCAGTTTCAATTCTGACTTTGACAAGACAACGCAGGGCAAGGTGATCTGAAAATACTAACTGAAGAAATAGAAAGGTCATCCGTAGCTGTGAAAATGGCAATTGGATAGAGAGGACCTTTATTCCCCTTGCAGTTTCTGTCTCTACATAACTGCAACGGTAATGAAAATGTAAGGAGAAGCAAACCTATAAAAGCTTATATATGTCTCATTTCCGTTTTTACTGTGTAGCTGTGGAAGGCAATGCTTTATTTGTACATCTCTGCTCTAGTCTAGCATTCTGGTACAAAGCCTACAAGACAGAGAACTGACACCTCCAAAACCATGAGGAAGTTATACCTAGCTTTATGAATAAAAAGGGCTTAAAGTTCTGTATAGTTTGGGCCAGAATGATGTTAGATGATAGCTGTATGTCCAGTTCAATGGCTGCAGAAGCTCAGTAACTTCATTACTCTCAGTGCCATTGTTGTAAGGTTATCTGAAGTGCAGACTGCCTGCAAATCCCATCTGTCTCCCTAATAACTAACACCGAACCTTTCAAAAGCTTTGTCTGCACAGCATGTGAAGTTGCTGAGGATAGTGGTCAAAATAAGTCATTCTGTGCCTAGTATGTTTACACTGTAGAGAGATGTTCACATAAACCTAAAAGGAGATAGAATGCACCTGAGTTTTTCTTCCTGGAAGCCTCAGAACTTGTATAATAAAGATATGTAAGTATCTCTTCCTCAGTTTTTAGTTTTAGTCAATTTTGGCTGTTTAACAAGCAGTAACAATGCCTAATTTTCCTATTCTAGACATTTCCTGTCAACATCTTAAATGATACAAAATTTCTTTCTATCTTTGTACACACACGCAAGAAAAAGTAATTCTCTGACAGCTAAACTAACATGCCTGCCATTAAAACATTCAGGAGAGTCAGAAGTATGAAATTTTATTTCTGTCATGTATTAATTTTTGTAAATCTTTACAAGTATAAAATGCAGTATTTAGTCTCTTTCTAGCCCTCCTTATATATTTAATTCCATACTAACCTACACATGACTGGCTCCTGTAATAAAAAGGTCGGAAGCTAAATTGCAAAATGCATTCCGCCCAGTATTTTGCTAATTAAGTGTCATGTGGCCATCATGATGATCCGCAATTTAAAAGACAATGGAGAACACTTTTTTTCCTTTGCTCCTGAGAATATTCACTCAACCAGGTGATCATCGGATTTAATTGGAAGGAAGGATATGTCACAAAATGTTCTCTAGAAAGAGTTAAAGGATTCTAGCAGGTCAGTGAAAATCCCATTGGCACTAAGGACTATGACAGATTAAAGGCCTTTGGGCGCATGCTCATGTAAGATCAAACACCTTTTTGTCTGACTGGTACTAGATCAACAAAATATCTACCAACTCTGGGCATCGCAGAGGAAAATAATTTCTTTTCCTTTTCACTGTGCGTTATTCGGTGCAATACAGCTTGAAAAATGGCAGTGACACCCCCTGTAATCATTTGTTTGTGTATTTATCCAGATCTCTGCTGAGAGGTGGATGACAGCACCTATTGCTTATTGTTTAACTTCTATTTCATTGTGCTGTGAAGAGGTAACTGCATCTCTAGCTACACCTCCAGATTTTTTAACTGGTATAGAGCTTGAATTAGGTTTATTTATAAAAAAGAATGTTCAGAAAAAAATACAGTTTAGTGAATATGGTGACTTTTTCTCCTGATTCATTACTCAGAAAACAAGTATTCCAGAAACACAGACATACCAGTTTGGGGTTTTTTTTATTTCCCTTGCACCTGGAATAGATATTTTTTGAGCTCATCAGTAAGGTTATCTTGTCTTTAGTCCAATGTCTCTCTGACCACTCATTGAAAATATGGCTATTCATAACCTTACACCAGAAGGAGCACAGTGAAGAGATCATTTGACTGACAAAAACTCAAGCTGGCCTGACCATGTAGCTTAAAACATCGCAATATGAATTTACCAATTAGAAGTCTCCTGTTTTCTTAGGTTGCTACAACTTCAGGTAAAGAGTTTTGACTCATACCAGCCTGTTTACTTAAAAGCAGCTTGTAAAAATGCTATTTTTTATCTGACTCCCAAAGCTTCCATCATTCTATATTTCTTTAGAGTTTGAATATTTCCTTACCAATCTAATTAAGATAGTTACGGCAGTAGCGTGAGCTAGCTACAGCTTTTGACTGATTGGTTTGCCCTCTCTTCTTTCAGGTAGACACAATAAACCTTTTTTGTCTCCATTAGAACAGAAACTAAAATAATGTTGTTTTAAAACAGAGAAGACTTAGAGCTGCCAGCACAGGTTCTATATCATTCAGTAAAACATTAAAAGAATAATTTCTTCCTACAGGGTCCTTGCAGTGCTGTAGTCTGGTTTTTTTTCCCTGTTCAAAATCTTTCAATGGCTTCCTGGATTGAAATGAACACTGTGAAGTCCCTTCTGGGTCCTTATGAAAATGTCCTCGGTTTTTTGACCTCAGAAGTGTGGATCTCACTCTGTTTCTCTGCATATTGTGAGTTTACTGATCTACCCAGATCCCACTCTTCTACAGAACATAATCCACCACGGGTATGTGCTGCACCAAATGCTATCCAATAAATCCAAACCGTTTAGTCATCAATCATAGAATGGTTTGGGTTGGAAAGGATCTTTGAAGGTCATCTAGTCCGACCCCCCTGCAATGAACAGGGACATCTTCAACTACATCTGGTTGCTCAGAGCCCCGTCCTACCTGACCTTGAATGTTTCCAGGGATGGGGCATCTACCACCTCTCCGGGCAACCTGTTCCAGTGCTTCACCACCCTCATCGTAAAAAATTTCTTGCTTATATAGCCTGACACAATTTTGCCAAAGCTGCTGCTACAGCTATCGAGTCTATTGCAAGAATTTTGACTCTTCAGTATCAACACTTGAACCTCTGCTTATGAAATAGCAGGAGTTTATGATGCATTTAATACATTTCTGTTAGATCAAACAGAGGATAAATATTGAAAAATATAATAAAAGCATACTGTATTAAACCTAAATAAAATTAAAAAAAAAACAAAACACCATGGAAAAGGTTTTTTTAGGCTAAAGGCTGTTAAAAAAGGAAAAATAAATATGGTGTTTGACCTATTCAGGACAAAGATGAGCCTTGCATTTTTAATGTGTTTTGTTTTTTTTTTTTGTGTTTATCTGATGTTAAGGTAGATCTTAGGCCATGCTTTGTAAATAATATAAGGATGATATCAATGGGATGTTTCTAATGAAGACAATGAAGAACATAGAGTGAGGTATCAAAGGCATGTTACAATTTTATTAAGGCCAGAAAAGTCATTTTCCACAATGGTCTAGAACATGACAACAAAAGTTGTAATGTTACTAATCCTGACTAGAGAACTACAGTGAAAAGAAACCAGCTTGATCTGTTGCTCTTGTGAATATACCAGCAGTAGTAGCCACTGATTGTGTAGAAACCAACAATGCATCTCTATGCCAGAAATACACTACCTGAATTAAAGGTAGATCCAGAGCAGATTAAAATATTATTGTCTCTTCCTTATTCTAGAAATTCACCGTCATTGTCAGATGTAACTGTTCTGAGAAGGCTTAACACAATTTTCAGTCCTAAAAAAGTGTGTAATACTTCTAATTAAACACATAAATATTCATGTGCATGGATACTACTGTGCTGCTACTTCATGAAGCTTCAAATTCTGTCAGTTTCTCTTAACAATTATAATGCTATATTTCACCTTTTGTAGGTCAGTAAAATGTGTGAAAACATACACTGAAAATTTGTGATGTTGTATCATGATGTTATCACAAATGAAGCACGTTGAAGAATCTGTGGTAAACAACTGCTTAAGTTCATACTTAGTGTCATATTTTATAATTAATTTATACAACTTTTTCTGGTTTAAACCTTGTGGGAAACAATCTCCCCTTGGATAACATAAATCCACTTATTTAAATTCTAGGACTTGACTCAAAGCCATGTATTTTTCCAAGATGCCAGTTTAAGTTTTTCATTCACTGTTGCTTGTTATTTTCAAAATTAAGGTACATTGATGTTAATTAGTACAAAAGATTGGTAATTTATTTTTGAGGATAAAAAATACCATAAAAGCAATTTTTTAGGGTTCTTTTTTCTTTATTCCTGAGTCAATTGTTTATTTAATACAAATGAACATTAAGTATTAAAATACCAGCAGGAAACATCCTTTCTCACAAATATAAGACTGCTTTTCTATATATACTATTCTGAAAAGTCTCTCACGCATTTTCTTGTGGGGTTTCTTTTCCATTTTCTGGCTGTGTCTGGATATGGTACCTAGCAGTGTTATCCACACAAGCACAGAACTGCAAATATGATCACTCCCTTCTTTGCTTTCCTCCTGCTACAGTTTTCACAGAAAATAACTGAACGCATCCTACACATACTCTAATAAATGCCTGACTAGAATGCATTGAACTTGGACTGCCAGAGCATACATACCATTATGCTTCTTAGTAGTAAAGTAAAGAGAAAATCTTTCCTGCAGCTATCATTAGTCAGCCCAGTTGCTGAAGTCAAACTACAGAAAGAATGCATATATGTTAATGCTATTTAATGTCACTTTGCATTCCACTGCCCTGTTCTTGTTTCTAGGGAGGCATGCTAATAATGTATTCTGAAGGTGAGTGCATAAGTGGATTTTTTGGAAATATCAGAAAAATAACTAGTGAATGGCATCACAGCATGAAGCCTATACAAAAAGACTACTCAGGTAAGTGAGACCTTCACCACACCTTCCTGGCTGGAAAACAGAGTTATACATGAACTTTGTTGTACAATTCTTTCCAAAACACACATATATATTTAACATAATTGGGGCAGAAGACCAGATCAAGTTAGAAAATCCTTTAGTAACCAGTGGTTGGCCCAAGAGACAGACCCACAGCTACGTGTTTAGTAAGGCCTTCAAGGTTTAAACTGACTCCATACTTTAGAAAACAATAAGTAATTAAAGCAATAGCTGCATGGTCAGGAGAATACACACATGGTTGTCAGACAGCGTAGAAGGCTGAGGTGAGGTGAAACTGCTACATGTAGAAACCAGACAAGGACACATCCACCAGATAGAGTGAGTGTCCTACTAGGCTGAGTCAATGGTGCTGGTCTAAACTAGACTGGGGGGGCAGGGACCTTGATTGATGTGTGGTGGATGGAGTGTGTGTTGCAGTAAGGTTTATATTATACGTCACTGAATGGTGTGGTTCTGTTCTTGCAGCTATTCTACACCAACTCCCTCATGGCGTGTGGTGGCTCCATACTAGGAAAGAATTGATTTTAAGTTTTTTACATGAACAGAGAAGAAATTCTAATTCTAGATGCCCCTTTTCATTAAAATATATTTTTCAGATATATTTGTATGAGCGTGCACCTGATTTTTTCATTCTAGACTTTAGCATACTCAACAGTTTTATTGATGCAATTACCTGTGCATCAATGCCTTTATATTCTTGATCATATTCCCTGTTTCCCTACAGTCTCAGAATGTCTGGGTTATTTTAAGGAAAGAAGCTTCACCTTTTCATTGCTATTCACATAAAGTAGACTGACTTCATTTTTCTCTATTTTCAGTTACTGTTTTGTTTCTGAAATTTAGGAAGGGAATTCTGGGTGAGTGAAAAGTCATGTAAACCTTGAACCTGAGGGTTTGATACAAGGAAGCCATGAGAGGACTACAATGGAATGTAGGACTACAATGGAAGTGGGCCAGTAGAAAAGAAGGCTTCACACAGGCTGAAAATAAAACTAAAAGGGCAAGGACAGAGGCAGAAGAAGCATATTAATAAAATTGAAACCCAAGTTGGAGAGTAAGTATTGTAAAAGTGGGCCCTGTTTCCAATGTATCTTTTCCTCTTGGAACACTGACTAGAGGCTAATAGCTAAAGATGTAAACTCATCAGGACATGGGAGGTTGTGTGTGTGAATATTCAATTTACAAAGTGACTTTCATTAAGGTCTTTAGACAAAACAGCTATATTCTCTATTAAATGAATAGCAATGTATCCCTTCACCTATTTATAATCAAGAATCAGAGCTTGCCCTTAGGCTTTAATATAAGCCTCACAAGTGTTCATGTGAAGACTAAATGTTGTCCTTTAGTATGCAAACCCTGGAAATTGTGTTCTGTTGCCTTGGGAAATTTCCTTTGCACTAAATATATTCTGTATTTTTTTCTTTAAGTAAAAGAAGTTACAAAAGCAAATGACAATAATATATCATTCCATAGCTTTTAAGGTTTGACAGCTAGCAATGATTAAGTCTTTCAATCAGTACAAGGATCTATCATCTCTAAGTCTTCAAACAACACAACAATATTTAGGAGTTTGTGCTATGCGGTTTGTATGTGAAGGAATAGAATTCCAGAAATTGTTTATATTAATATATGGTGTTATCCTCAGCACAAGAAGGACATGGACCTGGTGAAATGGGTCCAACGGAGGGCCACACAGATGATCAGAAGGCTGGAGAACCTCTCCTATGAAGACAGGCTGAGAGAGTTGGGGTTGTTCAGCCTGGAGAAGAAAAGGCTTCAGGGAGACCTTATAGCAGCCTTCCAGTACCTAAAGAGGGCCTACAGGAAAGATGTGGAGGGACTCTTTATCAGGGAGTGTAGCGATAGGACGAGGGGTAACGGTTTTAAGCTGAAAGAGGGTAGATTTAGGTAGATATTAGGAAGAAATTGTTTACTGTGAGGGTGGTGAGGCACTGCCACAGGTTTCCCAGACAAGTTGTGGATGCCCCATCCCTGGAAGTGTTCAAGGCCAGGCTAGATGGGGTTTTGGGCAACCTGGTCTAGTGGGAGGTGTCCCTGCCCATGGCAGGGGTGTTGGAACTAGATGATCTTTAAGGTCCCTTCCAACCCGAACCCTTTTGTGATTCTATTCTATGATTCTATTCCTGACAAATACTCAAATTCAGCTGCCTCGAGAAAGGACATAAGGATATACTTTTCAAGTTTCCCTTTTCCAGGATAATGCTTTACGCTACGCCAATCTCTAGTGACATTTCAAATTGCAGGATTCCCCTTTATGACAGCACTTAAGAGCAGTTTTGACCAGAAAACAAGAGCTTGAAACTTTTACCATTCAATGGTTATGTATCATAGAAAGGAAAAGTTAGTTGGGTAGTACAAAAGAAGTCTTCAAAATTTGCCAAGAAAATAATATTTTACTGCATCTTTGTGAATTAATAAAACATTGATGGCAAAGAAAAGGACAGTATTTCTCCACTGCATTAATCTTTCTTCCTAGGAATATACTAGCTACAGACATCATTTTCTGAGCTGCAGCATGTCTTTGAAATAGATAGATTTTCTTATTTTTTTCCCATATGAATTTAAATATAGTTCTTATCCCTCAACTTGACATACAGATATTCCTACTTTGTAGGAATGAAGTCTGTAGGTAGAGTGATAACCTGCCCCTTTGAAAGGAAACTATGGTAGCATCTCATTCTTTCTGAGATCAAGGGTTGATTTTTACCATAAAGACAGCAATCAAGCTTTCTTTGTGATGTTTTTTACACTATTTCATCATATGTTAGTTAATGTTCACCTGATCTTTATTCTACTTGTGGAAAAAATGTCACAAATGAAAAATTATTAGAGAAGATACAATGCTTAGACAACAGAATTCACATTTCTATGTAAAGCTGTTGTGTGTGCCCAGAAGACAACCAGATATTAAGTATCTGGAATTTATTCTGCAGTTTATATAGACTTCAACTCACCAGTACCTTCTTATTCACCAAAAGACTTAGACCTCTGCTGAATGAAAATAACTGGGTTTTGATAAGATTTAAGCAGAAGTTTCAATGTTGTTTTTTTTTAATTTAAAACTTCAGAATGACCTGTGTAGAGACAGGGGTCATTGAAATTGAATGCATTTTTTTCAATTGTATGCCAGATGCAATGAATCTTGCAACAACCATTTAGGCAAACTGCATTGCACAGTGATCTTAATCTTATATGTTGCCTTATCATCTATATGCAGGAGGATAATGATAAAGATATGAAGTAGTGCTGTATGTGTACCAGCACCATTTAAAAAAATGAAATTATTTTTTAAAATACATCTAAATGTGGTACAGAAAATAATTTCTTTACTTCTTATGATCACATGTTAAATCTTACTACAATAATATTTAATTAATAAAATATAAGGAAATTGTGAAGTTACATTAAGCAACTTGACACAAATTTAAAAAACGTCAAATTGTTGAGCTCATATAGCAGTAGCTGCTCACAGGCTGAAGACAATGTAATCTCCAGGGTCACAGTTATTCCCATTTAAAGCAAATGACAAGACTGTTTGATTTTATCACAGTTAAGAAAAACTTTTTTCCTTGTGTCCATTTTTCAGGTTTACCATCTGTTACACAACTCACCCTGTAATCCATAATGGAAAGCTTTCAAATGTATGCATTAAACTTGTGACAATATAATCATCTGAGGGTTTAAAGAAACACACTTTTTTCTGATCACTTACTTTGCAGAGCATGGAAGCAACTAAAGATGATTCATTTCATGTTTACTGGCATGTCCTCTAGTATTTCCATTTCTATTCCATGATTCTCTTTGTTTTTCTCTTCAGCAAACTTACCATTCTATTTCTTCTGCCATGCCAAAACCTGTCTACAAATATTGGTTTGATATTTAATATCTTAATTGCCTGAGGCTTCTTCAAATTTCCGCTCAGTTTAGCTCAGTGTTGTCAATCAGTGAGTTGTTGCCTATCGTGTGTGTTAGTAGCACCGTAGTGTTCAGGCAAGTGTGAGCCTAATGAGGATCAGAATATCAGGACAGGCAAAAGCATCCCAGTCCTCCAGCACCCACTGTTGTCTATGACACAGTTCTGAGAAAGACTCAGTGATGTTTGAGTGAATACAGTGAAGATACAATTAAAGAGACACCAATGTATCCTCTAACAATAAGAACAGAGGTTTGGATCACAGGAACATATCAGAAGAGGTAAAACCACTAGTCATTATGGACAGATTTGCTGGTGGATATTCAGACCTTTATTTTATTTTATTACTTTATTTTATTACTTTATTTTATTATTTTATTTTATTTTATTTTATTTTATTTTATTTTATTTTATTTTATTTTATTTTATTTTATTTTATTTTATTTTATTTTATTTTATTTTAATTTAATTTAATTTAATTTAATTTTTTTTTTATTTTTATTTTTTGGTATTGTATATATTTTGAGCAATGAACTCAGCAAACAGCATTTTCATAACCAATGTGCAGCCCAGGTTTTCTGTTTACCATCAATGTAGTTGCAGCATAACAGGAAGGATTTGGAAACTAACGGCCAATAGATTTATTCTTTTGGAGTCACTGCATGGAAACATTTTGGATCCTGAAGAGAACAGATTATATTTCTTTTTTTTTCCCATCTCCATCTTTCTAGTAGCACTTGTGATCCAAGATAGGCTTCTAGTAGAAAACTGAACACAGAGTTCTTGCTTCAGTTACTACAGTTCTTACACTTACTAAGTTACAGTAGTTATTAATAAGTGTATTTGCATATCTGAATATTTTGTTTGGGAGGCTGAAGTAATAGTGGAAAACAATATATATGAGAAAATAAATATAGCTTCGTTTTTCATTTAACATCTAAAGAAGAAAATTAACTCTTCAATAGACTTTTGAAGTCATTCACGAAACTCACATCAATTGCCATAGTGCATAATTATGTCATGTAATACTAAATAAGGTTCATTAGTTAATTATCTGGACATTTTCTGACAAGCAAGTTACACATAAGACAGAAAAATCATCATATTCTTCCACAGTGTACTCAGATCCGGTAGTTACAGACATCCACTATATTGATTGGATCTAGCACAGCTTGATAACACTTTACCTTCCAGCTGTATTCTTGCATTATTGTCCATAAATGAATCATCATTGTTGAAGAAAAGTTGAAAACTCCACATGAGATGCAGAAATACATCTAACAAGTAATTAAAAATATCTTCTTGCTTCTAACCTTTCCCTTTCCAGTTCTGTGGAGAAAACTACGCTGTTGCTAGTGCTAATAGCCAACATGCTAACAGCTCATAATGGGAAGAAATCATGAACAATCATTCCCCTTTTATTTCTTCTACATTATTTATGATTTTATAACCTCTTTCCTATTCATCCCCAGCTGTTTGCTTTTCAGGCTGAATGGTCCTCATTTGTTTGGGTGTGCATTTGATCACTTTCTCTTTTCCCAGTTCTTGGAGAGAATTTCTTTTTGGAGATCAGAACTTTAGAAATTCAAGATGCTGACAGCTCATAGATTTGTAAGTAGTGACATGATTATATGGTTGTGATTTTCTTCTGTATGCCCTTCCTAATAGTTCCTATTAGTAAATTTATTTTCTTCACCTCTAATGAGCATTGAAATTACATTTTCACCACACTAGCTACAAAGGACACAGCTAAAACCTACCCTGAATTAAGTAATGGAGTCACTTCTATATGACTTTTCTTCATTTTCATGGGAAACCTGTGAAGTACTAGAATTTAGGAGAAAAACTTGTGCAAATACTGAAGGTAACTTTGTGATCTACTCTACTGATACAAAATATACTCTTGAATTCATAAAGTATTTTTTGAATTCACAAAGTATTTTTTAACATAATAGTCAACATACAGGGATTTTAAAAATAATATGTATTACCTGAATCCTTATAGAAAAAACATTCAGGATTCAACATATTTTGAAATAATCATGCTAAACAGAACTATAAAAGAAAGTTTATATGTGTGTTGAGCTCCAACTGAAAATTCCTGTAGATGTCGGTACATACGAATTCAATATAATTCTGCAGAATTGTTATAGGATGGCGAAGAAATGTATTTTAAAGCCTTCATGAACAGAATTGCCAATATGCTTTGATTGCTTTGTGTCAATTCAGTAAACAAAAATTTATTGAAGGACGCTTAAATGGTCATTCAACTTGAGTTTATGGGTACTTTGTGCCTTCAGATTGGCAGAAAGGACCTGGAATTTAAGGATGAAACATACACAGGTATTCAGCAGAGAGAGGTCTCCTTTATATATCTGAGCCATACTAGTGAGCTCCCAAGATACAGTTTTTCTCATTATTATTTTATAGAATGTGTCCAGAAATCCTGGTGACAATATACACTAATTAGTTTTATAGCTATATACCATAACTGAATCTACAGCAGTATTACAGCATCTATAGGAACAGCTCATAAGGAGAGCAACTTCACATTTAAATATAATGTTCATTCATAAATACATGGTTATAAGGTGACTATGAGCAACTTTGTAAGGCAATTAGAAAGCATTCAATTCCTAAAAAAAAAATTAGTTTCTACTTAGGTAATGCTGCTGTGAATAATTGCTTAGAACTAAGAAGTAACATAGCTGGTGAAGGGTCTAGAGCACAAGTCCTGTGAGGAGCAACTGAGGGAACTGGCATTGTTTAGCCTGGAGAAAAGGAGACTCAGGCAAGAACTTATCGCTCTCTACAACTACCTGAAAGGAGGTTGTAGAGAGGTGGGTGGTCGGTCTCTTCTGCCAAATAACAAGCAATATGACAAGAGGAAACGGCCTCAACTTGTGTGAGGGGAGGTTTGGGTTGGATAATAGCAAAAATTTCTTCACCAAATGGGTTATTAAGCATTGGAATAGGCTGCCCAGGGAAGTGGTTGAATCACCATCTCTGGAGGTATGTAGATGTAGTGCCTAGTGACATGGTTTAGTGCTGGACATGGCATTGTAAGGTTGATGGTTGGACTCAATGATCTTGAAGTTCCTTTTCAGTCTAAATAATTCTATGATTCTACAATTCTACAGTAAGTTTGTAAGTTTATATGTTGAGAAAATATATGATAAAAAACAGTCTGCAATCAGTAACCCAGAGAGTCCTTCTAGTCTTAAGTTTTCTTATGATTCTAAGTATACTTTAATAAGCAAATTACAATTTTTTAAATACAGTTGCTTTTTTTTTTTCCATTGGTAGCACTCTACTTTTAAATTAATTTATTCAGAACAAGCAATGAAATATGCATTTAAAAGGTAATATTTTAGTGTGACATTAATTGTATTTTTTTCCCTACAAAAAGCAAACCATCTTAAATCTAAAAGCACGATAACTTAGTATGGATATTTACTTCACAACTAATGTTCAAAACACTAAGAAAGAAGCTTCTTTTGTCTAGTTTAAAACTGAGATTTCTTCATATATGAAAGTCTTACTATCTTACGCAAAAATATTGCTATACTTATTCAAATTTATATTGTCTCCTGACTTTGATATCAGAAAGTACTGAAAATTTCCTTTGAGTGGATTGGTCCTATCACAAGTGTTTTAAAAGATCAATATACTTTGCATTTACATTTCTGAATAAAACATTTTGGGTTGGATTCATTCACTCTTGGCTTCCACAGGTATCTCTTATTCTATTTTATGTTTTTAAAAGAGAAAAAAAGTTCAACTTTCTCATCATCTGCTTAATTTATTCAGACTTTATCCTCTGTAAGCTATTGGTTTTCCTCTCAAATATATGTTTAAAATTTCTCCCTTTTAGCTGTACCATCGTATTTTTTACAAGCCAGAATGTTCCATAGCTAAGCTGCTATCTCTAGTCACGTATTTTCAATATATACTTTAAAAAAATACTATTTTTTAATTTATTTGGAAATGTTTCGGTCCATTGTCAGGTTTGTTTTCCTTTACAAAGGTATAATTGTAAGATTTGGTGTTACTATTATGCTATTACAAAAAAAAAAAAGAGGGGACAGAAGTCATAAAAGCTAATGTGTCTCTCTGGCAATGTGTTTGAATACCATACACCGACAGTTTCCCTTCCTTTTCTGGCAGGTACAATTGAGTTGTTTCACAAGTGATCTCATGAATTTATTAGGAATACATTTAAAAAATTCTCAATTTTTAACAATTATCTATTTTTCTATCATGAACATTTTATGCTGGACACCCATATGCACAGGCCATTATTCAGAAGAACTATATTTCTCACTAAAAGGGTTTTCACAAACAGGCATTTGTCACATTAAAAGGACTGTAGTTTCGATATTTGTCTGTCAGAGTCCCAGGACTTTCACTGATTTACTATCAGAGTCCCACCAAAGGACTTTCACTGAATCAGATTCACAAATAATCGAAATTAGTTACTTTATTGAGAGCGACAGATCCGAGATTGCTGTTGATAAATTCGCTAAGTACAATAGTGCTAATTACTTAATGTTAATATTGCTAGCAAAAATAACGATAGTACAACAACCCGGGGTAACATTCACCAGAGGGTGAAAGGTGCAGCGCTTACCCAGAAAGGCGTCCCTGCCTGGGGTGGAGGAAGAGAACGCAGCCTGTCGACTGGTCCGTCAGGTATCAAGTTTCTTCTCTCCCCATTTAACAGTCATTTTCTCCATCCTTTTATCCCCAAAATTACGAGGTTTCCCTCCCCTAGGTGACGTGTAGTATGATTTGGGTGGAGAGACGAGTGCTATAGTCATATATGTTTAGCATGATCTCTAAAATCTTCATTAGCATATACAGGAGTGTCCACTTTGATATGCATTTCACAGGTAATGAGGCAAAGGTCCATCACTGGGCATGGCAGCCTCTCAAGGAAACAAAGAGCTACACAAAGTCTCTGTTATCTTGATTTTACTGTCTCTGCTGATGAAAAGCAAGGCTGTCCTGGCTCCCCAAGACTACCCCGTTATTTATGTATCCTGTGATAGCCAGACAAGCCTTCACTCCCCTGGGTTGCACAAGAGATAGCAAAGCCAGTCTTAATTGCCCTTTGAGCACAGAGACTTCACCTCATTATCCAAATTCCACAGCATTTAATACAACAGGGCAGTGTGAAGGTAGCAGGCTTTTAAGAACTTCAAAAGGACTATTTCCTCTGAAACCAGTTTGCCTTTCATGACCACAAAACATGCTAAATGTTTAGTCTGTACATCACATATAGTTTACTTGGAGGAGGAACTAAGTAATTTTCCTGGGAGTCCCTGGGTAATTATCTGGCCAGAGAGAATGAGGGTCTCCATTGCCAGAAGTGTTTGTAAGGTTTTCTGTGTGTTCTTTTGTGGGTCTGAGAAGTATCTCCATGCATCATCTCTCAAGCCAGCGTGACCCTGGGTCACCCTCACATGTAGAAGGGAGCACAGTGTGGGACCTGCTGTGTTACACAGAATAGGTTGGGGTATGTACTGTCAAGAGAAGCAGGTTTGTAGTGCAGTCAGTAAGAAATACCTCTTTATTCATCTAACAGGGTTATCAGCACTTCGTCAAGGAATACATAATCATTATAGTATCAATGTGAATGAAAGTTTTATTGGTAAGATTTTTCAGGGATAACTTGCAAAATATAGGACCCAGCTAGAGTACAGTGCTACAGAGTAGATGGCAATTACTCTTCATTAAATTCATATTTACAAAGTTAATGTCATTCTGCAAATGATATACTATCAATATGAAGAGTATATGAAGAAAATTTCTACAAAGCAGAAACTGTTGAGAGTTTTCTCTGGGAGGTTTGAAAAGGAAAAAAAAACGTCTAACATAAAGATAACTTTTCAAAGTGTGACCTCAGTTTCTCCACATACATAATTTTAGACATATTGGAAACATTTTTTCCCTCTCCAGTGGTCCTTTCAACCTGTGAAGGCAAAGACCTCAGCAGTCAAAGAGACTGCTTTGTGAGCCCTAGACTACAAGCCTGGTACAATAGATCATGTATTTTCCAGACAGGGTTATTTTGCTTAGCAGGCTGTCTGATTATGCCCAGGTGGCTGCATGTTTTATTTCTTTCAGCTATCTTTGACAAAGAGGACATAAAATGGATTTATAGCAACTTTACTTCCCCATGTAGAGTGAAAAATCTAGCTGGTTTTGTCTGCAAATGATAACAGTTTACATAAATGCATCTAATTTATACACATCACTTTAGATTTGATCTTATATTATGGTAACAACTTTGGAGAAAGGCATTGTTGTGTGTAGCGAGTACAATATTTATTTTACCTTCCTAGCTGTACAAGTGATAAGGTAGTCTTTGCATACCAGGTGATCAAAACACACAAACCAATCTGTTTGGGAAAACTTTTAAAAATGTAATCTTTAATCACATGGTTCTTGTTCCACTGTTGTGTGTTATACTGCCTGTCAATAACTGTTCTCTGTCAAATATATGCTGAAGTGTAAAGTAAATATTCATTAGCATTCTGCCATATGTCCCATGGACAACTATCCAGACATGATTTCGGCACAGAGATTCCTTCAGTTTTCCCTAATTAGGAAGAATCATCCGTGACCACCAGTCAGACTCTGTACCCAAGTCCTGCACTCTGAAGCAGGACTTGGATCCCTATCAAGTCAAAATTCAATCAGCAATTACTCATCTTACCATGCCAATAAAGCTATTAATGCTCAAGGTAAATTAAGACAATGTGTTCCCTCTACTTCTGACTCATGACTAAGAAGATGCTTTAGACTTAGAGCGTCTAAGTCTTCCTGAGTGGGCTGTGAGAGGCACTGAATTGAAAGTTTACTGTAGTCTTTTTTGCTTAAAGGACTTTACCCTGGGGGAGTAGATACAATAAAAGACTTAAGTCTCCTTCCTCTCATCACAAACCATATATTTTATTGTATAAAAGGAAGTTTTCAGCTCTTCTTTAGGGTTTTGGGGGATGATATTTTGGGGGAGGAGGTGGTTTATTTGTTTTAAAATAAGGTAATTGTGACTATTTATTGGCAGGGGTCCACTCTAGACCCTCTAGCAGGTGTTAGATTAAGGGATCTGCCATATCAAGCTTGCCAGTGAACTTGACCACTACACTTTCCTGCTGTATTGGGTTTGTGTGGCAAGGTTTTGGTAGCAGGGGAGCTACAAGGGTGGATTTTGTGAGAAGCTGCTAGAAGCTTCTCCTGTGTCTGATGGACCTAATGCCAGCTGGTTTAAAGATGGACTCACCACTGACCAAAGCTAAGCCAATCAGCCAGGGTGGTATTGACTCTGTGACAACATATGTAAGAAAGGGGAAAAAACCTGCTGTGCAACAGCAGCTGGGAGAGACAAGTGAGAATATGTGAGAGAAATAACTCAGCAGACACCAAGGTCAGTGAAGAAGGTGAGGGAGGAGGTGCTCCAGACATCACAGCAGAGATTCCATTGCAGCTTGTGGTGAAGAAAATGGTGAGGCAGGCTGTCCCCTTGCAGTTCATGGGGGTTAATGGCAGAGCAGATATCCACCTGAAGCCCATGGAGGGCCCATGGGCCAGCCCATGCTGAAGCAGCTGGACACGCCCAAAGGAGGCTGTGACACCATGGGAAGCATGCACTGGAGCAGGATCCTGGCAGGACCTCTGGACCCATGGAGACAGAGGAGCTCGTGCTGGAGCAGGTTTTCTGGCAGGACTTCTAATCCCATGGGGAAACTCACCCTGGAGCAGTCTTTTCCTGAAGGACTGCACCCCATGGAAGGGACCCATGCTGGAGCAGTTCCTGAAGAACTGCAGCCCAAGGGAAGGACGCATACTGGAGAAGTTCACAAAGAACTGTCTCCCATGGGAGGGACACCATGCTGGAGCAGGACAAGAGTGTGAGGAGGAAAGAATGGCAGAGATAATGTGTGATGAATTGACTGCAAACCGCATTCCTTGTCCCCCTGTGCTGCTTGGAGGGAGAAGGTAGAGAAATCGGGAATGAAGTTGAGGGATAGGTGGTTTAAGAATTGGTTTTATTTCTCACTACCCTACTCTGATTTGATTGGTAATTATTTAAATTAATTTACCCGAGCTGAGTCTGTTTTGCCCATGATGGTAATTGGTGAGGGATCTTTCCCTATCCTTATCTTGACCCATGAGCCTTTTGTTATGTTTTTTCTCCCTCTACCCAGTTAAGGAGGGGGAGTGATAGAGTGGCTTTGGTGGGCACCTGGCATCCAGCCAAGGTCAACCCACCACACCTGTTTACAAATATAGGTAGCCCACAGGTAGCGGTTAGCATACAGCTGATTGGGCTAGGGTATACATAGAATTGTTTCTGTAATTACATAAGATATTATATTTCAAAAAAATCTAATGAGTTTTAGACTTACATGATTGCTTGATAGACTCCTTGGGTGATAAGTAGCTTGGCATGACCATTTCCTACTAAGATCTGAAAAACTACAGCTTGGTTAGTTTTATTAGACAAATAAGATACTTGGTTTTCCTCTTCCTTGACAGGATAACCAATGTCTAGAATCACGTTCAAAGCATATTCCCACCAATCTGTTCAACAAAAACTAAGGAGATGTTATTCATTTTTTCTTATATTTGCATATTTTTAGTCATCTTGATGATTGACCTGGGATCCATAGCGCAGCTAGAAAGGCAAGGAAAAAACCCACAAGGGTAGATGAGGTTATTCTAGTTTTGTGTGTTGTCTGAGGTTTTCGGTCTGAATTAGACTTACATTTGTTTGAACCTCTCAATTTTTAATAAAGTTTCTATATTTCATTTTTGTCACTTGAATTATTTTGTGGGGCAAATTCTCAGCTAATACAGATAAATAGAATTAAATTAATTTCTGCGATGCTTCTTTTTACCCTACCTGAGAATCGGCTTTTGTTTCTAATGGACTACCTGAGAATTTCTCCAGTCAAAACTGGGGAGATTTCTATATATGTGTATAATGGAATTCCATGTTTTTGTTTTATCCTAAAAATATCAAATCAATTTCCTTATGGAACAGCAGCAGAAGTGCAGTTCATTGAAAGGAATATAAAAATATTTAAATGTGTAATGTAGGTACCTTTAAACTTTTGTAACCCATTATCTGAGTTGCATGTTACAGGAGGTACTATAGCAGGAAGCACATGAGCCAATGGAGGATGAGCCTAAGAAGAAGCACTGCAAGTGCATTAGTGGCCTGACTTGAGCTGACTTTAGTGCCCAATAGCTCCATGCAACACACCGTGTCTGCTGTCCTCAGTGACTACCATAATAGATAGATCCAAAATCATGGACTAAATGAACTCAATGGATGTTTTATGGCCATTTTATGGACACTTTACAGCAGTGGCCCATAGACTAAGGGAATGATGTCTGTGTATATATCAAAGGACGGGAAAGGAGGATGTATGTAATGAGGATGTATTGGGCATGACATGAATTCTATCGAATAAGGAGTGGAAATTGTACTGGCTTTGGCTGGGATAGAGTTAATTTTCTTCAAAGTAGATCATATGGTGCTATATTTTATATTTGTGACCAAAACAGTGTTGATAACACACCCATGTTTTAGCTGTTGCTTAACAGTGCTTATACAGTGTCAAGCAAGTCCTTTTCTGTTTTTCTCACACCACTCCTTGATCGAGTAGGCTGGGTGTGCACAAGAAGCTTGGAGGGGACACAGCTGGGACAGCTGACCCCAACAGACCAAAGGGATGTGCCATACCATACGACATGGTGCTCAGCAACGAAAGCTGGGGAAAGAAGGAGGAAAAGGCAGCATTCAGGGTTATGATGTTTCTCTTCCCAAGTAACAGTAACACGTGATGAAGCCCTGCTTTACTGGAAATGGCTAAACATCTTCCCACTGTTGAGAAGCCATCAGTGAATTCCGTATTATTGTTTGTTTGTTTGTTTCTTTTGCTTGTGTGCACATGTTTTGCTTTACCTGTTAAACTGAATTTTATCTCAACCCACGAGTTTTCTCACTTTTACTCTCCCAGTTCTCTCCGCCATCCCACTGTGGGGGAATGAGTGAGGAGTTGTGTAGGGCTGAGCTGCCTACCAGTGTTAACTCACTTACGGGTTTATGTGGAAAACCTGAAACACTTACTAAATACTGAGAACTGGAAAGGAAACATTAGACTGAGAGGGGACAGAATCAACTCCTGTCACTAGTTGACTTTATTGGTCAGATTCTTAGGTTTTAAAGAATGCTTTCACATTTCACTTGCAAAAATGTTTCTAGTTTTCTACGGGTATTCTTTTGTTTCCATTGGGTACATAAAAACTCTTCATTATGATTAAAATGCAACAGGAGTCAAAATAGTAATGTGAAATATAACAACCACTGAAATCCAGCATAATTCCAAATTATGCATGAATGAATGAAAACCACCTGCTTTTATACCTGGCAGTTGATTAGATACTTTCGGTTTTGCTGAGTTGGGTACTCATTTTTTTTCAATATAATAGTCTACATATTATAGGAGAGAATCGACAGCAGAGTTTGAATTAAGAGCCTGAAGAGAGCAGTTTATAGCAAATCAAGGCAAACAGCACAGACGCTTACAGCCAGTGCATACTGTTGACAGTGCTCATCTCAAAACAACATACCACAATAACCAGAGGTTATCTTGCAGACAAAGCGGGAAATGTGGGATCTGATAAGAAATATGACACAGAAGATTTCACTGCTCAGCGGCTGCAAGCTGAGAACTTATTATGGTTAGGGACATTATAGACGATTTGACCTTGCCTCTAGGTCCCAAAATTTTCATATTTCACATATGCCATTCTCTGCTCTTAACATCCAGCTTCACTAGTGCTCACTGTTCAGCTGCCGTGCCTGAGTGTCTTTTTGCAGTACATTTTTCTTAAAATATGTTATTATATAGCACTTGCTGATAAACAAGTTGAGCATTTTATTCACAGATGGCTCTTTCTTACTGCCATGGTTTATCATTACTTTAAAGATTTCACAGGTTTTAATTTTGCTGCTAAGATACCAATTCAAAGTAAGTTTTGGAAGGTTATGTTTTACTTAATAACTGTTTTTACCAGGCCAACAGATACTAATTCATACAATTTTTCACTAACACATTTTACTTTTCAGGGGAGGGAGAGGATTGTTTAGTGGTCATATGCATGTTCCTAGACATCTAGGAAAGAACAGAGAATAGTTGAGTTTGGATATATTCATATCTGGGCACTAGAGTAATGCATGGTCTGCTAAAGCACTTTCCTCCTATTTGTTGTTGGTTTTATGAAAGCTAGCCTCTTTTAAAAGTCTGGGTCCACTTGTGGCATTTTGACACTTCTTACTCCATAGTCATTAGTGTGCAGATAAATTAATATCCCTTTTGAACTAAAGTATCATTTCTCATAATCATTAAAGGGAGTGAAATTACTTTCTGAAATTTGCGTTACATTTGTATACATCTATTCCATTGAATAAGGCCAGGTTTCTGAGGGTATTCAGGCACCCAGCTTCCATGATAGCAGTGGGCATTAGACATCTAAGCATATTTATAAGCCTTCTTCAAAATTAAATTGAAGAATTAAGGAATAGACTCAAAAGATATGAAAGACAGTTACTGGAACATCTGTTGGATCTCAAAGGTATAATTGTGACACATGCCACATGTCACCTTCAGTGACTATGTCCCACCAGTGCTGAAAATTAAGAGAACTGGAAGATGGCCATATGTCAGCCAGAAGAAAGCAGAGTCTTGAGCAATAATAAACACATACTCTAATTTTATCCAGTTTGAGGAACAGTTTGTACAATGTTTATATGGGAGAATAAACAATCTATATTTCATATTTTGTAATTTCAGAGTGCTGTTAATATTAGATGTCATTACCAAAGTCCTCAAAGAAGATGCATTTGTACAGACACAAAATAAGAGCGCCAGTATTAGACTCATTCTTCAAATAAGCTTGAAGGAGAAAAAAAAGTTCATCAATACTTAGACAACTTCTAGACTGTTTTCAAAGCTATTAGTCCCTTAATAAGTCAAATCTACTAAGGAAGCAGGGAGAGCCGTGTTTTATACCTGAAATAACACTGGAAGTGTAATGCAAACAATTTTGACACTGTCTCATGAAGAAAGTAGAACAATACAAGGACTAAGTACAACCATTTCCAAAGCCAGAAAGGACATTGTAGAATCCTCTCTAGACACACACAAGCTAAATAATTTGTCCTGAAAATCAGAAATAAATACATTTATAAAAGATAATAAAATTTATCTTAAGAAGTTAGTAATAGTTTTTTCTCTTACTTCCTTTGAATGAGACATTTCAGTGCTGTGTAAATATACCTCAAAAATATTTAGAGTTTTTTCAGGTTTAAATAAATCTAACTTAAGCCTCCAGGCACTGAATTTTGACCTCTTGTCAATGGGTAGAAAGCTCTTTGTTATCAAATATTTTCTTTTTGTAAGCACATATGCAGCAACCTTCTCTTAGACTGCCCTTAGATAGAGGTATCTGGTCCTCGCAAGCCTCAACCATCCATCTTGTTTGCCAGATCTGACATACAGGGTTTCCGATCCACCAAGCACAACACATGTTGGTTTTTTGTTTTGTTTTGTTTTTTTTTTTAATTATTTGGTATATAAGTTATTTTTATAGTGGAATGGATATTTCCTCAAAAAAAAATTGTATTCTATATAAAGAATTTAAATTCTGTATATTCATCTTCTGAAATATTCTGAAAATTAATATGACTGTTTTTCAGGGCTATTGTCTAAAGGTAATCACCTAAAAACTACTCTAGATCCCTACAGTGAGAGACTAATAGAAACTTTATTGAAGTCAGTTCAAACAATACCAACAGCTTCACTGGGGTTTAATATACTCCTTACATACTTTGCTTCAAATCAATAAACCAGGACTACTTAATGTTTTCTAAATACATTCAGTCCTAGATCTGCCACGGTTCATCTGTTTAAGCAGGCCAGTTGCCCACTGAATCTACTGAGACAATTAATGGATTTATAAACAGGCATGTGCACAACTATTTCAGGAGCACTATATATACACATACGTAAATATTTCACAGGTATAAAAGCTAGCAGTGATCATCAATTGAACAAGACTACTATAACTATCATTATCATGTATAAAAAATTTAAAGAAAGGTTCTGTAGAAAAGGGAAAACAAAAGTACATGGTTGGTGAGTTACTATTTTAATAGCCTGATGGCAATCTGATATGTTATTTTGAAGAATCTGGATTATTTTGTTTTCTAAAATTTATAGAATCATAGAATTGCCTAGGTTGGAAGGGACCTTTCAGATCATCCAGTCCAACTATCAACCCAACACTGACAAAAACCATCACTAAACCATATGTTTAACCACTATGTCTACCCATCTTTTAAATACCTCCAGGGATGGTGATTCAACTACTTTCCTGGGCAGCCTGTTCCAATACTTAATGACCCTTTCAGTGTAAAAATTTTTCCTAATATCCAGTCTAAACCTCCCCTGGTGCAACTTAGGGCCATTTCCTCTTTCCTATCACCTGTTACGTGTGAGACCAACGCCCACCTCTCTACAACCTCCTTTCAGGTAGTTATAGAGAGTGATAAGGTCTCCCCTCAGCTCCTTTTCTCCAGGCTAAACAACCCCAGCTCCCTTAGTCACTCCTCATAAGACTTGTTCTCCAGACCCCTCACCAGCTCCATTGCCCTTCTCTGGACCCACTCCAGCACCTCAACGTCTTTCCTGTAGTGAGGATACCAAAATTGGACACAATACTCAAGGTGGGGCCTCAACAGGGCTGAGTACAAGGGTTCTTAAAAAAGACAAAACACAACTGTATAAACTTCAACACATTTTTTATTGTAAAGAGCGGTAGATATTTGATACTTTCCTTTAACAATAAGCACTTTCTTAAGCATTTATGATTAATGACCTTTTTAAATATTCCCATTGACTGATGTGTTTTAACAATGATTGCTCTAGTTAGGAAGCCTGCATTATGGGGTGATGACTTTTTATTCATTTTTACTACAGTTCAATTTTAAAGTACATGATCCTTTTGGTTCATTCAGTCTGTGCGGTGAAACTATTTTCAGAAACTTCAGGGATTCATTTATTCATGTCCCCCCTGGGCATAGTAGTTAACAAGTCCTGTTTATTTTGATGCAGCTAATAAGAACTGATTTGATGATAGCATAGTTTATTGTGATCCAAGTGAAACTAAGTCATTCGTTAGACAGTTTGTGATAAGCAAAAAATAACACCTCAGCAATACCATCTGGATTCTCATAATTAAATATAACCTTCAACCAATTTTTTTTTTTTAAACATAAAATTGTCCTGCAGTTCTTAGGTAGGTATCTTACAATACTTAATTAATTCCTTGTTCTATGTTTTTTACACCTGTGCTTAATACTAAAATTCTTGCACTTATGTCTTCTCTGATTTTAAAATTGCCATTATAACTGTGTTTGAGATTTCAGCCTAAACTTAACCACTTTATTTTAAAAATCAAGTAAACCAAAAATCTCCCAGGAGAGACTGGAGGGTAAGCTTCATAGGAGAAGAGAAAACAAAACGCTAGACAAAATTAGAAGAAAAATGGTAATAACACTCATAAAATTTCACCATACATATTTTCATAACCATTTGAGAATAGACAGAGTGGATGAGGCCCAAGGTCCGTCCTATTCATACCTGTCTCTAAATATAGCTAACAAATTCCTATTTAAAATGTAAAGGACAACTCTTTCTCGGGCTCCAACAATTTGCAGCTCAGGAACCTCATGAACCAGATAAGTTGTCTTTGGATTTTTCTTTCATTAATCTGTCTCCTTCCTTTCTTGAACCACTGTAAACTTTCACAGTACTCAATATTCTGCAGCAAAGAGTTTAATAATATGTTATGTGAGACTGGTTTTGGTTCATTTACCTAGTTGTTTCCAGTATGGAAGATGTTAAAAATCTTCAGTCATCTTTGCTGTCTTCTTTGAACTTTTTCCCGTTCTACTATATGCTTTTCAAGATATCAGGAACAGGTCTGCACACAATATTCAACATGGGAGACCAAGAGGGACTTATGAAGTGATGTGATTCTCAGGGCTTTAGCTTAGTGGTTTCTGTCTGTGTTTTGAGGGAAGGGCACTTGCTGTTATCCATTATTTTCTTTTAATAATTTCTAGCCTTTTTTTTTTCATTCAGTAGTCACTTCAGATAATTTTTTTCCATGGCGTTATCTAAAATAACCCCAACATCTCATCCTGGGCACTTATCTCAAAATCCATGACTGTAAGTATGAAATCAAGACTTTTCCTGTGTTCATGATTTTGCACTTAACACACCAATTCCATTGCCTCATCACTCAGCCTTGTGCAGTTTTCCACAGTCAGCCCTCCTCTTTGTTGCACTGAGTAACTTACTGATATAAGCAGATTTGAACACTTCACTACACATGCCCTTTTCCGTACTTTATAAGAATATGTACAGGAGCACTGCATCTAGCACAGACTCTTAAAGCACTCTATCAATGTCAACCTCTGAGGTAAACATCAATCACTAGGTCTTGCCTTGCCTTGCTTTTCCTTCCTGTCCCCTACCTTTCCTCCCCTTCACTCCCTTTTCTCTTCCCTTTTCCCTTCCTTTTTCCCTTCCCTTTTCCCTTCCTTTTCCCTTTCTTTTTTCCATTCAAGGACACATCTCTTGTCCCTTACTTGCTTAGCTTCTTCAAGGACATTTGATAAAGAGCTATGTTTAATCTGTATGTGAAATGAAAATAGATTAGATCAACCCAGATCTTCTTTACCTGCATGATTATCTCAAAGAATTTGAAAAACATTGTAAGGCATGATTTCCCTGTGGAAAAGTTGTGGTTATTTTTCCTCAATATATCATATTTATCTAGCTGTCTACTGATTTTATCCTTTATTATACTTTCTACTAATTCATCAGGTACAGCTCTCTGTTGCCCGCATTTGTATTTCCCCAGATCTCTCTAGGAACAAATTCTGTAACAGTCATCATATTATCTAACTTTCAGGCACATGAGATAAAGTTGCCTTTAAACCAGAGGTTATAAACCGCATTTAGTAGATGGGCTATTTCATCCCTGAGCTCCTTTTCTTCTTTTTCTTGCAGAGCATACCTGGAGGGCTAGAACAGAATCTTCAGTCTCAAGAAACTTCTGATTTTTCCACTGCATCTGCTCCTTCAATTAATAATCTCCAAGGATAACTACCCTGTTGCCGATTTGCTGAATTATGAAGGATTGGCCAATGTGAAGCATGTAAAATATTAGACCACAGAAACCAAATAGTTGAACACATCACTTACCTGCATTCTGGATAATTGCATGGAAATAAAAGCAAATGAAACAAACAAAACAAAACAAATCAAAACCCCAAAACAAAACAAAGCAGCAGCTGCAGTCTCTCTATTCTTCCTCTAAATCCATTATCCTCATAAGTCTGGGAAAAATTAGAAGCTAAGAAAAACAGATATCTGAATGGCAACTTTTCTCCCTGAGAGATACCTTCAAATGTCTATATTCAGAAAAGTGAACTAAATAGATGGATTTGATTGCATTTTTCAAAATTCACCAGAAAAAATAAAAATCCTGGACCTTGTTTTGGGTTTATTTTTTTGAAGAATTGACAAAATCTTGGACAATTCAGTCATAAGAGACAGGCATTCTTAGTACTTATTTTGACTGCAGATGCCCATGTGTGGGGCTTGTTATGCTGAAATTAAAGAAAAATGGACTGCAGGCTTTTTAATCTAGAGGACAAAACAGTTTCACCTGTAGTGATTATGGAAGTGGGAACTATCTTTCCCTTGGCAATACCAGTGGCGCTTCTCCCTTATTCTAAACCATAAAGCCATGTTTAAAATATGCAGGAAGGAACAGATTTAGGAAATAGGTTGTTAACATTTAGTTAAACATTTCATGCTGTGCCATGGTGAAATTTTAATACTTACGAGATGGAAGATATATAAAGAACAAAAACATATTTTCAAATAGCAAACAGTATTGTCTGTACAGGATATAAATATACGAATCCGTTGAAATGATTTCAAGTCTGAATTACTGTTTTAAGGAGTCTGCCCTTTGGGATACATATATTCCATTTGAGTTGAGAATCACTACATTTTAATTTGTTTTCTCGTATTGAGATAACCTTAGATTTTGCGGCTGGAATATAACATTCCATAGTACTGTGTTTATCCAAAGTAATTTTGCAATGCTTTATTACCTGCAAAATCAGGGATGTTTCATTTAAAAGAGTTCCTGCCTCAATGACTGCAAACCTGGATTTTGAACAGGTTTTACCAGAAATATATTCTGGCCAAGTTATGTTTACCTGTTCTATTTTGAAACCCAGTTTGAACAGAACAGTGAAACCTATGTTGACATTGTATCAAGTCTACACAAAATATATTGAATTAAATATGACCTTCAGAGCCTGAAGAGAGTTCATCTGTGCAATCTGCAGGTGTACAGTAGGATTTGAAAAGTCTCAGATGTGGCATATGTTTATTTATTTATTTTAAATAATTTCCAGCTAGATTAATATGGTGAAGCCTTAAAGTTTCTTCCAATCCCCATACTGTGCATGTATTTAGAACTCCCCATATAAACACTCCTTTGAAGTGTTAAGGGCCTTAATGAAAATAAGAGAAATTTTCACAAACACAATTAAAAAGCATTCCCAGTCTTGCTTTTCCATACAATTAAGTGGAGGTGGAGACGGGAAGGAGAAAAGAGCTTCTACATGAACTTTACTGCTCCCTCTCTTAAAGAAATTACTTCATCATTTGTGTAGACACCACTTTGGAATGCTGAGAAGCTGCCAATTGCTTCTGCACCGTGGTATGGTTCCTGTACCTCCCCTGCAAGGCCATAGTGGGATCGAATCTTTCAGATAAGGGGACACAGGGAAGTAACTTGGGAAACAGAAGACATCCCTATGGGGCGTTATGGCATGAGGTATAAAAATGGAATGAGATTGGGGTCCTAGTTTGAGAAAGTGAAATTCTGCAAAAATGCCTAAGAATACAGCTAATATCCTTGCAGAAGAATCTGGATCATTATGAAGAGTAGATTACAAAATGAAAATAGGGGTTTGAAATGACTTCTGGCTGTTCGGGGGCAGGGGGGGAGAAGATAATGCAAATTTACTTTATTTTAGCGTACTTAACAGCTTTTAACTTATTATCTGTGCTTTTTTTTCCTTGAGACAACTAGGTTTTATATTTCCAGTCTCAGAAGAATTCCATACACCTAATGTCTTTCCAAATGTTTGGACTTTTCTTATTTCCAATTTAATTAGTCTAAATTAAAATAGAGGGTTTTTTTTCCTCTTAGATCTTATTGTTGTCCTTTCTTTTTAAACAAGAGAAATAAAATGACATAATTGTCTTCTCTAAACAGTAGTAATATTTTTATTCTTTTAAATAAATTTTAAAATATTCAATACTTTTTATCTTGTATTTACTTATAAAAATAAGACTTTTTTTCAATAAATTGGGTATATTGAAGAATGATCTGCTCAATTTAGTACTTAAAGTTTTAAATGTACCTTATTTGGTAACAATTTATATGTGACCTTTACTTTTTTTGTGCATAAATCTTCTTTCATGGGTATTTTCATTGCTTTTTTATGGTATTTTATATTGCAATTTTTGACTTTTTACTTTGTGTTTGTAAGTGAATGTTTTCTTTAGATGTTTAAACTGTGCTTTAGCCATGTACTTTTTATGAGTCTCATTCAAAAGAGCATTTAAGAGTGTTGTAAGTCCATCAATGTTAGATAAGTTATTGGTACCTATTTGGATTCCTTAATAATATTAACCAGATGAAACAACCACCCATGTTCTCTGATTGTGTTGTCTTACATATATGTACAAAGAGCATAATGCGTCTAGGCTAGAAGGCTGCCCTTCGCTTACACCTTCAGGCTCTCTGAGAAATTTGTGTTGAAGCTATTGTCACTATACATCTCTTTCCTACATGTTGGAAGTAAGAGATATGAGGACTGCCCAAAACATCCTGACAGATTTAAGTACCCTCACAGCGTACTGTAGCATGTGGGATGCATATTCAGTCAGTGCAGTGGTTTTACAGAAGGACTTCAAGCCCATTATTTTCCAAACTCACAAGCCCAGCAATAATAAATGAACCAGAAAAAAGGAATATCTTCAGTGTTAAATAGTTCGACCCCAACTCACCTAAAAAGACTACATACATTTACCAATTTTGCCATATGAAAAAAAAAAAAAATTCCTCACCTGAAAGTGGAAGTCTGCCTTGGCCTTGTCACTGCAAGAGATCTAGCAAAGAGCTTGGAGAGTGGGGAGAGTAAAAAGAGAACAAAGAATGTCAGTAACTCCCCTTCATAGTCCCTATACAGCCATAAGACCATCATTCCCTCTTCCCTAACGTGACAGGAGTCCTGACCCCTCACCTCCAGTTGAGCTTATAAAGACTATGAAAGGTATTTAGCAAGAGAAGGGAAAAGGAGGAGGAGAGGACACCTGGAACAATGCCTCGCATACTTGCAACTGATTGTCTCCTAAGATACAGATGATGTTTTCTTCTTGTTCAGGATCATGTTGGAGTATGCTCAGTTTGCTAAGTCTGAGAGAAAGAACGCTCTACAGTATTATCAGAAAATACACAAGATCTGAAATATGTTATTTGTGATTTACATCCAGGGCCACAGGACAAAAATTATTCTGAGGGGAAAAAAGAGGTCCATCCCAGAAAGCTTGACACTGCATATGGGCGACCACTATACTGACATATTCAGTTTCTGATTTCCAGATGAGAAAAAGGCCTCAAGTAATTCATATGCAAAACATAACCCACATCTTCGTGACACAACAGGAATCTGCAATGGCATTCCGTATTGCCAGGGGTTATTTGTGGTTTTATCCTAATTCAGTATTCAGCTAAAAGTATGATAAGAGACAAATTCTATCTCTTTTTATCAGACTATAGCCTCCAACATATTATCTGAAAGCTTTTGCAGGTCTTAAGATTATATATTTCATAGCAGATTTTATAGAAAGTAATTTTAAAAAAAAGTTTAAAATTTTAAAAAGGTAATTTGCTCTATGAAAAATTATGAAAATTATACAATACAAGGAGTTAAAAATCATTCTAGATTTTTTTTGTCATCCTGTACAATACATAGCTTAAATATGAAAGCAAGTTTCTTGAGTTTAAGGAAATTATTCTTAATGAGGTTGTAAGATGAATGTTTTTCCACCTTTTGTAGCAAGAAATACTGGGAGAATGTGTAGAAAAAACAATATAATAATATTTTTTAAAAGTTTCATTTAAGTTTTTCATGGCAAAAAATATTCTTTAGTAAATGCATAAGGGCTTTACTGTTATTGTTTCACAGAAGATACCTTTCTAAATACAAAACTGATAGATGAAAGCTGCTACACTTCAAGATCCAAAATTTTAGTTTTTGTCTACTTAGCTAAATATAGCTAAATAATGGAAAGGTTGTGACCTTATGCAATTTAAAACTATGCTTGATAACCTGAACAAAGAATACACACCTAAATTATATTTGAATATAGAAAAAAAAATAAAATTTCTGAAGACTCTACTTACAGTAATATAATCTGACAATTCAGTGTTATACTTTGGCTCCCTAACATTTTTTTTAATTTTTTTTTCATATCAGATGCCTTTTTTCCTTGCAAAACCAAGATGCACTAGAAATGTGTTTGTCTATATAAATATATGTATTGCTATTCATTTTTTTTTTAATAAGAATATATGTTGTATAGTTGTCTTCCATATTACTAGTCTGGTATGGATGATTTATGTTTAAATTACTATATATGATGAATGTCAGTGAAAATTTTTACATTTTTCTTCAGTACATTCATATGCTTGTACAGGTTAAATGTTGCTAATGATATTCCCTTATAACAGAAAGGAACTCTAGATCCTGCAGTGGTGAGGGATATCAACTAGAATTACATGTGAGATCAGTTTCAAAACCTTGCAATGTTACATTATACCATCAAATTTTTGAAAAAAACTAAAAATATAAGAATTAGTCTAAAATTGTATGTAACAAGAGTTGGAAGTTGGATAAATATACTGGAGAAAAGTGGGCCTACAAGTCAGTCTTCTGCCAGCGTTGCTATTGTCATCAGAGATATGAAGACAGAGTAGTTAGTAATAAAAAAAGGTTTATCTTACTGCATTGATTTTGCTTGCTTTCCTTATTCAAACTGATATTGCAATATAAATATCCATACATGTTTATGCCTACAGTCCATTATTCAAACTGATATTGCAATATAAATATCCATACATGTTTATGCCTACAGTCCACAGTAGAGCTTGGCCATTAGAATTGTGCCCAATCAGGGAACTCTTCATTGGCATAGTATGTTAGAAAGACAGTACAAAAAACTCACCTCTGATACTACTCCACCCACAATCGATCAGTTTCCTTGGTATTTTATGTCCAAATACTATTCCTCGGCTTGACAGGTCTTTAATTTGTGTGGTTGTTTCGTTTCATTTTGTTTTGTTTTGTTTTGTTTAACCAGAACTTTTTTAAATTATAACATCAAAAGTTAAATATTAAGCAACAAGAAGTATGGAATTTCTCTGCAAATCTTGGTAGGACACTGATTACTCTAAATTACAATCTTTCTAGTTATAAACGGATGAAGTTCAATATTTCCCCCAAGATACATCCGTGCTATCTTCAATGGAATTTCTTTTTGGTTCAGAGCTTAACTCCAAAGACAAGCTACATTTGCACACTGTAGATTTTTTAGTCAGTGCATTTTGATATATAAGCTGGAAAGTATCTCATCCTGTCACATTTTAGGAAGCACGTCTAAGTAGAGTTCTTTTCTAAATAGCTACAAAATATTCCAAAGTAGACTCTTAATTTTATTTATTTTCTCATAAAGACAGTTCGTTTTGAAAGGAGTAAAAGGAACATCAGTTGGGAATTTCTGTCTTGCGTGGAAATGACAGTACTTCTGTTCAGAATTTGTTTGGAGACATCAGAGTGCCATGGAAAAATGTTCCATGTGCATAATAAGAAAACAGAATAATAATGAACAGAACCAACAGTTAAATAATTTGATCTTAAAAGAGGTCTTCTGCGTAGAACTTAATTAGTCTTGTCTTTTAACAGGGAGAGCCAAAGAGCGCTCAGCTAGCCAAACAGCTAGCCAAAGAGCTAGCTAATATTTATTTAGCTAGCTGGCTAATAATTTAAAAAAAAAAAAAAAAAAACAAACAAAAAACCAACCAAACAAACAAACCCAACTTCTTAATTGTGATATGTGATTACATCAGTGTTTTATCTGTGTTCCTGACCATAAATAAGAATGAGTATATGAAAGTATTGATCAATATCAAACATAAAGAATAACTGACTAAAATTCTGCTTGTTTCTTTTTTTTTTTTTTGAGCTTTTCATTTTAAAGACTTTCCTTTTTAAGAATTCATCTTCAGTTTGATTCACTGAGATTAATACAGAAATTTGTCTTCAAATGACTTTTCTGTAGATGACACCAACAGTAGAAGGGAAAGTTAAGGACCAAAAATCCTCAACTATTCATGAATTGAAGCTGCCACTTTTCATTTCATTGATCCTTCTGGTTCCCCAGAGGGGCTTCACTGAGGTCTCTTGAGATTAATAAAGAGCTGCATGCTGCCAACAACTGTCCTCAGTCACCGTGCCTCCATCCTCCTTCCCTTTCTGCATAATGCCAACAAAGGCAGATGAGCAACACAATCATGGGCACTCTTTACCCATATTTTTTGCTGCCATAGAACACTGACTTCTTTGCCTGTTTTTAAAGTCCACCTAGTCTATGTGTCAGCCATTTGCATAGACAGGTATAACAGGAGCAAATCATTTATGTCCATAGAAAGTGGAAGACATCTGTCCATGGTCACTAGCTACATGCTTCTACTGGGAAAACCAATTCAGCCTCAACATGTTTTCATAAAAGTGGTCACATTCTCAAGGATTTACCAGATCAGCTGTTACAAAACCGTTTTTATGTAATTTTTAATATTTTAAAGTTTTGAATTTTTATTTCAGACTTCAGAAGCTATTTGTCTCAACCCTTATAGCCTTAAGATGAAAGCAAACTGGGAATCTAAAGTTAAAAGCACATCCTTATAAATGACCTGTTTCAGGAATTACCATCTGCGATCCTAAGTGATCCTGCCTTGCAGTTACGTCTCTCAGCACAACACACAGCTGCCCGTCATCTGACAATTGTGCCAGCTCAGATGACGCTTCCAAGCAAAGGTTTCGTGTGTCATTCTTTGCAACATAAACTGAACTTTGTAGAGATCAGCAGCCGTCCATGAGATCTCTTGCTCTTTCCTCAGGCTCTGATGTGACTGTAACACCCTTTAAAATGTCCCATGGAAATAAATTGCCTGATGTTTTCTGCAGTACGTCAGAAACATGATACCCGAAGCACTGAGGTAGCAAATTTAGCACAGACAATTCCATATGCAGCATCAAATGAAATGAGCTCCAAAGTTGTTATAAAAACTTTAAAAAAGGTATCAACAGCAACGACAAAACCTTCCCAAGCATAAAAGGTTATAATATTTTCTATATATACACTGCAGCAACATCCCTTACCCAGGAAAATTAGGTTCATCTGTTTGGGGTTTTTTTCTGCTTTGTTCTCTGCTCCATAAAAATACCACCTGCCAAGCGGCAGAGTATTTACAGATCTACAATAAATTCAGTATCTTCTTTAAATTTCTTAGCAGATGTTGAATTATTCTGGAATTAACTGATTCTTTGTGGTTCCTTGTAGCAATTAAATGTGTAGCAGTTCTCTGAAGTGTTGAAGGATCTAATTTTTCATTTGCATAATTGTTTGTTCTAGTTAGACAGTAGTTTAAAATCAAATCTTACAAAAAGCAGTGCAACAGAAATGAAAGAGTAATAAATAAGTAAGTAGCTGTACAGCTGAAGAGAGACTGGTTAAGGCTATTTATGTACTACCTAAAACTCAAATGAAGATCACAGAGATTTCAGAAGATGAAGTTTTTATGAGTTTAAATTAGACTTATCTCCAACTTACACATGCAGTCTCAAATTGGAGAAGCAATGGCAAGGAAGCAGAGAGATCTGCATGTCTGATTAAAAAAAAAAAGGAAAACCTAGAGATTCATTATAAGATCAAAATATATCTCCTTATGCCTCAAAGTGTTTCAGTCCTTTTTCACCAATACTTATTTCACTCACTGGGCTCCACTGTGCTATGAATTCCTACAGTATCCCCATTGGCTAGAGAGACAGAGGTTATTGCCTTTTCGTAATGATATCTATTTATTCTGAAAAAAATAGTTTAATTTGAATGTTATAAAATTCCTCTTACTACCATGCAGGCTTTAAGCTTTACAGGAAAGGAAGAATTCTTGAAAATTCAATAAATGAATTAATAAAAAATAGAAATGGGGCTTATAAAATCACCCACTTTCTGTTTAGTTTAACCGGACATAATATTACTTTTGATAGACTGAGTAAACAGTCCCAGGTTACCAGAACATTGTATTGTTCCAAAATAGCCTGAAACTGAGTTGAACTGGGCATTTGCAGTTTGGCCTCAGGGCAGAGATAACCTTCCATAGGAAAGAATCGTTGTAACAGATAAAATAAACTGTTGGAGAATCTGAACTGGAGGAAAAAGCACACTGCCAGTTTGTCCTCCTGATGTACTGGTTCTCAGTCTTTTGACATGCCCAGAGTTTGTTGACACATGAACTATATAGAGTTCCTGCTACCTTAATATGCAAAAGTTGACATAGGACCCAACCAGAACTAAGATGAATGTACCATGTGGGACACTTAGAGATATTGTTCTCATCTTTTTTCAGACTTGTCTTAACTCTAACTAAAGAACAAAGTGAATCCTTCCTGAAGGGAGAACATTATAATAATACTCCCTTGTGCACAAACACGCCACTGCTTTACATATCCAAAGCATTGTTCAAATACCATCCAGTTATTCAGTTTCAGTTTCAAAGTAAACACTAAAAGTATAGATCTTTTGTCCCTCTTCCTCTGATGTTCTGTCTCTAGCAAGCCACCTAACATCTCAATGCAAGAAGTTTGGATGGTGATAGAGTATTTTTTTATGTAGCATTAAATTAAAAATCACACTGACCCCAGCGTTAATTGCATCCCATTTATTGCAGGTTACTGCCTTTGAAAGTCTTTCCAGATATTTTACTGTACTTCCTAAATTAGCCATCATCCTAATGCTATGCAGCTAAGACAGTTAAAACTATATCATGTCCTCTACAGTAATTAAAATGATCTAATGGTGCTGATAAATTGTACTTTTCACTGGTATCTTGCTCTAGTGTCCTCTTGTGCTCTTTAATTTGCATCCATAATCTCTAGTCCAGACAAATTATTTTAGCTATTGGAAGCCCTTTGACTAGCTAGTACAATGCCTACAACTAAAATTGGTCTGGAAGTTGAAAATACTTTCAAACTTATTATGATAACTTCTTTCCTTTTTTTCTTTTATGGACCCACCAGCTCTTATACTACAACAAAAATCATTACTTGTTACTCGCTGTGGCATATCTAATTTTAGATTGCAAACTGCTTGGGGCAGGTGTCGTGTCTCTTATGCATTGTGCAAACTGGATAGTGAACATTGTATAACCTGAACAACAACAACATGGGGCTGGATCATACCCTTAAGTCATATGAACAGACAGTCTTCTTTACGGAGATTGCCTTGTAGCCCAGTCTGGGAGAAAGGGGTATGTCAGCTGGTTCCTCAGTGTTGCCCTATAACAATGAAACCCTACATAGGATTGCAAAAGAATTAGCTGTAGGGTTGAAGGAAAAGTGGCCAGATGAAAGAAAGGAGTTTAAAAGGGCACATCATCTATTATAATAGCTAAATGAACATTATCAATAAATTCTACTCCAAAGGGAAGCTCTGAGCAAAATTCATTAGGCCACAAAGTTATGACTTAAAACAATTATTATTACTTATTTTCTAACTAGAATAATAAAAGGAAGAAATTATGTTTGATTATGTCTGGGATTAGCTATCTATTTCAGCAGAGTCATTCCAGATTTATGTTGGTGTAAATGAGAGCAAAAATTGCCCTAATTCATCCTCCTGAGTTTCTATCAAAGTCATTTGGAATGGTTTCTGTCTCACCCTCTAGCCATTTTAAAGGCTTCACAATATAAAGATTTCTTTCCTGCCAGTCTGCCAAAACCTTGACATTTTAAACTAGCCCCTTCTATTTAATAACAAGAGCATACATTTTAACACTTATCTAGAGGCAACTAAAGACACTCCCACTAGCAACAAATCCTCCAATCAAATTACCAGGACATATCCAGTCACTTAAGAAAGAAGAATCATCAGAGGCTTTCAGCTTTATGGCCACAGGTTATCTGATATGCCTAAGCCTACTTTAACATTATTTCTTGCATAACTGAAGTAAAACACATACTTGACTATTTCATCTAAAACATAAAGGTAATGGAAAGAAAAAGAGCTCTAGTCACTGTACAAAGCAGTAAAAATTTTCCTGCAGATCTCTATTAGTCAAAATCATCCCAGAAGAGGACAGCTGGACCTTTAAATCTTGAGTAGGAAGCAGAAGATTTAAAGGCATTTCTTCTTGTTTCAAAAGAATCTTTTTTATTAATATTCATCTGTCAAATGTCGTCTTGTGTTTCGAACTTCAAAAAGCAGGACTCTAACCTGCCACTTTTATTAATCTTCATTACATAGCTTCTGGACAGAATTGTGTCTCACAATCTTAGTAATCAAGCTGCTTTTCAGCATCATAAAGTTAATTTATATTCATTTCATTCTGTCTTATCTTCAATCCAGTGACCTTTCCATCCACTATCTACCATTAGGCTAGAGCAGAGCATTTTGAGTATTTTGATGTTTTGTCTATTATTTAGAGGTTCTGCTTTTTGTTTTGGATACCCACAGGCCCTCAAACTGCTGTAAAGTGTTTATAATATTGCCACAATTTGACTTAACCAAGGAACATTTATTTCATATATATTGTAATAAGTAACCTGTAGAGATATAAATAGCAAAGTTCAAATCATCTTTGAAAATATGCACTTTTGAATATACAGCTTTTGAATTATTATTAGGTGCAATGTTGAATTGCAGCGTCCAAAGTTTCCACAATAACTTCCAAATTCTCAGATATTCATGAGCAAAAAAAACCCCAAACATAAAGGTAGAGAAGTATAGAACATTTGATAATATGTTATTATCAACATTTTATAGTACTGTATTTTCACTTTTTGTTCAAAATACAGATGTACAATTTTAACAAGATGTGTTATAAATGGAAGGTTTTGACTGATTTAAAAATTAAGGGTAAAAGTACTCTAGGGAAAAACGAGTTTTACTGACCATTTTCAATTTTATGCTTCAAAATTGTTCTCTCATTGCTCAATCTAATGGGTATGTTAACAGCAACATTTCTAAAAAGAGCTTTACTTTTAATTGTGGTGGGTTTTTTTATAATCTTGTGCACTAGCTTTCATACTTGATGAGTCAGAATGAAAGATTACTAGGTCTTCTATTCTCGTGAATTATCCTTTAAACACAATGGTTCTATTAAGTATTGTATTTAAGTATTGTATGACATTAATTACATTGTTTTGATGCATGTTATGATATAAAAGAGGTATTTACTTTTTTATGGATATTTTACCATGTTACAGTAGATATCCTGAATGTCAACTTGCATTTATATAAATGTTTTCAGTTCAGAAACTATAGAAAATATGATGGTCATGAATGAGCCAAGTGATAAACGATGAGAAACAGCAGACAGCCTAAGATCAGTTATTCTTGTTCAACAACCAGGTATTGTGACTGCAAAACATTTGTCAGCTGTGAATGAAAATAGTCCATTGTAGTTTGATTTCTCGTGTAAGAAGTAGTCAAATTCAATCTCTTCTCTTATATCTCAGTATGTTTTTCCTTCTAGAAAAAAACAGCATCACTACTGCTCTGTGTTTCTGAATTTAAGGTTATAATGCTCTTTTACATTGAATTACATCCACACCCACTTGAAGGACACAGTAGAGTAAAGGGACCTTAGCAAAAATAAGAGTCAGGCTATGGCACGTTCTTCAAAGATAAAATAGGGTAATACAACACTGAAGTAATTATGGTGACTAAAACAAATTAGGGATCAATAAATATCCTCCTGCACTGCATTTTACAGGAGCATGTCTTCCAGATATGCCATCCGCTTATGTTTTATGAGTTGCATTAAGTTGTTCTGAAGATCTTGCCTCTAGGACATTATATATACTTACAGTCGTGATGTGCGTTGTTAAATATCCAGCAGAGCCTTAAATCAGCTGGTTTTATTTTTTGTGCCAATGCCTACTACTGATAAAAGGACACTTGCCTTTTCTGTTTTAACTGGCACAGTTAGAAGCCAGAGGGTTCACTGTTAAGGCACTACAGATTTCCTCTCTGTCTTTGAAACTGTTAATATAGCATGGCATTCTCATTTTGAATCTCAGATAGTACTAATTTTTCTTATTTTTAGAAAGTTTTCATTCTTCTCATTTGTGAACAGTTTCTTTTTCAACCCGTATGGCTTTTTAATATTTGTCTGAGTTTGTTAATATATTTTATTAAAGATACATGATTGAAAAAGTGAGACACTTTTAATGGATATATAAAATGGTGTTCTACAACATTTTAGCACTTTATTGAGTCTCTTGAAGAAGTAAAAGTTGGATGCAAACTGTAGCTGGCAATTCAGCTAAATGCTTCTGCTTTTCCTGTGCAGTGAGACAACATTTTATTTTCTTTAGTTACCATATTATCAGCTAGTTTCTTATTCACTGATACTGCCTTATATGACTTTCAGCAATGATAACAGTCAGCATGGTGTTAAGAATAGGGAACATGCGTCACAAAGGTGTAGTGCAAATAGTCATAGAGTATAGCCCCCTGAGCAAGAAAACTCAAAGGTAACACAAGGAAGGGACTTAGGCTATTTGTTGTGACTAAACTTGTCAACTAAAGTTTATTGTACCATCAAATCACAATCCCTCCAACTCTCAAAATTTTCCCATTATGAGGGTGATTTGAAAGATTTTCATTGCTCAGAGAAAACTCTGCAGAAGGAAGAAAAAATACATGCTCATGCTCTTCCTTATGCTAGACTTCCTCCAGGAGCAATAGTTACTACAAAGCAGAAGACCCATATGTCATGAGAGACTTCATCATGAAGAAATCTAGTTATCTATTTGGGAGTAGATAGGACTGGGCACTTATATCCTATAAGATAAATGCAGCCTAAAAATTCACTCAATCACATTAGCAACTCAAGCAACTCAATCACATTAGCAACTCCCATCTTTAAGGGTTTGGATTATATAGGTCCTGCACCTGGGTCAGGGCAATCCCAGGCACAAATACAGGTTGGGCGGAGAATGGCTTGAGAGCAGCCCTGAGGAGAAGGACTTGAGGGTGCTGGTGAATAAGAAGCTCAACGTGAGGAGGCAATGTGCACTTGCAGCCCAGAAAGCTGTGGCCAGCAGGTTGAGGGAGGTGATTCTGCCCCTATTCTGCTCTCGTGAGACCTCACCTGGAGTACTGCATCCAGCTCTGGAGTCCTCAGCGTAAGAAGGACATGGACCTGTTGGAGTGAGTCCAGTGGAGGGCCATGAAGATGATCAGAGGGCTGGAGCACCTCTGCTATGAGGACAGGCTGAGAGAATTGGGGTTGTTCAGCCTGGAGAAAAGAAGGCTTCAGGGAGACCTTATAGCAGCCTTCCAGTACCTAAAGAGGGCCTACAGGAAAGATGGGGAGGGACTCTTTACCAGGGAGTGTAGTGATAGGACGATGGGTAACTGTTTTAACCTAAAAAAGGGGAGATTTAGATTAGATATTAGGAAGAAATTCTTTACTGTGAGGGTGGTGAGGCACTGGAACAGGTTGCCCAGGGAAGTTGTGGATGCCCCATCCCTGGAAGTGTTCAAGGCCAGGCTGGATGGGGCTTTGATCAACCTGGTCTAGTGGCAGGTGTCCCTGCCCATGGCAGGGGGCTTGGAACTAGATGATCTTTAATGTCCTTTATAACACGAACCATTCTATAATTCTATGATTCTATATTATTATTATTATAGTTGCTATAGTTGTTGTTGTTTCACCTGGGGTCTTTTTTTAATGTTGTTTATTATTATATAGACCAACAAATGTGGTTTTAAGCCAAATTTGACCCTCAGAATAAAAAGTAGTTTCCCGTCTATGTACTCCACCTTACTTCCTTTTCGATTAGGAAACCTCCTTTTATTTTTTTGTTTGCTTTCTTATGTTGGTATGACAAGACATATTATAATCAGTTCAATATGCCTCTAGGAGGTAGCCATGAAAAGTGATTTCCTTACCTCTATCTGGTTTATGACCTTCTGAAAAGGAAAACAAATTCATTCTTAAGCAAAATATTATAATCAATATTTCTCTGAATCCTGATAAAGATGAGATTATAATTGGTTCAGGTATGATAGAAATAAGAATCAAAGAAGGAGCGCTGCTCTGAAATATATCAGAACCAGAACTTGTTCCTGTAAAGACAATTTCTAAAGAATGTGTCTTGTTTCATTCATTTTAGGTTTCACGGATATGGGAAAATAGTGGCATTTAGGGAATGGTGTAATGATAAAATAAATATCAGTTAGGATACTAATGAACAACTGAAAAATAGTCTCCTTTGAAAAGAAGTATTATTCTTAGTCTTTATGAGATAGAGTGTTGTACCTGGATGTCACCCAAACAGTTCAGCTCTTCTATGCTGAGTTCAGATGTAGTAAAATCACATTGTTGCTAATGCATCGTTTACATTTAGTGAAATATTTATTGATAAGCAGGAAGATGAATTAGAACCTTTGGAATGTATTAAAATGCATAGGAACAGGAAGTAATTAATTTCTTGCATATAATTTTTAAAGCATTACTGCTAGAGCAGCTGCCTAATTGCAGCAGTGCAAATGAGAACACAAATATTTTTAAGTCTTCCTCAGTCACAGAACTCTAATACGCATATTTTTCTGAAAGAAGATCATCAAATGTATTTGAAGCAGTGTTTCATGTGCAAATAGTCTATATGCAGTGCAGCATATGCACATAATCAGTAAGAGCTTTTAGTCTTTTAAGAGTCCCATAAATGGCTTCTAGCAACAAATTACTTGTATGAAAGTTCCATTTAATTTTCTGAGGGTTGGACTACAGAATTTAATAACTTTACTTTTCTTGCAAGTAGGTAAGTTATAAGCATAGAGCTAAGGGTGGAACTTGAGCCATACAACATCATTTGCTACTAAGAAAATGTTAGCTGACTTCAGTGTTTTAATGTTCAACTGATAAATAAGACTAGTATGTGTTATACTCATATTCTGTACAACTCATAGAAAATAATATTTACAGATCTTTTCTATGTGATTGTCAAAGTACCATCTCATTTAATAATGCTTCAACAATAATATGGAATCTGCATCCAAAAGCTGGACAAATACTATATTTGCTACAGAAGTGAATACAATTAGATTACAGAAAGCTTCATAAGATTAGACTTAATTTAGCCTTTACATATAGCCTCTAGTAATTCCAGTAAATGCATTTTTTATTCACAATATCTAAATTGGATAGCTATTACTTTCAAATAAGTTGGGCTTTTCCCCTCTTCCCCACTCCCCCCCCCCCCCAAATTATATCACTGTGTACAAATTCATTCTTTTTTCTTAGCATTTTAATTTTTCCTTTTTTTTCTGACAAGGCTTCATAGTTTTCTTCTTGGTCAATTTTGTTTGAGTCCTGCCAGCTAAATATGAGTAAACAGATGACTGGATCTGATCTAGCCATATCCTGCATAAGGGGGTGATTTAGGTCCTTAAAAACTCCCTACTGAATAACAATAAAGTCCAAATATACTGTGAATGTCTACTTTTTAAATGTTCTCTTCCTTAGGTGCATCCCTGACTAGTTAAAATATTGCTTGTGTGGCCAATTTGCTTTGGGTGGCTAATTTGAATGAGTGCTACTCATTCTAGTAGCATGGACTTAAGTTCTCCTGCATTTCACATTTACACGGATAGTTGACTGAACTCCATGTCAGACCATGTCAGGAGTGCAGAACTACTGTGATAATAGTGCTACTTTTTGCAGAGTGATCAAGGTTATGACTACAGTCTTCTCAGCAGAGAACTGGTCAGACTGGATCATCATGAACAGAATGGCCTGAGTGGACAGAAGGTCACCTAAGTTAGCTTTTCTGGATATTCTGCTTGCAGAAGTCCCTTCTTCTTTTGACGTTTTTCCTAGATGACTTAGGCTACATCTTTACTATCTCAGGTAATTGTGCTGAACACAATTATAGTTTCCTGGACAAACAGTCACTTCGGTAAAGCATATTTAAATAAATGCAATACTCCAGAGTATTGAGACCTTTTGGAGTAGATAGCTGTGTCCACTCTTCACACTGGACACACTCCCATTACTGCATAAGCATCATCCCATCTGTCATGGTTTTGGCCAAATTGGCCAATGGCCGATGACAGATGCTCTCCCCCCACCACTCGCACACAGAGAGGAGGAGGAGAGATAAAGAGATTTATAAGTTTAGAAGAAACTAAACTACTTTAATGAAATATTAATAATAAAATAAAGAAGGAAATAATGAAATAGATACACTGTATACAAAACTATATTAAGCTGCCAGGGTGACATCACCGGCAGGCACTGAGGAAGTCTCAGACTAGACTCAGTGACAGGCGGGAACAGGATTCCACAGCTGGAGTCAGGAACACACGGATCGGGATGAAAGGCAGATGAACAGACAGGGTCCTCCTCAGACGTTGGCTGTTGAAGAAAAAGAGTTAACCCTTTGATCCCTCAGATTTTATACTGAGCATGGTGCAGATGGGACGGAATACCCTGTTGGTCAATTTTTGGTCACCTGTCCTGCCCGCTCCTCCCTGGAGGTGTGACCCCTCTGTGCTTTTCTGTTTCTGACCCTCCAACAGGGCAAATAACGAAATTAGCTGACCTCGGTTGTTATAGCAATAAGTATAAGCAAGAGCCTCTCTGTGTACCATTCCTTGGCACAAACGGTAAACGTTGGTCTTATCGCTCTGAGAACGAACCGTTTTCAACACAACATGCTGTTAATTTCAGAGAGTTAGAAGAGGCCTAGCTAAGAAATAAAATTACTGGATGGAAAGTTGGTTCTGTTTAACCTCAAACCAGGACATTATCATTCTGTATATTTCAACAACACAAATCTGTCTTGGCTTTATCTGCTTCCCACTTGCTTCCTAAAAGACATGCCCAGTAGATAGGTTCAGCATTCATGTTGCAATCATTGCACAGCAATGGCTGCTCTTTGCTGGTCTTTCTATAGGTTTGAACTGGAGAGGACTGCAGTGTAGCCCCTTTAAGGGAGGGGGTCAGGCAATCCCAAATAAGATAGCTGACATTATAGACTTCTCTCTCACAATATCACATATATAGAATTAAAATATATAGGTTTGTATGCACATGAATGATTATTTTCTCTCTGTCCTTACAAATGAAGCACCCTCTCCTGCCTGCCCATCACAGGCCAGTAGATGCCAAAGACTATGATCTTTCATGTTGTGGGCTCAGATACAACTGACAGAGCAATCATTTCTGTTCATGAAAGCTACCTACCCAGTCCTGGTACCTTTCCACAGTTATAACCATTCTAGACTTGCTGTTCTTTTTCTATTTACTTCACCTACACATCATTCATTTAGATCCTTCATTCAATGATGACAGGAATAATACATCTAGTATACTTCTACAGGGCTTTACCTGACTTCACACATAGACGTTGGCCACACAGGAAAAGAAAGTGCTGTACCACCAATATTCAGAAACGCAGGAAAGAACATATCGCTTTCACCATACAATAATTTTTTTTTTTTAAACTAAACCAAAACCTCCAGGAACTGCATCTAAGTTACAGATAAATTCTGATATTTACTATGCTTTTGGTAACCTAGGTAGTAGGGTACACAGCCAGGTCTTGCTTGTCCTTAGAGGTAGCGTGGAGGCAGACAGCTCAAAGTCTTCAGGTACATGAGGATCCAGGTAGTAATTGCACCTAATGCCTCACAGTCCTGCCCCCTTCCTCTTTTTCTGTAATCCTGATGCATCTCTTTCAAGACTAGTGTTTTAGTGTCCTATCCTCCATGTCAATTAATCTCCAAGCTTCAGTCCCTGATATAAGCTAGTCAAGATGAACTTTTCATCAGCCTTATTAGTCCAGCACAGTCTGAAGCCTTAAGCTGATGGCAGCCTTGGAACCAACAATGCTGAGTCTCATCCTCCCACCCCATCCCAAATTATTTATTAAGGTTAGAAGGGCAGGTGTATCAGTAACTAGTCAAATCTGGAAACAGTGTACATTGCATTGGCATCCCTGGGAGCTAGGTCTGGATCAGAAAACTGTATTCAGGTGAAGAGAGGCTCTATCCACCAGGCTGTGTTAAAGTATTGTCATCAGTATAAACTCCTCCATTTCACACAGATGTAAACCGCATGAATTAATCTATATGCCACACTGAGTGTCTGTTTGGGGTGGAGCAGAGCCAACTTTCTGCTCAGTGAAAGAAGCTCTCACTTATACTTGTTGCTGTGGCAGCCAGGGGCAGCTGACTTGGTTGCTTACCCTGGGGAGGGATCACACCTGTGGGGAGGAGTGGACAGGTAACATGACCCAAACTGACCAAGCAGGTATTCCATCCCATCTGCCATGCTAATTATAAAAGCTGAGGGAACAAAGGGATCAGGTTGACTCTTCTTTGATGGCTTGCTTCTTCAACTTCTCTCTTTCTTCAGTGACTGATGTCTGAGGAAGACCTTTTCTGCCTTTGACAATTAATGTGTTCTGGAATCCACTTCCCATCTGTTGCTGAGTCCAGTCTGGAACTTCCCCAGTTGCCGCTGGCGACATCTTTGTGGGAACTTGATGTGTTTTTTTATATACATATATATATATATATATGAGAGGTGAGGGAGAGCATCTGTTGTCTTGTCATTGATTAACCTGGCCCAAATTGCGACACAGACAAAATAGAAAACCTGGGACCTCATAAAATTTAGAGTTCACTCTGACATAATAGCATATCTACGTCCTTGTCATTTATGCTTCATACATTGAATATTTTTCATCACCCAACCATGGACTAAAAAAATCAATGAGGCAACACCTTAACTTTAATTGTTTTGGGTTTTTATCCCCAAAACTTTTATTTACAAGAAGCACTTTTATTTACCAATTTAGACAGCAATCAGAAGATGAGCAAAATAAAAACATACTGTAATGTATTTTGTCATTTGGTTGTTTTATGGCATATTCTTCTTTTCCTTATAAATTATACAAATAAATATTAAGGTTTAGAGACAGGTTCTGCATATTGCTTTTAGTTTTCTTTGTATCTTTCAAGCAGATGATACTCCAAAATAAGCTGGAGGGTTGCTTTCTGTCTTGGATTCTGAATGATGTAAATTCTTAAGATGTTCTGTGACCTACATTGTTCTCTGAGAAGTAAATATTGAGCCTAACCTAATATTTCTGAAAGAACAGAAGGAATTATTTTAATGGTGTTTGATCTGTGTGACCGTGGCAGGTATCTATGTGTGTGTCTGTGTCATGTGCAAGCAGAGGCGCCACACACATGTGAAGAAACTGTTCTTACGTGTTTTTAAAAGTTCTAATCAGTCTGCTTCTGTTAACATGATACACACATCTTCATTATTTACATATGCAAACCGATATCCATATAAATATAAAGCCATATAAATTTGAGGAATTAGTGGTATGTTCTAAACAGAAGATTAAAAAATGCTATGCATACACTGATAAGGCCTTAAAATTCTATTTGAACTGCTGAGAACAGTATTCTTTTAACAGGATCTTAGCATTATTTATTTTTAAGAATTTGCTAACCGTTGAAAGACAGGAAGAGTAAAACTACAGGAATACACAAAACAACTGCAGAACCACCAATACAGCCATGCAACATTAGGCTAAGGTAATTTGGTTTCATATATTGCTTGGTTATGAGGTGAGATATGTAAGACAGGAAGAAATATAAAGAAGCTACAGGAAATGGAGCTTGTATCTAGTTATATTGCTGCTTCACAGCTGCATACAAAATTCTGCCCTGGCATGATTCTTAGGAATGGTCATATCACCTTCTGGAGAAGCCATAACGTCTAAGATCTGTGAACTGTCAGTACACGGTTACCATGGGATTCTTTGCAGTTACAGCTAGGTTACAACTCTGACTTTTTCCTCCACATTTATAGGAGCATTTGTGATTGCCATTCCTAAATAAAAATGTCTTTAATTTTCATCTGGATTTGATTTCTTGTTTGATTCTAGCTTTTGCCTCTTGCAATCAATTCCTTTATTCTTTGAAATGTTGTTTGAATCTGGAATTGAAATTTTCATCCTGTAGACATTTTAGAATTTGGGGCATTTTTTCATTATGAATCAGAATGAAGAATGCAAAAGGTGAATTTATAGCAAAAATAATGTTTTGAAAAAAAATTGTTTCAGAGAAAGCAGAGTGTGTATTTTCTATCATTTGTAGACCAGCAATCTAGATCTGCCCAACTAGCTTGGGGAACTGGGACCATGCCTGTTTTCTGGGCAGAGGTCCAGAAAAATAGATAGTCAGCCAAAAAACGGTCTGACCAGGAAACCATGCAGCTTAGGTTATCCATGGAGCCGTGGCATTCCTGTATCCTACCAGTTGTACTATAAGCTAGCCAGAGCTTCCAGGCACTTGGGCAGCCCACACCCAAACAGGTGGGATTTCAGGGAGCCAGAGAAATCACGTGTCAGTCATTTGACTGGTATGTGAGTTGACAGAAAAACAGGCACTCATGCAAGCCTTCCAACCTACCCATCTGCTTTGTTTTTGATAAGTTTCTGTTAAGTCAACAAAGTTGCAAGGAAAGCCTTCAATTGCATCAGATTAACTATTTTCAGAGAATAATTATTGAAGTTTTGCTTAGTTCTGAGTTTTGACAATTCAACCAGGTAGAGGAAGAACTTTTGTATCATTTCAGAGGCATCCCATTTAAGTCCTACAGCAGAGATATATATTGGAGCATGCTGGAGTGCAGCCAGAATACACTACATTCCAGAAATTCCCACCCAGTGTAATGACTCTTAGGGATGTTTCCATATTGGCATAAACCAAAGTAGTCCCAAAATTATAAATTACATATAACTATTTGATAGCCCCACAAATACGAGCATAAAGGTAGTTAAAAACCAGACTTACTGTCACAGTGACTGGACCTGTGCCTCGAAAAAGTACCTAGATCTCAGCATGTACTTATCCTTACAAGCAATACCAGGCAGTCATTAAAATATTCTAAAACAGAATAGAAAGTACAAATAAAAATTCCTAAAGACATCTTAAATTACCTTTCAATGATACATCAGTAAAAAGTGTTTCAGGTACTTTCCTCCCCCCCACCCCCATAGAATTTCCAAGAGAATCAAGGGACGAATAGTTCTTACAGTGTTATTACTTTGGATTGCTGCTTCCTTCTCATTTTGACACATCTGGGGCATGCAATTATTCACAAAGGTCATTTTCCACATAAGAAAAGGACAGTGACCAGAAGGCAACATTTAGGCTGTGAATACACCATGACAATTCAATCAATGAGAAAACCCCAATGTCAAGAACCAGCTTATTTCTGGGTTGACAAAGACTGACGTCTCATCAGTTGCTTGTAAAACTGACTAAAGGCACAGAAAGGTCAGCATCCTGATGCAGCACAAAAGGACTATAAATGTTCAAATACATTAGGCATAAAGGTTGAGACAATCTCATCCTTAGATGCTCATTTTATAATTAGCTTGAAAAGCAAAGTATCATTCACAGAGTAACAGTTGACATGCATTTGTGTTTTATGCTCACCCAAGCTAGTCTGTCCTTCTTAATTTGCAACTTCTAATAATGACAATCTTTTTTTCTTTCTCAGTAATTTTCAACAGCCAGGTCACCAAAAACGATTTAGTTGAAGTTTAGTCATCTACAAGCACAAAAATTCCAAACTGAAATCCTAAAATACTCTGCAATGTTGCCACCTAGTTCTGGAAGTATTTGCAGTGAATGGCATCTGGGCATGCCTGAAATGTTTGTAAAATACTAAATAGCTTAATTTTCAAACTCCATCATGATCCACAAATTAGATGCTTGTTCACCTCTCTTGCCTGTTGGGCTCGCTCTGACAATGATGCTTTGTGCTACAGGTAATATAAAAAGCAGACTGAGCTCAACATTTACTGGAGGGTATAAGGATTCAGTTCCATTATTATATTGAGCTAATCTTTACTAGGCCACACGTTTACTTACTGGCATCTATGCCATGGGGTTGGAGAGATGTAAGAGTATGGAGGAAGACAACACCAGCTTTACTGCAAGTAGTATAGTCTTACACCAGTTTGCGACAAATGTAAAACACATGTTGGTTCTCCTAAGAGAATTGTGCCCATATCTCCAACGTATGACCTAATCATCGGGCCATCTGGCACTGTATGAGCATATATTCTGAGTCTGTTACAACAAAGACATGCTAAAATGCAAAGCCTAACTAGACATCAATGGATGGAGACATTTAGGATACAAAGGGTTCCAAGTCATTTTCCACTAACTGCTAATTGACTTTTTGAATAAATTTTTCAAAACTAAATGAATTAATCTAAAATTATGTTGAAATAATATGAATCAGATAGCTTTGCTGACACAAATGGACTGTGCTGATATGCTCTGATTTCTGTGTACTTTTCATGAGCCATGAGTTTTAATTAACAGATCCTCTTTTTTATTTACATTGATCTCATCTTATTGCAAATCTCTTCACATATTTTTAAATTATTTTATTTTCATTCTGGGAAAACAAGTTATAGATTTTACCTCCACCCTAGATGCAGTTCACTTTTATCACTTGAATAAGAGGTCTTTCAGTGAGCAGCAATGCTCAAGTAGGAGTTTAGTTTTGTTTGACTTAGAAGCCATACCTGCTCTTTCATGAGGACAGCAGGGTGAGGCAGCTTTTAATTCAACTTATCCAAGTGCTCAAACTGATCTATTGCCATAAACACATTCATCACAGAAATAGGAAAGGCATGAATACAGCTCTGTGTTTTCTCCTCTCTGCAATGGCTCCACTGCAGATGTATCTTCTGCATTCTCTGTGGATTGCTCCTAAATTGATTTAATCTCCAGGGAAAGTTAGTACAGGAAGACTAAAACTATAGTGCACAAACTCACTCGAATTGTAAAACTGAACTGTTTCTTGCATTGTGAAAAACACGCCCAAAACCTCACTGGTTTGCACGTTCAGTCATCCTAAATGCCTGTTCTATGCAGCTTAATGAAAATGTGGCAACGTTGTTTAAGAAATGCAAACAAGCAAAATGTATAATATGAAAAAAAAAAATAAATATCTGTTCCATGGTATTTGGTTGTTATCTACCAACAGCACCTACCTGTGTCCAGAAAGTTTTTGGCTCCTCAAGCCTGACCGTTGCAGAGGGGGAAAGAAGCATATGGGTAGTCTGAGATTCTGGGGCAGCATTTTGGTCCACATGTACTTGGCCCAAACCTCTATCTAGAATCCTGATTGTTGCCTTAGATTAATCCCTCCATATTTCCCTGAGAAACTATCTCCCCTCAGTTCCCCATGACATCCATACTGCATAGAATCATAGAATAGTTTGGGTTGCAAGGGACCTTTAAAGGTCATCTAGTCCAAACCCTTCTGCAACGAGCAGGGACATCTTCAACTAGATCAGGCTGCTCAGAGCCCCGTCCAACCTGACCTTGAATGTTTCCAGGAATGTGACGTCTACCACCTCTCTGTGCCAACCTGTGCCAGTGTTTCACCACCTTAATCATAAAAAAAAATGTTCCTTCTATCCAGTCTAAATTACCCTCTTTTAATTTGAAACCATTACCTAATTGTTAAACCATTACCATTGTCCTATCACAATAGGCTCTATTAAAATGTCTGCCCCCATCTTTCTTCTAAGTCCCCTTCATGTACTGAACAGCCGCAGTAAGGTCCCCCCAGACCCTTCTCTTCTCCAGGCTGAACAACTCCAACTCTCTCAGCCTGTCCTCATAGCATAGGTGCTCCAGCCCTCTGATCATCTTTGTGGCCCTCCTCTGGATCCCCTCCAACAGGTCTATGTCCTTCCTGTAGTGAGGAGCTGGATGCAGTACTCTAGGTGGTGTCTCATCAGAGCAGAGTAGAGGGGCAGAACCACCTCCCTAGACCTGCTGGCCACACTTTTGATGCAGCCCAGGATGTGGTTGGCTTTCTGGCCTGTGAGTGCACATTGTCGGCTCATGTTCAGCTTTTCATCCACCAGTATCCCCAAGTCCTTCACAGCAATGGACTTTGTCCCTTTGTCCCCACAGCAATCCCTTTGTCCCCCAGCTGGTATTGATACTTACGGTTGCTTCGACCCAGGTGCGGGACATTGCACTTGACCTTTTGAACCTCATGAGGTTTAGGTGGGCCCACTTCTCAAGCTTGTCCAGGTCCCTCTGGATGGCATCCCTTCCCTCATATGCATCAGCTACACCACTCAGTTTGGTGTTTTCTGCAAACTTGCTGAGGGTACACTCGATCCCACTGTCTTTGTCATTGGTGAAGATATTAAACAGTACCGGTCCCAATATGGACCATTAAGGGACACCAATTATCACCGATCTCCATCTGGACATTGAGCCCTTGACCACTACCCTCTAGATGTGACCATCCAAGCAGTTCCTCATCCACTGAATAGTCCACCTATCAAATCCATCTGTCCAATTTTGAGAGAAGGACATCATGGAGAACTCTGTCAAAGGCCTTACGGAAGTCCAGATAGACAACATCCATAGCTTTTACCTTGTCCACTGATATAGTCACTCCATCATAGAAGGCCACTGGATTTTTCGGGCAGGACTTTTTGTCATACAGCAGTACAACTGTATATTTAGTCCTTTTTCCTCCTTCTCCTTCAACCATGACTCCTGTAGAGAAGCTCTTCTGCTAAAAGGTCATTACAAGAACTGAACTGCTTCAGGGAAGAAATCCACCATGTATTGAATGATGCCTGTTTGGGATGCCTAGCTTCATTTTTGTGTGTGTTTTTTCAATCAGATGACTTGCACCCTCTGTACCATTTGGGGGTGGGGGTCGGGAGGGAGGCACTGTGTAGCTGCTTTTTAAATCAAAGACATGAATGCCTATAGACATTTGGATTTGATTCTCAGCTGATGCTAACTTGTAGGTGTATTTACTAAAATTAGGAATTTTCATCTTATAGCTGTGTGAGAGATGTGACCAGCTTACTTATAATAGAAGGAAATTAAAAAAAAAATAAAAGGAAGAAAACCCTACCAAACTCAACCCTGAGATTCCCTCTAAAAAACATAGTTGTGATATCAAACCATTAAAAATTAATCTCAGCTTAATTATGTCTCTTATGAACTGGAACCCCCAAGTGATTCAGTATCTCTCTATTCACTTTGCTAACAAACCTATCAAAATAGATTACAAGGTTGGTAGCCTTTAATCAACAGTATCTTAAACTAATATTCCAATAATGTCCATGAAAATAAAAATCTGCCTATCTTCTACTAAAACAAGGCATGAATTTTAATCTGGTTCAACCCCATGTTTAAAGGACTTGATTATAAAAGTGATGTCTACAAGAATTCTCATATTACTTTTTTACTGTAGTAAATTAATAATTTAAATAATTACAAACATAGCTGTATGTTCAAAACAATTGTGCAATCCAACCTATTTTGCTGGCATAATGAAGGCTTATGTTAATGAACTTGTTAGATTTCAGAAGTCTTATTTATGTTAACAGAGGTAGAATATGTTATCTTACACATAGTTATTTGTGTAAATTGGCATGACTGAGTGGAAAAGTATTGTAAAAAATAACAATCCTTGAAAAATAAATTTTAATTTCAGTTGTTTCAGCTAATTATCTAAACAGTTACTTAACTTAGGAATTACTTTTTGACTACACTGTCATTGACATCCCGTGACTTTTGATTGATTTATAAAACTTTACTGGCAAATTAATTAGGACCTGTGCTTAATATCCTGACTGCCATTATTCACAAAAGTAGAATGAGAATGTTTAGCACTTTGTAATAAGACTTTGATCATGATCGTCTTGACAACTTTTGATATAGTATGTTAATTAATTTACACTTCTGAAATATCATATCCACTTTTTATTTATACTATGCTATTTTGTTTTGTTAAATTAAAAAATCCAAGAGCAGAAAAATTACAATCATAGAGCATTAAAGAATTAACAGACACACTAAGCAGTCTAAATACTTAAGTCTAAATACTTAAGGCATACTCTGGATGTCAGAAAAATCAGTTTCAGTACCGTTACCTGTCAGGACTTCAGGCTGGGGATTAGACTCAAAGGGTGGTTTTGTGCTTCATCTCGTATGATGTAACTAACGGGATGCCTGATGTTTTTTTGAATTTACATTACCTGTGAAGAATTAGATTTATGAAATCATTCTTATTTAGAATTCACTAACATGGAGTTATGCATCTAGGTGAGACCCCAAAAAGACCAAAAATTGATTTAGCTGAATGAAGTGTAATGGTGAGCAATCTGAGACATCCCAGTCTTCAACTGACATTGAAAACCCTCTATCACAGGTACTTCATTGCTTAACTTAAAAAGTTTGCAGGGCACGTATTTATACATCTGTATCCTAAAATGTCACATCTCAGTTTTGATCAGGTAAATGCCTCAGAACCCAAGCCTGACTTGGATCTAGAAATTAGGCCAAGCAAATATTCTGGAAGTCTTGGTGTCAGTGCAAGGAAGAAGCACACAGTCACATTGCTTGTGATGCACAGGTGAAGAAACCATCTGCTTTTCCTGAATTAACTTAAATTAGTTTGGATAAGGAAGCCTCATACGTATTCACAAATATCCTATTTTCCAGTTAGATAGAGCATTTACAAAGCGACAAAAAAGGGATTAAATACTTGAATATGTAAAGAAAATTAAAGATGAAGTCTTCATCATATTGTGCATGTGTTATAGCTAGTCAGCTGTGGAGTAATACCAGGTAGTATCAGCAGCACAAAAAAGTCCTTGTCCAACTGGTTTTGCTTTTCAAAGGGGAAGGGAGGGAAGAAGGGAAAATGTTTCAAGCAAGCTTCAAGCATACTTACTGGCTAAGAAGAAATGAGGGAGACAGCACTAAAGAATTGACGGTAAGCTGCTATAAGCATGCTCAGCAGCAGATGAAAAAAACATCCATGGGGCTTCACCAATATAAACTTTTAGGTGGGAAGCATATATCAATTTACAGAATTCAGAAGCAGAGGTAAATTGTTATAAATTTAAATGACACCTGAGTGTTCAACCTCAGTGCCTAAAATACATTTAAGCATCTGTATGTGTCTAACGACTTTGCATTCTAGATTTAAGCTTTCATTACTCCACTTCTACAAAAGTTAATTAGATCACAGTTTTGCTGGGGGGGGTGGGGGAGAAGAGAAAAGATAACACCAAGGGACAATACAGAAGATAAAATATGAGCAAGAACATTACATTAATGGACAGGTTTGCGGAGTGATTTAAATCAAACTTGAAAGTGGTAAAAAAGTTGTCATGTTTCCTTTTTCTTGCTTGGTCTGCCCAGGACTACTGCAAGGAAACAATACCTCAGTGTTTTGTTAATACATTTTGTAGTCCAAAGAAATGGTCTGGCCTTCAGTTGGGATGGTCACAACTGCTTCCTCAATCTATACACGTACACAGATTACCAAAAAACTTTCACTAGAGAAACTTCAGAAGGGAATTTTATGCTCATTCTACCAAAGCCATCAAAACCAGATCACTAGCAATTTTATTAAGGGTTGTTCCCTCAGCACCCAGAACCCCTTGCCACCTCATTGGCTAGGTTTTGTGACTTCAGCAAGAACCTTGAAAATTCTTAACCATTGAAAACTTTCATTTTTAAAGTTTAAACAGCATCAGGTTATTTCAGGTTTTTTTCCAATCGTTGCTGGTTGTATACACAGACTTATGCTCTATACATGTTGTCCTGAGCAATGAGCTCCAGATGAGTCTACTTGAGCAGAGGTGTTGGATATGGTGAACTCTAGATAGCCCTTCTAACCTCAACCACCGGCATCTCCAGGGCTTTCCCTCTGATGACAAGGGGCATGTCAAAGGAGTCCCGAAAGCAGATCAAGGAAGACTATCCTTCCCCTCTCCTCAGCACTGCTAAGGCCTCTGTTGCAGTACTGTCTCCAGTTCTGGGCTGCAAGAGTACAAAAGGTGGAACCACTAGAAAGGGTCCAGCAAAGGGACACATAGATGATGAAGGGGCTGGAGCATCTCTCATAGGAGGAAAGGCTAAGATAGCTGGGACTGTTTAGCCCGGAGAAGAAAAGGCTCAGGACAGATCTCATCAACATGTACAAGTACCTGAAGGGAGGCTGTGAAGATGACAGAGACATTCGTTCAAGTGTCATCTAGTGACAAGACCTGAGGCAGTGAGCACAAACCAAACATGGAAGGTTCCTGCTGAACAGAAAGAAACCTTTTCCATGGTGAGAGTGATCAAGCACTGGCACAGGTTGCCTAGAGAGATTGTGGAGTTAACATCCTTGGAGACACTCAAACATTGTCTGGACACGGTCGTGGGCAACTGGCGCTAGGTGGCCCTGGTTGAGTAAAGGGCTACTTCCAGAGGACCCTTCCAACTTCGACTATTCTGTGATTCTGTGAACTGATTTATTTTAGAGACCAGGATGAATTCAGTAGTGGAAGTGTCTGACTTCTTATTTTTCCTTTTTTTCTACTTTACTTGACAATTATTAATGAACCATAACCTGTTTACCTGATTATTTTTGCTTCACTTCCATTAAGATGACTACACACATGCATGAACATACACACTTCCCTGCAGATATGCTGCATTCTTCTGCAATATTCTGCTTTACCAATATAATTTATACATTTTTAGAAACTTCATAAGAGCACAAATAGAAATGTTTTATGTTTTATTACAAATTTGTTTCTACTTTTTCAGTATATCTTTTCTCATGTGGCAAGCCATTAAATCTACCATCACAAATATTACCCAGCAGCCTACTTACATTATAGAAATAAATGCATCAGCTGGTAACTAAATATACAGAGCATATATCCAAACTTCACACCTTCAGTCTTTCCCAGACGTATCATCAGACCAATGTGTTTTGCAGAATACACAGAAGATCAACAAATGGCAGGTGTTTTCCTTTCTTCTTCTGTTGATTTACAAATCCAACTCTAAACACTATGTTTAGCATGCAAATACGACATTGAATGGAGAGTATATTTTAACTTGCATTTATACTTTCCATTTAAATGCAAAAATTGTTCTTTTGCTGGGTATTACAAACATTTGCTGATAAGATTGTGCTTAATATTTACACTGAGGAAAAAGGCAAGTTGGTTGGACAACCAGAGTTTAAGTTCTGGTTCTGTTACAAATCTTTTTTGCAACATAGCTTATGATCATTTGCATGTTTTGTTTGTGTTCCTGTCTGTTTTGTCAGTTCTATGCAATTCCATCACATGTAAACTTGCTCCAGCATTTTTTGAATTCATAGTACAATTTAATTGCCTGTGTGAGTTCATACAGATCTCACTATGCACAGTGATTACGACAAAAGGAGATGATATAAAAGATGGTGATAGGAAGGTGAATAAGATGATATATGAAGAATGTGAATGTCAATGTTAGCTAGAGGTTATCCACGGTAAGTTTTGAGCTATATTATATACATTATTTCTCTTTTCTGAGTACTGTAGAGAAACACATAGAAGGTTGAAGATAACAGGAGGCTGAGGTGAGAAGTAAGGAAAGTTCATAAATGTTTAGTATTTAACAGCTTCAGGTTCAACACTGATATGACAGTGGGTGTAAATATGCAATATGATTTCACCTGTGTAGAAAACTAAATGGTGTGATGGAAAGAAGAAAAGAAGAGCCACGTCAAGATAGGAGAAAGAAAAGTAAAATACTGAAAATACAACAAAGGGAGAATGAGAATATAACTCAAATTTGTGTGTTCTTAGTGCTATCCTTAATTATTGTCAGGTGTTCATAAAAAATAGTAAGAAGCATCTCAGAAATATCAAAAACTGGAAAGAGGAAAACATGTAGAGAAGAAGAATGAAGAATAAAGTGTTTTCATCTTAAGTCAATTCAGATTCCTCATAGTATCTTAAGTATGAACATGACTTTGGAAGACTAATCCATTCTTGACAGACATTTGTCTCTTCTGCTTAAAAGTACCTTCAATGACAGAATGTGAAAAGGTTTCCTTGGCAGAATTTCCAGTTTTTCATTACCCTTTCCTTCCAAAAGTGTTTTCTAATATAGTATACAATAAATATTTTTTTTCGTGTAATTTAAGCCCATTACTTCTTTTCTGATACAGAAAGCATATTATCCCCTTCTTTGAAATAGTCTTTTATTTTCTTGAAATGTATTACTATATCCTTCCTATATCTTCTCTTTATTTTATCTATCAGATCATAATCTCAAGACCTTCAATCAGTATTGCTATTCTGGTTAGCATGCTCACCAATTGGTACCTACTCATTATAAAGCCTGGTAGAAAAAAATTTCACATGATATGCAAGTCTATTCATGAATGCTGAATCGAATAAAAGGATAACTGCATGCATCTTGTAGGCCACAAGAAATGTATTAGTATAATGTCCGCTTTTTTTTTTTTTTTATTTATTTCAACAGTACAATGATGATCCTTACCTTGGGATCCTGTCTAACTTGCAGAGTTGCAGAACTTTTACCTAGACAGTTGTTCCTAATTTGCATGTGTGCAATTTATTATTTCTGACTAAGTGAGTATCTTGCAGTTGTCCCTATTGAATCACATCCTATTATTTCAAACCTACCTCCAATTTGTCAACATTATTTTGAATTCGATTCCTGTCCTCCAAGACATTTGCATTCTCTCCTGAGCTTGGTATCATTTGTAAATATTCTCTATTCCAGCATCCAGGCTATTCATACTAAAGCTCCAGCATGGCACCTTCAGACTACTGAAGCAGTCCTCTCAAGAGCGGTACATAGAATAGCAAAAAAACCCTAAAGAAATACAGTATACAAAGCAAGCATATCAGTGGGAAAAAAATTAGCAGAATAAGAATCAAAGCAAGACTATATATGGGCTGTGCTGCAGGAAGAAGTGTGTCTGGACAGTTCTAGCATTAAACAAGATGATCCCTAGTAAAAATCAATAACGATGTTTGTGTGTTTGTTTGTTTGTTTTCATAAGTAGCACATCTGTAAACTCACCTTCAGGCATCTTCAGGCAAAACATCTTTCTCCTTGTCCTGAAGCTTTTAGATTATCTGTGTATAAATAGACTCTTGCAAGAGAAAACCATGTATTCCAAAATTCTGTATAAATCAAAGGGAGCGTTCAGTGACTGACATGCTAATCTCTGTTCTTCTTTATGTAGTGTGACAGATCATATGATTCTGCTTGGTTTTTTCCCAGTTTTAACCTACACAGTGAATAGATGTTAAGGTGTTGCCTCCTCTAGCCATAACCATAGCAACAAGAGGAAGTATGGCAGTATTACTTCTCTGTTTTCATTTTCATTCCAACCTTCTTCCTTTACCACTTTCAGGGTATTAGTATAGATGAAGTAGAGGATGACTGCAATGTCAGTAAATTAAGCACAGAATAAATACAAATATGCTATGGTATGGTCAAGCAACAGTACTCCAACCCTTCTCTTCCATCTCCATAGCACAGGATGTAGATCCAGGAGTCCTGCCAGCTGAAGAATCGGTAATCACAAAGTCATTAGGTACACTTCCTTTTCCTCTCCGGTGATGACAGATGACTTAGTTCATATTAACATTATATTGTGATAGTATCAGTAACAGGTATAGACACAAGCTGTGCGTAAAAATGTGGACTAATGGTTTTAACTGCATGCTACATGCTCAGTGCAGCCACTTTACACTGGCTACTACTTCTTTTATACAGTCTATTTTTAACAGAAGAATGTTTGAATAACAATCATTGGCCAGATTCATGACTCATTAATCACATTTTCTTTCTCTATATATTTGACTGCCATGCAACAGTTCTGCTCTAAATTCTGTAACTTCTGCTACCTATAAACTAATTTAATCTCTGTCCTTAGTGGCATGAAATTAAATATAACTTTAGTTTATTATTTTTCTTTCAATGCTGAATTACTGAATTATAAACATACAAAGAAATCGTATATCACCACACCTCCAGAAAAACTCAACCAAACAAACAAACAGATAATGAAAACAGCAAAATCACAGAGAATTATGTTGGGCACAATGTTGTCATTGTTATGTGCAAAGATAGCCATGACATTGTAGTGGTGAAAACTAAGTGAGTGGCAGCGTGAAAGGATTACATCCTCCTGTTAGTCCAGCTGGAACGACATAGAATATGTTATTCCCTGCACCTACATAGATTATAAAAGATTCTGGCTTGAGACGTTAGTAGTCTTTTCTTTATTGTAATTTAAGTCAGATAAAATTAAGTACTCAGTGCTAAAATTCCCACTCTCAGTTGTGGACTCATGGACAGCCAACCGTTTGAGACGAACTTTTCATGTTTGTTTATGACCTTCTCTCCCTTTAGCTACTAAACATTCTAAGCATAATGTATTTCTACTGTATACATTCTACCTACCCAACAGTGTATTTAATATAATTATGGTTAATGTACATGGGATATAAATTCTAATCATCCTGATGGTAGTAAGGACTCTATTAAATATATAGCAGATGTAATCACTTCGTTAAGGCTACTTAAATAATGCCAACATTTTGACTTCAAAGGATAGTGTATTAACATCTGTTATTCTTCTTTCCCCAATGCATGTCTGTATGTGCAGCTGCGTGTGCCAACATGCCTGTGTCCAATGGTGTGTGTATGTGCACCCATGTCAGCTTGGCTGAAGCAAAATAGTACCTGTTCCTCTTTACAGAAAGAAAATATAACATCATCTAGATTACAATTTTACTGCCTTTTAATGACATATAGATCTACTATTTGCATGTGTATTATTGTTTAATTTTTGATTTGAAGCTTTGTATTTAATTGCATGAAAGAGGACGTCTAAACTGCAGAAAAGTTCAAAAGTGAACAAAAGATCGATTCATCGTGGTTATATCCCACCTCATTGTGCATCTGAACCACCAACCCCACGAAAAGAGATTCACTTTTCAGGAAAGACTTTTTTAAAACTGTGGGTATGAAATCTATTTTTCATCCCTAAAAATGGTGATGTGCACAAATATTAAGACCCTGAGAATGTTGTCTAATTAGGACATATAGTACTAAATAAATGTAATTTGTAAGTAAATTTTACTCATAATTTAGGAGTTAGTTATCTAATTTTACTTATTCATTCTGTACTGAGATATAATGAGACTTTTTCTAGAATGCATGTGTAAGATTTAGCTTGCTTTAAATTTCCCAAATAACTTTGCAAAACCAATGTACCTTTGGCAATCTGTTGCACATGCTTGAATATTTTTTTAATTATTATTATTAACATTATTTTAACCAATAGATGAAAAGGTAAAGGGATTAATTTCCCATAAAATGTGTTAAAAATGCGTAATTATTTGGTTTGCATGTAATTTTTTAGTCTGAATTCTCACTGAGATCAACAGAAGTCTTTAAACATGTGAGTATCATGAGTTAAGCAAGCAGTAAGGTTTTAGATTTTTCTTGTTACAGTTTCGTAGATAAGAATGAATTTTTGAAACTTCAAATAAAGTGGAAGACAGAAACCAAAAAATAGAAGGAAGCATGTAATATTTCAAGTACAGTTTCATTCCTGATCAACTACTCTTCTTATTCCTACATCCTTTCACTTTAAATTGCTAGCTTTGGTCCTGATTTTTCCCAGATCTCAGCACAGTAAAAAATTCAGTAAGTCCTAAAATTTTCTTCAGTCATTAGATCAATTTTGGTTTTCAGTATCAATTTTCTAAATAAAACTAAATTTTATTACATGTAACTGTAATTCTAATCTCAATTTTTCTTAGTAGAAACAAATGTTCCATCAATTTTCCTCTGTCCTGTTAGTCTGTCTTTGTTAGGAAACCTTCCGTAGGGAAAATTTATGAGTGATTTCTGATTTGACTACGTAGTTTCAGAAGGAAATTTAGATAAAGTAAGAAGGTACGATGCTTCCCATTTGTCTTCTGACATATTTTACTGTCTTCTGTTTGTTTCTGGTTTCACTTTTTATTGGGATTTTAATTCTTCCGATTGGCTTATTTTTCTCATAATACTTTACTGCTCCTGTTTTGATGTCCTATGTATTTTCCTTCATGTGTCCATTTAATCTTGAATAATTAATGAAAATAATCATAGCTCTCTAGACACTGATTTTGGCATGTAGTCTTACACTTAGCTGTCAGCTTACAAAATCTAATGCTCCTATGAGGGCATTTTCAAAAAGTCACACGATTCAATTATTCACTTCCACAGAGCAAGAATCACAATGTGTTAATACTTTCCTATGGTGGATTTTATATTTTGGCAATAGATCACAGTAAGGCTGCAGCTTTTCAAAATCTGGCAAAGTAAAGGAGAGTTACCAGATGGAGTCCTCAGGTAACATACTGAAATCAATGTAGTTTATTAATACAGAAGTGTTTGGGTAGGCTCTGTATTAATCTCAACCTTCAAAAGCAGACTGACGGTGACTTGCCAGATTTTGGAGTTCACAGAAAAAGAGACCCTTGTAACTGATGAAGTTATTTCACATATTTGCATGAATTTATTTTAAAGAATCTTTGGAAGGTTTATCTACCATGTGCCACTCTATTCCTCTGTCTTCCCAGCCAAAGAGATAGAGTTCAGCCTACCCATTTAAAAGGAGCCCAGGACGAATAATTATATAGTCCAATTGTTCTCCATCTGCTGCTTGCTTGATCTACAAATGCCTTTTCTTGTACCAGGAAGCAAACAGCAGAAACTCATCTGTTCAGAATTTCCATCTGGGAAATTGCAAGTTGCTATGTTCCAGTACCTAGATGAAGAACCTATTCCTGTGTATAGTTAAGTATAGATTAAAACTTACAGGAAGGGGAAATAATTTTAAAAATGCAATCTCATTTTCACTGGAGTAATACTAAAGGGTAAGCAGAAAAAAATCAAATAGCAGATAAGCTCCTATGACACCTTTTTCCAACACAGAGCTCTGCAAGTTAGAACACACGCTGCACCTTTGGAAGTGAGGATGATAGCTATATCTATATGGTACCAAGGAATTCCAGGAATTTCTTAGAGTCAGGTTCATATTTCTTCTGAATCTATGTGTCTTCAAGCTTTTTACATGAGGGGCATTTATAAAAACCACAGGGTAGTGCCTACATTTTAAGAGCTAGCTTTACAAGAACAGAAAAGATTGTTGCCTAAAGCTTGGAACAAAGAGATACAATTCTGATTTCTTTCAAATTGCTGGCTACCAGCACAAATATAACTATGTGGTATTTTTCTGTATGTTGTCAAAATATGCAATGACAAAACTTTCAAAATGAAAGTGTTTACACTTTTTGCTTTTTAAAATTTATTACAATTTGCTTTTTTATTTTAAAACAGAATTTTCCTAGTTGAACTAAATGTTTTGCTTGAATTAAAAGAAAACAAGGTAGGTTTTTTTAGTAGCAAAATTGATATTTTTTTTCTGGATAGAGAGCAACTTTCCAAAATTAATTTTTTTTACAACTACAATTTAATCTTGTTCAAAATAGCCAATTTATTTTAAAATATACATTTTAGCATGTTATAATTTGAAAGATTTATATTTCTGCAAGGCATACCGGAGCAAAATCTTCTAGTAACAACATTTTCTTGACAACAGTAAAACCACAGATGTATATGCAGAAGGAGGGGGAAAAAAAAACATCTGATACTATATAAAAAAGAAAAAAACCCAAACAACAAAAAAACCCAACAACAACAGCAATAAAAGTAGTTAAATTATGAAAAGCAGAGAAATAATACATACGATAGATATTAACATCTTTGTCGCTAAACTGGAGATATATGGATTTGATGGATGGAAAATGTGATAGATAAGGAATTGGATGGCCACATCCAAAGAGTTGCAGTGAATAGCTCTATGTCCAAATGAAGATCAGTACAAGTGGTGTCCCTCAGGGGTCTGTACTGGGACTGGTACTGTTCAATATCTTTATTAATGACATAAACAGTGGGATTAAGTGCACCCTCAGCAAGTTCATGGATGACACCAAGTTAAATGGTGCAGCTGATATGCTTGAGGGAAGGGATGCCATCCAGGGGGACCTTGACAGGATTGAGACGTGGGCCAATGTGAACCTCAGGGAGGGGGTGAGACACTGGAACAGTTTGCCCAGAGAAGCTGTGGATGCCCCACCCCTGGAAGAAGCATTCAAGGTCAGATTGGAGGGGCTCTGAGCAACCTGATCTAGTGGAAGATGTCCTTGCCCACAGCAGGGGTGTTGGAACTAGATGATCTTTAAAGCTCCTTTCCAACCCAAATTGTTCTCTTGCAGCCCATGGAGGGACTATGGTGGAGCAGGTATTCACAGTGCAACCAACAGGGAAAGACCCATGCTGGCATGTGAAAACAGTATGAGGAGGAAGGCACGTCAGAAAGAAGCTGTTAACGATTGACCACTACTCACTATTCCCCATCTCCCCTGATGGAAGAGAATTCAGGAATAAAGGAATGAAATTGAGCCTGGGAAAAAAGGTAGGGACATGGGAAAATGTTTTAGAGTTTTGGGGTTGGGGTTTGTTTGCCTTTGTTTTTTACAATTCTGCTCTTTTTAACTGGCAATAAATTAAATTCGTTTTCCCCAAGTTGAGTCTGTTTTGCCTGTGATGGTAACTAGTAATCAGTCTCGCTGCCTCTATCTCGACTTAGGAGCTTTTCATCTTATTTTATCCCCTTGCTCTGTCGAGATGGGGGAGTGAGAGAGCGGGTGGATGGGTTTGCTAGTTTTGGCTGGGATGGAGTTAATTTTCTTCATAGTAGCTAGTATGGGGCTTTGTTTTAGATTTATGCTGAAAATAGTGTTGATAATATGGAGACGTTTTTGTCATTGTTGATCAGTGCTTACACAGAGTCAAGGCCTTTTCTGCTTCTTATACCACCTCACCAGCTAGGCATGGGCAAGAAGTTGGGAGGGGATACAGCTGGGACAGCTGATCCCAACTGACCAAAGGGATATTCCATACCATATGACATTGTATTTTCATATGCTGGGAGTCATAAAGCTGGGAGAAGAAGGAAGAGGGGACGTTTGGAGTTCTGGCACTCGTCTTCCCAAGTAACCATTACGTGTAGTGGAGCCCTGCTTTCCTGGAGATGGCTGAACACCTGCCTACCAATGGGAAGAAGTGAATGAATTCTTTGTTTTGTTTTGCTTTCATGCGTGGCATTTGCTTTGCCTATTAATTTGTCTTTGTCTCAACACACGAGTTTTCTCACTTTTGCCTTTCCAGTTCTTTCCCCTATCCCACCGGGGGCGAGTAAGCGAGCGGCTGTGTGGTGCTTAGTTACCGTCTGGGGTTAAAGCCCAACAGGGAGCATCTGGCAGCCAGCCAAGGTCAAACCACCACAATACTGCGCTTGGGAAATGCCAGGCAATATGTGGAATTTTAAACTGCTTCTTGCATCAGCCTCAATATCTCGTGCAGCAGGATGCCTGCATTGTCACCATTAAGAGTGTGCCAGCATTCCCTTTGTTCATTCCCTCTACGTTCGGGGGATTAGAGTAACATGGCATTAAAAATTCTTTCTGAGCTGAAACTAAGAATACGGTACTTAGGCTGTAATGGCAGGGCTGATGTTGTGTGAGGCTCTTGTAGCGTAACTACTAATATTAATTTCTCAAGCATTTAGTTCTAACGATCTCAGTGCTAGACCTGTAAAATGATGTTGGTACTGTAACACTGAGCTTTGCAATGCCTTACTCCCAAAGGGGAATCCACCTGATGGAGCAACATGCCTGTGCTCCCTGTACAATATACTGGAAATTTGAAAAAGTCTGAAGAAGAATGCTGAGCAGAAAACTGCCAAGCTAATCAGTAAGAGATTGCAGAAAGGGTAATGTCCTTCTTTCAAGGCACACAGAAAGTGGTATTTTCAATATACTTGTGGTATAAGTAATGCTATTAAAGATGTCATTTACTTATCTGTATTTTTATAAGAAAGTGCTGTTAATATGGCAATGAAATAAATATTATTTTTAAACAAATATGCCTTTTTTTTTTTTAATTAAGCAGTGATTTGGCCTACATGGAATTTTTGTAGAAGACAGTCTCAGAAGAAATAGCTTGATAAAGCAACTTTATTAAAGAAAACTCGCTTTCAAAAGTTTCTGTAGAAGTTTGTTCTGCCCTTAAATGCTTTTAATTTGAGTACATGACATGAAGTGTTGATAAGGGGTTTTGTTCCAACTATTTTGACTGTGGTTTTCTCAAAGACATTCTTTCCTGATCCTTGAAGTTGTATGTAGAGTTCTCAAAAAAATTTAAATTTGCTTCAAGTGAAAACAAGAAAAAGCCTGTTTGATTAAGATGTTCATAAGAGGTGTTGATACATTGTGAAGGTATACTAAAGATGGTAATTAAAGTGTTTTATTAAACTTGTTCTCTGTTCGATGTATTTCAGCTTGTCAGGAGAAATTATTGCTACAGGTGTTTTCATTTTAAGAATGCAACAAAATGATGAGGGATTAGAGAACAAAATCCTTGCGGGAATGTATTTTTTAGTTACTGTATTGATGTTACCGCTGTCTGCTGTGTGATGCAGCAGATGTAAACTTGCTGGCTGTATATTTTTTAGCAATTTATGGAACTAATTACTACAACAGACAGTCTTAAATATATAATACCCTCCTTTCTGTCTTTCTAGAGTAATGTATAGAGAGTAAAATCCCTACTGAACATTCCCAAACAGAAATATGTAATAAGTACTTCAATCACTGCAATATGTGAAATAGTCCTTCACACACGATAAGAGTTAGGGAACAAAGTATGGTATAAATACATTTTATGCTATTTATGTCCTGTTCTACAATAATCATCAACACTAACTACTAAATGTAACATAATGTTGGTAGATACCCGTTCTCACCCATTCGGGACCATAAATTACTGCTTCAATAGATTTAATGAAACGGTTACAAAATCCACCTATTGAGAAATTATTTTGGATGAAATCCAGTAATCTTTCAAGGTTTCAAAAATAAAATAATAATTTAAAAAATCCACTACCAGCAAAATACAAGTGTTGAGAAATATGAAGTACAGGGCGTGCAAAGCTTAGGTTCAATAAGGTTCAGATCTCACAGTGGGTCGTGACTGAACCTCACTGTGTCCAGTAGCTGTGCAAACTCACGGGTAGCCACGATCACTAATTCTACTGCAGCTATCAAAGAGAAATTAAATTCCCTTTATATTCAAAGCAGTATTAAAAATTAACAAAAATTCCAGCTCCTTCTGTGAAAGAAACAGGGTGTCACAAAGAAATTCTGTTTCTCAGTTTGTGGTCAAGCAAGTACCACACAATTATTTGGATCCTGTGTTGTTTATTGAAACTGTCGCTTTCTTTTAATGTTCATCACACCTAGTTGTATGAAGACTCAGTTCCAGCCTTTGCAAAAGTGTTACTAAGCAAAATTTGGCTCTTGGCATGTTTTATACTCTGAATGTTGGTCAAGCTTTGGATTTCAAAAAAGGTAGCTTTGAAATTAATTAATGTGGACTTAATAATTAAAACAGCAGTATCAGCACCCAGTAATTTCTGCTACATTAGTCAGTTCACAGAGTTTATTTAGTTTATCTGAATTAATTAATTCTCCTTTCAGCACAGTCATTTATTTTCAAGGTAACTGCTGTTTTGAACTATTCAGCCATCCTAGTGAAAAGAATCCAGTATAGTATTAGGGAATTATATTGTTCTTCTTTTTTTTATCTTAAAAGCCTCTAAGTGTGTGTGGTGGTTGTAATGGGAAAAATGTTACTGTTTTCCTAATAGAATGACATTTCCTAGGTACATTTATGTGGTTATGAGCAGTACATTACATCTTGTATGGCAGAAACTCTTAAAACTGGCGCATTAAAACATTTGTCTGTTTTGCTCAGCAAAAAATAACAGGGATAATGTCTGTGTAACTCCTGATTTCTAAAGCCAGACCCTGAATTGCACAAGACCTTCACTTACTGTACCTGAAAAGAATGCAAGCAGAGCGAGATCTTGGCTATTCTTCAGGTCTCAGTGATGTAGGATAGCCAGCACTAAGTAGCACTGAGCACAGTCTAAGACAATATTTAGATTATTTCCACCAGCCAAACACCCTCCTACAGGTCTCCCACCATTATAAATGCTACAAAAATAACCAGTAAGCTTAGAAAAATAGGAAATCTAAATCTGCTGTTATGCTAAGCAATAAATGGATATATCAGGTTTGGTATTATCATGATATGGAATCTTTAACAGGCCTTAATGGACTAAAGATGGAAAGCATGTTAAAGCCTCTGTGTAGCAAGTTTTCACTGAAACCTCCACGAACAGATTTTGAAAGGTTCAATTACAGAAAAGTCTGAAACAAAAAAGCCTGTCATATAAATTCTCAAAAAACCATCCCATTAACCAATCATTTCCGGTTGATCCCAGAAATGAAGACAGAACTGAAATGAAGCTTTGATTTTTGTTAGAGTTCATTGAAACACATTGTTCTGGTCAACAAACCAAATTTAAAAATGGGCATCTAAATGTAAACTCTCTGAAAAAAAAGAAGCAGAGAATAGAAAGGAATATGATATAGAAAGACAACTAGTATGAAGTCACACTGCTCATTGTGGACCTGGATATCTATTTCAAGTTCAAATTACTGTCAGAATTACTAACATAATGATATACCTTTCAAAGCAACTGTGAAAAACTAAAAAATATTTTGATAGCCAGCACTATAGTATATTCAGATGTTTATTATACTAAAATTTCTGGTAAGTAAATAAGGTATTTTTACTACTGTATATTAAAAAAAAAAAAAAGAAAGAGAAAAAAACAACACCAAAACATAAATGTTTCACATATAATGATGCAAATACACTCTAGATTGCATACATACTATTGCACATAACTATTGACATTTTGATGTGAAAATAGTTTTCCTTACAAAAATCCTTCTAAGCATTTTATTATAAGAAATGCTAATTACATTCCTTTTAACTGTTTTTTTAATAAAACATATAAATAACAGGTAAAATTAATTTGTGAGCTTGTCCTTGATGAAGCACAGAAGTGTTTCCAGCTGGAACTGATTATGTTTAATCTTCTGTGTTACAGAGGGAAAGTAATCCAAAAGACAACAGTAAATAATTGTGTTTCTACCTTGGTTTAAGTCTGTATTATCAGTGTTATTGACTAATATAGATAAATAGCAGAAGATAGCTCACATTGTCCAAATAAGTATTTCTTGTTAGGAATAATACTTTCCTCTGTGAGCCAGGATCATTTTTAGTAGATGGAAGGTTAATGGTTTTAAAACACTCTCAAAGAGTGAATGTCATTTTTCCTTTGTGTCTTTTGCAAAATGTTTTCCTTAAGTGGTATTTACAATAAATTGCACATCCTAACCTCAAAGAAAGGACAGGGCACTCTAATTAATGCTAGAGGGTGTGTGTTTTCTTATTCTGTTTTGATTTTGTTTTAAGAATCATTATCAATAACAGATTGACATAATTGGTCTCATATTGTAGTGGGGAAAAATATTCTAGTTCCACGCTGCTGATGGAAGAGACCACTTAGATCACCAAGGTTACAGCCCCTTGAACCATCCTCACTTTGTGTATTATCTATTAAGCTCCATTTACCATGAAACATCCTATCAGTATGAGTAGGAGATCTGAATTTAAGTCCCAGGATAGCCAAAAGAAGTTGAGCTGCTAAGCAACATTTCAGTATTCAAGGGGAAAAAAAAAAAAGAAAAGAAAAATAAATAAATAAATAAAACAGGAGAAGCACAGAAATAGGGAAATTAACTGATTTCCACAGAAGAAATATAGGGATATTATATAGAATAACCATGACTGTGGCCTCAACTCATCTTTGCTCAACTCATCCCTAAGCTACTGCTTCTGTTAGACTAGGATCTATCAAAATGAGTCCCCACCTGGAGTACTGCATCCAATTCTGGAGCCCCTACTACAAGAGAGATATGGACGTGCCACGAGGATGATCAGAGGGCTGGAGCACCTCTCCTGTGAGGACAGACTTTGAGAGTTGGGGTTGTTCAGTCTGAAGAAAAGAAGTTGGGAGATAGTGGTACAGGAGTGACCATCTCAACTTTAGATCAGCTAATTTTTCCCATGTGAAACTGCCCTTAATAGAGGACGTGATTTAACACAGGGCACCTTGAATTCCGTGTATCCAAGCTGAAATTCAGTGTAGTGTAGTTAACATCTCCACGTTTCAAACCTTGAAGGATCCCAGGTGATAGGTGACTGTAGTTGTTAACATTTAACTGTTCCTACAGAGATACAAAGCTCTAGTATTCAGCAACTGTAAAATACTGTGCTGTGATATGGCTCATTATTGCCCCAGAGAATAAAGGCTTTCCATCAGAGACTGCATTCACATACTGTTAGGGCAGTTTCCAGTCGGAAGTCCAAGTGACCTACCAATCTAGTTAAAGTTAGACGGCAAAGCTTCTCAGTGACACCCGTGTCACCACAGAATTTCCTAGAAGAAGACATATACCTGTTTGGCATTGGACACAATGTGCCTAGTCCATTTCAGACTGTAGATGACTAACATAGTGAGGATCTGTACTAAATAATACCACAGGCTTGAGTTTCCTAGACAGATATTCCCTGAGGTCACTTGGTTGTGGGATTAGTACATAAAACATAGCCAAAGGATGTATTTGAATTTGAGCTCATGTCTATGCTCAACATTTATGTTTCATAGCCTAAGTGCTACCCCAACTCATCTTATGATACATTCCCAACATATTCTGAAAACTGACGTTTAATAGCTTCACTACAATGTCATGAGAGGACATTATAAAATCATAGAATTGTCTAGGCTGGAAGGGACCTTTCAGATCTTTGAATCCAACCATCAACCTAACACTGCCAAAACCACCACTAAACCATGTCACTAAGCATCACGTCTACACGTCTGTTAAATACCTCCAGGAATGGTGATTACACCACTTCCCCGGGCAGGCCGTTCCAGTGCTAGATAACCCTTTCGGTGTAGAATTTTTTCCTAATATCCAGTCTAAACCTCCTCTGGCACAGCTTGATGCTATTTTCTCTTGTCCTTATCGCTCGTTACTTGGGAGAAGAGACCGACACCCACCTCTTTACAACCTCCTTTCAGGGAGTTTTAGAGAGCAAGGTCTCTCCTCAGCCTCCTTTTCTCTAGGCTAAACAATCCCAATTCCCTCAGCCACTGCTCATAAGAGTTGTTCTCTAGACCTTTCACCAGCTTCCTTGCCCTTCTCTGGACCCGATCCAATATGTCAATGTCTTTCCTGTAGTGAGGTGCCCAAAACTGGACACGACTCTTGAGGTGGGGCCTCACCAGTGCTGAGTACAGGGGGACGATCACTTCCCTAGTCCTACTTAACCACACTGCTCCTGATACAGGCCAGGATGCTGTCAGCCAGTTTGGCCACCCGGCACACTGCTGGCTCATATTCAGCCAGCAGTCAACCAACACCCACAGGTCCTTTTCCACTGGGCAGCTCTTGATGATATTCTAGATAGAATGATATTCTATCATTTCTTGAATTGAATGTGATCTGTCCCGTCTGTAAGTCAGTACTGCCTCTTTATGAAGTTTCAGGTTCTTTGTGTTACCAAAATTCCTGAACATGATTAAGGGTATAAGTTTATTCCCATTGGCTGTAAAACTTTGACAAAACTGACTTCATTAATCCAGACTTGGGTATCTATATGAATTACCCTTATAGTTACTCTCTTCCTGAAAACATCTTTTGCCTCAATCATTTCGGCAGGAATACAATTGGAAGGAAACAAATAAAAATATATCTGTAATCAAGAAAAATTTTCCAAGACTATCCAAATAGTCTTGGAATATTCTATGTTTCCAAGGTATCTGCAACTAAAAATTATACAAAGAGCAACTTGAAGAGCCATGAAAGCAAACAAAAATCCTAATCTAAGCTTTGGTTTGCAGATGTGAGGCTCCTGGGCACCAAATATGGCACTTGGAAGTAACGTAAGTACCAAAATTCAAGTCTATAATCCTCAAAGCATCCTGAAAAGAGATGGCTTACACATAAGATTGCCCTAGGAAAATTCTCAAGATGCATAGCATTCTACTGTCATAAATGGCCAGGAATGCTGCCATCTTGGCATGGCTGAGCTACTACTTGTTTGATACTTAGCCCCATTAGCAATCCACATAGCCATGCTTTGCTCAAGGCCTCAGTTGGAATGGGAGATATTCTTTAGTACAGCTAAAACACGCTAAAAAATCAGGTCAACACAACATTCAGCAGCCATTGTTACCTTACTTGAAAAATGTGGAAGTGAGGATTGAAAAAAGGAAGATATGGCTATCCTTATTAAATATTATATCATATTTTTACTCATTCAGAAACTGGGAGATACAGCCTCAACATCCTTATTAACATGAGAATGTTAAGACTCAAGTTTCCCATCCCAAGCTTGAAGCCAGTGGCAAGGATCAATAGGTTAATTCATTACATGCTTCTGAGGAAACTGTGCTGGTGAAAAGTAGAGAATGCTATGCTGTTCAGTCAATTTATAAAGCTTACAACTTAAAAACAAAAATCTGTTTCCTTTTCTGATCATATAGACTGACTGGAAGACTAAAGAGCAATATGGTCAATTCCCACAGAAATAAAAATGTAGTTGTCAGTTTCTATGATAAATTGGACATAACAGCATTTCCCCTTCTTTTTCTCCTTAACCCTTTATAGTTTTATAGTCTTTTTCTAAATGCTGCAGCTAACAAAGAAACATTTACTTTTCTAATTATGAACAAGAACCTTGAACAACCTTTATCTAGACTATATGTGTCCATATAGTCTATCATATAGAAAAAAAAATCATATATCATATAGAAAAAAAAAATATTCCAAGAACTTATATAGATTGCTATATTCTTATTTTGTTTCCTAGTCATCCACTATTAAATGCATTTAATACCACGATACTGGGATTGAGATCTGGTACAACTATTCTTACAGTTCCACAGGAAATACCTTTCCTCTGTTTGAAAGCATTTATTAATGCGCTACTGCTAGTACCCAAAGGATAGCATTCATAGAAGCAAGAATGTTTTTTTTACTTTTTTTGTTTTCACATATCTAACTTGACAGCTTTGCTAAATTGTTTGTGATTAATTTCTGTGGAAATTACAGGTATGTTCTGTTCAGTGGGTATTAATTTATTTTATAACTCTACATCTACTATAACTGTTCTATTTAATGTATCTTTCTCCATCAGAGAGAACAGGAACTGAAATTCTATCAGAATGGATTCTGTCAGGATTTCCTCTGCCTTTCAGTTTAATCTTTACCAGGGCCTATCAGTGTAATCCCATTTCCCCAGAAACATCAATAAAGATTTTGGCCTTGATGAGGCCACATCATAGTTTAACAAACATTTTTCTCTTTTCTCTTTTAATCATTGATGTGATGCACTTTCAAATGGGAATCAGTGTTTTTATATTTATAAATTTTCAGTTAGAAATTAGTTGTTGTTTATGAGGAGCATCTGTTCTGCCTGTATTTGGTACAGCTGTAATTGGGATAATGTTTGCTAACCAAGTAAGACAGGGTAGATTACAGCAGAGAAATTCTGGGACCATACTAGCTGTCAAACTGAGTTATAAACCAGTTTTCAGTGTCATTGATCTTTGTATGAAACTTCCATCACTCAGTAGAATCAGTAGGGAATGCAATTGAACTAAGAAAAAATTATACTCTTGTCCTCCTACTTTTATTTTCTTCATCTGACATGGTGGAAAAGTCACCACTTGCTGTATTTGTAGCAGCATACACAAAATGAGGCAAATTCACCTAGTATTAAGGTTCAGAATTTATCATCTTGGTAGATAAGTTTGTGTTAGCTGCAAGTACATTCCAGTTCATTTACATCTAGCTGATCCTTCCCTTGCTGATCCTTTCTATGAGAAAATTTCTTTGGAGTTAGCATAGGTTCTTTTTCTGTAGAACTAGATAAGGCAATTTATTGGAAATATAGTTAATATATTTATCTAGTCCATTAATTACATTTCCAAATTTTCACAAGTCTCTGCTTATTTACAGAGTTTTACAAAATACTCCTGCTGTTTGTTTAGCTTAAGAAAATATGCAGACATCAATGACAGTATCCATAAACAAGCAGTAGTAATGAAGAAAACAAAAGAAGTCTTGGGGCAATCATTCATTTAAAACAAAAACAAAACAAGTTAAATCAAAGGACAGTTGGAAATCATCCTGAGTAGCATTCACTTCATATAAATCTAGGAACTCTATTTATTTCTCTGTACATTTACAGAACCCAAAAATGTCTGAGACATCTTCATGGATCTGGTAGACGCCAAACAACACCAGCTGCAAACCTATTTTCTATGTCTGAAGAACAGAAGAGCTACACTCATAACATCTTGAATAGCAATAGATGCCTAGTTTGATCAGCTGAACTCAGCACTAGCTATCTGGAATGTTTGAATATGAGCAAGGTGCCTAATTTCTCATTATAGAAGGTCTCTTATCTGTTATACTTCCACAAACTCCTTCACGGACTTTTCAAAACTCCTTCACAATGCCTTTTCAATTAAGTATAATCAGTTTTTGTCTGATTAGGTGATTGAAGCCACCAAGTACAAAGTAAACAGTGAAAAGTAAGTAATGGGACCATATGTGATGCAGGTAGACCAGGAAGAAATGAAGCACTAGTTACATCAGGACTTTCAAAAGAAATGATGAACGTAAGAGAAGGTCCAAGCCAGAATTTCATACCCCCATTACCTTTAAAATATATCTGTAGCTCAGCAGGGAGTATTAACAATTTTATATTGATTATCCAGCCTGAGACTGCCTAAAATGCTGTCTGTAATGTAGACACATGATAATTATGCCTTATGAGGATAATCTCACAGAGAGCTAACTAATCAACTTGAGACTGGACACTTCAGACCCATCAAAAGATGTGGTGACCAATTAGGTAATCTTAGTGCTCACAGTGTAGACAGGACTGTAACAGGGACTATGATAAAGAAGATCATGCATATGAAGTGTTTGTGCTGGATTGTCCCACAGTCCCACAAAGGCTAAATCTAAGAACTGTAATGAATAAAAATACAGTAGACAGAATCATAGAGTCTTCATGGCTGGAAAGGACCTTTGAGATCATTGAGTCCAACCACACACACACAAAAAAACCCCTACAATCTCTGCCACTAGAGCATGCCCTAAAGTGCCACATCTAGATGTTTCTTAAACACCTCTAGGGATGGTGACTCAACCACCTCCCTGGGCAGGCTGTTCCAGTGCCTGACCACTCTTTCAGTAAAGTAATTTATTTTACAGTACAGGGTTCCATTTCTAGTCCTGAGTGAGTTATATATAATAGCTACATATTCACACATTTATGTCTAAATAAAACAAATCAGAGATAATTTTTCACCAAGTGACATGGTCCAGATCACATAATCAAATTTAGCTCTCCTTCCATTTGCCCTTTATAGTGAGTAGCCACATCTACACATTCTTACTATTAACAGTACCTGAAAGGCACTCTGCTAGGAACTGTGCCAAGGCATTTTCTGGAAAAGTGCTAAGTGAAACAGGCTATTTCTTCCCAGAAGTTTGATAATGATTGAGCTAATGTTTTGATCCTGCTTTACGTAGTCACCTTGATTACTTGTTCCAGTCACATACTAGGAAGCTCAGCTGTAGTTGGTAACTCAGCTGTAGAAATGTAAAGAAAGCTTTCTTTGCAGAAAAAGAAAATACTGTTAAAACTAGTGGTCATAATCAGTGTCTTTCATTTAATACTATAGAAACAATAATGCTTTCTGAAACTCAAGTATCTGCGGTAGGCAAAAGTCCTTGGTCAAGCAAAGGAACATGATACCTACTCAAGAATATGACCTAAATGTAATGAGAGCATCACCGAGAATTTCTAAGTTCATCTGTAAGTGCATGAGTAGAAGTACCAGTAGAGAGACAAAGCAGAGAAATAATGACGAATAAGTGCAGAATCCAGGAAGCAGCAGAAGAATTTGGCAGGGGAGGGGGAGCTTTGGGGGAACTATATGTTGGGTTTACTGTTTTAGTCATCTTATGTTCAGGGATACAAAAAAATTTATATCTCTTTGATAAACAACCAAAATCGCATCAGAAACTCCTGATTCAATTTAATGAATTTCTTCTACTGGAAACAATGCACTGAATTTCTGAACTTTGGCTGGTTGCTCACGTCAAAGGGGGGTATATTATAGGCTGCTTCCAAAGAATTTAAAAAAAAAATCCTGATAGTTAAGACAACAGATGAATCATAAAAGTCTGAAGTGTTCTGCCATGAGAGCAGGCAGGTTATTAATTTTAACTTTATTTAAAATTAAATTATTACTATAGCACATTTGCTGTATTTGGGTAATTTCAATTGGAAAAAAAACGGTAACCAGAGGTCTTACATTACAAGTGAAAGATCTCAAAAAGATCATATTGTCTCTCTCACAGAGCACATCAGCAGCAAAATTATTCTGCCCAAGGCACAGGAAACAAATATTGTTAAGTACAACACTATTTCTGTTATGATCTCTCTACTGTCCTCAAGGACTGTCATGTTTCTGATATCAATTTCTTTATATGTCGCTTTTTGTAACAAGTCTTTGTGCCCTTGTACACACTCGGCCTGTTCATCCGCGTTCACAGCTATGGACTTTCAAGACTGGAGGGACAACGAAGGACAATAGTTCTTCCTGAAGATCTAGCGCTGTACTAAAAATAAACTACCTCATTTCCTAAGAACCCTGAGCCTACTTGCACAATAGGATTAGACAATGAAAATAAATGTATTACTGTCTTTGACTTATTATCAGCAAAATTCAAAATATCTGAATTATCTATTAATAACCTCTCATATTTATGTATACTGTCATCTTGTTGTGCTTTATACAAAAGCCTGTCACTCAGGCTGTCTCAGGAACAAGGAATGAATTTCACCCTTGGTAAATATTAGCACTAATAGGAAATATAGCTATAGCATTATTACAAATAATCATTTATATAAAACTGTAGGATGTACTATGCTTTACAAAGAAAGAAACATTTTGAGCTACCAAAGTTGCTTAAGATACACAAAAGACAAAGCAAGCTACTGTAAATCAAGGCACAGGACAGCTGTCATGAATGCTGAGGAGTGTTAATTTTCATGAAACAAGGACAAATAACATATAAAATGTGTTTCAAAGGAAGTTTTTAAAAAAACCCACATAGGTAAAGACAACGGTAATTCTAGTTGTACAGATGCAGTGTGTACAGTTGGTGATTCGTACCTCCAATTTTACTTGTTGACCTCAATTAATCTCATCTAATTTTACATAACAAACATGTATAATTGAAATCACCATATATATTATAATAAAACAGATATACACGTCCAGAAGGTGAATCAGGTGTCAAAAAATTCCAGAAACACTTGCTTTTATTTAGATGGAAATCCTTGGCTAATCATAATTCTTTTCAGTATGTTTTCTATTTTCTTCTGTTTATATCCTTACACATATATATTGGTAAGCACTACATATACTTAGGTCTGTATGGCAAAATAAACTATTACCTTGGTCTGTCTTACTACCTAAAAGAGGGCTTTGTATCATTCTAGACTGCAAGTTCCTATAGAAATTGTCTGTCTATTACTACTTTGTCAAGAGCTCGTAATTTAGCTCTGACCTAATTTAGCCAGAGCCTTCTAGACATTGCACTTGTATTGCAGTACAATTGCTACTTCACCAAAGATTCTTTGTGGTTTCCTCCTCTAACAACATTATTACTATTTGTAAATTAATTGATCCAATAAAATATTGATAGAAGATTCAGTCTGGTTTTGGTAATGGAGAGGAAATTTATCCTCACCCTAAAAATATTTTATTTGTGATCTGTTTTCTCCCAAAGCTATGTGACCAATATTCTGTTACAATCTACATGTACCAGGACAATATCTTGGCAACTATGATAAAAGTAAGTTTACAGAGTTTCTTTGTATCTTTCACATTCACCATGAAATGCATAATGCTACTTTTATCAACCAATAAAAATGTAACATATTTTTAAAGGAGTTGGAAACTACAAGCCCATAATTGTGTATATATAAATAATATTTAAAGCCAACTGTATATTAGATTTATTATAGCTAAGCGTGCTAAAAGTAGTTAATCAGGGTTGACTCTCCCATAGGGATCTTTATGGGCATAATTAATATAATGTAAGAAGACTAGTTCTGAACTTTATTATATACGTTTTTAATATACTAAAAAGCTGGAACACAAGAAATGATTAGTGAGAGAATTTCAAAAGATTTATGCATCTCTGGTGAGTACCAAGATGTTATATCTAGCAGACAGCTTGGTCGCCAGAAAATGCATTATTTCACTACTTTTCACAAAAGTATTATTTAAAGGTTGTTTACTTTCCTTTCCTCAAGTCCTCTCTCACACACAAATGCACACTGCACACACTCCTACACAGGCTGCTTTGCAAGGGTAGTAAAAAAATAATCATATTGAAACTAATGAGTGAACATACAAATTTTTAAAAAAAGCTAAAAAAGTATACTGGATTTTATTGCAGGATATTTCTGAACAAGGCAACCATCAGTGGGTTTAAACACTCTTAAAGTATTTTAATGTTTTCTTGAAAAGATTTTTTAGTATTTGGAATCATGAACACATCCTGAAACAGCAGAGACAAATTATTTTATCTGATGAAGCCATCAAAAAGGTTAGGTAAAGCTAATAACTCTTAGTACAGGAATTGTATATTTCATCCCAAAGGTTTCAAGGGCATCCACATCAATCAAAACACTTGCTTAAAAGGCTTCAGCATTATCCCTTTATGGACTCATTCTCCATTTATAATAAAACTTTTTTTTTTTCTTCAGGAATTAGTTCATACTGTATTTTCAAAAATAATTTTTTGATAAATTCTGTCATAATCAGAACTCTTTTCTTTACAGAAATGAAGATGGCGTAGGTACACACATGTATATGTAGAAAGAGGCAGACTTTACGTATGCTTCAAGCCAGCTGGCTATGAACCATCTTCACTTTAGAAGGACTGAATAATCTCATGACCTCCTTGTAGTCCTCATGAGTTGCCTGCCCCTTCTTCCAAAGGTCATAAACTCTCTTTTTCCCCCTGAGTTCCAAACAAAGATCTGTGTTCAACCAGGCCAGTCTTCTTCCCCAACACCTTGCCTTTCAGCAGATGCCTGCTCCTGCACCTTTAAGATTTCCTTCTGGAAGAATATCCAGCCTTTCTGGTCTCCTCTGCCCTTCAGGACTGCCTCCCAAGGGACTCTGTCAATCAGGCTCCTAAACAGGCCAAAGTCTGCCCTCTGGAAGTCCAAGGTTCTACTAACGCCCCTCCTTACTTCTCCAGGAATCAAAAACTCTATCTTTTTGTGTTTGCTATGCCCAAACCAGCTTCCAACAGTCACATCACCCAGAAGTCCTTCTCTGTTCACAAACAGGTCCAGTGGGTCACCCTCCCTAGTTGGCTCACTCACCAGCTGTGTCAGGAAGTTCTCTTCCACACACTCCAGGAACCTTCTGGACTGTTTTCTCTCTCCTGTATTGTATTTCCAGCAGACATATGGTAAATTGAAGTCCCCCATGAGAACAAGGGCTAGCAATTGTGAGACTTCTCCCAGCTGCTTATAGAAAATTTTGTCTGCCTCTTCATCTTGGTTGGGTGGTCTATAACAGATTCCCACCATCATATCTGCGTTGTTGGCCTTCCTCCTGATTCTTACCCAGAAATAGTCAACCTTATCGTCACCATCATTAAGCTGTAGACAATCAAAACACTCCCTAATATACATACAGGCCTACCCCACTGCCTCTCCTTTCTTGCCTGTCCCTTCTGAACAGCCTGTAGCCATCGATAGCCACACTCCACTCATTTATTTCAGTGGCCAATCCGGCCCAAACCACAAGAGATGGGATTCATCTGACCAAGTTTCAGTAATGGCAGATAGGTCACAGCTTACTAGTAGTACAGTGGCTTCGGACTCCTTCCGTTTGTTGTTCATGCTGCATGCATTGGTTTAGAGGACATGTGTGAACTGGTCTCCAAAAAAACTCTCTCAGACACAGATTGCTAGGTTTTAGAAGTCAAGGGGTACCTGGTGCCACTATCATGTCCAAGACATCCACAGAGGCTGATAGGTATGATGCAGCTAGAGATAAAGTGAGTTCCATGGGCATCTAAAATGATATGAGACTCCTGCACGGGAATAAATGAAATTAACAGATCTCTAAAGTGAAGCCTAATGACTCCAAATTCCATTGAATATTTTGACTTTGGAATTGATTCAGTTACTTACATTTCTTTATGCTGTAGGGTACTTAGGACATCCAAACAGGCTGGCAAATAATACAGGGGACTTACAGGAGGTACACTCTAGAGCATTTTAGCAGACACTAGATGCTAACAGTCAGATGAATAAAGTGTGTCCTGAAAAAAGCACCTGAGATGGTAATCCAAAGAAATTCTGATGGCACCTACCACATTCATAGTGCTCTGTCTGGAGCTGTGTTAACTGGTGAGTCCATGATTCATTTGATCTTGATGCTTTTTTAAAAGCAGATACTTGAAACTTTTTTTCCTGATTCTCCTGTAAGTAATGATCCTTTTGAACTAGTCTGTAGCCTACGAAGAATCCATAATCAGTTCACAAACTGCCTGGCAGAAAATTCCTTGGCAACTGTCCACTGAGTCCATAATGTTATTCCATGTTTTTGTGGAAAAGGGACCACCAGAAAGCTTCATAATGTAGAGAAGTCCATTACCAACAGTAAAAATCCATGTTTGCAGAAATTTTACCATATTTACTATATGCACCAGCATATTTGCCAGCACACTTAAAACTCCTAACTTATACCAGTATAATTCTCCATGTCAATATTTTTATACCAAACTAAGTGTGGGGTTTTGGTTTACCTAAAGCTATTTCCTGGGCAACACAGGAAATTCATATTTTGTGGCTTAGAAGGTATTTCAGAAAGAAATTCTGTGGAGTTCTTTTTGTAAAGCAAGAGTAAGACAAAACTAAACAATTCATAAGTATAGTTTTCTGAGCTGAGACATATTGACACAAAGCTTGGTGAGAATGTTAAAAACCCCTGCTTTTGTGTCTGATAAGAAGAAAGAACTAATAAGGAAAAAGAACATAACAGATGGTTTATGTTCCAGCAGCTATAAATTGCACTTTCTTTTTGGCATTGGGAACTCATTTTAAGAGTTCAAGTCTTCCTGAATGCTCAGATGCCATGAAAATTGCTACTGTTATTTAAATAGGAAATCATGCCTGTTTACATAACTTACAAATGCTAACTAATAATTTTTAAATTACTGACTTTCTAAATTCACATGTAGATATCAAAGGCAGTTTCAAAGTGTATGTTATTTTGATTATAAGATTACATCATTACCGTTGTAATGATGTAATAAAAAATAAAATAATCAAAATATGTCCGTCCTCTACTTACTGTAACTTTACATCTTAGTAACATTTTCAGAGTGAAATTGCACTGATGAGGGGTACATGAAAGATTTACATCATCTAGCTGCCTGTCTAGGCTTATATTTGCATGTTATCCTTGGTCAAAAAGAAATAAGTATACAGAACCCAAGCCAGTAGCCTAAACAGAACCTTGAAGTGTCATTTCCATTCCTCAGAGATATGCAGGGTATAAAAACCTGGCAGATATAACATAGAATCCATGGGCAAAGGAAATGAACCCTCTTTCTCTCCTACTTGCCCCTTTTGTATCATTTCCCTTTATTTGGGCAATGAGAAGATGGCATATAACTGTCAGCTGAACCATAGGATTTATGCCTTAGATATGTTTAGGAAGAATCTGGTATTTCATGTGCTTATGTCAAGTATTCTTTTATTTCTATTTTTCCATTGTACGGTGAGAATGTTGTGAATATCACTTTTTATCTGAATTCAAAGAAAAGGAGTCTTTGTGAATACTTATATCAGAAAAGAACTATGGACTGCAATAGATTTCAAACCCAGAAGAACAATGTTATCTACATTATTGTAGGTTAAAGATGAACAAGCACGCTTTTGAGCTGTCCGTATGCAGGAGATCACTGTAGGTTGTGGCTGTGGGAGGCATTTAGAAGATGGGTAGACATAGTGCGTAGAGATATGGTAAGTGATGGATTTTGTCAGTGTTAGGTTGATGGTTGGACTAGATGATCTGAAAGGTCCCTTCCAACCTAGGCAATTCCATGATTCTATGAAGTAAATAAGTAAATTTTGTCAGAAGTACTAAAACTGTCTGATAAACAAGAATTGTTTCACATATATAATAATATCACGAGGTTGAAATTTATTTTCATTTCCCACCAGCATAAAACTGAAATTTATCATAAAACAAACAATCTGTTCAAAGAAAGGGAGGCATGCAGGGTATTTGCTTGGCTTCAGGAAGAGCCAGACTTCATTCTTGCTTTAAATAACTTAGTGTAGATATTAAAATTTTGCTCACTCTTGAGATGATTAACTGAACCATTAAGCCTGTGGCTATTCTGTGGAGTGGCCTTCCATAATTAATAATTTCACCCTGAAGCCTAGAAAGTTTTATCATAACTAGTATTTTCCATGAAAACTTTTGACTTCCATGAAGAAGTGTATCCTGGCAAAACAAGAAAAAAGTGAAAAAATCTTAACAAGCTAAAGTGGAAAAAGGTTAGAAGAAAGGTGAAAGAAATCTCTGGCAACAGTTATTAGCAGGCAAGAAGAAATGAGTAGATGAGCAAAACATCAAAACATTAAAAAAAATAATTTCCTGAATGATACTTCTGTACATTTTGGTACAATTTGACTTTTGGTGAAATACAGCTGTATTACTCCCACTGACTAACAACCTGCAGAAGAACGACACCAACTGTGACCAGGCTAAGAGACCTCACTTGTCACAGTTCTACATGACTAGGCTAAAGATAGCAACCACCCCTGACAGAGGAGCAGATGATGTTCCTATGAAGTTCTTAGCAGATGCTGTCTGACGAGAGTACTTCCTTTGTGTAAGGACTGTATTTAGGATTCTAAAGACAATGGATCCTTTACGGAGCTTATATGTTTTTTTCATGGAAGCAAATCCTGGCTGTTGCTGGGCATGGAAAATATAGTAAACTGATGAGAAAATCTAATAGGTACCACAAGATAAAATCTCATAACTGAGTTGGATGGCAATGTTCCTGGGAAACACAAGCAATATTTCTGCTGGACATCAATGAAGGTCTTCTCTAAGCTCTGAGCTTTCCTACTTTTGTATATACAACAAACATACAACAGAAGAAGGTAAAAGCCAAAGCTGCCTATGAAAAGAAATTTGGATTTCTGCATTCTCACTCTGTACAGAACCTGACTATGCTAAGACAGTGCTAAACATGAGTCTTACTTGAAAATATGCACAAACATGCACATGCATATTGCCTTTGTTTATTAATTTTAAATTTTCAAAATTCAGTGTATTATTCCCTGCTCCTTTTACTATTCTGGGCTTTGGGTTGTTTTTTTTTTTTCTTTATTTTATATGGGCACTATGCTTACAACTTATTTATGTACATGTGACGTACATCCATATTAATATTCTTATTTATACTTTGGGGACACAATGATTTTTCCCAGTTTCTTGGCAAAGACTAGACTTGATAGTATCTGTTAAGTGTTACAGGAATGCCAGTACTTTAACAGGGCTTTTCATTGCTGAAACAGACACCTTTGCCTTTAATTCAACCAATCTTTTTATCCAGGAAAGCTCCTTAATTCTTTATATCAACATTAACTAGAGCACCTGAAACAGTACTAGTGTTAACTGCACAGGATTTCCAGCCTATTACAAAGCAACTCTAAATCAGATAAATGTAGAAAACTAATTCAAAGCTAGAGATAAAATTGATCATTTATAAGCATCAGTAAGGTATAGCTTCAGTTTTGTTAAATTACAAAAAAATATACAACTCAGATAATAATTTTTTTAAGTTATTAGAACATTTCATAAAAATCTTTTTATGAATAAATGCACTAAAGCAACTTGAAAGACTCATTTGTAGATAAACAAGAAGAAAAGGAAGAATAATCAACCTGAGATTGGTTTAGATGTAATGAAGAAATTATTAATGCAATTACATTTTATAATATTAAACCTTTTCACTAAGTGTTGTATAATGTTAATTAACAGTTTTGATATGAAAATGAGTGTCATCAGCATCACGGATAATAACAGTGTTGGAAAGATATGTTGAAAACTAATGATGTATGGAAATGATGTCCCACAAGACATCCAAATATTTTTTTCAAGTTTACTAAATTCTCTGTGTGCCAAAGACCTAAAGAGTATACCTGCAGTCAAAAATGGGAATGACGTGAGGTATCCTTACTGATTCTGAAAAGTTAGTCTACAGTATCTCCTGACAGAGAGTTACTCTGCAGAGCTGAAGGGAGGGAACCTAATCAGAATGACTATCAGATTGAAGAAATGCATAATTTTAAGCAAAGGAATACGGCCATTGATTCCCCCATATAAAAGAGTTAGTATTTTTAACTACTGTACTCTGAAAACTCATGAGAAAATGCTCGTGTTTTCCATTGTGTTACCTACAGCAACCTGAACCAAGAAACCAATTAGTCAGGTGAACTGTTCTACCAAAATACTAAAGGGTTTGAGCATTACTATGCCTTCACTCTTTTTTGTCAACTTCCTGCTATTAGCAATCTGTGGCAGATAACAGGTAAGAATAACAAACAGATAATAAGGATGATAACTATATTCTTATCACTTCTATTCTACTCTGCCAGCCTTGATGCTTTTGTCAGAGGAAACTTGAATTGAGCTCACAAAATGACATTGCTGGTTTCGTTGCTCTATAAAACCTGATCAGCTATCTTTGAACTGCTGTCTGGAGTAGAGTTTTCTCATTTTCACCTATTTATGCAAAAGCAGGAAGAACTTGAAATTCTGAAACCTTTGAAATCAAGAGGATAAAGGTTCTAGCCTTCCAGGTCCTGTATAATGAGCATCTAAGGGAATTAATTTAAAATTTGGGGGTATATAACTCTTTTGCTTTAAGGACAGAAAAAGATGTACTAAGCTGACTTGTCTTTCCTTAATATATAAAAAACTAGAATCAGGGAAGGAAGGAAGGAACAAGGAAAGAGAGTGGGAAGTAGCACAAATAGTAACAATTTTTAAGTAAATAAAATTAACCCTGCACATCTCCTCAAAAATACTACTGTTCTTGTGTACAAAAATGAAATAAAGTGCCATTTTGAAAAAGAAAAAAGTCATCAGTCTTTCAAATTGCTGAAACTAAATTCTCTTTTATGTGTAATACCAGAAAAGAAAAAAAAATCCTAAAATTAGTATTCAGATAACAGGTAATGCCTGTGTACCAACATTCAATGAGATTTTGTGAAGCAGCAGGTCTGAAGAACTATTTTATTATTGAAAGAATTTGTGACAAATTCAGACAGAAATTGCTAAATTTTTTAAAACAATTTTCAACACAACATATATTAAGAAAGAGATTTACTTGTATATTTGAAGAAAATTCTATCCATACTCAAAATTTGAAACAGTCAATTGCAGTTGTAAAAAGTTTGACTTTGGGGAGCACATGGTGTACTTTAAACGTTACAAGTACATTCCTGCTTTTAGTGCAAAACTGGCCTTTAGCATGAAGCTGCTGGCAGTGCCTTTCTGCTCTTTTTCCTTCCTGTGTTTCATTGATTGGGAATGGGCACAGGGTAGGAGTGGAAGATAACAAAAACAAGATACATAGTTGATTTAAGTTTTAAAAACATTATACTATCATATCTAGATTTCACATAAAGTCTTTCACAGAACCAGGTATTCTCCTTTCTGAACAAATCCAGATAAGAAAACAAGAGCATTCATACTGTATCTGTAAACTGCATTCCAACCCAAATTTTCATAGAATCATAAAATCAAAGAATGATTTGGGTTGGAAGGGACTTTAAAGATCATCTGGTTCCAACCCCCTGCCATGGGCAGGGACACCTCCCACTAGACGAGGTTGATGATACTTCTGATAGTATCCAGTAAAGGATGCTTAGAGAAGAAGAAATAGACAACATATAGAATTCTGTTTCCATGGAATGTTTCCCTTTTCTGGTCAGAAAGAAAAAAAAATGCTCTTATTTTAAATTGATTCTTTATGGATACCTTTACAATTTTTGATTTGCTTGTCTTTATTGTGCCCTCCATTTTCTCTTCTTATTCTGATACATGCAAAAAGTATATGGGCGGTAAATTGACACAACATAGGCACATAATTTTATTCAGAGTTAAGTTCTTTCCAATCACATTTAAACAGCCCACTCCCACTCCCACAAGCCTTCACCCTTTCTTTTAATCTGTTAACTGTCATCTAAGAGAAGCATAATTAACAAAGAGATAGGAAGACAGTGCACATCACAGAGTAAAATACTCAAGCATAATAAACAGGAATTGTGCCATATCTGATGTTTAGCCCACATATATAGAGATTGTGCTACTGGGTTACCTATACTGCAGAATGATAAACATCTTATTTTATAAGCTGGGGGGGGAGGAGTACAAGAAAAAAAATAATTGCTGTAGTACTCTAGGGATGCCTCAGGCTAGATAAATTGTTTTAAGACTGAAAGAGATATTCGCAACTACAGTGACCAAAATGGAAATACTGCCATTAATGCCCCCTTCCTAACCTTAAACAATAACAGAAATGAAATGGTAGTGTATATCATGACTCAGAATAGGTGCTGTGCATGAACAATGAGTTGTTACCTTTGGAAAGACTCATAACAGAAATACAACAGCGGTTATCTTATATAATGTATCTTACAATGAGAAAGGAAAAACAAATACTTGATAATATTTGCAGACTTACTTGAAAAAAAACTTCCACGAGGCGTCACCAAAGGCTTTACAGAAAGTTTCCATAACATGCAGAAGACATAAAACCTGAATGGCATATTTTGTTTATTATTGAGGTACTTTGTGTGCAAAGTAGGGTTGTTTGATGTTCACCTGATCTAGAAAGCCAGATTTCTTAAAGGAATCGCTAGCACTGTGTTTGTATTCTGAATAACATGGACTAATTTAGTCACTGGAAAGATGTTTGATGTGCATAATCTGCACTTTTTGTTTCAATTAGCAAGACTCTATGACAAATACATACTGTAATAGCTCCTGTACAGCTGTATAGAATAGAAATATGTCACCATCCACTTTTTTTTGTAAGTTGAGAAAAAATGATGAAACAAAAGACTTTTGAAAACTGAGGATTTCAATTAGTTTTAAAATCCAGACAAAGTTTGATTTGGACCAAATAACAGAGGAAGACTGGTCAGTGAAAAAATAAAAAGTGTGTCCCTCTGTGCCTGCCTGTTACTATATTAGTGCATCTATGTTATCTGAAGCAGTTGCATGCCATCTTAGGTGTTCTTGCCATAACATTATGTTCTAATATATAAATTTGGTTTTCCCACATAATACTGACATTAGATAAAAACCAACAAGTACAAATTATTCTCACCTCTTTACTCTTATTTAGAAATTCTGTCAGTGAGCTTCATCAGTCTTCCACTGATATTCACTGATATTACATGAAGTGGTTAACAAACAGATTTGTAAAATCAGCATAATAAGCAGAAGCTTTTACCTCAGCATTTAGAAAGATCACAACAAATAAAACACACTGGAATAAATGTATAAGGTATTTAGGTATCTATTTCAAATGTGTAATTGTATTCATTCAAGTTCAGATGCTAGTTTTCCTTACATTTGATTAGTGGTTGCAGTGATTGTCTGTAACTGTAAATATACTTAAATAACCTACCAGGATATTCTGAGAAGTTCTGGGTTTTTTTTAAAAAAAAAGTAAATACCGGCCTGATTGAGCTTTTTTTTGAAAATGTTTTTAGCTTTAAAATAGAAATAAAATACTCCACTATCCTGAAAAAACTCCAACCTCTCTACTCCTTCAGAATAGCAAGTTCATGATTTATCCATGCACATGGAAGTTTGTAAGTATCTGTCTGTCCAAAAAAAAAAAATATATGTCTACAGGATTTATCTTTTGTACTGACAACATTTTCTTGCACATCCCATTTTAAAATTTTGTTTAGTTTTTCTTGTGTGTTTTTTTTCTTTTTTTTTCTTTTTTTTTGTTTTGGATGGAAAGCTTTAGAAAAAATATCTAATTTTGTACTTTTTGCCTCTCTGGGGAAGAAGGTTGTTTTGCTATCTTTCTCATTTTTCCTTTCTTCTGGATCAATAATCCTTCACCCAGTATTTCAGGTGAAATCCTTCTTTTAACCTCTAAAGTTTCAGAGAAACTATCACATCTGAACGAATACAGCCTCTTGGGAACGTAAATAGATGTTTAGTTTCTCATTATCTCTTTATTTTTGTAGCTTGACTGATCTTGCCCATGTATGCATGGTAGTGGGAAATGAGAAAGATCTTTCAGAGTTTTTTCAACCCTTCATTCAATATACAACAACCTTAAGCACAAAACAGCACTTATTTAACAGGGCTAGAAACTACTTACCCAATAGTACACATGATTCTTTAAAACATTTTCTTAAAGTGTCTGTACTGTTTGTGCATCTATCCAAGACTGGATTCCTCATGAATAACAATTTCCACTACACAGCAAGACTTTCACACCACTTAGTACATTACAAATAAAAATGGAAGGAGGAAGAAAGCATAAGGAAGCAGTTATTCTAAAAAAAACATTCTTTCATCCTAAAGTGATTGCCCAGAAAAATTGCATCTCTGGTAACCAGTATATAATTCTTTTAGGAGGTGCTAGATTATCTTCATGTAAAGATAAAATTTAGGACAAGTCTATTAAACTAATTGAAATTCTCACTTCTAGACCAAAGGCATAGCGAACCTGGCAGAGGGACCTGGTGGGGATAGTATAAACCCACAGTCTGATAGTATCAAAGACAGAAATGTTTCTGAGAGAGTCCACAGATGGTACTGTTCCCTCTCTGAAAGTGTTTTTCAATTACATTTGGTGTCACACCTTTCATACCAAGCAACAAGCTTTGACAGAACTTGTAACCAATTTATAGGAATGTCTTGGGACAAGGAGGACATGAAACTAGAAACCATTCTAATGACTACCACCACAACTTTTTGAAATGCACATCATTTACAAAATATTTTATTTTATGTTTGCCAAATCTCAAATGAAAATTATCTTTGAGAACACTTGAGGATTTTAGAAGAAATATGTCAGAATTCACTCTTCAATATTTCTTCTTTCTTTCTAGGTGGCTCTTGAAGAAGATACTGGACATTTAGGCTGTCCTGGTTTGAGGTAAAATAGAACCAATTTTCTGATTTGTAATTTTACTTTTTAGCTGGGCCTCTTCTAACTGACTAAAATCTGAGATTAACAGCATATTGTTCAGACACTGTTCACTCTCAGTGATAAGACCTGATTATACCAAGGAACGGTATGCACAAAGGCTCTTGCTTAGACTTATTGCTATAACAACCAAGGTCAGCTAACTTCGCTGTTTTGCCCGTTAGAGGGTCGGAAGCGGAGAAGCGTAGAGGGGTCCCACCTGCAGGGAGGAGCAGACGGGACAGGTGACCCAAAACTGACCAACAGGGTATTCCATCCCATATGCATCACGCTCAGTATAAAAGCTGAGGGATCAAAGGGGCAAGGGAGGCTCTGACTTGTCTTTTCTTCAATGGCCAACGTCTGAGGAGGACCCTGTCTCTTTGTCTGTCTTTGATCCCGGTCCGAGCACTCCTGACTCTAGTTCCGGAATTCAGCTCCTGTCCATCACTGACTCCAGTCTGGGACTTTCCCTGTGTCTGCGGGTGACGCGATCGTCATCCTGGGAGCTGGATACGGTTTTGTATATATGGTATACTTTTTTTTCTTTAATTTTTATATTCTATTATTATTTACTATTTTCTTATTTATTATTATTTTCATTAAAGTAGTTTAGTTCTTTTTCTAAACTCACAGATCTCTTTATCTCTTCCTCTCCTCTCTGAGAAGAGAGGGGGGGAAGGGCCATCTGTTGTTCCGACTGGCCAATCCGGCCAAAACCACGACATAGACCCAGATACCTTCTGTGCAACGGGAGAAGTACTGTAAATTAGAACCTTAGTCATATTTTTGTCCAGAGAGAAGGAGGAAAATCAGAAATGATGGTTAGAGGTGGACTGAATCTCTTGTAGGAATATGCTATAGTCTTTCAATGACCATAGAAATAGCTTGTCTATAGTCACCCTAATTGTTTTTTTTCTTTTTGACCAGTAGGTAGAATTAAAATATTTTTTAAATATTAAAAGGAAATCAATGCTAACAGTCAAAGGTTCAGAACTGATATCACCCTGATCCTAACAGGGAAAAAATGAGGGGCAGAGTCTCCAATATTCCCAAGTATCAGAGAGAAACGATAAAGGTGTGCCTGCTGCATCTACTGAAGAAAAACTCATTCAGTCCGTTCAGGTCAACAGCAAAAGTGAGGCCATGCAGGCAATCCTCTCAAAGAAATAAATGGCCCAAACCCAGCACTGATGTGCCAGTACAAATATGAAGATGCTTTAACTGGTAGAATTATTTCTTTTGCACTGAGCACCTTACTGCCCGTTTCAAACTTCATTTCTTCTTTTTGGACATCATAATCAGAAAGAAGTAGAGTCCAATACAACAAAAACAACTGAAAAAAGATTTGAAAGTCAACATATAATTATGTCTCTTAAGTAGCTCTTTTCTTCCACCCAAACTTTGTGTTTTGCCTTTAGGTTTCTCAGGGTTCAGCTCAGATCCTTTTTGCACTCACCAGTTCTCTTAGATCCTCTTAGAGGTGCTTAGGGTGTCCACAGCAATATTCTTGTTACTCTTGAAAATGCTACTATTGTCCTTCACATGTGCATCTACCTAACACAGCCATGAAGAAGTGGCCGGGTTGTCCCAGTCTCCTTGTATTTTAAAGTTGGATGATTTATGGCTTAAGTACTCCTGCATGTTATTTTCTCCCTCTGAGCTGTCAGCGAGGTTGAGAAATAAATTCATTAAAACCAAAAACCATTTATTGCATCAATAATAGGCAGTTTTTGTTCTGAAAACAGGTGAAATATGTCACCTGTTGCATTACTAGTTTTGAAGTGTCTTTTCTTTTTCTGACATTTTAATACACTTTTCAGTTAAAAAATCCTAAAGTCTACAAAAATGCTATGAAAGGATCAGACTGGAAACTAGATAGACTGCTTTCTCTTAAGGTGTTGAATGTCCAATCTATATCTATAATAACGAGTAAGGTAGTCAATCACAGTATTTCTGTGACTTTCTATTGGAGCTCCATATGCAAGATTTTGCTGATATCTGCATTGAAACCAAGTGTAACATCTCTCCTCAAACATATGCATAGGATGGAATTAACCTTAATAAATTTAGACTTCTGCTGCTTAGATACCCATATGAACTAATCATCTAGACTTCCTTAAGAATTCAAGAAGAGAAATAGGAATTTTCAGGATGTACTTGACTTGACCTGTCTTAAACTTATACCTCAAGAGTGGAAAAAATACCGTCAGAAAAAAGTCTTTAATCCAGACTCGTGGCAAAACCAGAACGGTGCCCATAGTGGTTACATTTGGGATCCACTCATACACACACACAAACACACACAAAGCTAAACAAAAAAACCAGTACAAAACAATTAGGAGGGGGTGGGTTGTGACTTTTTAAAGATGTTTACTGATTAGTATCCAACTACCATTTAAACGTACATTGTTTTTTAATATTTGTGACATTTTTCTTATTCTATTCTCATTAATGTTAAAGAATTCTGCTGGCAGAGTTATGAATACAAAAGCTCACACATTAAAAAAATTCTCATGCTAGTCACTTTGTAGCATAGATACATAGAAATCAACTCCAAACTAAATATGAGTATTTGGAAAGTGACTCAGACTTTGAATCTGGTGATTATCATATCCGATTTTTAGTGACTCCACTCATTCCCAAGTTCAGAAAGTTTGACATTAGGAGTTTTGAAGGTGCAGTAATTCAATGATTTCCATTTCTAGTTCATACAGAAGTCTGCTGGATAAACAAGAACAGGCTTGGAAATCTGTAGAAGCTCATTCACATGTCTCAAGTCTCTGGAATCCCATTTCTTACAAATCTAGTTCCGACATTTTTATTATACTGAATCTATTAGCATTCTGCTTTTTTCTGAGGGGGTTCTAATTATATTTTATTTCTCAGCCACAAAAAAAAAAAATGTGTGCAAGTTGTTTAGACAGTTCCATTACATTTATTTTGGAAGAAATGTCTGTGTACACCTGAGTAATGCTTTACTTCAGAAAACCAGAATACTTTCCATGACATCTCATAAAAAGGGATGTATAACATGGGTTACATAGCTGAGTAGCACCCTGGAGGTTCAAAAATTTATTCGGCATCTACTGCTTCAGTGGTATATCCATATTAATATCAACCTGTTATTATGTGATTTAGAAATCAAATACAATTGTCTAATTAAAAATAATCAGTAGACATAGCCCATTAAAAAGTCAGATACATTGGAAATCATGTTTTCTAGTAAAGAAATGTGTCATGTCTACTCCAGCTCTTTACACCCACTATGGTATAATATAAATTTATATTATATATATGTATATAAATATAATATAAATATAATAATATAAATTAAAATAATATTAATATAAATTTTATAATATACATTTATACTTCATCTGTAGTTACTGCTATTGCAATGTAACAAAATATAAAATAATCTCTAGAAAAGCAAGATAAAATACAAGCAAACATAAAAGATTAGTGTTACATTAAACATTCTGATCCAGTAAGTGTACTGTAATGTCAAATGTCATGCAATACCTTGCTATCCTCTCTGTGAATAACCTATATGCAGAGAAACACTAAAAAAACAATTATTGGTCAGAAAGTCTAAAATAGATTGAGTGCAAAATTTATCATTTTTATATGTTAAGTATAGGCTAATGAAACCACATTGCATATGTTTATCACGTATGTATAATCAAAAATCAATGTTAAAGTTTTTTTTCTCTCTTCTCAGATCCATTAAAGGTATTATTACTCAAATCAATTTGAATCACACTCCATAGAAAAGATATTGCTTCAAATACATAAAATCTAAGTACAAAAATTTCTATCACACATAAGGTCCAATGATTGTATACTGGAAGATGGAAAAACTTTTTGTTTTTCTTACTCTCAGTAATGTTTTCATCACCACGACTCTAATTTCCAAACATATTTTTTCTGATATGTTACAGTGTCAAAGCTCATTAAAATAGCTTTTTAAAATCACACTTTTGTGTAAACCTTGATGCTGCTCAGAAATTAACAAAAAACATCATTTAATTAAGCTGCCATTTCATATTATCTGACTTTAAAGCTCCTGAAAATAAGGAGCTTAGGCAGAAAAACAAAATGTTGTCAACAGAGAAAAAGATGGGCGGAAGTGATCCCATCCAAAGTTATAGTATGGGATGTGTCTGTCTTCCTAGAGGAGACACCTCTTTCCATCTGTTTTATAGGAGACATAGACACATAGTTTATGATACCTGCTTACCTTTCAGTTATCTGATGTTAGGATAGATAAAGCCAAGGATAAGTGACCTGTTCTGAAAAACACATTAGGTTTAGGCAGTTATACTTTAAACTCATGTCACCTTCTACTTTCTTGTGATTGCTTACAACACAAGTTACTCCTTCATCAAGAAGAGTGGCCATGCTATTTCAGAAGAGCAGCAGTCTGTCTCACAGTGGATCCAAGTTTAGGTGACTTCCCACAGGGTTAATTGTCTATGCAAGATTATACTGATGTTTTTTTAACGAATCCTCATTCATAAATCACAGTCCAGCTGTTTTTCACAGTAGGATGCCATAGTAGTGAAGAGCTATTACCAGGCTGGCAACTGCCCTCGTCACTTTACATCTTACAAAGTCATTTTGATTACAGTTACTTGCATTTATTCTTTAAATAGTTTACATGCAGAAATGATATACAGATGACCAGAAAGGTCTTCAGAATACTCAATTCAGCCAAATCAGTTCTAATCATATTATGTAGGTCAAAGAACTATACATATGAAAAACTCTTTGCTCAAAAATCCTTACAATACCCAATAAATAATCAGTAAAACAGAATGGGAAAGTTTAACAGAGAAATTAGTGAGAGAGTTCATTAATATAAGATTTCATACATTACCAACAATTGATAAACAGCTGATTCACATAACCATTATTTTTTATATCAACCTGAGAAGCTTGAAAACTTGATTTTTAAAGTGCATATTTCCAACCAAATAAAGATTTTTTTACTAATCTCTTTTCACCTTTAGAGTTTACTTGGAAGACAGAAGAATCTGGTGAATTTTCTGAACCCTGACTATTATCTTCGTAGTTCATCACATTGTTGTTTTTTATGTATACACATGAAGGATCAAAGTTATCTATCTATCTCACCTAATATTAGAAAACTAAGCTTTCCATTTCTTGTGGAGTCAGTGGAGAGAGACACACAACATCTCTAATTGATCCAGAGCTTGAGAACGTCAAATAGCCCTTTGAGTTTATATCAGCTACAAAAGTATTGTAGGAATTCTTGCTTGGTACTCAACGTTTGACAAAAAGAACATGAGCCTAGATGTTTGTAAACGTGCATCTAGGCTGCAGGACATGAGATTCATTCTCCTGACATCTCAGATTCGTTCTCCTAACCCAGGCAGATCAGATCAGACATTACTTGGATCCCTCCCTGACTGAGCACCAAGACTTCCTTGCAAGAAAGTTCACAGAGAGGAAGGAGGAAGCTGTACACTCTGTGTTGACATACATTCAGGTTACAGTATCCTGACAGTCTAGGACACCCACTTTAAAGAAATGCATAACTAGACTGGCTGTAAAGCCTTATGTTATCTGATAATAACCCATATATTCAATTTTCCACACAAACATAAACTGATATCAGGTTATTTTTCTATAAATCATTGAAAACAATAAAGTTTTTGAGAAATTTTGTGCACAACACAGTATGAATTCCCAAAGGAAGAATCTTACACTTCTTATAACCCATTTTCATAAATATGTAAACACTTTAAATTGCTTAGTTTTTAGGGTGGGATTATCTCAATCAGTAGAGTTTTGTTTAACTTCACAGTGAACAGGAAATTGCAGGAGGACTTTTTGTTATTATTTCATGTAATTTAGACAACAATTGCACTAACTCCTTTACCACTGCTATTTTCTTTCAGTTTAGAAGGAAAATAGTTTGACCTAAAATACAGATTCTCTTGGTATTTTGTCAAATTTATTTTACGCCAGCAGCAGTCACTGATTTTAATTGAATGGAAACAACAGCTCTCATCCTCTGTGTCACATTGCTGGATTTTGTATCATTGAATTTCAATCTGGTTTCACTGGGACCTGCCGAGTGTGGCTTACGCCAACCTCTGAGTCTCCTTGCTATACTCCTTTCCAGGGCAGCATTGTTTGCCTTTTGTCTGCTCTCTGATTAAATTGACACCATTTTACCTTTTCTGACTCCTGTGTCATTTTCTGTTGACAGCATCTAGTAATGGTAACAGACCAGTGTCCTTGTGGAAGGGGCAGAAACCATTGATTGGCTGGGTGTATTAATGCAGACCCTTTAGAAGTCATGCAGACGTGGCTTTGTGCTAACTGGCAGCTGAATGGGGGCTAGTGAGAGATGTTATTAACCACAGATAACAGTCAGCACCCTCTATTCACCAGCAATGTCACTTTGTATCATTTGAGGAACAGTCCGTAGTGAAATTTGTTAAAGCAATTCTTCCTCTCTCTTTACACAATCTGGACTGAAGCTATTTAAGGCAGAAGAGTGGAAATAGTGTTCTGATTAGACTGATGTTGGTAGAATGCTCATATAATTTCCAGGGAGCTGAAACACTTAATATAATCCATCTGCACTTCACAGCTAAAATCTCTTTAGGACAACAAGATAGGCCCTGCTGACATGAGAGGTTAAATGTTTACCATGGATAGGGAATTTATAATTGCCTTTTCAGAAATGAGTGATTAAAAGTGGTTACAAGAAGCACCTGGCTATATAAGTCCTATCCACATAACACAAGGGAGATGTAATAATTATGTCAAATACTTCCACTATGATCCTTTTAAATGGGATAGAAAGATGAAAATACCAAAGCCTTAAAGTTATGAACTTTACAAAACAGCTGCATTTAAAAGTAAAGTGTCTGAGAAGTGCAGGATGGTCTTTGTGCAAGCTTGTATCATAGAATCATAGAATGGTTTTGTTTGGAAGTGGCCTTAAAGATCCCTTAAAGTTCCAACCCACCTGCCATGGCCACGGACATCTTCCACTAGACCAGGTTATGCAAAGCCCCATCCAGCCTGGTCTTGAACACTTCCAGGGATGGGGCATCCACAGCTCCTCTGGACAACCTGTTCCAGTGCCTCACCACTCTCACAGTAAAGAATTTCTTCCTAACATCTAATCTAAATCTTCCCTCTTTCATTTTAAAACCATTACCCCTCATCCTATCACTACACTCCACTCAGGTACTAGAAGGCCACTATAAGGTCTCCCTGGAGTCTTCTCTTCTCCAGGCTGAACAACCGCAACTCTCTCAGGTTGTCTTCATAGGAGAGGTGCTCCAGCTGTCCGATCGCCTTCAGGGCCCTCCTCTGGGCTCACTACATGTTCTTATATTAGGCCCCCAGAACTGGACGCAGTTCCAGTCAGCCGGAACTTCAGCAGACTGCCACGACTTCTCAAATATGATGGATAGTGGCGTAGCAACTTCATCTGCCAGTTCCCTCAGAACCCGCAGATGCATCTCATCAGGTTCCATGGACTTCTGCACCTTCAGTTTCCTTAGATGGCTTCGAATCTGATTTTCTCCTACAGTGGGCAGTTCTTCATTTTCCCCATCCCTGCCTTTCCCTTCTGTGACTTGGGTGGTGTAGCTAGAGGATTTGCCAGTGATGACTGAGGCAAAAAAGTGAGTGGGTACCTCAGCCTTCCTCATATCCCAGGTAACCAGGTCTTTGTTTCCTTCTGAAGGGGGGCCAAATTTTCCCTAGTCTTCCTTTGATCACTGACGTACTTGTAGAAGCCCTTAACGTCACTGGCCAGATTTAATTCTATCAGGGCTTTAGCTTTCCTAACCTGACTCCTGGCTGCTCAGACAATTTCTCTGTACTCTTCCCAGCCTACCCGTCCTTTTGTCCACCCTCTGCAGGTTTCCTTTTTGTGTCTGAGTTTTTCCAAGACCTCTTTGTTGATCAATGCAGGCCTCCCAGCATTTTTGCCTGACTTCATCTTTGTTGGGATGCATCACTCCTGCGACTGGAGGCAGCAATCCTTGAATATTAACTAGCTTTCTTGGACCCCTTATATGCTGAATAGGAAATACTTATTCAGTGCCATCTCTGTTCAGCAACAGAATCAAACTTAGTTATATACTATTTTCAAAATATATGTACGAATTTCAGTGCTTTTTCTAGATTAAGGAATTTTCCAAGAGTTAAAGTAGAAACTACAGTGGGAACTTTGTCTTCCTTCTGCTCGCTTTACATTATCATGAATAGCATAAACTAATAAATGTAATTTGAATTTTCATCAGCATTCTGAAAACATAACTGTCCTCATATTTTCCTCGGAAACTGAGAATTTAATCCTGATTCTATCTCACCCTGTGAACAAATTGAAATGCTGATGTCAGGTCAACATTTCTGACAAAAAGTTATATTGTATAGCAGGGTGCTCGTGCACAATGCGATATCAAAGTAACTGGCTTCCACACTACAGCTATCTCACTTCCAGCCACCTCCAAGCACTAATGGAATAAATTCAACTTATCTGCTTCCATCTATTTAAACGTTTCCAAATTATTGCAAAATATTGTAAATGCTGGAAAGTGCAAATCCCCACTGATTCTTGTAGTACAGTAGGACCAAGATATATATAAGCAGGACCTATAAATAAGTACTGTCATACAATTACGCCAAAAGATGTTACGTGTTGTATATTATTTTGAGGATAATTAAAATGCCACCTGCTGTGACATTACACATGTACTATTCCATAAGCTCAGTAGAATGATATTTACTTTATTGAGTGTTTTTCTTCACAACAGTTATTGTTTTGCTCCACTGTGGCACAGTGCTGCCTACTTAGGTTATTATTCACTACCTATGGTTTTCAAAAAGATATTTGCCATTATGAACGATGTCATTAGTTTATTTTTTATATATATTTTTTAATAGCAAACAGAGTTTTTATATGTGACAGGGAAAAAAATCAAAACAAGAGGAATATTATAACATTTGTATTCATATTCACCTTAATAAGATTCATTCCAGTTTTGACAGAGCATTTTGTCCTTGTCATGGTTTGGGCCAGGTTGGCCAATGACAAGATGACAGATGCTCTTCCCTACCTCTTGCTCCAAGGAGAGGATGATGAGAGATAATGAAATTTATGAGTCTAGAAAAAACTTAACTCCTTTAATGAAATATCGATAATAAAATAAAAAGAAAATAATGAAACAGATACAATATCTATAAATACATACAAAACTGTAACAAGCTCCCAGGGAGATGTCACTGGAAAGTTGCAGACTGGACTCAGTGACGAATAGGAACTGGATTCTGGAACATGCTGATGGGGATCAAAGGTAGACAAACCGACAGGGTCCTCTTCAGATGTCAGTTATTGAAGAAAGAGAGCCATTGAAGAAGAAACCACATCATTTACTCCCTCAGCCTTTATAGTGAGCATGGCAGATGGGATGGAATACCTGATTGGTCAGTTTTGGGTCACCTGACCTGTCCACTCCTCCCCACAGGTGCAACCCCTCCAGGGGGTAAGCAACCAAGTCAGCTGACCCTGGCTGCCGCAGCAACAAGTATATGCAAGAGCCTCTGTCACTGAACACGAAGTTGTCCCTGCTCCACCCCAAACCAGGACAGTCCTTTATCAGAAAAATATGTGTCATTATGCTGCAATTCTGGATATGTGACGATAGACTATTATTAGACTATTAGTGGAATACTATTGTAGAATAGCTGTTCAGTTGAGATGCAGCAACTCAACGGTGGGGATTCTCAAACAAGGATTCGGTGGTGTGTATGTTGTCTCCATATATGTGCAAAAAAGCAAGTATTCAGAGCACCATTTTCAGTAAACTACACCATTAATTAGGCCTGTGCATATTGACATTTTTTGCTGCTGAATTTGAAATACCCCATTAGATATCTAAAAATAGATATCCCTACAGTAATAAGGATATTGCAACATTTTGGGATGTTTGGGTGACATAGATGAAATAGCATCTGGTTGCAATCATAACTGATACAGATCTGTCAAACTAGTCCCTGATGGATATTTTTGTTGCTGTGTCTCCAACTCTGAGAGCATAGTGATGTCTATGACACTGTAATTAAACTCTCAGTCCATCTGTGCAGATTTTATATTTTCAATAATAGAATGTTTTCAGTATTTGTACATTTTTATTTTGGGTTGTTAAGGGAAACATTATCCTGTGTAACTTTCAAGAACTGTTTGTCAGGAAGTTTCCTTCAGAATGTTTTGGTGAAGCAGGAGGCAGCAACTACCTACAGTATTTAAAGGTTAACAATTTTATTTCCTTACAAGACCTATGTGCAGACTGCAAGATGCTTCTTTTGTAAGAGTTAGTGACAGTACTAGAACACAAAGTAGGGCAGAAAGCTTTTTTTTTCACTTTCTTCCCTGGCATTAAATATTCTATAGCTATCAAATGTGTAGGCACTGAAACTACACTAGGGCTAGAGGCCAAAGAATTGTAAAGAGAGAAGACACGGGAAAAAAGTTTGCTGATTCTGTAGATAGCCACATTTCACTTTTTGTATGAGAAATGATGTCAAGAAAGCCGTGTCACTGATTTCAACAGTTGCAGCAAAAGATACTTTGCAGTCGTGAGCTCATGAATTGGCAGACATATATAAAATTCTCAGAATGATGGAAAACACTTGTGGACCTCGAATAGGAATGTATGCATTCAAAACAATTTTCAGTGATCCATTAAAGGAAAAAAAAATAAAAATCAGACTTCAAAACTACTGTAAAAGTAGCAGTAGAAAGTAGTGCTGCCTAGAGAATGACAATTCCATTTCCCTAGAAACTTTTAAAGTCTCAGTATCCGTTTAATCCCACATTGGTAAAAAAAAATAACCAACTAACCAGCCAAAACCACCACCCCCACCCTAAAATAAACCTCACAAACCCAAATATCAAAAAAAAGTTTTCTGTCAGAAAATGAAGTGCATAGAACGGTAGTACCAATATTCAATACTATCAATGTAAGACTCTATGTTATAAAGCATCTGCCTGAGCTCCATCTCTGCATAATCGAGTTCAACAGTGTACTATCTCATTCAGCTATCACTCTCCCAGCTCAATTTGAGTCATGTGGAGTACAGATATAACGCTAGTTTTCATCATTATTGCCTAGTGTCTTACAAAGACAGTGGGAAATTCTTGCTTTTGGTTGAAACCATCAGCTTTCTGCTAAGTATTGCTGTTTCAAAAATATATTTCACCAAATATGTTCTAAATTCTTCCATTTATGAAGGAATAATCGAATGTGAGGTAGTCTGTTGCTTCTGTTGTAATAAAATATATTCAGAAAAAAGAAGATTTTAACTTTAGAGGGAAAAGATATGTTTTTCATGAGAAAATTAGACATGGTTGAAAAATGTGAGAGTTGTTTTATTGATATTTATTATTTGATAGTCACCACAGTTGTGAATTTTTTGGAGGCCTATGAAGATTTTGCCTACCTCACTACCTCATCTGTCCTCACTACTTCTTCCGCATGGTCAGTGGCACTCCGAGCTTTGGCTGCTGCTTAATGTTGCAGCTGCTTTTGAGTTCCTTACGAGCTGCAGTTCTGCACAACTGCTAGTGTCATCATTTGTCTGCCACTAGCTCTTGCAGCCTTCTGTAGTTGGTAACTTCCACCATATGGTTCAATAAAGGGAAGGAGGAAGTAATGGGAAAGAATATTATTATCTGAAGGCTGGGAGCTACAGCTATCGCTGGTTTGTCATTCTGTATTTTCCTACCAAACAAAAGGCCATACAGCTAATGAGAAAACAGACTTTATAATGCAATATGCACAGTCGATTACAAACTGGAAATTATGTCCCTAATATTTAAATAGATAATTTAAAATAAGTGGGTTTTGGAAAAAAAAATATTAAATTTTCATAAGCTTTCCACAGGAAGAATTGTCTACATCGGTTCCCAACAACTAATTTAAACTGTTCTATTTCATCACTTTTTCACTTCATATTTTACGAAAGTGTATTCCACTGAGATTTCACTATACTATAGTTGACCAGGCTTTTAATACCATCTGTAAAGTCAAGATACTTACAACAGTTTTTCAGGTATGTTGTGTTGCAGTAAAACAGTAGAAACTGAAAGTAAGCTAAAAAACCCAACAAACAAAAAACAGTTTCAGTTTGGTCCTCAGGATATTTTGAATTTATTAAACTACATCACAACATGCCAAGAGGTGGGAAGATGGAGTTAAAAAAAAAAAAAAAAAAAAAAACCAGGCAAAAAAAGGAATTGAGGAACACAAAATCAGGTTTAAGCTTCCTGTGGGTATTCACAGAAATACAAGCTGACACTTTACGAAAGGCCTCTGTACGTCATAAAATCATAAGTTTAGAAGGGACTCCAAAAGATAAGGTGTTCCATCAAGTAGGTGTAGTCACTACTGACACGTTTGTCTGCCTTTCAGTTAAAGAAGTTCCTAAATCCCTGGAATAATCCATTGCAGGGTTTAGCATTTAAATTATTTTTTTTTTCCTACTGTCCAGTTTTCCTTGGTGCAATTGAACTTAGCTACTTCTTGGCTTATGCTATTTGGAATAAAGAAAATAAAATTCTTGTGTTATCTATCTCTTCCATATACCTTTTTATACATATGAAGCTGCTTACTGTATTCACTCCTCAGCCTTTATTTTCTCTTTTGGAACTGCATGTACTAATTTATTCAGGGTTTCCTCATTCAATCCTGTATACCAAACATTTCATGTTTAATTCTTCTTTTAACTGTCTCCTGGATGTTCACAGTTGCCCAAATATTTCTAGAAATGTGGTGCTGAAAACTGGAAGTAGTATTCCTACTGAGATTGGTAGAGCACTGAGCAGAGTAGAGACATTGTTTCATATCTTCCAGGTTATACTTCCTGTATATGTCTACCTACTATTCTTGCATTTTTTATGGCCTTTCCCAATTTTATTAAGACTTTATTAAAATCAAGGTATATGTTACGTTTGGTGCTCCTTTGTTTACAATTCCTCCATCACTTTATAAATAGAAACTGGTTGATTGATTCCTAATAAATCCATATTGGCTGTAATTCATCTTGTTTTCCTATAGGTGTCTCCAAATATTTCTTTAGGTATTTGTCCTGGGTGTCAAAGTTAAGGTGGCAGATATATATAATTCCCTACTTGCCTCCAGACTTTCGATAGAAGATAATGTATTTTCAAAAAGTCTTCATGAGTTATCAAAAATAATTGCTAATAGTTCTCAGATTCCATCAGCTTATACTTTAAATAGCGTGGGCTGAAACTCATCAGTCCCAGACAACGTGAAAATCTGTAATTTGTTGAAGTTCTCTCTAACCCATTCTTCCCTTTCAAGGATGAGATCTGGTCTTGAGCTGATGTTGTCTACAGACTGCATTAATGACATTATGATAGAAGACCTTTTGGTAAAACAAATAGAAGCCCCACAACTTTCCAGCCACATCTCTGCTACTGAATAAAATATGGCGTGAGACACCTATTGATAATTGTTTACACACCATTTGGCACTGTTTTGGCTCACTACATCTCATACTGCCTGAGGCAATACAAAGGCACAATTCAATAATTTGAACAAGACTATATCAGAGTTGGTTCCCTCAGCTTTCTACAATCTATTGCAGTAAGCTTTACACTGTCCATCCCCGCTACACACCCTTATGTCATACACTGCAGCCAACAGTGCGTCTCTTCAGGCTATGTCTATAAACTCAGCTATGTGTAGGACCAGTCTTGGACATGGGAACACGATTCTCTGTGCTCACAAACTGATGAAGAGTCCCCTGACAGGCTTTTGGCGCATTCCAGCTAGCACTGGCCTTTCCTGAGTACAGTTGGGGAGTTATAACTATGCTGGGGCCACGTCCAGTAGAGAATTTGCCTGCATCCGCAGTTTTGGAAGTTCAGTTTGCAAGCTACACATAATCTATATAGTGTTAGTTGACTTCAGTGCCAGGAAACATTCCTGGCCATGTTTACTTTTCAGGTGTATATACAGCCTCAGTTTCCCACTGCAACAGAGTGCCCGTTTTATATCAGATCCAGAGCTAAGTGCTGTGTAATACCTTTGTGGCCAGCTCATTAGTGAAAACCAGAGAACAGTTACTAGCTCGTTTTAGTTATCAGTTAGTCTTTTATTTAATTTCTTCATTTTTGTTCTGTGTTTCCATCCTTCTTTTTGCATCAATAACACAGTTTCCATTTTGTTTTGAGTTCTGTTAAAAGCATTCAATGTAGCCAGTTTCATCACTCGTAACACTTCAAACTTTCCTCTATGAGGCGACACAGTTTCTGGGGATTCTTTTATACAAATTCCTATTTCTCTTCAAGCTTGCCTTCCTGTTTTGATTCTTCTGCATTTCCTCTTTCCAATTCTGAAGACTATGAATTTCGTATTTAGTCTACCTAACTAGGTCCCACCTCGATATTCCCAATCAGTTCTTCTCTATTAATTAGAATAAAATCTATTAATTAGAATCACATCCTCAAGATGTTTTCCGCACCTTCTGTACAACTAAATTGTTATTAATGCCTTCCAAGAATTTGTGGATCAGTATGGCCATGGGATTCATCTCATCCAGCTGTTGAAATCAACAATGCAGACTAAGAAATCTGACTGTGTCATTCAAAGATTCAATTACAGTCAGTGGAGAAAAAGAAGCACTTGGAGTACATCATTAATCTGCTGCATACCAAGTGACGGCTGCTGTTACTCACCAATCAAGCTAATCAATTGAGGGAATAGTTTCAGTTGAGGGTATGGTTTTGGTCCACCCACCAATTGGATCTTAAAAGAGCTACAGCAGCTTTCATCAGAATTTGTGAAATGACTTTTCACTACATAAAAATAACTGTAGATTGCTCATTGTAAAACAGTGAAACAATCTAGGATTTTCATCCTATTGTATCATATAGCAACTTAAATTTACCTGATTTTCTTGTAAGTGCCATTGTACAGAGACACTGATCACAACTAACAGTTCAAATTTTTACATTCACCTAAAATTTTAAAACTGTTGGCAATTGTTCTTGTTCTTGTTCTCTCATATGTTACACCTGAAAGTTAAAAACATTCTAGTTGCAACATTTCTGGAAATGGTTTACTAAGTTTGTAAATAGCTGAATATTTCAATTGTCCTAAAAGTCTGCACTGGAAAAGAGTACTTCATTTTTGTTTGAGAAATTCCCACTGTGAAAGCAGACAACAAGAGCAATTATGCAAGGGGGCTTTCACTTTTTTTTTTTTGTAACTATTTGTCAATGAATTTGTCACCCACAGCCTTCTTTGTGGGTTTATGTGCATGCACAGGGTATCTTTCAGGTCTGTTCAAATTCTGCTACCAAGATAGCATGACAACAATGTTTTTCATTTGATTATTCTTTTATTCCCCTGATCTATCCATTAAAACAACCAAGGAATACACTATATGCTGTGATTAGGAATCCTAGAATGGTATGGGAACTATGTGTTTCTACCGTTTTATTACATTAAGACTTATGTAGCCTGCACTTGGGGACAGCTTATTTTAACAGGATCAGAAATTTTGTGTATTCAGTAACAGATTTTTGTCCAATGGCAGTGGATCTACACTCCTCATCCTTTCTAGATTTACTGTATATATTTGGTCTATTAGAAAGCATTACCAGCAGTTGCCACACTCTACTGTATGAGGTACTCTTCTAAAATAATAAGCTTAGTAGCTAAATATTACTCCAGTATTTCAAGTTGCACAATAATGTAATAAGTGCAGGCATTTTTATAAGTTGGCATTTTTAATGGTAGGCTAAATCAGGTACCCGTACCTGGATTGGTGGGAAAGAAATCACAATAAACATTGCTATTTCTTCCTTGTCACCTTACCAAGAGACTACAAGAAAGAGTAGATCATTAGCAATGTATAGGCAGCTATCTCCATGGCATCAAAGAACTAATCATCCAAGAACAATAAAAAGGGACGATGATAAGTGAGGCTTAAAGGAACAATCTGCAAAAGGTTTAAATCTCACCAGCTAATATTTATTTCTAACTAAAATAAAAGTTACCCTATAAACACTATTGTGTTCTACTGTTTGGTCGATAGTAGACCAAAATCAGAAAAAGCCGAGATAGGATTCCTTGGGTAAAGACAAGTTGCAGAAATTACTGAATGAGATCCTATGGACAATGTTATAGAAGAGGTCAGACTAAACGACCATAAAATTTTCTGACTCTACAAAAATAGATGTTGTTGTCTGCGGTAGAATACAACTGTAGCTGCCTAAAAATATTTTTTTTTATTACACACACTGAAAGCTTTTTCTCTTCAGACCTTGAGAAAGCAATTGACACATTTTTTTTTTTTTCTTATAAGTTCTATCTTTAGGTATACGTCTACTTCTAATTAAAAGAAGGCCAGTGTGTGAATTCCTATACTGGACTACTGATTGGCCACCCTGCTTCATCGCTGTGGTGGGTTGACCTTGGCCCGCTGCCAGTCACCCATCCAGCTGCTCTGTCATCCCCCACCTCCTCAATGTGTCAGGGGGAGAAAATAACATTAAAAAGCTCATAGGTTGAGATAAAGAAAGGGAGATCACTTGCCAGTTACTGTAACAGGCAAAACAGACTTGACTTGGGGAATATTAATTTATTGCTAATTTAAACAGAGTAGGATGGTGAGAAGCAAAGACAAAAACTAAAACACCTTCTCCCACACACTCCTTCTTCCCAGGTTCAGCTTCACTCCTTTGTTCCTGAATCCTTTATCTCTTCATCCTGAGTGGTGCAGAGAAGATGGAGAATGGGGGGTTGTCTATAGCAGTTTCTCTATGCTGTTTCTTTCTCCTCACACTTTTCCCCTGCTCCAGTGTGGGTCCTTCCCACGTGTTGCAGCTTCCCTCGGGTCATATTCATCTGCTGCAGCCTGGGGTCCTCCAAGGGGTACAGCGTGGATGTCTGCTCCACTGTGGTCCTTCATGCTGCCAAAACCTTGCCATCTACACTGAATACAGTGATTAACATCTTCCCTCACTCTTTTTGACTGCATTCTGAAGCACTGTCCTAATTTGAAATGCAAATCAATATAAGCAGGTAATAATGCTTGTATCTCAGAAAACTGTTGAAAGTAGAGAAGTGCCAGTAAACAAGTTTTATGGATTTTATTTTTTAGATACCAATGCCTGCAAGTTTTGCAGTTTTGCAGTTTGAAGGTGTCTGGACTTGTAGCAAAATTAACTGTAATCTGCTTCTCTGTATAGGGAAAAAAGTCCAAAACCAAACAAATTTATCTAAATTAATCCAAAGATTAGATCTCCCCAGCAAAATAGCAGGTTTATTTTCTGTTATCAAATGAGTCTGAAACTTTTCATAGAGTTTTTCTTTTTTCTTTTTCCTTTTTTTTTTTTTTTTGTAAATTGAGTGGTGTAAATAGCATTACCATAATTTTGTAGCAAGTATTTCATCTGTTCAAGTACTAATTTTGAGGTGAATGTCTCCCTGCAGGACACAACTCAATTATGCATGTTTTACTTGTAATTCCTACAAACTGTTTTATATTTTACTTTAAGTTATTAATTTTCCCTTTCAATATACCTGCAAGATCGAAGTATGCTTTTCTTTTGCCTAAGTACATAATTTATTCCCATGTGATTTTTTTTTTTTTTTAAATCTGCACATTTTTATTGTATACCTGAATTTGGAGCATGCTAGACTCCAGCGTGCACCAATGGATGTAATTATTCCGTTACAAGATTCCATACTGGCAGCCAGTGGAATCATGGTTGGTCTCCAAGTTGCTTGTATGGCTAAAGCATTATGGTAATACCACAGAGGAAGAGAAGTTTTCATCAGACCATAAAAAGCTACAAGATGACAGTTGTCTCACTGTCCTAGAGAATGTATCAATACAACCAGTGTAAAACAAATATTTTAACAGTAGGCTGTTATAGTTATATGTGAAAAATATCATTTGGTGTCTTAAAATTCACACAGTAGAAAAGGACAAGCTTCTTCGTCACTCACTCAAAAACATTCTGTGGCTCGGTTGCTACACCAATCACCTGCCAAGATTTTTTTCTTGAGTTTTCTGAAGTTTGTATCCATGGTTCTGCAGATATAGAGAAGCTATTTAAACCAAAGAGTTCCATTTTCCAGGGAAGTGTTCTAGGCAAAAGTTTATATTGTTTCATGACCTAGCCTCTCCAATAACACTGTTACTGTTTTATAAAATACTTGGATAAATTTTTTTAAAAGTATGTTTTCCCCATAGTAATGAAAAGAAAACTGCTACTGGAGAGTTATAGTATGGCTTTGTTGTTTGCTTTTCTCATTATATCAATGGGCTTTGCCACTATGCTGTAACCTTAAGCAATTTGTCCCATCCCTTACCTCTTTGCCTTTCCCTTCCATTTCCTTTCATGCCTCTGGAAATCAGATTGTAGCTCCTAGCACTTTGAACACTACTGAAGTTCTTTGATCTGGTGCTTAGCCAGTGAATTTACACTGCATGTTGAACTGAAGCAAACTGCCACAATATCCTGAAGTCAGTAAAATCCCAGGAGTAAAAATGAACTCTATTCTCCCATTAGTCTGAGCTTGTCATCTAATGGGAAAACAGCATCTATTTTATAACTATTTTAGGAAGCCTAATAAGCTGCTGACTATAAAAGAAATAGTTCTGAAAGTATGAACATATCTGAACTGAAAGTACTTATCACTTATTCCTATTTGCTGTGTGAGACTGGTATTTCTTTCAGTGCTTCTCTCTTTATTATTTTCCCCTCATGGAATTTCTACTTTTCTTGGATCATAAATCCATATGATTGCACAGATCATCTGGGTGCCTTGGCAAGTCTGATACTGCAAAAATTGGGTTATCCTGCTTTACTTAGGCTGTTATGAAATGTATGTGAAGCCTACAGAAGTCTTTTAGGAGATAGCTGTTAACAGTTCCAATATCATAAGCTTACAATCAGTTACTCAGTTTAAGGTTACTTCTAAAGGTCCTTTGGATTCAATTTTTGTTGATAGACTTTTTCATATTTTTTCATATTTCAACTTGTGAGTAGCTCACACTGAAATATGACGGTTTGAAAATGCAGTCCCTGAACTCAGATATCAGATTATTACTGTTTGAAAGCAAAACATGACATTTTCCTAGATAACAAAGGAAGAGTCCTACATTATTGGACAAATCTGTCACAGTGTCCTGTGTTAAACAGAAGTTTGGAAACACATTGTTATTGTTGCAGGGCATCATTGACATGTTGAAATTATAGATATTGAAGCATCTATTTTTCAATTACAATCATAGCCAGTTTTATTTGCTATTTATAAATATGAATAGCATTATCCACTGCAATCAAGCCAAAATTACTCTTATGCAGATGCAGACCTGTATGTGCTTCTGTACAAAGTGTAGAGGACCTACTTATCTAAATAAGAGGATTGTGAAACCATCTCACTATTTTTCCAGCATACTAAAGAACGTTCTATTGACTCCAGCTGATATATGCTTCAATGAGTATTCAGTACTCCTAAGAAGTTACTCATTCCTCTTTCAGACAAGTTGCCCCATAGATGGGCAACATAAAAGCACAGTATGAATATTTCTTGATGACAATAAACTATTTAGGAGATTTTCATAAGAAATATACAAAGGGTCAAAACAAAACAATTTGTGAAAATCTCTGAAAGCCGTAGAATTTATAAAGTTTACAATTTTATCTTCCAGACTAGTTGTCATTGTACTATGCGTTGAAATATTAACTGTTAATTGACCCAATATTCTAGGGAGACAGACTGGATTGTCCTTATATCTTAATTTCTGCTCAAGAATTTCAAATTAATTTATATAGAGAAATAACTCTGCTATCAGTAGATCATCTACATATTTTGCTTTCTTTAAACTTATTTCTCATGGATATCTATATTGCATTTTATGCTAGAATTAAATATTATATATGCATGCATGATTTTTTATATGCCAACTAGAATTTACATGAGTGTCTTTTAGTACCTGGTCTTCAAAGTATTAGACTCCTTAAACTTTAAATCATAAAAACCAATAAAATTCTTAAGTTTTTTTCTTAAGCTGCACTCATGTTTACAAGTTACTGAGACTTTATACACCAAGTTATGGTATAATGTTCTACAGGGAAGAAGAGGATAGAATTAATACTGGACAAACAGCCCGTAAGCAGAAACGCGTAATTCCCTTAAGTTGAATAGGCAGACAGTAGAACAAGCCAAAATAAAGTAAACCAGTATGCTACCTTTTAAAATGTATTTGAACCCTGAGCAAACTTAGAACAAAATTGATTGTTCTGCTTGAGGAAAAAATAACAAGGCGGGGTGGGGTGGAGGGGTGGAGGGGCCTTCAAACCAAGGTATACAAGTTAAAATACCAGGCTGTGAGTGAGAAGTACATCAGATGCTAGAGAGACTACACCAGCTCTCTGAACCACATACGGGTGTAATATATGAAATCTGAGATACAGAAGATGTCCAGATCATTCAAAAATTACTTAATGCAAACTGACACAATGACCATTTTCAGCACAAAGTATACTTCACAGGCTACAATATTTACTAGAAAATATAGGAATAATGCTCTGAAAAGTTCTTCTCTCTAATAAAATTTTCTGAGAATCCCATTAGCTCTTAACTTTGACCTTCACTCAATTCTCTGAACAGTCAATTAAAATAAAACCTACCCCTGCATATGTCTTCAAAACGTACCTCCTTCAAACAGCCTCAGAGGTGTTAATTTATGAACACAATGTCAGATACAAACACACACACACACAGAGCACTAAGCTATACTTCCTTCTGCTGTTCAACTCTGTCTAAACACATCTGCTTCAAAAAGTAAGACTTACATTTAAAATTATCTTTTCTTTCAGAATTATTGAATATCTTGTCATTCCTTCATTGTGTGATATACCTACAAGATTAATGAACTGTCATGGTTCTTTTTTGTGTCACCCATCACCTCCATTGTATTTTTGATGTATTATTTAAACATGGTACCTGAAAACCTGATCTTTTTTTCTAGATAAAAATTCTTATTGTCCTCTTTCCTATTAAAAAAATGCATTTGCAAGTCAAAGCTATTTCATCTTCATTCCTAACCAAGGAAATAGGACACTACTGTTAGTAAACTGGAAGGCAACAACTATAAGAAAGCAGTGAGCTTGATAAACATAGATTATGAAAATTCCAAAATGACAATGTATGCACTGGATGGGAGAAATGACAATGAGAAAACCAAACAACTAGCCAAAGTATAAATTAAAGTTCTGATTTATACATGTTTTTTGAATATCATATTATTGTATCACAGCCTCGAGTTGCAATCAAGATTATTCCCAGCTCTGATGAGATGGCAATAAATCTGAAGATACACTTTCAAGAAGGAAATACATAAGAACAGAAATAGATTATTTTTATTTTTTTTTAGTCAATAGTACAAATTCCACGTACATGAGAAAACTGAAGTGGGGAAAAGTTCTTGTGGTGAGTTGACCCTGACTGGATACCAGGTGCCCACCAGAGCCGCTCTATCATTCCTCCTCCTCTGCTGAACAATGGAGAGGAAATATAATGAAAGACTCATGGGTTGAGATGAGGACAGGGAGAGATCACTCACCAATTGCCATCATGGGCAAAACAGACTCGACTTGTGGAACTTAGTTTAATTTATTACCAATCAAATCAGAGTAGGATAATGAGAAAATAAAATCTAAATCTTAAAACACCTTCCCCCCACCCCTCGCTTCTTCCTGGGTTCGACTTTTCTCACGAATTCTCTCCCTCTTCCATCGGATTGGTACAGGGGACCAGGGATGGAGGTTGCAGTCAGTTCACCACAGTGGTCTCCTGCCCCCTCAGGATGAGGACTCCTCACACTCTCCCTTGCTCCAGTGTGGGGTCCTTCCCACAAGAGACAGTCCTCCACGAACTTCTCCAGTGTGAGTCCTTCCCATGGACTACAGTTCTTCACAAACTATTTCAACGTGGGTCCCTTGCATAGGGTGCAGTCCTTCAGGAGCAGACTGTTCCAGCGTAGGTCCAGTGTCTGCTCACAAGTCCTGCCAGCAAGCTTGCTCCAGCATGGGCTTATCTCTCCATAGGTTCACAGGTGCTGCCAGGAGCCTGATCCAGCACTGGCTTCTGATGGGGTCACATGCTCCTTTGGACCCATCCACCTGCACTGGCATAGGATCCTCCCCAGGCTGCAAGTGGATATCTGCTCCATTGTGGATCTCCATGGTCTGCAGGGGGACAACCTGCCACACCATGGTCTTCACCAATGGCTGCAGGGGAATCTCTGCTTCAACGCCTGGAGTACCTCCTCCCCCTCCTTCTTCACTGACCTTGGTGTCTGCAAAGTTGTTTCTTTTACGTATTCTCATTCTTGTCTTCAGCTGCAGTTGCTGTTGTGCAGCAACTTTTTCCCCTTCTTAAATACATTATCACAGAGGTGCCACCACCATTGCTGATAGGCTCGGCCTTGGCCAATTGTGCATCTGCCGTGGATATGGCTGGCATTGGCTCTATCTGGCACGGGAGAAGCTTCTAGCAGCTTCTCACAGAAGCCACCCCTGTAGCCCCCTGGCTATGAAAACCTTGCCATGCAAACCCAATACAGTTCTAGAATTAGGCAAAGGTAAAATTGAAATTAATAGGTACTACAAAGACGAAAAGAGGAAAGTGGCAACAAACCTTGAATTAAGTGACAGGACAGGGGGCAAGTTCTCCGGAATGTTGTTTGTAGGTGACTAAATTTAAATTCAGCTCTGCTAATTACCTGAATTCTTCTGTGGTTCTGGATGTACATACAATTTTAAAAATATAACTATTTATTCAATATTAATGTAAAATTGTTGCAAACTTAATCACAGGTGAGTTACGAGTGGCAGCATTACAATACTCATTAATATAATGTATAAATTTTGAACCAGATACTTTATACTTCTTTTTAATATATTCCCTGATTTCCAGCAGTGACCCCCTGCAGGCAAACACATTCATTATGAACTTTACATAGCATTTATCTGTAAAGACAATATTTTTTTTTTCTTCTCCCAGTGTACCCAACCTATCATTTTAGCTGTTCTCATAAAAGAGTTTGGGATCATCTTTAGCAAAAATGCAAAGGCAGAGACACTAGTATATGTAGCAGATGGAAGATTTACGCTCTTGTAAACCACACCTGGTGTCTCTGTTAGGGGTATCATTTCAGAAAAGTCTTGTAGGTTTTACCATCTTTGTGCAGAGTAAACTGGATGAAAAAGTAATTTGTTTCTTATTGCTCTGAGGTTTTACGTGAAAAATAAAAAAAAAAAAAAAGTGATTGCTTAGATACTGCTATATTGTAGACTTAAATGGGTTGGTTAATAAGCATGATTTTCTCTTTCTATTTTTCTTGCCTTATACTGCTAAACATAAAGCTCAATTCGTTCTGTATTACGTAAGGCTCACACTGCATAATTACATATTTATTAGTAAAAAACACATCAATAATGTGTTCACTTGGGTCATTCTCTTTCTAATTAGTCTTTGTTCCTCTCTTTTCTTTCCTGTATACTTTATCATCTTATATGGAGGTGGAATTCAGATTCACACACCTTAGGCAGGATATAGTTAAGCTGCCTTACGCATAGAATACTAGTGCCATTTTCGGTGTTGGGCATTTTTGTATGTCCTTCAGTTTCTCTTTCAGAACTATACAGGTCTCCTGAAAGCATTGTGGCCTAAGTACCATACCTGTGAGATAGCTTGTATACTCTAGGGCAAGTAAAATTCCAGTAGGTGCCTTAATTTAAGTCAACTGATTTAATTTATGGCCAATACAGTCACTGACACTTGAACAATTTGCTTAAATGTGTTCATCTCATGCCATTTGCAAATCCTCCAGCTGCCACTCCAGGAAGGTATAGGTCTGCTTTACATCCTATCTGTCACTTCAGTGTATATGTCTTGGATATCCTAGCATATCTCAAATGGCACCAGGAGCCTATATTTAGGTAACTGAATTAAGCCTAAAGAGTTGTTTGGCTGAGTACATTTACACATCTCCTGAAGGCTGAACTGAATAATTCCTTAGATTTCCTCAGCTCCGCTTCAATATAGACATGGCTCACTTTTCCAAAATAGGCACAAAATCCATTTGAAATGCTTTGTCATGTCCTGATAGACCTCAAGTGCCCGTACAGGACTACACAGGTCTGCTGTGCAGGTCTTTGATTATATCTGCTAGCTCCACACAGTCACCTTGGATATCATTCAAGATCTCATCTGACACTAAACACCTGTATGTGGCAAGTGAACAAATTCCCAGATCCCCTCAGACTATAATGACAGCATAGGCAGCTCACATGTCAACGTATGCATGTGGACTGCTTTACTACAGTAACTCACTTCCAGTGCTTACACCTAAGTGTCTGGGTGGCATAGGAGCTCACGTTTGTCTGCTTTTATTGTTGCCAAAGGGTACATACTTTTCTGAAGGTCTTGTGTTGTAACTGTTAGCCCAATTGGGATATCTTGACTACTCCAAAATGTCTCAAATGCCAGTAGATAGCTATATTTAGGGAAACAAAACAAAACAAAACAAAACCTCCAGTCCCATTTGATTACACAGATGATACCAAACAGAGGAGATCTGTTGATATCCTAGATACTAAGGCTACTAATCAAAGGGACCTCAACAGGTTGAAGATACTGTGAACAGAAACCTTATAAAGTTGAAGAAAGATACATGTGAAGTCCTGTACTGTCAATGAAACAGTACAAATTGGGTACTGTCTTGCTAGAAAGGAACTTTGCACATTCTGGTTGACAGTAAGTTGAGTATGAGGAAAGTGTGCTGTTGTAGCAAAGGAGATCAACAACAAACTGGCAGGTATTAGTAAGACTCTAGCCAGCAAGTCAATAGAAGTGATCATTTTTCTCTAGTTGGAACTTGTGGGAATGCATCTAGAGTACTGAATCCAATGGAGAGACCCCATGATAATTAAGGACCTGAAGCACAACATATAAGGATAGAAAAGGCTAGAGGGGATGCAACTGGTGTCGTCAGTTGCTTCAAAAGCATCTACGGGTAAAACAGAATCACAGTCTTCAGAGCAAAAGGACAAAAATCTGTGGACAAAGTTGCAATAACTTAGATAATAGGAAAAGTTTTTTCACAGTGAGAGCAATCGAAGTCTGGAACAGGTTACCCAGCTCTCTGTTCTTGGAGATATCCAAAACTCAACTGGAAAGATCCTGATGCACATGCTCTGACTTTGAAGTCAAATATAGTTAAGAAGGAATTTAAACAGATAACTTTTACATGACTCTCACAACTGAAATTATTAAATTATTCTATAATTCTTGAATCCCATGGTATAAACCCAATCCTGTAAAGGAATTTTCAAAGTGTGAACCTTCATTCCTTTACATGATATTGATGGAAGAAAATTAATCAAATTCACCTTTCTCTTCATCACATAGGTAACTTAGAAATAGGTAAGGAACTCATGACAGCTTTTTTGTTATCTATTTACAGATGGGACATCCTACCTCAAAACCAGTTTATTGTTCATGAGAAAACATAAAGGAAGGACGGAAGGACTGGGGTTTGCCCTTTTTTCCCCCTCCTTTTTCCTTTTTCCTTAGCTCAGCAATCCTGTACTTGTGATTAGGTGTATTAGGAAAGCTGCCCTTTCATAGGTTTTCTATAAGGCATAATGAATATTTTTATTAAATTATAGGAAAAAGATGATTCCTCTGAATTTTCATGACTATCACTAGAAGAAACATATTTTTGGGACTCCATTAAATTATTTCCTTATTAGCTTTCTACTTTTTTTGCATTAAGTTCATAATTCTCTGTAAGTTGGACTTAACTCCAACTAGTACCATTAACAGAGAGGAGCATATTCTAGCAGTATTTGACTCAGTTGTGCCTGTATGACTTTATAGTCCTCTCTTACTTCCCAGTCACAGCAGGGGTACCTGTCCGTGATTATGGTATCTAGATTTCCTAAAGGTAAGCCTTTTGTAAGTGTAAAGTGTTATCATCCCCACAAAGATCAAGATGTTCATTACAAGAAGGAATATCAGTAAACTGTATATTGTTCGCTACTCAAAGCAGGAATAAGTCATCTAGGAGGAAGGATGTTAGATTCTTACGCACTGTGCAAATTTTATAGTAAAGGACTCTTAAGAGAAAACCCACTTTGCTTTTTGGCTGACTTAACAGAGACAATTGCTGGAGGGCATCTAAGATAACTCAGCCTAAGCTTTTCCTCTGTAAAATGCTGTGAGAGCAATAAGATATTCAAAAACAAAATTAAGGAAGTTCTTGATATTGTGGAGGTGCAGCCCAATACTCTTCAGATACAGAGGGTAGTACAACATCATCAAGATGGGTGCATATGGCAATGCTTTATGAGCTATGCCTCAGAGTTTTTAGTGGGACTAAAGCATTTGGTATTAACTCATACAATTGAAATTAATCTTGAGTGGTATTTTTCAATCTGTTCCATTTTGAGCTATGATAGACGGTGTCCACTGAGGTTCTTAACCTGAAGTTCTCATAGTTTAAATGAGAAGAAAACACTGGCCAGGTATTGGCCCTGCTGACTCTGAAATTTACTTTCCCATTTGAAGTACTAGAGCCTGAATACCTTAACATTCAAATTTGCTGCAACCATGTCATTAGAATTTGATGTTTGATCTGTGGAGCAAGTAATTATTAGGGCAGGAAGAGCAGTGAAGTAAGTGATATTGAGTATTTTATTCTGAATAGTAACATTAGCTAACAGTGCTCAAAGCATGAACATAGTTTAGGAGAATAAGAAATAGCTTAAGTACAATTGCTCACATTTATAAGTTCACACTTCACTGTCTAGGTATATTCTCTAGTACTTGTTCAGAATACGATATTTCAACACAAATTCCAGACAGTAAACTCATCAATGGAATATTTATATCCAATAAATAAAGCAGTGTGTATTTTTGAAAAACTAAACCTTTTCTTTATTCAGGTTTATCTGAAGTATTTGTTCAATTTTTGTTTATTTTCCCTAGCAGCAAAAATACCATGTATATAGCTAATTGGTCTTTATATTCAGTGCATTTTTTTTTAACTTTATGATCAGTCATAGCTCACCTTCTATTACCACAAAAACCTTTTGAGACCTTTTACAACAGTTCTTCAATTAACTTTCTCTCTTTCATAAAAATCTGAGAGAAAGTCCTTATTTTCTGAATGGATTTGGGGTTTAATTGGAGCCTACATACTGCATACAGCCTTATCATAACTAAAATCATCTTCTTTTCAATGCAGATTTAGACAATTTTCTATGATTTGTAAATATAAATATAATATTAAAATAATATTAAAATAATATAAATATAAATATAAATGGTATGATACATCAACAAAAAGAGAGCCAGGGAGAATCTCCATCCCCTACTGGATGTGGGGGGGAAAGTTGCAGCCAAGGACGAGGAGAAGGCTGAGATACTTAATGCCTTCTTTGCCTCCATCTTCAGTAGTCAGACCAGCTATCCCCAGGGTGTTCAGCCTCCTGAGCTGGAAGATAAGGATGGAGAGCACAACAACCCACCCATAATCCAGGAGGAAGTAGTCAATGATCTGCTTCTGCACCTAAACGTACATAAGTCTATGGGGCCGGATGGGATTCACCCAAGAGTACTCAGGGAGCTGGCGGGAGAGCTCACCAAGCCTCTCTCCATCATTTATCAACAATCCTGGTCAACAGGGCAGGTGCCAGATGACTGGAGGGTGGCTAATGTGATGCCCATCTACAAGAAGGGACGGAAGGAAGATCTGGGGAACTACAGGCCTGTCAGCCTGACCTCGGTACCAGGAAAGGTCATGGAGAGGATCATCTTGAGTGAGCTCTCACGGCAAGTGCAGGGCAGCCAAGGGATCAGGGCCAGCCAGCATGGGTTTAGGAAAGGGAGGTCCTGCTTAACCAACATGATCTCTTTCTATAACCATGTGACCTGCCTTCTGGACACGGGGAAGGCTGTGGACATTGTCTGTCTGGACTTTGGTAAGGCTTTTGATACCGAACCCCACAGCATTCTCCTGGAGAAGCTGGTGAATCATGGCATAGACAAGTGTACTCTTCTCTGGGTTAAAAACTGTCTGGCTGGCCGTGCCCAGAGACTTGTGATTAATGGGGTGAAATCCTCTTGGCGGCCAGTCACCAGTGGTGTCCCTCAGGGCTCACTTTTGGGGACAGTTTTGTTTAATACCTTTATCAATGATCTGGATGAGGGGACTGAGTGCACCCTCAGTAAGTTTGCAGATAACACCAAACTAGGTGGGAATAATGATCTGCTTGGGGGTAGGAAGGCTCTAGAGAGGGACCTGGACAGGCTGGATCGATGGGACAAGGCCAACTGTATGAGGTTTAATAAGGCCAAGTGCCAGGTCCTGCATTTCGGTCACAACAACCCCAAGCAGCGCTACAGGCTTGGGGAAGAGTGGCTGGAAAGCTGCCTGGCAGAAAAGGACCTGGGGGTGCTGGTGGACGGCCAGCTTCACATGAGCCAGCAGTGTGCCCAGGTGGCCAAGAGGGCCAACAGCATTCTGGCTTGTATCAGGAATAGCGTGGCCAGCAGGAGCAGGGAAGTGATAGTGCCTCTGTACTCGGCACTGGTGAGGCCTCACCTCGAGTACTGTGTTCAGTTCTGGGCCCCTCTGTACAAGAGGGACATTGAGGTGCTGGAGCGTGTCCAGAGGAGAGCTACCAGGCTGGTGAGGGGTCTGGAGACCAGGTCATATGAGGAGAGGCTGAGGGAGCTGGGCATGTTCAGCTTGGAGAAGAGGAGGCTGAGGGGAGACCTCATTGCCCTCTACAACTACCTGAAAGGAGGTTGGAGAGAGGTGGGTGTTGGCCTCTTCTCCCAAGTCAATAATGACAGGACCAGAGGAAATGGTCTGAAGTTGCGGCAGGGGAGGTTTAGATTAGATATTAGGAGGAATTACTTTCCTGAAAGAGTGGTCAGGCACTGGAACAGCCTGCCCAGGGAGGTGGTTGAGTCACCATCCCTAGAGGTATTTAAGAAAAGTCTAGATGTGGCATTTCAGGGCATGCTCTAGTGGCAGAGATTGTAGGGGGTTTTCGTGTGTGTCTGGTTGGACTCGATGATCTCAAAGGTCCTTTCCAACCATGAAGATTCTATGATTGTATGATTCTATGATTCAGTATAAATGATTCAGTTTACCAAAACTTTTGGGGATGCACAGGAGATATACAAGGGAAATACCATGTCCCCAGGGCAGCTGACAGGAGGACATGAGATGAGTCACAGATATGACAAAAATAACTTATGAGTTTCAGATATCTGAACATAGCCATCTATAACTATCTGAGATGTCTTATCATATCTTGTCCTATTACAACTTTCTCTCCTGTCCTGTTATGCTACACCATTCAGTGTGTGATACTTTTTACCGTTAAAGTGCTATGCAACTTTACCATGGATCCAATATATCTGAAGTTTAGATTCCCAGTAATTCTAAAAATAAGTATGAAGGGGTTTTTAGAAATTAGTGGTAAAAGGCAACATGCCTTTGATGGCTCCCAGAAAGAGGTACTGCCCTCCTACGTTTAGTTTGAGTGAATGGGATTTTCCATCTCTAAGTCTTCAAAGAAACCACGTTTTTCTTTATTGAATGCACATTCATTGCATGACACATTCACATTCACAAAGCTTCTAAAATTCTAAAAAGCAGCTCCAGGGGGCATGACATGGGGTCCTGCACCAGGGTGGAGGGAGCCCCAGAGGGACTGGGAAAGGGCAGTGAAGCCTGTGAATGCCCTTGGGCCCTAGCAAGTGGAGTTTGATCTATGTTCATCTTCAGCAAACTGAATGCAAAAAGTATAATACACCAGGGTGGTATTCATTTCAAATCTATCATGTCTGTTTGGAAAGAAGTCATAAAGGAAGGAATCTTCTTGGGAAAAAGAAACATTTTAAACAGATTTAAATGAAAGGGAGTGTTTGGCATATGAGGACATTATTCCTAATAAGAGGTAAATCAAAGAAGAAAAGTTATCAAATAGCTAGATGCCTCCTTTGAGATTGTTTTCCCACATCTTCACTCATGGAATGAAACCTGTGACCATGCATGTGAAGGATTCCTTAAATCCATCTACCAGCTTGTTGTGGTTTAGCCTCAGACGGCAACAAAGAACCACGTGCCGCTCGCTCGTGCCTTCCTAATACAGGAAGAATCGTAAGAAAAGGCAAGACTCTTGGGTTGAGACAAAGGCAGTTTAACAGCACAGCAAAGGGAACAAGCAAACAACAACAACAACACGGACAGAGGCATATACAAACACGATTACGGAACCGCCGCTCCCCGCCGCTCGCCGGCCGGCCGGACCCGGGACGCCCCAGCCCGCTTTTAAGCAGCAACTTCCTGCCCCCTCCCCCGGCAGCTCAGGGTGGGCGTGGCTCACATGGCATGGAATACCAGGAAAAGTTAACCCTATCCTCACCGGAACCAGGACATTATCCACCCCTTATTCCATACCATCTATGCCATGCCCAACAGGTTCCAATGAATTGCCACCACTTTCCCCTGTTATATATATATATATATATATACACACACATATAATGCCCTTAGTTTATGGGCCATCCCTCCAAAGTGTCCGTTGAGTTCTTTTAATCCACAGCTTTGGGCTCCATCTGCTAGAACAGTCTCTCAGGGCAGGTGAGATGCTGTGTGGTGCTGGTCTGTTGCATGCTGTATTTTTCAGAGCTTGTGACTGGTGCACCTGGTGTGGCTCATGCACGCAGTCCGTGGGCTGAAGATGTAGATCTTGAAGAAACTGCTGGGCGCCAACTGCTGAGATCAGTTCTTATCCCATCATCCCTGTGCCTTACTTGTAGTACAACTGATAGCAATTATAGCAATGAGGACATACAGTGACAGTGTTACTTATCAATTAACAGCACACAATCTGATTCATTGGCTATTCTCGCCCAAAATCAGATCCCCATGAGGTACACATCGGACTTCCCTATCCTGCCGCATCACCCACCAAGTGCACCCAGGTCCTTGGGCAAAAGCAATCACATGGATGGGTTTGCCTTTGCCTGAGGCAGGACTAACCCAGACTGTCTTCCCTAGCATATTCTTCATGTGCACTACGGGGACTTTATCCCCTTCTACAGTACGTGGAAGTTTTGATTGGGCAGGGCCAGCCCGATTGTTAGATCCCCTGGTGTTAACTAGCCAGGTAGTTTTTGCTAAATGTGTATCCCAGTGTTTGAAAGTCCCACCACCCATTGCTCTCAGTGTAGTTTATAACAGTCCATTGTATCGTTCTATTTTCCCAGAGGCTGGTGCGTGATAGGGGATGTGATACACCCACTCGATACCATGCTCTTTGGCCCAGGTGTCTATGAGGCTGTTTCGGAAATGAGTCCCGTTGTCCGACTCAGTTCTCTCTGGGGTACCATGTCGCCACAGGACTTGCTTTTCAAGGCCCAGGATAGTGTTCCGGGCAGTGGCATGGGGCACAGGGTATGTTTCCAGCCATCCAGTGGTTGCTTCCACCATTGTGAGCACATAGCGCTTGCCTTGACGGGTTTGTGGCAGTGTGATATAATCAATCTGCCAGGCCTCCCCATATTTATATTTCAGCCATCGCCCTCCATACCAAAGAGGCTTCAAACGCTTGGCTTGTTTGATCGCAGCGCATGTCTCACATTCATGGATGACCTGTGCAATAGTGTCCATGGTCAAGTCCACCCCTCGGTCACGAGCCCATCTATATGTCGCATCTCTCCCTTGATGGCCTGAGGAGTCATGGGCCCACCGAGCTATGAATAGTTCACCCTTATGTTGCCAGTCCAGATCCACCTGAGCCACTTCAATCCTAGCAGCCCGATCCACCTGCTGGTTGTTCTGATGTTCCTCTGTGGCCCGATTCTTCGGTACATGGGCGTCTACATGGCGTACTTTCACAACTAGATTCTCTATCCGGGCAGCAATATCTTGCCATAGGTCAGCAGCCTAGATGGGTTTGCCTCTGCGCTGCCAGTTGCCCTGCTTCCACTGCTGTAACCACCCCCACAGAGCATTTGCCACCATCCATGAGTCAGTGTAGAGATACAGTACTGGCCATTTTTCTCGCTCAGCAATGTCCAAAGCCAGCTGAATGGCCTTCACCTCTGCAAACTGGCTCGATTCACCCTGTCCCTCACTGGCTTCTGCAACTTGTCGTGTAGGACTCCACACAGCAGCCTTCCACTTTCGATGCTTTCCCACAATACGGCAGGACCCATCAGTGAACAGGGCATATTTCTTCTCATTTTCTGGCAGTTTATTATATGGTGGGGCCTCTTCTGCACGCGTCACCTCCTCCTCTGGTGACATTCCGAAATCCTTGCCTTCTGGCCAGTCCATGATCACTTCCAGAATTCCTGGGCGACTGGGGTTTCCCATTCGAGTTCGCTGCGTGATCAGTGCAATCCACTTACTCCATGTAGCATCGGTTGCATGATGTGTGGTGGGGACCCTTTCTTTGAACATCCAACCCAGCACCGGCAGTCGAGGTGCTAAGAGGAGCTGTGCTTCTGTACCAACTACTTCCGAAGCAGCTCGGACCCCTTCATAGGCTGCCAATATCTCTTTTTCTGTTGGAGTGTAGCGGGCTTCGGATCCTCTGTATCCACGACTCCAAAACCCTAGGGGTCGACCTCGAGTCTCCCCTGGTGCTTTCTGCCAGAGGCTCCAGGTAGGGCCGTTCTCCCCGGCTGCGGTGTAGAGCACATTTTTAACATCTTGTCCTGCCCGGACTGGCCCCAGGGCCACTGCATGGACTATTTCCCGTTTGATTTGTTCAAAAGCTTGTCGTTGCTCAGGACCCCATTTAAAATCATTCTTCTTCCGGGTTACTTGATACAGAGGGCTTACAATTTGACTGTAATCTGGGATGTGCATTCTCCAAAAACCCACAATACCTAAGAAAGCCTGTGTTTCCTTTTTACTAGTTGGTGGAGACATAGCTGCTATTTTGTTGATCACATCCATTGGAATCTGACGGCGTCCATCTTGCCATTTTATTCCTAAAAACTGGATCTCCTGTGCAGGTCCCTTGACCTTACTTCGCTTTATAGCAAAACCAGCGTTCAGAAGGATTTGGACTATTTTACTCCCTTTCTCAAAAACTTCTTCTGCTGTGTTTCCCCATACAATGATGTCATCAATGTACTGCAGATGTTCTGGAGCTTCACCCTGTTCCAGTGCAGTCTGGATCAGTCCATGGCAAATGGTGGGGCTGTGTTTCCACCCCTGGGGCAGTCGATTCCAGGTGTATTGGACGCCCCTCCAAGTGAAAGAAAACTGTGGCCTGCACTCTGCTGCCAAAGGGATTGAGAAGAATGCATTCGCTATATCAATCGTGGCATACCATTTGGCTGCCTTGGACTCCAGTTCGTACTGGAGTTCTAGCATGTCCGGCACGGCAGCACTCAGCGGTGGCGTGACTTCATTCAGACCACGATAGTCTACAGTTAGCCTCCACTCTCCATTAGATTTTCGCACCGGCCATATGGGACTGTTAAAGGGTGAGCGAGTCTTGCTGATCACTCCTTGAACCTCTAGTTGACGAATCAGCTCATGGATGGGAATCAGAGAGTCTCGGTTAGTGCGATACTGCCGCCGATGCACCGTTGTGGTAGCAATCGGCACCTGTTGTTCTTTGACCCTCAACAACCCCACAACAGAAGAATCCTCCGAGAGACCAGGCAAGGCAGACAACTGTTTAACTTCCTCTGTCTCCAAAGCAGCTATGCCAAAGGCCCAGCGGTACCCTTTTGGGTCCTTAAAATACCCTCTCCTGAGGTAATCTATACCAAGGATGCATGGAGCCTCTGGGCCAGTCACAATGGGATGCTTTTGCCACTCATTCCCAGTTAGGCTCACTTCTGCCTCCAGTACTGTCAACTCTTGGGATCCCCCTGTCACCCCAGAAATACAAATGGGTTCTGCCCCTCTATAGCTTGATGGTATTAAAGTACACTGCGCACCCGTGTCCACTAGAGCCTTATACTCCTGTGGGTCTGATCGAATCCACACCGTCCAATAAACCCGGTTGTCCCTTTCCTCCACCTGGCCGGAGGCAGGGCCCCCCTAATACTGATCACAGTATCCATTACTCACTTCTTGCATAAATGACTTGGAAGTTCCTTCAAGAGGATCAGAAGCAAGATCAGGCCTTCTGCTCTGTCTGGGGAACGGCCCACTGGAAACTGGGGCGGCACTTTTCCTGGAGGGATCCCCTTTTGTGGTTGTCCTTCCTTGCAACTCCTGTACCCGTGTCCGCAGGATCGAAGTAGGTTGTCCATCCCACTTCCTCATGTCCTCTCCGTGGTCCCGCAGGTAGAACCACAGGGTGCCTCGTGGTGTGTACCCTCTGTACTCTCTCTCTTGAGTGGGGAAATGCCTGCTTCTAATAGCTGAGACGCTGGCCCATGCAGGTGGGGAGTAGGACATATTCTCTTCAAGTTGCTGGACCTTCCGCAACAGTTTCTCCACAGCTGAGACAAGGCGGGAAGAGAGACTTTCTTCATATCGCCGGAGCCGGCCAGCCACCTCATCCACCGTTGGTCCCTCTTCACCTTTCCATTCCATTACTGCCAGGGAGTTGGCATATGACGATGGTGCGCTCCATACAAACTTCCGCCACACGGGCCTTGTGCATCGCACCTCATCAGGGTCTGTGGGTAAGTCGGCATTGTCCAAGTCATAATAAATCATCTCCCGCACGGCTAATTCTCTCAGGTACTGGATACCTCTTTCCATGGTAGTCCACTTGCTTGGCTGACATACAACATCCTCACTGAAGGGGCACCTCTCCCTCACGCCTGACAGGAGTCGTTTCCAGAGGCTGAGGGCTTGGGTCTTTTTCCCAATCGCCTTGTCAATGCCACCTTCCCTAGACAGGGATCCCAGCTGCCTGGCCTCCCTACCCTCTAATTCCAGGCTACTGGCCCCATTATCCCAGCACCGGAGCAGCCAGGTGACAATGTGCTCGCCTGAAAGTCGGCTGAAATCTTTTCGCATATCCCGCAGCTCACTCAAGGATAGGGATTGAGTAATTACCTCTGGTTCTGCCTCTTCCTCCTGCTCTCGTGATGACCCTGGTTCATCATCATCTCTTACTAAGCGAACTGATTTCTTTGTGTACTTCTTCTTCTGTATGGGGGCAACTGATACCGGCACGGGTTGGTTCCCTGGTTCAGTGGCAGTGGCTGCTATGGGGGTTGGAGTAACTGCAGTGGCTACCACAGGGGTTGCAGTAGCCGCAGTGTCTGTCGCAAGGATTGCAGTAGCTACAGTGGCTGCCGCAGGGGTTGCAGTAGCCGCAGTGTCCGTCGCAGGGGCTGCAGCAGCCGCAGTGGCTGACGCAGGGGCTGCAGCAGCCGCAGGGGCTGCTGGTCTGGTTTCCATCTCTTCCCCTTGAGGGTGCTGCATAATTCTGAGCAGTGCCTGGTAGATACTGGCCAGGGCCCAGCACAGCGCGGTGAGTTGTGCCTCTCTAGAATAGCCACAGCATTTTCCCTTCAAATATTCTACCACTTTATCAGGGTCCTGTAATTGTTCGGGGGTGAAGTCCCAGACCATTGGAGGTGAGTAGTTCTCTAGGTACCTGCCCATGCTCTCCCACATGCCATGCCACCCTTGACTATCCAGCCTCGGAGCAGATCTCCGGTTGGTAGTCTTAAATAGTCGCTTAACCCTAAACAAGACCTGGAACGTATTCAGGAGACATAGCACTAGGAACACGCTGGTTTGAGTACCCCAAGGATATTCAAAATTCTCAAAAGCTGTCATACCTGACCCGAAGGAGAAAAGGGAGGCAAAAGGGCTGGGGAAATTATTAACAAATTCTGAGAGACAGTGTCCAATGTACGGACAGGACAGCAAAACCACATAAACACCCCAAAATAGCCGTCTCAACAGTGATGTTATCATATCATAAACAGATATCGCACAGGACAGCAGAATGATAATCCTCATCCCTCTTCCAGACATGGTAAACAGCATCACAGGGAGTACATAAGCCATATAGGAATTTATGTAACACAGCCATGAGAACAAACCAAGCAACATGATGACCAGTGACTATTTACCTAATAAAATAAACGCATACAAAAAAACACCCAAAACCGTTTTTTCCACGTTCTAGTTGGATTCTGTCGTTATCTCAACCCTTCGAGCCCCACGTTGGGCGCCAAAAAGGACTGTTGTGGTTTAGCCTCAGACGGCAACAAAGAACCACGTGCCGCTCGCTCGTGCCTTCCTAATACAGGAAGAATCGTAAGAAAAGGCAAGACTCTTGGGTTGAGACAAAGGCAGTTTAACAGCACAGCAAAGGGAACAAGCAAACAACAACAACAACAACAACAACAACAACAACAACACGGATAGAGGCATATACAAACGCGATTACGGAACCGCCGCTCCCCCGCCGCTCGCCGGCCGGCCAGACCCGGGACGCCCCAGCCCGCTTTTAAGCAGCAACTTCCTGCCCCCTCCCCCGGCAGCTCAGGGTGGGCGTGGCTCACATGGCATGGAATACCAGGAAAAATTAACCCTATCCCCACCGGAACCAGGACACAGCTAATCTAATTTTTATACATATACTGAATATGCAGCTTTACTCACGTTCTTTGAAGTACTTCCTTTACCATGTCATTTCTCAAGAAATGCCCCAAATAGCACAATGAATGTCAATGTCACAGTGAACATCAATGGCACAATGAAGTCAATGTACCTGGCTGTATCGAGAAGTAAAAAACGTCGTTTTTTCCCCTTTTCCTATGATCATTGCTTATGTTTCCTACCTCAAATCTCAGTTTTCTTAAACTTCTGAAAGAATGATCTCACAAAGACATACGCTACATTTGGAATATGCAACTGCATACAAAAAAAAATATTTTCAGTAACTCTAGTTTTTCTGCTCTAAAAGTAGCAGTCTCCCTTTTTATTATTAAAATATCTCAGAAATATTAAAGAAATATTGAAAATTTGAAACACCTACAGGTTTCAGAAATCTTTGGGGGCAGCCCTTTATAAATTCTTTTGCTTCCATTTTAGTAGTATATTTAGGTATAAGAAGCTAAATAACTAAAAATAAATGAGACATGCATTTGACACTTAGCTGAGGAAGGAATCATCCTTCTGATGCTGAAAATCTGCCAGGAATAAAGGAAGCCCTATGTTTATTAATCATGCATCTGACAACTGAAGAATGAAAATGCTTTTTGAAAATACCAGAGCTATTTTAGGTAACGCTAATCGTCCATGAGCCAGTAAAACAGGCATTCACTGACAGCCAATGATGCTGCCTCACATCTTCCCAACACTGCTGTCCTGGAACAAGTAAGAGAACCAATGTGGACTTCATCTTGTGTGCAGTCTACCAGGAGACCAATATAACTCTTGCTTAACGTTAGGATTTTCATAGAACTTCACAAAGGACTGAAACACTGACAACTACAGTTGTCAGTTCTCTTCCCAAAGTCACAGAAGATCAATTAAGCCTTTTAAGAGAGAAGAAAAGAAAACATAAATGTGAAGATCAAGTTTTAAATCTTTTTGGAAACATAATATTTAATTCAAGAAGTATATAAACTGAAACTAACACAGTTAGCTGCTGCCCATACTGATCAGAGAGACAAGACTACTTGGGAAAAGAAAAACTCTGGCCAAGCACCAGGCTTTTCGGTTTGGGGTTTTTTTTTTGTGTCGTTGTTGTTGTTGTTTGTTTTTTCTTTGGTTTGTTTTTGGGTGTTTTTTTTTTTGTGTGTGGGGAGTGATTCAGATGAATGATGGATGTTAGTGTGGGTTTTTTTATAGAAGTCCTTCCTGTTTGTTTCACTGTACAGTGTACGTGTGTATGGACTAGAGACCAGTCAGCTACGCCTTTACTTAAAACAGTGAGCTAGCCAGGCCACAAGTTCAAACTATTCAACAGTTAGCAGTTAGCATAGCTTTGGTCCAGGTCAAGCAGTGCTTTCTTGTAAAAAGCTCAGGTATTTCTGAGACCTAGCACAAGAAAACACTATTGCAAAAATGTTTGCTCTTATCTATTTCAACAGAGCCAACCTATTTTGCAGAGTTTATAGCTGTATGGATGAAATTTTTTACATGTTATTTGGCCTCAGAGCCAAAGAACCATGCTGTTCTCATTTTGGTAGTATAGTTGTAGGTCTCATCCCTGCAAAGCCATAAGAAACCAAATTTGTTTGCAGCCTATTTCAAATCTAATGCTTAATATTTTGCAGAAAGATGTCAGTCAGCACATCACTAGAATGTTTTTTGGTTTCACTAGCCAGTTAGCAGATAACTGATTTTGCAGTATAACTAATTCTAGTAAAGAGAAGCTTAAGAGCTGTAATTTTACCTTTTTTCATATATTGTATTATTTCATGCACTATTCCTATATACTATATGGCTTGCAATTATGAATACAGTGTTGCAACTGCTCCCACAAAAAAGTGTGTTTCAGGAAAATAATAATAAAAACAATTTTGCATCTGAATAATATAACAAGTAATGATACATGGAGAATTTTCAGTTTAGATGAGTGCTGAAAAGTACAGATGTGTAATAAGAGAGTCTTATCCAAAATTTCGGCCTGCTGGGCCAAATTTTCTAGCTCTGTATAATGTAGCTCTGCAGTCAACTGCAGACAAAATGTATATTCAATAAGAATTCAGTGTATATTCAATGTGATACCGAACTGCTTAATTTGGAGTTCATATGTATTGTTATCAACTGTGCCTTAAGCTAACTGTAGGCCTAAAATTAAATGGCATATTGTCCCCCTCACTCCCTCTAGATTAGGGAACTCAGAAATGCTTCCCAGCTTCTTTCTCTTTCCCTGCTTCCACGCCTCAATGGAAGGAGTTTTCCAACACACTACACTCCTCTGCACCACATATATGTATGTTTTTTCTCAAGGTTGATAGATATATTAAGGCTAAACAGAGCTATGGCACCCAAGGATTGCCAGTCTGCATGACTAGTATCCTGAGGCACAATGTGGCACAGCTCAGAAACTACGGACATGACCTGTGAATGCCTATGATTAGGCAGAACATCAGCTCTCGTGTGAGCTTTGTAATTCTTTCTTTTTTCTGACAGACTACCAATACCACAGGATTATTACCCTAAGTAGCATCTGGGCAGTTTTGATTCTTGCCAAATTTGTAGCTAACAGGAGCATTTTACATCAGTGGAATAAATTCTATCAATATGTATTTGAGCTTTCGAAAAAAGAGTTTGCATGAGATTTGTTTGCAAAGCACTCCTTTTTTGACAAAATTAATTCAAGGAGTCAACCAGTGTACTACACTTACACCACTTTCTACACAATTTATCACTAAAAATGTGTAACAAGAAGAATAATGCAATCATTATATGATTCAATTTGAATTTATCTTAACTACAGTGGAATTAATTCTTTTATTTGAACTGTCTGCAGTTTGAAAAAAATCTCTAAAGTCTGTGAACAACTATTATGAAAAATCTGCTGTTGTGCTCAGATAGAATTTTATAGGTACTTAAAAACAGGCTTTCCTTTTTTGTTATTTTTTGGTTTTTTTTTCCAAATTCATTGCATACTGAGCCACACAAATTGCAGGTTACAATTTAGAATTTGATAGCTATTGTAGCTCATCCTAGCACCTACGGAATACCAGCAAGTTAAGTATCATACGAAAGAGGAAAATTTAAAGAAACAATCGTATCTGTGTTTTCATGAATATTGTTTGATGACTGGCTAATAAAAGTCACTTTGTAATGTAATCCAAACATATTTGTGCATCTTTAAATATTCATATAAAACTAACCATAGCTGAAATACTCAACATCTTATCAGGCCCTTAAACAGTCTCATTATTGTAGTATGCATTTCCCAGTTTGAATCTATATTATTATTAAACTAAAGTTATTTCAGAAGTATTCTGTAATGATGCATTCCTTTTAAATATTCACATCCTTTCTCAATATCAGTATCATATAAAACAAGTAGAAGGAGACATCTTTTATGATAAACTTTGCTTTGAACTTTTTCTGATATAAGGGGCTCCTCTATTCTGCCTAAATAAAAAAAAAGTTTTGCTTTCATTCTGCAGAGCTTTTACAGCATTCCCAAGAAAACCATGTCAGTTCCCCCCCTCACCAATCAAATTAATTTGATCAGGCATAATTTAATTAGCATTATTTGTTGTACATGCAATGTACAATAAATGAATACATCAATAAATAAGTATATCAAACATCTAGTCATATGTTATGAACTGTGTTAACAAAAAAATGTGTTCTACATTTTGTCTTAAAGCAGGGATATATTGTTTTGACTTTAAATGGCTCCTTTCCATTCTCCTTCATTTAGCAGTCATTACACATGGCTCTAATGTCAGCCCTTTTCCTTTGTATCCCTGCATTTCTATCATATGCACAGACTCCAGAGTGCTGTAGTGTATGTTTATTTAGCTTACAGCTGAAGCTTATCTCTAATAAGCTTAATTGAAAACCCAAAGTCTTACCTCCTTCAAAACTAAAGAAAAATCTAGATTCACAACTGAAAAAAACCCCCACACTTTGAATTTCTGAATAGCTAGTAGAAAAAAAGAAGTATGTTCTTAAAATTTTCCCCTACAGAGGAACGAGAAAGTCAACCTGGAAGACTGAATTACATCAACACAGCCTAATCATGGATATTTTCCCTTCTCTTGTTGTTCAGCTATGAATAGCTAATATAAACACAGAAACTTTTATTAGTTTATCCTGAAATTGCGTTGTTTGCATCAATAAGGCAAATGAATAATCATCTGACAACAGCTGAGCAGAAGCAGGTATCTGATAAGATATACAAATATTTCCACCTGTAGTGAAGAGTCTCCTTGTATTTATCTCTGTAGTATATATATGTGTGTGTGTGATCATAAACACACACAAATGTATGTGTGTCTGTGTGCACGCTATGTCTGTCTATGCACACATGGGCGTGTGGGACACAAGCAAAGTATCCTCACAATTGAATCATTCCCAGGCAATTTGTTTACTAGCTGCTACTCCACCTTTTTCTTTTTTTTTTTTTTAATCTGATGTGTGTAGAATTACAGATGGAATCAAAGTGTTATTCTAGTCATACCAGCAAGTGACAAGTGTACCCTTCCTTTTTGTGTAATTAATTCTTTATTAGGTGTTCATGGCACACATAAAAGAGAAATCAAACAGTATTTTTCACAGCATTTCTCTGTACTTTCACAGTATTTCATCCTGTTGTATGAAAGAACTTGTCTGTCTAAGAAACTGCATAAAAAACAGTGATATCCTGTCTTTTTTACCTCTCCTCACATTCTGGATATATCCATGAGTATTTTTTGTTTTTTCCAGTTTCCTGGAAATGTCATCTGTTATCTTTATCTTTACTACAACAACTTATCTGGGTTGTTTCTGTAGTAATGTTCTTGAAACAAGATGGCTACCTAATATCTTCCATTTAATTACTTTAATTCTATGTTAATCATATACTACATAATCATAATATAAAAAATATTATTTCATAGAACATTAAATGTCTTAACATCCTCTATAAAAAAAAGAGAAAAGAGAAATTATTTCACTTAATTTCATTTTATCTTGTCCTTCAAGAAAAATTCTTTTTAAAAGTGTCGATCTGGAATTAAGCGGTTTATCATTTTCAAATGATTTTTACATCCCAAGATGCATTAAAAAAAACAACCCTAAAACTGGAAAACAAGAAACAGCAAATCAAGTTACAAAAAGACTACAATGAAGCATGTGACTTAAACTATTAACCCCAAAATAAAACATGTCCATCATCTTTTAAAAATACACATCAAGGAGAAAAATCATTATAGTGGCATTTCATAGATCATTGTAAGGGATTTTATTTTTGACAGGCAACCTGAAACAAAATTCTTTCTTTCATGAAAGCAGAGATTCTTCTTAATCCAAAAAACTACATTGATCAGCTCTCTGCAGGTTATTCATTCTCAATGGCAAATAATTTTCCTTTTTTTAATCTCCAGAAATATTCTCCATATTGAATATTTTTGTTGGTTTTGGTTTTGGTTTTTAAATGCTATCCTGAAAAATGGATTGGATTTGTTTGTTAGAATGTGGATTTTTTAGGCATGCACAATTTAGCTTATAAAATGATTTAGGACATTGTAGAGGTCTGAAAACCAAACTTCAAGTATGTCCTTTGAATGTTTCTGTCAGGCAGAATAGATTGGGTCACACAAAAATGCAGACCGTGGAAAGGGGCAAGAGCTGTGCTAAGAGAAGAGTAGTTTCAACTACTGATTTTTAAAGTAATTTACACTGCTTCCTGCCTGTAGGCAGGCTAATAACCCAATAAGAGACAAAGCATTTAAAGTAAAAAGCCAACGGACAAAACCCAGGCTACTTTATGTAATTCCCAGCAGTCTTTAGTAAATCTAATACTATGAGACATCAAGTAATCAGCTCTGCTGCTCTTAGAAAACGGTACCAACTTACAAAACTTGAGAGGAGTGGTAACTAAGTTTCCTTATCCATTTCTAGTGAGTCCAAAATCCTGGAGTGAAGAGAAAATGAAGATCTAATTTTTTTTTTAAATATGGGCTATATTTTCTAGCTTAATCATCCACTGCTGGACAGTGAAGAGGTGACAGGAGACATAATAATAGCTTTAGGAGGCAATACGTTGAATCTAATTCCCCTTGATCTGCAAATCAAATGTTTCAGATATTTTATAAAAAAAAAAATGTTCTATATATTCAAATTAGTTGATTAGTGCTCTAGCAGAAGGTTATGTAATAAATGAGATCCTATGCTACTTTTGTACTTTTAGGAATAAGAAATAAAGAAAATAAAAGTAAAATTTGAATATTTTATTGACTTTAATTACTTATTTTCAAAATAAATAAGAATAGTAAATTTACGTAAAACAAAATATTTTATTTCAGGATCTTGGTTAGCTCAAACTCTTTAGAAGTTAGAGCTTCCCTAACACACATAATTTTGATTGAACTGAGTTAGGGGGTGATTACACAAGCAGATCGCAGGGCAGATCTGAGGGTGGGGTGGAAAGTAGATGAGCAGCTGCTCTTGAAACACAAGACAGCCTTATCTGACTGTCACCACTGCTTGTGCTGAAAAAAAAAAGATTTTTTTGCACTTAATATTGTATAGAAAGAAGGAAAGAAGAAAGGAGGGAAGGACAGGATGTGGAGGAGAGCAGGAGGACGCTCCCAAGTACACGTTTAAGCCGTTGATTTGAGGCAAAAAAGAGCAACGTACAGTGGGGTTTATTTTAAATCCATGTCAATTAAAGTAGGTAACTTGCAAAACATTGACAAACATTTCACTCAGTAATTATTCAGTATAACATTTAGACTTTTGCATAACTAACTGAAGTCTGGAGAGCACATTGGTCACTGTCATTTCCTTAGTCTTCATCAAATACAAATCAACACTGAGGTATCAGGGCAGACAGAGGTAGGACAGGGGAAGGGTGAGGGCAGGCAACCCAAAATCAAGATACCTGTACTTGTGTTCCAATAAAATACCCTTTTATCGTTCTTTTCAATATGTCAAGGATGATTTTTCCATGCTGAACTCTCTTCATATCATTTCATTTCACTTCATTTTTTGAACATATTTTTCACTCATTTCTTCACCGGTGCAAACAGAGGTTGCTATGACTGACTTGCCTGAAGTTAGAAATTAACATGTAAACCTCTAAAATATCAATAAAGCTGACATAAAACATTTTTGGTTGTCTAGGATAGAAGGTAGAAAGACTGTTGCCTCAGGGCAATATACTGTGCCTAAAGGCTTATGGAGTCTGCTGTCACACATTGCATTCGTATGTTGTTACACTGTGTCTATTGACATTATGCCCTTGGGATTTTCATAGAATTTTGAACATAATCTCTGAGATTGCTCACATTTTAGCTAGTGCATGCTAATATACCACTGCTTTAATACTCGTGGCTATGGCAAAAATGCAAGTTTTTCTTGCATTGGCTAGTAAGAGTGTCAAATTACCAACCTAAACCAAGCAAAAGGAAATGCTAATTAAATGGGCAGAATGTGTTCCGGTTGTTCTAATCAAAGAGAGCTTAATCCCTTCATAAGCTAGCTGGCTTTGTTGGAGGAAATTCTGAACAACCTTGTTACTTTTGATAACTGTAAGCCACTGACTCATGGCCCCTTGACAGCTAGCTGAGCATGTAATAACATTTCTCTGTATTTGGGGACTGGCTTAGCTGGCTTTATAATAGATTATTGTGGATGTTAAAGTGAAATGTTAGTCTTTCTTTAAAGCTCTGTATTCGCTGGTAATTAAGGTTATAAAAAGGGCACTGAACACAATGCAGCTTCAAGGTCGCCAAACATGGATACAAAAGTCTTCAGTTTGTGTAAATAAGGTATTAACCATAGGTTTATTCTGCAGCACTAATAACTGAAAGATGATTCTTCTATTACCAGTACATGACAAATTCACTGAAAGCTATTTTTAAGTGCAAACAAGTGCCTTTCACTTCAATTAGAATACCCAGTAAATTGTAAGTGCTTTTATAAGAAGATAGAAAAGGTGGAAATACATTAGGGAGAAAAAAGGAAAAAAAAAAAAAAAGAAAAAATAACAAAACTCTTAGGTAAGCAGAATACTACCGGACAGAGCACAACCAAATGACATTGCACAATGACATCTGCAGAAGTGGAGGTTACTTAGTGTAATAAGAACCTTAGTGAAATCTCAGCTTTTGGCATAGTGAGTCTAGAGGGACTGTGAAAACTAGGATTTCATTTTAAGTTACAGGGCAGCGATGCTTATTTGTAGTTTATGTTTTCCAGTCTGCGTATTCCACTGTGAATGTAAAAGCATGAAGAAAGGAATCTTCTGTATGTTAAGTATTAAATTCCTAACACATAACATTATAGGACAACGACAACTACATAGCCTGAGAATGCACAAACTTTTGTAAACATAGTGTAAAAAAAAAAGTTTCAAAAAAAGGAGTCTCTGGCATTTTGATGAAAAATGATGGGTGGATACAAAAGATAAAATTATATCTAAAGGCAGACATTAAGAATGACCAGTGTAAAGGCACTCTGAGATTTCTGTGTGGACCTGAATTCATTCGAAGACTATAGATTTATTTTTGGCAGAGCCAGCATAAGAAATTCCTTACTGCTTTGTGTCCTGATCGGGAAACTGGTGCTACCTTTCAGTCCTGCTAATTCAATTGTCTGCTTGACAGTACTCTAAGAGAATTATGTGAAATTACTTGAAAGAAAACAGCTCCAGACATAGACACACCAATACATCGTATAAGCACGATGTGAAAAGCAATAGGCGTAAGCTAAATCAAGAAAGGATCAGATTTACTAGAAGAAAAAACCTTTTCATGGTAAGGAAAGAGGTAAACCAGTGGAGTATTTTGTCCAGAGAGACTGTGGGGTTTTTCAAGACCCTACTGCATAAAATCCTGAGGAACGTGATATGCCCCATAGCTGATCCTGCTTTGCTATGTTGTCCCAGAATCCTACTGAGGTCCCACTCAACACTTCTTAAATATTTACTCATAGTGGAACCGCTTCCATAAGAATGTGAGCAATTTTTAAACTTTTGGTCATTACTACAAATACTGCCTAAGTATGAAGTTTTTAAACAAAGCAGGTTAATTCAAGCAAAATTCAGACAAAGCACTCAGTTTCTGTTTCTTCCCTATGAGTTTAAAAAGACAGAAGGACAGAAAAATGAACTATGGAAAAGAAATATATAAGCCTTTAACCTACAGATAAAGACCATTTTTGGAACTCTAAAAGGAAAAAATACAGCTGCATGTTGTGCAGGGCTCGGTCTTCCTGGTGGGCTCATTCTTAAAAGGCATGTTAGACTGAGTCCTTCAGGGGACCTGGAGTCCACCTGATTTCAAAATCCTGCCTGAGACAAGAAGCCAGGCAAGCAAACTTCTTTGTTGGGTGAATTTTTTTGCCAAATTATAGGAGAAGGATACAGTAAAAGATTGAAACACCTGCATTTTTGTGTCTCCATATGTGCTGACAAATGCACATATGAGTATGTCATATTTCCCGTTTCCCTCTTGCCCTGCCCTGAGCTCCAGAGCACTCTTCGTTTCCTGTGGAGCATTTCAGCTGACTCATAGTCCTGTGACCAGCTAAAGACAGTTTGCTGCTTTCTCCACTGCTCATTATCATAAATATTCTAATAACATATTAAGCACATCAATACTTAAATGGTAAACTATGAAAATTTATCATATATGTGCAGTACAGTATAAAGTAAAATTCATCAATTTGTATGCATCAAGAATTTTCCATTGCTTAGAATAATGCAACAGTTTTTGAAGGAAGAACAAGTCATCAGAATGTGTTTTTCTACATCAGCTGATGTTACTACACATTCGCAATTATTCATCCATTGTATAGCTCTAATTATATTTGTCCATTTCTAAGCTTTTTCAGGATAGGCTACATTTCCCTTTTTGCACTGAAATCAAAAAAATCCCAGTCTGAATTGTTCACAGCAGGATATCAATGCAGCAGGCTTGTAGCAATTTGGAAATGCAACATCAGGTAGGATCGTAAAATAGATACAACTTCTATGGTGTCAAGAGCCAATAAACAGGCATTTCATCACTGACTTTGTTAGAAGAAAATCAGTTTACACTAACCGAGAATTTGACTGGAATGCTGTGAGAACTATTTACGCAGGCTTTTATTTATGTAGCCGTTTTTATATATTTTGATATTCTATTAGAAGTATTAAATTAAATTTAGTAATAAAAACAACACTTGGCAAGCTAATAGAATATTCACTCTAAGGAGTTAATGAAAAAATAGATGATTCACTTTGTACCTAACATTGTCTACAGAATCTTCATAACTTATATTTATGACCCAGGTATTCATTAGTCAGTTAATAATGTGTTGTGTTTTTTTTTTTCCCCATGGGAAATTCATCAAGAAATAAAGACACAAGCAAGGAAATACTAATGAAAAGTTTCAACAGATTTAAGTTTTTCTAAAGGCTATGGCAGAAAAATTGTTAATTATTTCTATCACTTCAGCCTGTGTGAGTTTGTATAGAGGAGATCAGAAAATCAGAAAAAGAGGCCAGGAAGCAAAAAAAAGTTTTGCTTAGCCATTCTCTTAGAGTCTTTGTGGAATAAATACTAAATTGGCTAAAAAATACAAAAGTACAGCATTGTTCACACATTAAGGAAAAGTATAAAATCAAGAGGCTTCTGAGGTAGAAAATAGCCGCAGCTGGCATGAAGGACACAACATCTGTGGTTCCCTGATAAGCTACATGAGGTACGAGACGGGATGCAATTATTCCGTGGCTTTACCTTATGATGTATAGCGGATACAGGAATGGGATGATACCATGAAACAGATAAGCTGCCAATTAGCTGCCCGCTAGATGCTCAGAGCCAACATTTTGTCAAATTTTGATGAAATGCTGTCCTTTGTGCGAACTTTGCTCATTATAATGTCATTATAATACCAAAACACACCTCCATCCCGAAGGCTACCCGCCTCCAAGGTGCGACCACTCCTTCTTGAGTCTGCACCCTGAATTTCTCGTAAACTATACCTTTAATTGTGAAGCGAGAGAAATTTACACCAATCATGATAAAAGTATGTATGACTAAAGTCACTCAAACTCCACCTTGAAGATAACAAATAGTATAAAAATAGCCCAAGAGAGGGGGGATACCCAGGGAAGACACCATCATAAAGAATTACATCACTGACTTCTGGGATCAGTCGATGGGCTGAGCCTCTCTTCCCCCCCATAGGGACGCCTTTGGGTAAGACTTAGATTATACCGAGTGCTTCCTCGGGAAACTTAGAAATTTCTCTAGAGACTCTCTTTTCTACATTTAAAGCCAGGCTGTATCGTTTATAACTTTGTCGCGCGTTTTGTATATGTAACAATACTTTCATTTGCACGTGCTTTACAGACAGTGTATTTATCACCCGCAATCCTAAGAACCTATGTATCTGTTGTTTAAATAAACTGCACTTTTTTAAGTAGCTAGTCGTTTTGGTTTCTCACTGAACGCGACCAAAGACTCGAGAGTGGCCGTACTAGTTCATGAGCACGACTAGACTGAAGGTGCAGTCCACTATTAGTGTATCCAAATCGTAATAGTTTAATACATATTAAACGCGATTGGACTGATAGTGCTGAATTGGGCATCACTCAGAATTTAAACCTAGCTGCACCTAGCCTCCCACCTCGGTGAGGAGTGTTAGAACGCAAGGGGGTTTATCTTCTGCTAAAACCGCTTTGCCCCTTTTCACGCAACAGTCTTATGAAAGCTCTTTAGGCCTACATGTTACCAGTAACATTCCCTTTCCTCTCCCATTACGAGACTGAAGCCAAATGCCTACCTTCTGGCCCAATCACTATTACCAAACTTCATGGTCTTACTCTTCTCTTCAGATTGCTGCTTGTACTTTTCTCTAGAGTTATGCAATTGCAATTTCTTGGATTTTTGTCAAAAAGCATAAAAATACAAAACATTTGGAATTTCTTTACAGTGGGATTTTACAGATGGCTCCAACACTTTTTCTTTTAGCTACATAATTGAAGAACATCTTGCAACATTTTTGTTCTGCATCAAGATGTGACAGAGACAGGAATATAAGGATTATATAAACTTACTGCGCGAGGTAATATTAATAGAATCATATTTAAATCTTCTTGAACCAGCTATATTCATATTGTCAGTTCCCAAGAGAAAAATAGCATGTTATCAAGCATAAGCATGAGGAGCGCTACATTTCCCTTGCATATTAAATTTGAACTCTGGGCTTTGCCACAGCGACTTCCTGATTACACAGCATTATGTCAGTCATGACAATCTATCAGTTCAACTGAACTAATTAAAAAAATTTAATATCATTATATGTATAAACATATATGTAAATATGTATATGAGACTCAACTTTTTTTAAGTATTTTTTTTAAAGCAAATCACCCAAAGAGTTCTGACTCCTGAGAAATTAATAAGCAAATGATGTGTCATAGGAAACACCATTGAGGATTTCTACTGTGTTACTACACAACAAAAAAACCAATGAGCTTTTGGATTGAGCTCACTTCCTCCTCTCAGAGGGAGGCAGCCTTGGTCTCTGTGAAGAAATGACGTTTAACACCATGTCTCAGCTGGCACTTCGCAGCTAAAAACGGAGTCCAGCTGTAGGAACAAACCTCTTTCTCACCATTCCTGCAGGGTAATAGAAAGTGACACGCTTCCACAACCAAGAGAAATTGCTGTTTTCCAGGAAGGAGGAAAGAGGTGTGGTCTGTCAGTAAAGCTCCATATTCATCTAGGAAATAGCAATTGATAGCAATCAGGTATCCTGATTATTTTCTCAGATATGCTTGTCTTCCTGATACCATAATACCCCTCAGTATATTATGATGGTTCCTTTTTGACCCTGTACTTTCCAGTGCTTCAAGGAACCACCTAGGATATATCTGGGGTCTAGCAGTTTTACAGTCAGTGACACAACATATGTGCAGTGTGCAATCTTTTAAATTTTAATAACTGGTTAGTGAAAGGAGGAATATCTTTCCATATTTGTATATCTTTGTTTCAAGTCATCACTTCTTTTCTTTTCTGAAGAACATTTGGTTTAAAGTTTATACTTACTTTATTTGTATATTATGGATATGCCTAGAAGACAATGAGGATGATTTTCCATGACATTAAAAACATTAGAAACTTCATCCATTTTCTGAGAGCATGATGTTTCTCTGTTATCTTGCCAGCCATCCATCCTAAACCCTTCTCTTTCCTTCTCACCTTCTCTATTCTTTTCTTCTCCTTACCTATATCTTCCATATCCTCCTACTTAGATTCTTTTAAATGTTAACCAATTCCAAAGAGTCATTCTTATCCTGTTTTTTCTATCCTTTAACTGTATGAGGTACCCAGTGTAATAGCCTAGAGCAGACCTGTTTCCCCTTCTTTCTCAAAACTCTCTTCGATTCCTCAGATATTAAGGGAAAATATTGCCAATTACTCTGTCGTGCAGTAACAAAGCCTTCAGTAACTCCATTTTGTATGACAACCTAATCCAATAGGTGCATGCTAACTGCACCATTCTCAAAATACTTCACAGATTGAACCCTTTAGGGAGTGTAGGCATTTCTCCAGTTAATTTCTGGAAACCAACAGGGTTTAGGCATATGGCTGCTCAGAATGGGGCAGGTTTTGGCATGTGAAGAGGTACAAGTTTAAGAATTTGTATTTGTGGAACTTAGACATGATCTGAAATTTAGGTAGCAGTCATCTGCACATGTATTTTGGTGGAAGAAAGGAGAAAATTTTGGACAATCTTTCTAAATTAAAAGTTTAACCCTTATGTCCCTCATTAAAACTAACATAACAATGAAAAATTCAGTATAATTCCTCCAAAAATCTGCATTGTGTAGCATTCAAAATTTATTTTTAGATTATTGCCAATCCTGCTGGAATCAGAAAACATGAGAAATATCGTATTATTAGAGTGAGAGCTTCCTTTCATATGATTCACAGAAAGATTTCTCAAGCAAAATGTCTGTATAAATACAGCACAAGAATACAAAAATTCTGTGATCCTTTCTGGCACAACCTGTAACTAAAACAGCCTGCTATCTGCAGTCTCATTATAGTGAAGAAAGTGGGAAGTCTTACTTCCTTACAAAGCAGTATAAATGAAAGTGTAGTTATTAACATAAAATAGGAATGATACCCTTGAGTGAAGAAGGGGCAATCAGTAACAAAGGATAGTAATAATATAACAATCATGTTATCATCAAATGATGACTGCTTGATTGTGATGGATTAAACAATTGCAACATTTTATTACTTCATATCCCTCCTGCAGTAACATTACAGCAGCAATCATGTCATTTTTTTCTGTAAATTTGGCACCTGCTGGCTTAAAGTCATTTATAGGATGTTGTTAAGTTGGTTTCTTAATGCAGGTGCTAAGTTACCATTAACACACTTAATGACCACAAGGAATATGAAATTGGATCAATTAAAAGAGGGGGTTAGCCCTCCCACAGTTTCTAATCACATGTGGACAACCACTAATGAATTGGAGCTCTCTCGGGTATCTATTCTGAAAATCAAATCTTCTAGACAGTTAATCAATTGAGATAGATATCAATTGAGCTTATGTTCCACTGGATTCCACTGCATCGCCACTACTTAGAGACAAAGAGGCCAAGTGAAAAAGGAATGGTGGTGGAAAGTAAGTTTAAAGGTGTTTAACTGCTGTAAAGTATAGTAAATAATTATGCTTAGTATCATTCCTGAAATTCCATGAATTTTCAAATAGAAGCACTTTTTAGACTTTCTTTCTGCTGGTATTTTCCATGCAGAAATAATAACAAAAGTCCACAAGCAAGCAAGATCTATTCCATTGCTCTGAGATCTTGGACACTAATACTGCCATGAAATAGCTGTGGGCTAAACATCTTTCCTGGCACAAACACAGTAAACACTCTTTTTTGCTTCCAAAATATCTACTACTTCCTATTGCCAGATGTATGCAACTTTACTAATGCCAGGACTACAGCAATGTTTTGGTTTTTTGGTTTTTGTTGTTTTTTTTTTATTTATTTATGGACTCAATCATATGTCACAAAAAGGAATATGTCCTTATTTAAGGAAAATAAGATGAAAAATACATAAGCCCTATAAACCCCCAAAGGCCTCTGAGATTAAAAATATTTTAGTGCTTTATCTTGGATTCTAATACTGAATGCTAATTAGAGCTGCCAAGTCATGCTTTTAAGATTTGCTATTCATACACTACTTTATCCACTGGCCTGAAAATAAGTGTTTTGCCAGTATGTTGCCTCTGCAAAATGAGATTTTTTGTATGTATTTCAGCAATGTCACATGCACAGACAACTAGAAATCAATGACTGCTTGTGCTGCATGTGTGGTCTATCTCAAATCTATGTTATACCAGTTTCCACAAGCGACTATGGCTCCAGTCTCATTCAGTTTGTTTTTCCTATCAGTTTATATGAAATAACAATGAAAAACTCTGAAAAAGAAAAGATGGTGGATTAACTGGCTATGCAGAGGTGATATACCCAGACCATTCCACATGAAAAGCCTTCCAATCTCTGTGGAGATTCGCCGCTGCAAATCCCCGTTCTTGGAAGACTGACTAGCACTGAAAATTACTTGGTGAAGGGAAGCTCAAGAGGACATAACTAAGCTATCCCAAAAAGAACATATGACTTTACTTCTCAGCCAAGAGAGTGCCACTCAACAAAAAGCGGGAATACAGCTCCAGATGGCAGCTTTTCAAATTTGAAAGATAAAGATATTTCTTAAACATCTTGTAGGAGCTGCCTACTATCTAAGAGAATGGATCTTCAGACTGACAGCACTACTGCTCCTGCCTGATCAAGGATACCATGAAGTTTTAATCATTTGAGTTATTTATTAACAAAATTGATATCCTTCTGACTCATCCAAATTCCATAAATAATTGAAGTTTTTGAAGAACTTTCAGTCAATAAATGCAATGGTTTCTTCCTTCGTTACTGAAGATAATGAAGATGCAGCCATTCTTTTTCTGAATTGTCTTTCTGGGAAAGAGAAAACACTTAGATCTAAGGGAGGTGTTACTGCCACCAGTCATTGTATGTCTTATCTTTCAAAAATCTGGAACTAAGGAATGAATTGCTCTTGTTTCCTCAATATCTGTGGTCAAATCATATGTAAGATTTATTGGAATTAGCAATTCATACCTGTGTTGTCAAAGCTTGCTTACTGATATTTGTGATATTGGAGGCAATACATACATATCCAGCATCAAAAGTATGATTTTTTCAAAGTATGTATTTTACTCTGTCACCAGACCAGTAAACGTCTAGTAGAAGGACATGGACCTGTTGGAATGGGTCCAGAGGAGGACCATGAAGATGATCAGAGGGCTGGAGCACCTCTGCTATGAGGACAGGCTGAGAGAGTTGGGGTTGTTCAGCCTGGAGAACAGAAGGCTCTCAGGAGACCTTATAGCAGCCTTCCAGTACCTAAAGGGGGCCTACAGAAAAAATGGGGAGGGACTCTTTGTCAGGGACTGGAGCGTTAGGATGAGGGGTAACTGTTTTAAACTGAAAAAGGATAGATTTAGATTAGATATTAGGAAGAAATTCTTTACTGTGAGGGTGGTGAGGCACTGGAACAAGCTGCCCGGAGAAGCTGTGGATGCCCCATCCCTGGAAGTGTTCAAGGCCAGGCTGGATGGGGCTTTGATCTAGTGGTAGGTGTCCCTGCCCATGGCAGGGGGATTGGAACTAGATGGTCTTTAAAGTCCCTTCTAACCCGAACCATTCTGTGCTTCTAAGTCATCTCTTATCAAAATGTTTGTTTCTTACCTTGAATACATCATTCATGCATTTTTTATTTAGTAAATTACAAAGATAGCAGCAGGATACTGTACTGATCTTTGTTACATGTACAGCTATTTGTCTGAAAAAGTGGATTTGTATTCCCATGGATAAGGCAGTTGATACTCTTAGACTCTTGGACAGTGTGGGCCATGAAGGAACATATGTCTTGCCATTCAGATGTTCAATGTTTTTTTTCAACATATTAAGGCTACTTTATGTTTTTGATGTGAGTGAATGTACCAAGTACAGTATAGATAGGCATCTTATCTCTTTAAGGTCAATGGCAAAGAGTGTATGCTATACTGACATGGTACAATCTATATGCATTCATGCTCACACCTTTACTAGACAAAAAGAAAAGGAGGAAGATTGTTATATTTCCAGAATCATTTTTCTTCTGTTTCCCAGTCTCTGGTTTCCTAGTTAAGGATTAGCATTTGTTTGCTTTTAAAGTTTTTCATCTGGCTTTTTTGTGGGAAGTTATCCACAAACATTCTAGTCACGTTTTTCTTGTACTCCTCCTAGTATTTGCTTAACCTAATTAGTGTTCACAGCTAATGCAATAGCCATTGGTGAGCGTGAGCTGAAATAACCTGCAGAACTTTCTGCAGCCCAGTCTTGTCAATGTCTGGTTAAATCCAGCTCTGTGTGGCCATCACTACTGAAAGGTCATTGTTGCCCATCATTTCAGTTTGTCCATCTTTTCTAATCTCCTTCTCTGACAAGATCCCCATGAAATCATACCCAGACGCTGGACAGGAGAGAGACACAGAGATAAATTAGAAAAGTAGAAACCTTAGGAACAAAGTTATTGCAGGGGTTTGGGAGGTGGAGGGAGTGGTGGGGAGAATATCTGATAAGAGCAACAAATATTCTACTGATGCCAATTCCTTCTTGCCTTCCTTGCCTCCATTTAGAGACATGGGCAATGTACCTAAACCAGACATGCTAAAAGTAGAAATAGTATCATATCTGTATCTCCTTCCAGGACATTTGAAGGTCACAAGCAAGATAATGAATAAGAAATGCTTAAAAGGGTCAAACTGAAAAATTCTCATTAAAAACTACAGTCTCAAAATTACAATATTGAGGTCTAAGGGTTTTCCCTTTAAGCATTTAAATACCATGAAAAAAGTATGTTAGCTTAAACTATTATAAATACCAAATCATGGTTACAGTGAACAAAGGGAATTCAAGAAGGAGTCTAAGCTTTCATTATACAGACAGTAAAATGGCAATCTCAATTCTGCAATGGTAATTAACTGTGGTTAGTGATACCCTGAAGAGATGCAATTAGTTTCTAATGTATTCAGTACTTTAAAATATATTTTTATTGTCTTTATTTATTATTTATATTGAAGACTAATAGTTTGTTTTCTTCAAAACTTATCTCCAACTTCCAGAAAAAAAGTAACAATGATATTCATAACAGGTTAAAACATATATATATTATATATATATAAAAAAATAGAGGCAACAAGCAACCACAGTCCTTTGAATTCAGCAAAATTTAGACATTACAGGCTAAACTTTTTAGTTCCTGAGCATCTGAGCCTTCAACACAAAGTCACTTAACCTATATTAGTACATTCCTTTTATCATTGATGCTCACTTCACTATTAAAACTGTACCTCTGTGTACATCTCAGATAGATTTACTCTTATGAGTCTGAATAGTTCAAAGACTAATATCGTTCAGAACCTATAAATTACACAGCCAGGTTGGACCAAGAGGAAATAATCTCAATGCTTGCTGTAGTCACAAGTTATGAAATTTTCCCAGGAAGCAGAATTTAATACAGGTTATATTCTTTCTCAGAGAGAGAGAGAGAATTGTCTTTTGGTCTACTTTCACCAAAACAATTCCAGACTGTCAATTCCAAGTAGGAGTCCTTTTGCCAACAATTTAGGAAGAGATACACCTCTGCCTCTATCTTCTCCTTCCTGAACGTTGTTTTCCAGATTCCATTTTGAGGTACCTGGCTGTGCTGGTATTGTGCATAAGTGTTCAGGGACTTAAATTAGAGATGTGCATCCCACTCCAGAATGAAGTTAGATACTTCAGAAACCTATTTTCAGAATCCTCACATCCTTTATTAGATAAAGCCAGTGATATTTACTATAAGACATACTCATTAGCTCTATTTATTAGTCAGTAGTATAAATAATAGATAGTAAATTTAGTGAAAAATATCTATCTAACTACTAGGACAGTTTCCATGTAATAAATGCTGTAGTTTGCAGTATCAGTCATTCTGAATTTATTTTAAATATCTTTAGATAATCACCATTAATATACTATGATCGGGAACAAGAAAATCCTAGAATCATAGAATAGTTTTGGTTGGAAGGGACATTTATAGGTCATCTAGTCCAACCCCCCTGCGATGAGCAGGGACATCTTCAACTAAATAAGGTTGCTCAGAGTGGCATCCAACCTGACCTTGAATGTTTCCAGGGATATGTGGACTTCTTTGAAATTGCACACAAGCTTTATCCTGCAGTTTAGTAGAGGGTTTGTGCATGTGAAATACAATGACATAACATATACTGGGCTGAAAATTAAAAAGATCAGGAGAAATTGGATGACATAGGAAGAAAATATTTAAAATACTTTAGATGCATGTGTGCTCTCATATCTGCATATTCACCAGCAGAAATGTTGCACTTGCAAAATAATCACTAGATCTAGCCTTGCATTTTCCCAGCAACATTCATAAAGCAGTCTTTAACTGCAAGAAATTATAGACTGCAAGAAATTCACTTTACTTTGAGACATAAAACATACCTTCTGGAATTTCATTCTCATTCAGTGAGAGAAACTCTGTCCTATATTCCTAGACACCTCTACCTATACAAAAGTAACACATTAATTGAAACATCTATTTGACACAGCAATTGATTGAAGTTACAAATCAGAGCCCTAAAGAATTCTCCATTGCACACCACTAGATGAAAATTTGCCAAGGGGTATCTAACTGCCCATCAAGGAATTAGGAATTTGTAAAAGTTGAGACAGGTACAATAGATGGGTGCGTATGGAAGGGAGGATTTATTTTTAAATGGTTTAATCATAAAGAATTGCAATAGGAATAGGAAATGCTCTTAAATTTTGTTCTTTCAAGGTTATATTCATTATTATACCAAGCTGCAAAAAACATCCCAATCTATTTTGTGGCAAGACGGACAGGTGAAATCAACCGGAATTTTATTTTTTATTTTTTTTTATAAATACATTTTGTTTTGTTGTCTTTTTTCATGGAAAACTACAATCAAACATAAAACAAACAATTTTTCCTGTTTCACCTGTCACTGCACTCTAAGATATCTATAAAACTCTAGCTGGTTTGCTTTTTGTCTCCACCTTCTTTTCTGCTAAATTTTCTGTTCATATGATTCACTCCCTGGCTACGACATGCCAGAGAGTACTTGCTGAGGCATTAGCAAAGTAAAAAGTTAATGCCATCTTCCTTTCCAAGTACAGATTTAGAGGAAAAAAAAAAAAAGAAAAGAAAAAAAAAAGGCAAAGAAAAGGCCACAAATTGGGAAGTGTTAGAGAAGTTTGTACTCATTTATAGATTTTCTGACCAGAAGGGATCATTGCGTTAATTTATTATGTCTTCTTGTACAACCAATCCCATTGGAATTTCACCCGAAATTTCCTCAGTCAAGTTCATAGCTTTGCAACGAGACACAGAATTTTCAGTGAAAAGCTGGCTTTCTTCGGTTAAAGACTTAAAGTAATAGAGAATCCTATACAACCAAGGACACATTCTTCTAGTGATTAAAAAACATAACTATTAAACAATTGTCTTTTAGTTCTAGTCTAAATTTATCTAGGTTTACTTCTTACTACTGGATCTTAGAAAATTTTTATTACATTGAAATTGTGTATCGTAGAAACATTTCTTTCATGTTAGGTACTAACAGAGTGCAAACAGCCTGTCTTTTAAGGCTTAAATATATTGATCATCTTCACTCTTCTGTTCCAAATCAGTTTTCAAAATCTTGGTAATTTTTCGCGTGTTGCTTCAAATATTTCTCTTTTTTGGTGAGAATTTATTTATTATTTACATCATAGGATGGTGCAAAGTATTAAAAAAATTATTGTGACACTGTCACCTCTCTTCAGTCATTCATAACTGTGGAGTTAAGTAAATCACTAGTTTTGCCATAAATTTCCATAAATTTGTGGTCAAATTTTCTTTCTAGGTACAGGGATATGTCACTTGCATTTCCATGTCTACCCCACAAAAAAAATGACCTTTGACATCTGAAAAACATACTGGAAGAAAGCTAAAAAAGTAAATAAAATAAAACTCAAGAACTCCAGTATCAACAGAAACAGAAAACAACTAATGAAATAATAATAATTTAAAAAAACCAACCAAACCAAAACTTATCGTAAAAACACTTTCTGCAACCTGTTTGAAGTAAGAATTTTACTATAAGGAATGCACACAACTTCCATGCTTACGCAGTGCTATGTCTCTGCTTACACACATATGAATACATATACATGCACATACACATATACACACACACACATACATATATAACACACACACACACACACACATATATATATAAAAAAAATATAATATACCTGAAAAAGTTGCAATGCTATGAAACCTCCTACTATCATTTACCATGCATTATGTTAATAAGATTTTGAACTTACGGAGGAAGGCATATTCCAAAAGTTCAATGAATCATTCAATTTCCAGATATACTTGCTCCACGTATCAGTAGATTCCTAGTGTCATGCTGTCAGACTCTGGAAGGTTGTGTTAGAATTAAACACTCCAACTCAGGCTTTAACATAGGATGGGAAGCTTATCTAACCTGACAATATTCTAGAAATAATCCTTCTGACTTGTCAAAGATAGCGTATGCCAGGATCTTTACAGCATTTAGAAATGAAGGAAGTTAAAAAAAAAGAAAAAAAAAGAGAGATCTTATGAAGTCCTGTGGTCAAATTTAAACTGGGGCAAAGTAGAGAGACATAAACTAAAACAGAACTGAAAAATGCACAGAATCATAGAATTGTTAGGGTTGGAAGGGACCTTAAAGATCATCTAGTTCCAACCCCCCTGCCATGGGCAGGGACACCTCCCACTAGATCAGGTAAAAGATAAAAGATAAAGAAAGATAAAAGATACAAGATAAAAGATAAAGAAAGATGATATGTCTCAGCAACATTTGTCAGTGAGAGGCAGTTTGTCATCTCTTAACTGGCTGTAGCTGCCTTTGCAGAAGCAGCCTACAGTTGACTATGGACATCTAAAATGTTTTTCAAAGGTGAAAAATCTTGGCCTATTCTATTATTTATAATGCATTTAGTTAAAAGTGTTGTGTGAATTTTAAAGCAAATATACCCTTTTCATGATAGGGGCAACGCCTATTCTAACATTCTCATAAAATTAAAAAAAAAACAAAACAAACAAAACACAAAACAAAACACCTCCAAACAGAAATTTGCTAATGATATTATTTTCTTTCAAATATCGCTTATTTTTACCGGTACTTTTCTGTTTCTAAATATATGGTAGTTTTCGTATAAACAGATGGTCACAGCTGTGCCAGAGACACACTGATTCTCACTCTTAGATAGGAGGCAACTTACTTGAAAGCAATTAGTTCTCTTCCAAGGTTCTGTTTGCTCTTCAAACAGTAAAATGCTTAAGTGTATGCTAGGTGTGTATGTAGTCATGTTGACTATGGACCATTGTGCTTTATCAAGTGCTTCAGTCTGTTGGAGTATTTTTTTTACTTCTGTGTACTCAACTAAGTAGTCTCAATGATAAACACCTTTTCAATTTAGTTAATCTTAGCTACCCAATAGGATCCCTGGTCAAACCAGTGAATCTCTGTACCAATTTAACTTAAATGACCGTTGCACAGATTCCTGTCTTGTGCTTTTGTAATTTAACTGCATTAAATTTAAACCATATAAAATATTTAGAGATACAGATTGATTCAGATGGCTAAACATGGGCATGGAGTGCCTTCTAAGACATACTAGGGTAGCCTAATAGCCATAGAGGGGTATTATATTTGACTCAGGACATGCAATAGAGATGCATCCTTCTGAACCAGCAACTAAAGACATACAAAAATACTCTAGGACTCTCAAATGATCGCAGACAGTTAAATTAAAGCAACTATATAGAACCTCTGGTGTCTGCATTCGGATTAAATTGTTCTTTAAGCTTTGTTGGCTGTACTGGCTGGCTATCATGGGAGCTTAGACACATACCTTATATAAGGGCCTCCACACTGTAGAGGCCTACATTTGTGAATCTGAAGCATTGTCCCAGTCTAGGTGGGAAATTGTTGGAATATATACTTTATTTCAATATTTTACCTCATTTCAGTTACACCGACCACTTCACAGGAGAAGGCTTTTCATAGGCCACCTTCCTGCCCAGCAATTTGATCACTTATTTCTTAGACAGAATGTCTAAATGTGATGCAGACGCTCTTTTGCAACTCCTACCATCTCATTCTCATTGTTCTCCACACTGGGAAACAGACTGGTGCCCACTGTGACCTCAGGTTTGCCTTTGCCCCAAAATAACCTGTTGGAAAGAGACCAAAGAAAGGTCTGGGAAGAATAGCTGTCCCTGGAATAATTCAATGTGATTTGTATTCAGTCTAACACACTGTTAATATAGACCAAAGTAAGCCCGTTCAAAGATCACAAAAAACTGGAAAGAAAGAGCAGGTGAGGTGACAGATGTCAAAACCATAAGACAGGAGAAATAAGGATCAATACTGAGGCAGGCATGACAAGACCCCTGACTGGACAAATGAAATTGGTTTTGTGTGATAACTAGCAGCCTATTAAGGATAAGGATCGAAGACAGGAGAATGGAGAAGAAAACAGAAGAAAGAAGGCCGTGACCTAACAACACAAAGAAACAAGGCAATAAAAAATAAGCTTTGCTTATTTGTAATAGATGATAAGTAGTTGACTGGAGGCATGATGTGTTATTCTGCATCTGCTTGAGAGTCTCATGACAAGCTGCAGTAGCTATTCACCCTCAGTGTGAGGGTGGCCTTTCTCAGTTCCTTATAAGCACTGACTGGTGAGCCCCCTGGGTGTACCTTGGTCAGTTAGTCCCTTTAATAGATAGTGAACATCCCTTCAATCCACTGGTGTTGAGTAGGGGAGACTTGCAATTAGTGTGTAGCATGTGTAACACCAAAAACAAGATTGCTTTTGGTGAAAATGAAGGCAAGGTGAGCAGTAGTTCACTCCAGTATCATTCTGGATATGCATGGGCATAGTTTTAATGCATGCTGGGAGTCTGGGCTTTTTAAAATATTCTTCCCATAACAGAAGTTTAAATGTAATTTGTGAAAATCATCAATAAGTGCATTAAAATCTGAAAATCAGTTTCAGATGTAAATATGCCATTTAAGGTGCCTGCATATGAAAGGGAGACCTAGAGATGAGGATTGTCTTTAGAAACCTCATGTTAAATTGAATGTATTTTAAAGAAGGTTATTATCCCTCAGAATTGTTTGCTTGCACATTTTTCAGACCTAGAATAGCTCACCCAGACTTATCAGGGGTTTTAAACCCCACTAAATTAAATAAAAATTGGCTAGATCAGTACGGTCAAAATAATACTTGCAAATTTAACTCTTATTTTTGTTTGTAACTTGTTTATCAAGTGTTCCTAATTTAAAGTTTATTTGTCTAATACCTTTGTGTATATATCAACTGCCTATTTTCTGTGAACATCTGTAATATGTGTAAGAGAAATTTTAATGTCAAATTCACAGGAAACATGAAGAGAAATTCTAACTAGTGTTTAAAGACCAAATCCATTCAATAATTATTCTTTCTGTATGATGACCCATGGCAAACTCTGGTAACTCTGCAAGGTCTGAGAAGGTCTGTCTCTGGATTGCATTCGGATCTTACACGCTTTGGGACTTCTTTTAAAGCTGCTTTTTGAAATTGCAGTAAAAAATACCAATTAATTATCTGGCCTGACCAGAATGGATGCAATATCACACACTTGAAGAAAAGAAAAATAGGCATAAGTCAAAACTGGCATTACAGAGTAGGCAAGGCTGAGAAATGTCTGTAATTTAAATGAGTAGAGAATAGACGTAAATACACTTCCCATCCACTCTTAGATAAAAGATACTTTTCAACTCAAAATACTTGGAAATAAAATGTTATTGCTACTGTATAACTGTAGGGTCTGGATGGTGGTGTTCTTTATCATTCCACTCCATTCCAAAGAGCCTTGTTTCAGGAGTCTTAAATTTTCTACACTTACCAAAGATACATCATTAAAATGGAAGCAGATTAGTTAAATTGTTCCTCACTGACTCTTAACACAGTCTGAGTAACACCATCCCTAATCAGGGGAATCCCTCATTAATCCTCTTTTTAGTACTTCAAGACAAAGATATTGTATAGGACTCATACAGCTGTTTCTTTTGCATTGGCAGTGATTCAGCAATATGTGCCTAATGCCTTTTTCAGTGTCACAGGGCTAGTCTGGTCCTCAGCTGCTGATCCAGAATGATTTGAGTTTTTCATAGGCTCATGCCCTATTTCCACTTCTGTACTAAAGTTTTAGACACCTTAAAGCACTTAAATTGGCACCTGAATCATTGCTTTTGCACTAACTTGCAAGTCCTTTGGGTTATAAAGTTATACTTTTTTACTTTTCTTTTTGTGTTGTTCAGCACAGATAGAACTGGGATCTTACCATATAACAGATTTCTAGGCTTTATGGTAATACTAGAAAAAATTATTATGATTAATAACAAAGAATAAAATGATAATAAATAAGGATAATAATATTAATGATAAAAATACCAAACATTATGAGATTAGAAAGAAAATAGAATGTATTGGTATAAGCAATGTGATTTTTCTGCATATATATGAGAAACAAGATAGCAGTATAATCAAAGTACGATACATGTGATAGTAATATCTGAAAAATATAGTTATCAAAAATTACACTGAAGTTGTGGATTGAAGTGTGATCTGAATCAAAATATTTGCTATTGATCTGTTATCTAAAACTCACTACATTAAATGGAGACAATTCCCATGACTTCAGACCTTTCTGAATGAAGACAGCACTGCAGGATAGAACCTGGTATTCCAGTTCTGTTGGTCTTTGTCATCACCCTTTGTCTTCGGACAAAAAAGACAAAGCTTAAGAAAAATAACTTAAGGAGATAAGAAAGTGTTGCTTTTGTTTGTTTGTTTGTTTTTTCTCCTTCCAGTTGAATGGAAGGAGGAAGGCTCCGGGGTTACATTTTCTACCATCATTTTACCCAGCCCTGTAGTGATAGCAAAAGGGCAATGGTTTTAAAGTTAAAGAGGGTAGATTTAGATCGGACATAAGGAAGATATTCTTAACTATAAGCGTGGCGAAACACTGGAACAGGTTGCCCAGAGAAGCTGTGGATTCGCCATCCCTGGAAGTGATCAAGGCCAGATTGGATGGGGCTTTGAGCAACCAAACATGCTCAAAGTTTGGGCTTCCAACCTTCTTAAAGAGGAAGAAGGCCTAAAACTCTGGGGTCCTTTCTGAAAGAGTGACCTAGTCATTAAGCAGCTGTGCAAAGATCACCAGTTATACAGAGGGAGACTGAAATGAATTTAATAAGGTAAAATTCATCTCAGCTGTGTGAATAAAGGGAGTTTTGCAAGGCTATGTATTTTTTTTTAATTGAACAGTCTTTGGTTGAAGAAATTAACACAGTAAAGTGGAAGGTTACACTAAGAATGCATAGTAGTTCTAATTTCAGCCTGCAGGGAATGTTTGAACAGAAGTCTTTGTCACCTGAGGCATATCAGGTGCCTGTGAAGTCTAGGTAGCATTTATAGATTGCAGTCCAGAATTTCGGTTTATAAGTAACATTTCAGGCTCTGTAAATTATCCTAAAATGCCGTCCTAGTGGTATGCATTCATCTAAATCCTGGCATGTACCAACTTAAGCACATGACAACTCCTCCTTCAGAAACTTTGGTTCTAGAGCACTGAGCTGCTCTGAATGCCCAGAGGCATGTGCCCCAAACAGTAGTTAATCTGGAATTAAAAACTCTGTCCCTGTAATCTTGTTATCATGCACCCAGAACAGGGAGCCATGAGAAGTGCAGCACTCAGGGTTTGTTTCATTCAAAAATGCTGCCAAAATAAGGAGTGGTGGTGTCCTCATTTTCCAAAATAACCTTCCAACTAGTTCTCTCCTATAAACAAGCACCTAATCTTTAACTCTTGCAATACTTATGTCAAGTGTTTTTTCCTACCTTGTTTCTAACTACTTCAAGAATCTGGGATATTTGGCTTAGCTGAAGTGTGCTGGGATCCAGAACCAAACTGCAATAAACAGGAAAACATGTAATGATTGAGAGGGAAAAATGCCCACAAAAGTGTGCAAAGGGAATTCCAAGGAAATCTTGAGTGCCAACCAGTTGTTCATTATCTGACGTGGAAAAGAAACTTTGGTGTTTCTTTCCAATGATTCATATATGTAAACATTTTTGACTGAGGTGATGTTTCATCTGACTTTTATTCCTTCCTCTTTTCTTTTGTCTTCCCTCAAGACCTTCAAAGACATTTGTTTGTTATGAATTCACCCTGTATCCCCACCAATTACCTGGGTGCCTGAGAGGTTCTCAGATATCAGTTTGAAAGGATTAAAAAAAGATGAAGCAAGGCCGACCCTTCCAGCTCACAGAAGCAAAGGGTTAGCTTGGAGTCAAATTAGAAAAAATAAGTGCAGTGTACACTGTTTGACTGCTATATCAATTTCTGTCTTACAGAAAAGGACAGAATTTAACCATGTGACTTTGAGCACTAAGCAGAAATCATTTGTCAATGGTTGTCAATGGCTGACAATGTCTTATGTAAGTAGTATTGTTATCTCGGTCTGTGTCTTTGCCCGCGTGTTATCTAACTCAAGGTCATTCGCACCTAGATCTAATCTCTATTAGACTAATAAAAGGAAATAAAATATAATATACACCCTCATAAGAAATTATCTAACAAATGAGTTTGTTCAAACTCTAGTCTCAGGAGAAATATTTCACTCCAAGGCATAACTAAATAAACACCTGTTAACAGGCTGCAGTTAATGCTACTCCTTTAACATTCACTGACAGAAGCCCTAAACGGTGCTCAGAGAATTGAGATGAAACTGATTACCCAAAAAAAAAAACCAAAACAAAACAAAACAACAAAAAAGAAAGGGATAGACTGTAACTCTCATAGCACAACTGAATTGATTAATTGCCAACCAAATTGATTAATTGCACCCTTAGAGTTCTGTATTATGTATATCTAAAACTTCATGTGATCAAATACACCACCATATAAGGATATTAAATCTGAGTAGGTTTATCACTGTATCAGAACTTTGTACAAAACTTAAAATGAAAAAAAATTCACCACATTATCAGCTATTATATCATTGACATCTGCCTACACAATACAAGATTCACTAACACCTCCTTTCCTGTCTTATTTTAACAAGAATTTGTACTTTGCACCTTGATTAAGTTATTACAGTTTTTCGTATTGCAAAAGCATTTTCACTGTTTTCATTAGTTTTCTTCCCTTCCCCCCAGTATATCTTTGAATTTTAATTACTCAAGAATTTTTTTTCTTTTTTTTCCAAGGACAGTCATTACTCTTTGTGATTCTTATTGTGACGGCCTTTTACTAAATGGCTTAATTTTCCATACCAGTTTAGGGAATCCAATTCTCCAACTAATTGAAGCCTCTGCTCACTATTTTTGTCTTACAATGATAAGTATTTGGGTAAGCTAAGAACTGACAAAGTGAGAGTTTCCATTTCTGGGCATTTGTTGTTTGGGGTTTTGTTTTGTTTTTTTTTTAATTTGCTTTAGATTACCCTCTTATTTTCTGCCTTATCATAACCTATGGTGTACTGTTTCTATATTTCATTGTTATCTGTAAATACCACCCTTTAATACTCAATATAACCTTTAATATTGCATATTTTTATCCCCATATTTAAAATGCAATGCAATTTAATTGTAGGTAAGGTGGTTTCCTGAAAGATAACATAGAGATTATTGCTACTTGTACAAATACATACAACATATTTGGAGAACAATGGTGGTTAAAGATGAAACACAATATTTCTTAAAGGTAGAACTAATTAAATAAAAATATCATAACAATGCATACAGCTCCTCAGAGGAAATCTATCTGCTAGGTATAGTCTACATGTGGCCTTAACTTATTAAAAATATTAATACAATTAATTTAAGGTAAATGAGCAAGGGAAGTCTGTGTATTCATATACTATTAAGTATTTTAAAATATGTATATAGTACATAGTCTAGAAATTACATAAACTGTAATTTGTTTGATGCTGATAGGAATGTGAATGTGTCTGAGTGTGTGGGCAGCAATTCCTTTTAAAATCTACTCAGCATAGTCCAACCTGCTGTGTTTCATTTCAAAATCTAACATTTTCATAATGTAAACTAAATAGTTTGTTCACTTCTGCTTTATATTGTACGAATTCATATCCAACATAAAAAATAATTCAGATGGAATCATACTTATAGTACTGTAGCAATTCTGAACATTGGTCTAAGTTGTAATTTCATCCTTGTATTTACTTTTCCACCATTAAAAAGGACACTTTCAGAGCTTTCCTGAGGTTATGTCAAAAAAGGATTGCACTTCATCATGTCCAAAATGAAGGCATCCATCCCAGCTTGTGAAGGAAAAAAAAATCAAATACCCATAATCAGAATTTATGAAATTCAGGAAAATTAACTGAACCATATGACAAGAAACAGATTACTAAAGAATTTAATATATTGCATATATTACACGAAGTTGTATAAGGAGGCCTATATTTCATAAAGACCTGGTAATAGGAATAATAGAATAAAAGGTTATTCTATATATGATTCAATATCTGAAGTGTCATTTAATCAAGACTAGTCCATGAACGTGAGAAATCCATCTGAAACTCAGCTCAGACCAAACTGACATGATACTGATGATCTGGGGAAAACACCTGAACATTATTGCAGAATTTATGTCAGCATCTTTAAATGAGTGAATATGTCTGTTCTCATCACTGGTTCTCTCATCTAAGGTTTACTCCAGCCCCGCAGCTGCTAGTGGATTGCCACACTTCAGTAATAGTCAGCTCTTCTTGGCCTCATGTCTGAGAAGCTATATTTTCTCCAATTAAATTATCGTTATGTCTGATAGAAGGGTCATACCCGACTATAATTATGAAAATGAAACAAGCCACGTGCAGCAGCTTACTTATTGAATGAAGCCTCTACTTAAGGGCATATGAGAGCAGTGCTCTGAGAAGTACAGTAAAAGCTAGATTCAGTCCACCTGCATAAGCACTGAACCAAGAATTATATTTACTGAAAGCTCCTTTTAAAGGAAGTGAAGACTAATTTCCTTTCAAAAAGCAAGGCAGATCTTGGCCATTTTTACTCTCTGGGAATTTTTTGCTGGATGTCTTCAGGCTGAGCACTACCATGATGCTTACTTTTATGTCACATGAGACACTAGAGAGTCCCAAACTAAATTAGGGCTAGACTCAAAACTGTGGATCAGTTAACCTCTGAAGTAAGGCACAAACTGAATATAATTACGTGAGGTGAGTCTGGGACCTAACTAATTTAAGTCTGCCCATACAGTCTAGCATCTAGTTGGCTTATCCTTTCTGAAAAGCGTTTTTTTACCTAAGTGGCGATTTTTGAATACTTAAAGGATCTGATTAGAAACTCTTCATTACAAAGAAGAAACTGGGAAAACTGAGGAAAAAAACCCAAACCTCTCAATGGAAGTGTGAAAACTGATCCCATATTTCGTCTGAAGCAGAACACTTGACAATGAATTTCACTCTCACAAAAAAAAAAAAAATAAAAAAAAAAATCCCAAGCAAGAAGAACATCAAGCATCCTGGACTTAAAGAGTTTAGTGCCATTTGAGATACCTTAGAGTATTCCCTTTGGCATCCGTTTGCTACTCTAGAAGCCTGTAGGTATCCCACAAGGGCCTGTGCTGTGTATCAGAAATCCTGTGCAGATGTCCCAGACATTCTCAGGCATATAAAATGGCTCTAGATGAGTTATTTATCTATGGTTACACAATTAATGGAACCTCTCATTTTGGATAAGTGTTTCCTTTGTTTAGCATAAACATCCAGCCACATTTTATTCCTGTGACTTTTAAACGTTATTAAAAATCATTAAGCCAACATGGAAACTTCATACTTTTTGACTTTGTTTTCTATAAAATTGAGCTTAAAGATTATGATATAGTGGTGTGAAGTTTAGTGAACTAAATATCCAGCCAAAAGTACTGGGCCTTTAATGACCGAGTTTTTGCCAAGAACAGACTAATACTTTCTTTTTCTGCAACAAATACGAAAATGCACAAATCTAAAAGAACACATGGCAAACAGTTCCTGAAGGTCACCTGATGTTATAAACATATTTCTTCTTTTATGTATCCACTTCTTCAGAAAATTTTCATTACCAGAGGAATGGAAAATTGATACTTTAAAGTGTGAGTTTTCCACCAGGCCCAGGATTTCCCTCAAAATCTAATTCGTCTTAGAAATGAATGCAATCATTAAGTAAAGGAAATGATTGGGGAAATGGCTCTTTGACCACTATGGTGGTAGAGAAAAGATTTTTCTATGGTCAGTTTTATACATGCATGCAAGCTAGTATATCCAGTTCCATGATTGATGCGTGACTGCCCTGTAATGGTTCTGCTGTTTTCAGAACAGCTCATTTTGTGAAAGATGACATGCAGCCTCCCTCATCAGGAGTCTGCAGAACCAGTTTAATGAAGGTGAAAATATGTGTGTTGCAGTTGGGCAAGCTTTTTAATACTGCTGCCAAGAAGACAGAAAAACCTGAAAATTCTCTGTCAGTCTCTCAAAACAATAGTCACAGCAACAAGAAAATCAACATCTGTTGTATGTTTTTCCTTTGTTTCTTCTAATCGATCCAGCAAATCTTTGCCAAATATTTGCTCAGTGTGCCATAGAAATGTCACTTGAGGGTGAAAAAGAGTGTCACTTTATAAGTAAATGTCATTTTGCAAGTAAATACCATCGAGTAGGGAAAGAAAAATGACACTAAGAAAAGAAGCTCAATAGCTAAATGGCTGATGATACAAACAAGAAGCAGAGCATGTAATGAAGATTCCAGTTAATTTGTACCCCATCTGTCTGATGTCTTGATAATAGTAGATGGTAAAGGAAGTGATAGTTGTGGGTTTCCAAATCATCTTAACACTGGAGCTCTACCATTCAACAAGCATCTGCAGCAAGCAATAGTGTTTCCACCTTAGCCAAGAATGGCAATTGAAATGCCTCTCCTTTTCAGTTCCTTCTTTTCCTTTCATTAAGTCTCAGGTTTTGTAGAGTTTTCAAGTAATCTCTGCCTCTGTTGTCCTAGCCTTGCCTCTCCGTTTGCTCCCTTCACCTCTGGATCTCCTTTGCACTCACATATCTACCCGAAGCACTGAGGTCCAGCTGATACTTTCATGCAGATGCATTACCTTTGAACATTTCAACATCTCTACTGTGCCATCATTCCTATCTCCACGCCAGAATCCTGACTACTTCTCCATCTGCTTTCTATATGCACTTTCAAAGAGGCGAAGGTAGAAATTTATTTATCTTTACCAGCAAATTAATAGCAAAGCTTGCTAAGGCTTGGCAATCGTAATTCATATCTTGTGCATTTAGTAGACACAGCAGGTCTTTGAGGCTTTGCAACTCATACATTATTATTTTAAGACTGTCTACACAAAAGCTACTTGGCAAAGCATCTATGGAATCTATGTTCAATTAAATTATTGAAAATGAGCGTTCATATACTGTGTCCAGTTCTGGGGCCCCCAGTTCAAGAAGGACAGGGAATTACTGGAGACAGGCCAGCAGAGGGTTATAAAGATGATCAAGGCAATAGAGCACCTCTCTTATGAGGAAAGGCTGGGAGACCTGCATCTGTTTAGCCTGGAGAAGAGAAGACTGAGAGAGGATCTTACCAATGCTTATAAATATCTAAAGGGCAGGTGCAAGGGGATGGGGTCAGACTCTGTTGACTCGTGCCCGGTGACAGGAGAAGGGGCAATGGGCACAAGCTGGAACACAGGAAGTTCAATCTCAACATGAGGAAAAACTTCTTTCTTTTGAGGGTGGCAGAGCACTAGAACAGGCTGCCCAGAGAGGTTGTGGAGTCTCCTCCTCTGGAGATATTCAAAACCTGCCTGGATGTGTTCCTGTCCAGCCTGCTCCAGGTGAACCTGCTTTGGCAGAGGGGTTGGACTAGATGATCTCCGAAGGTCCCTTCCAACTCCTACAATTTTGTGATTCTGTGATATATGATTTAGCTTTTAGGATAGAAATAACTAATAACAGAAGCTTAAATAGTCTGCATAAATTTGTAAAGAAGAATGTAAATGAGAAGTTTCTGCTTATCTCAATGTATGTTATCTCAATCTTCCTCTCTCCCATCTCCTTCTGTTTCCTTAAAGTACCGTCTCACTCTTATATTCTTTCAAACCTTCTACGTAGGTTAATTGTTGCAGATTTTAGGAACAAGTGTTTGTAAGTTCTCAAAGTCGAACTAGTGTCAATATTATCCAGAAGAAAGGAGGAAGTATGGAAAAGTGCTAGCAACACACGCACACACAAATGGTATCATATAAGGCAACTTTGGTCTGCAACTACACTAAGGAAAAAATACATATCTGCAGTGATTGAAGAGATGAAAAAAAGGTGGAAGCTCTACCTTAACACCAGCTTTTCCCTGAGAATCTTGGTCCTTTGCATTGTAATTTTCACACAAATACCAAAATGGTTTTGTTTTGTGATTTTGTTTTCTTGCATCTAGCCATCAAATCACTTGTGTTCTTTGTATCTCCCTCTTAAACCTTTCCTGCCTTAAAATTTCATCTCTGCTCTGTATTGCTTACAGTCTTGGAGTAAAATTTTCTCATACCTGGCATTTTTTCAGCATCCCCTCTTTGCGGGTTATATTAATAATATAATCACCTAGGAAATTTTGCTTTATATAAATTTTATTTCCAGAATCTGCCATTTGGCTTACTTTAATCAGCATTCATAGGATAAAATGTCTGTTTGTACAAGGGGAAACAATATTATTGGCAAGTGAGAAGAGACCAGGAAAACTGTAGGTTTCTACGTAAACTGTGCCAAACCGAAACATACTTAGTATTTAATGCTGCTAGTGACATTCCAAATTACTCATCTGCTCTTTTGATTTACATTCTGGAGGACCAGGCAGCAGATGGAAAAGACAGTGAGACGTGCAGAAGAGGACTACTCTCCCTTATAAATCTATGTAGGATCCATTAAAATTCCTGACTGCTGACAATCACACAGAATAGCATTGCTTATAAGTAAAACACTGAATGAAATAAATACATTATTGTTTACACACTTAGCAATGACAATATATATATATGGTACAGACAATAGGTAATTTGAAGACCAAATCAGTCCAGCTGTAAGTTCTCTTACTTCTCTCTGCTACAAGAGATTTTTTACTTTATTCTGAAAATTCTGTAAACTTATCTCATAAGCCATCTAAGCCATCAGAAAGAGGGAACTAAGATGGGAAATATTAAAAAAAAAAAGAAAAAAAGTGTGATTATTAAGCACATATAGAAATAACCTTGAAACGATTTACTGAATGTCAGATAGTTTTCTATTTAGATTCATCCACACCCTAATTTTGTGTATTATTTCAGTCTTTATGCATAATACATAAGGGTGTGATCCTCCACTACTGATGATGATAATGGGATTCTTGGTTATCCACCTTCAGTATGACTAGAATAATTCTGCTAGTGCTGCAGGCAAATGACTTGGCCCCTAGAGGATAATGCACTTCCTCTTCATTTCTGATAGAGACTTCTAATGAAGAAATAATTTCATCCTGCTTTCAGGAATGGTTTAATCCTGATTTCATGACAAAATTCAAAGTGTTGATTATACTTTTATTAGTTATTAAGTTTAGTTAGTAGTTTTCATACCTGGGCTTTTAACTCCTTCATCCCTCTCAATTTAAGGAATGCTTTATTTAAGAGTTTAATTTTTTTAGTTACATTTAAATGCATAATATGCAAGCAGTATCAACCTTAATTCCATAATATGGAAACTTCAAATATAGAGCAGAGGTTAACTTTTTTAAAAGAAAGAGGAGAAGTTAGCATATGCACTGAGCATGCAAAAGTGAGAAATATGAGTTTATTAGCAAAGCCTGGGGAAAAAAGTTGACCCTAACTCTTTCGTGTTACAGTTTAGGTCCTCAGAGCACAATAAGAAATTAGTTTTACTGTCACAGTATGTAATCTTTTCTTACTGCTAAATTGTGAACATCACCTGATATCAATTCAAACTACCATATACTAGCATGCAACACAGAAAACTATTTGTGTTTACAACTTTAGCCCTAAGCTCACATAGCATCTGAAGTATGTGCCACTATGTCAGTTTTAGATTGAGATCTACCCATACAGCTTCATCTGCCTGCATAGGCTAAAATTTTTATTGAAGAAAAGTAGCATTTAAAATTAAAAGGATGAAAAAACACCATGGACCAAAAAACCATATCAGTGCCTTCAGACAGCAACATAACAGCAAATTAACATTGTCAGAAAACAAATTTAATACCAGTATTTATAATTAGCAATTTCTTAAGACAGTCAGAAAAACAGAATTTAATATGCAAAAGTTACTTAAACTATTATTTATTGTTAAAAGACTTTAAAAAGCTATAAATTTGGCTCTTCAATATACAAAATTAATCTTATGAAAGAGTTTTCATAGGTGTTTTCAGTTCTTCTAGTTTCTGCTCAGACCAGAAATAACACTTCTGAAAAAAAAAAAAAATGCCCTTAATTTTCTATTTTTTCGTAGCTTGCAGAACTCCACCCCAGACAAAACCAGTATGGGAGGTAATGTTAGTTTTATGCACCTATTTGTACTTTATTAGTTTCTTAATGAATTTGTTGGGTAAAACCTCAGTATAAATCTCAACAACTAGAAATCGAGTTGGGTGGTTTCTTAAAAGAGAAACTGTAGTTTCTCTTCTCAGCATTTTTTATTCTGTTAACAGAAAGAAAAATATTCAAAAAAGTAAAAATTAACCACTATATCATCTAATACACTCGTAGGAGAATCTAGCAACACTTGAGAACCAAGGACTACATCCTTCGCCCTTAATCCATGTGAAATAATTATCTCAATTCCTCCCTCTAGCGGACAGAGGAAAACAAGAACTCAGGAGGGTGATTCATGCTGTCATCAGAGAAGTGTCATGGGAGAGAAACTACCTGGCCCGAGTTAAGCTCTCTTCATAATCAGTGGGGAAAAAAAAAAAAAGGAACATCCATAAAACAATTTATCATTGTACATTAAGATAAGTACCTGAGGTATTTTAGGCAACTTATGCTCTAGTGTAGGTAACTTATGGTCTTACAGCTATTATATCTCTGTGTTGTTTATAACTCCAGCTGAAACAATGAGCTAAGACTTAGACATCTCATGTAGATATGTTGAAGCAACAAATACCACCCTAATTGCCTTTATTACCAAGAGCAACACACTAGACCTCACCTGGAGTACTGCATCCACTTCTGGGACCCCCTACATAAGGGCATGGACCTGTTGCGGTGGGTCCAGAGAAGGGCCACAAAGATGATCAGAGGGCTGGAGCACCTCTCCCGTGAAGACAGGCTGAGATACTTGGGGTTGTTCAGCCTGGAGAAGAGAAGGGTCTAAGGAGACCTTATAGTGGCCTTCCTGGACCTGAATGGGGCCTACATGAAAGCTGGAGAGGGACTTTTTACAAGGGTATATAGTGACAGAACAAGGGGTAATGGCTTTAAACTAAAAGAGGATAGATTTAGGTGAGATATCAGGAAGAAATTCTTTACTGTGTGGGTGGGGAGACACTGGAACAGGTTGCCCAGAGAAGCTGTGGATGCCCCTTCCCTGAAAGCGTTCAAGGCCAGGCTGGGTAAGGTTTTGAGAAACCTGGTCTAATTGGAAGTATCTCTGTCCATGACAGGAGGGTTAGAACTAGATGATCTTTAAGATCCCTTCCAACCTAAACCATTCTATGATTCTATGACAACACATATACAAAATTAACAGTTAAAATATAATTCTCCATAATGTCTATTTCTTTGCTTTTTTTCCTCAACTTTATACTGCTATAGTACAAATAAATCTTTGTTCAAACAGGGTATGTTTTCTTTGTGTATTCACCTGGATGAAGATCACCTATATCTGAGTTCTTGTACTTGTCTTACCCTGGGGAGTTATCTTCATTTCTAAGTGACACCTATGTTACTGCAATCCTTGCTATTATTACTCCAACCTCTGTGAGACTACAGTTCATATCCCACTGCTCTCTGTGCTGTAATGCTTCATTTCTTTCTCTACATTGCATTAGTTCCTACAGAGCACATCTATCTTCAGAGGACAGCTAGAAAAGGTTATTCACAACTATCAGTCTTCTCTTGAGAATTCACCGGTGATTAGCTTGCAGCCGTAAGTATATTCTCATAGTGATCTACTATTTGGTAAAGTACACCCTGCCACTAGAAAGCTCTCTGTATTCCAGACACACCAGAAATCCCTTTTGCTTTGTGTCACCTAGTCAAGTCAGAATGCTTGGTCGACATGAAGGAATCTAAAATTATTGCTGAAAAAGCAACTGCTTAAATGGTTATGCCATCTATTTTGCTGCAAAGAACATTCCTATTCCATTTTTACCATGTTACTTTATGAGCATGTTGTCATTTTAAAGATTCTATTTAAAAGGTTTCACTCATCTTTGCTACAGTATCTAGTCCCTTTGTAAATTCAGATATTTATACCTTTGCTACTTATTTCACTAATACCAGATAAAAGATTTGCTGTTCATGTGTTTGTACAGAGCTTGTCATTTTCTGTTATGACATAACATGACATATTGCCTTTGTGGTACATTTTGATAATGTCAAATAAAAATATAGAACATTGGAATTTTTAGTTAGATTTCTTTTTTTTCTCTCCTAACCTAAAGGCATGGAACCATTCAAACATGCAAATTGTTTGTGAGAAAAGATATTAAGTAAGGTTTAGGTGACATCTACAAACAGTAAGATAAAATGACAAAAGACACATTTCTTCAATGTGCAGCATAAGGCTTACCTGTTGGTTACACTGTTTGCATGATGATATTGTATTATCTTATCATCTTGATTATCAAAAGCTAGGCTGTGCATACAAAGAAACTAATGAGAAAAAAATAGTTTTATCAAATTAATTATTCACTAAAAGCAGTATACTCAACAGAATACCTTTTAGATTAGTATATCCGTAAATAGAATACACTATCTTTGTACTAAACCAAAACATGCATAATAGTACAAAGAAGACTCTTTAGCAAAACCTAATTGAGGATAAACTTGTCACATTAAAGCATATTCTTGGCAATAAGGTTATGCACAAAACCTTTCTGTGATTAATCTAAAAGTTTAAGCTAAAGAAATACCATATAATTGCTTATTATCATGAGCTTCTTACAAAATCTTAGGGGAGAATATAATTTGCACAAACATATGCTCCTTAGATTACTAAATATTTCTTAGGGGAAAATGGTTAGAACATTAATGAATAATAACAACAGATAATTTCATTACATTTAACAGAGACATAAGCATTTGTTTCTGTATCACAAATGTTAATTGCCACAATAGATGAAAAGCAATCATTTAGAAATATTTTTTTTGTCTCACATTAAGTTTAAAATTTTGTATAATTTAATAAAATGTAAATATTCAGAGGTATAAGAAAAGAAAGGGAAGGTAACATTCCTTGAAGTTACAAGAATAAGAAATGTAGGTGTAGTACTTGTGCTAATAGGAAAAATGCTTTCTACTGCCAGACTATTTCCTACTTTTTTCCAGTTAGCAGATATGAAAAAATAAATGTATTTCAGAACAATCTTTGGAGGCAAATCATGTCAGGCTGCATCATCAACATTTGTTTCTGTATTGTTTTATAGTAAAAAGCAACCTTATATAAACTATTTGATAACTACTACATGGAATCAGTTGTGGGTTTTTTTTAATGTGTCAGCAATTTTCTCGTTACCATGTCATTCAGATTAGGCAAATGTCTACCTAGTAGGACAAGACAGCAATACCAAAAAGACTTTCTATATCAAAGGTCAATCCTTTTTCGAATTTATTACTTAGCCATAGCAGTTCCTACATGCTATTTAAAAGATGAATTCCTTTTCATACATTTAAAAGGCATTGTCAGCACAAATACATTTTCAATCAGTTAAAGACTGGGTTGACTCAGTCTGGTTTTGACATTCCTTTTAAGGCTGAATAATTTGTATTCATCAGAGTAAGAACAAATCAGAGTTGCAAAGGTATTAGTAAGATTTACAAGCAAAGTAGGCTTTCACTTCCTTTAAAGTCTACATACTTTGGAAGGTTGCTTTACACCCTTTTGGTTAGAATTCTCCCTTGGGATGTGAGACAGATGAAAGACCTCACTAGGTACCTAAATCTAGGTGTCTTCAATTGGTCTGTCTAGAACATCACATTGACAATGTAAGTGTCTCAGGCAGTTGTTGTTATTACTAATATTATTGCTGTTGTTGTTGTTGTTGCTATTATTATTATTATTAATAATAATAATAATATTATAGGGGGATGCTCTAGAATGAACTTGGTTCCTCTCTTTATCTCTGAGTTTGAGAAGGTATTCCATCTTGTATGCATTACAGTTCCCAGAATACTTTTCACTGAAAAAGACTTAAGGTTAAAAACTGGTAGATCAAATATTTTCTTATTGAAATGCACATTAAAATGCTCATTAAAATTTTCACTGTTCAGATGCACTAGTGTTAAGACAAATACACCGGTGAGAGACACAAAATAATTTCGTATTATAAATTTTGCAAGTCTACCAGAGCTCCAAGCAATAAATGTTCCTGTATGAGCATGAGTGACAAAACAATGACCGTATTTTCTTTAATTCTATGTAGATGCCAAATCCTTTTCCTTCACTCACTTAAATTGTTTTCTAAATTGAGAAAATCAATACACTTTTCCATATTGTAGCCTTAAATTTTGGAAAACTTTTAACCTTAAATTTAGTGAAAACCTCTCTGTTACTTTGGACTACATCCTCATCACTGAGGTGACCGCTTCTTCCTGCACTGAGGTCACCCTTGCCTCCTGGTTTGTCTTCACAGAGCATCTCTCCTTCTCTTCCTGGTGCTTCACAATAAGTTCCAGTCTCTGTTCTAATTACTATTTCAGTGTATTATATTGATTATTAATAATTTAACTTATGAAAGTGTTTAGGATGATATTTTAGATACCTGACTTTCTAAAATACTTTATTTGTTTTTTTAGATAAAGTAACATTCAGAGTTGCTTACCAAATTCAGACTCACACTGTGTTACAACTGTAGGCATAGCTATAAGATGAGAAATATCTGCACCAAAATCACTTAATTTTTACAAAGACAAAGTAAGGAAAGTATAGAGAAATAATATTATCTCATTTTGCAGTTCGAGAAATAAAGCATAGAACCATTAAATTGTTTAAGCATTCTCTACCACGAACTGAATCCAAGGATGTTAAAGATCAGAGTACTTTGACTGTATGATCATCCTTCTCTTGGAAAGATATTTGTGTATATCAGAATTATATATTCATTTTTTCAGGCCATTTGTAGTTATGATAAAAATACTTTTTTTTCCAATAATCTCATACCTGCACCAAAAGTGTTGCTAATATCCAATGCCAATAACAGGGTTCAGTTACTGTAATAAAATCTCTTTGTAAATACTAGTCATTGTTCAAAGCTATTCCTTTTTCTTTTCAATCTTATAAATATTTTAACTTGGCTTTTTCAAGACATACAGAAAGAAACATCAGTCAGGAAAAGGACTCAAGAGATCTTACGACTATGAATGCCATTCTACAAAACAACAAACCTTCATGTATAAAATTGTGTCTCAAATAAGTCATTAATTTGGGCTTCAGCAAGGAACTATGTCTCTTGAATTAACAAAGCATCTGTACAACGTGTAGCAAATGTAAACAAAAAATCAGTAGGCACTTGTTTCCTAAGAGACAATTGCCTTTCTTTATGTCAATGCTCATTAATTTGCAGACTTTTACTTTCTTCATTCAACATGAGTCAGTAAAGATTTTAAAGATTTTGTAGTCTTTTATCTTACTACTTTTGAGCAAGATGATAAAACCGTTCTAAAGCTTCAGAGTAAGGACTTTAGTATTTGTTTTTTTGGTTTCGTTTTTACAATACTACGTGGCAGTTAATATAATTAAATTATGTGTGTGAGCCACGATACTTATATTGTAAGAGAGGGATTTGTATACTGCTATAGACCTGTGTAAGGAACACAAGAGGTCCAGTCATTTTTTTTTTAGGTAACAACAGTCCATTCTCACTTCCCTTCATATCCATTTATTCTTCCTTGACCTAACCCAATAAACTGGCATTGACCAAATCTCGTTTACTGCCACTCATAATAATAGCAAGCCAAAATCATCTACAACATGAACCACTAACACGAAAATGGATCTTCATCATAACCCTTATTACAATCCAACCATTCATTATCCTAGCCTTCTCAACCACAGAATTTATACTATTTTATGTCTCATTTGAAGCAACCCTAATCCTTATTACCCAGTGAGGAAACCAACCAGAACACTTAAGCGCTGGCATTTATCTACTATTCCATACGCTAACTGGCTCCCTCCCACTATCCTACACTTACATGCACAAACCATCACCCTACATCTCATAACCCTAGAACTAACCCACCCCATCCTTACCAACTCCTCAACCGGCCTCCTATCAAACCTGGACCTACTAATAGTATTCATAGTAAAAGCCCCCCTATATGGGCTTCATTTATGACTACACAAAGCCCATGTCGAAGCCCCCATCGCTGGATCCATACTACTAGCCTAAAAATAGGCGGTTACGGCATCATGCGACTCACCTTATTCATAACACCCATTTCAAACAATCTACACTACCTCTTCCTGACACTAGCTCTATGAGGGGCACTAATAATAACCAGCTCAATCTGCCTACGCCAAACCAACCCTAAATCGTTCATTGTCTACTCCTCCGTAAACCACGTAGGCCTAGTCGTCACTGCGAGTACAATCCAAACCCACCGATCATTCTCAGGGGCAATAATCCTCATAATCTCACACAGACTAACCTCCTCAGTGCTATTCTACCTAGCCAATACAAACTATGAACGCACACACAGCCGCATCCTTCTCCTAACACGCGGTTTACGGCCCCTATTACCACTCGTGGCCACAGGATGACTTCTAGCCAATATGACAAACATAGCCCTACCCCCAACCACAAACCTAATAGCAGAATTAACAGTCATAATTGCATTATTTAACTGATTTACCTTCACAGTCCTTCTCACCGGAATTGCAACCTTATTGTCTGCCTCATACACCCTATTCATACTACTAATAACTCAACGAGGAGTACTCCCCACCCACATCACATCAGTCCAAAACTCCAACACACGAGAACATCTCCTAATAGCCCTCCACACCATCCCCTTACTTCTCCTAATCCTAAAACCAGAACTAATCGCGGGGATCCCCTCATGCAAGTATAGTTTCGACCCAAACATTAGACTGTGATTCTAAAAATAGAAGTTAAACCCATTTTACCTGCTGAGGGGCGGTTCAACCAACAAGAACTGCTAATTCTTGCATCTGAGTTTAAGACCTCAGCCTCCTTACTTTTAAAGGATAATGGTAATCCATTGGTTTTAGGAGCCGCCTATCTTGGTGCAAATCCAAGTAAAAGTAGTGGAGGCTGCACTACTCCTTAACACCTCCATAGTCCTAACACTAACAATCATCCTAACGCCAATCCTAACTCCCCCTCTTATCCAAAAACTTTCAAAACTCCCACACCATCATCACTCGCACAGTTAAAACTGCTTTCCTAACCAGCCTGGTACCAATAACTCTATTCATACACTCAGGCATAGAAAACATCTGAAAGTTACTGAAAACAGTAACTACTGATGACATTGTCTACACCATTTAAGACTTCATGTACATCAAATACATTTTAAAATTGTATATATGTCACAGCCCTTTTAAATCAATGATTTATAGGTAGATTAGACTGTCTCAATAATATTTTATGTGTTTCAAAATATTATCAAGCAACCCATATTATATAACAATTTAATGTGTCTGGTAACGGCACTCATTGCTCCTCACTTCACTATTTACGCCATTCTTTACTGTTGTCTTCTTATTCCATATTTCAAATTTCTTTCTGTACTTGCTGTTTCCGTATACAGTAACACTCTTTTAAAAATGCAGAAAAATAAGCGTACTGTGGATTGTGGACATTTGCCTTTATTGTCTTCTATTGTTTCAATAATTTACCACTGTTGCCTTAGTCACTGGCTAAAATTCCATCTAGATTAGGCAAAAATTGTTCCATGTTGGGCTGTTAACACAGTGGTTTAGGAAAGCAATCATTTACTAAATCCTAAATCTTTCAATTTTGTCTCCGTTCTACAGCATGCCTCAGAGATTTCCCAATTAATACCAGGGAGGTTGAAATAGGTTGAAATCAAATCATCCATAAGCACAATCTTGTTAACCTAACTTGCCCTCCTTATCTCTTCATACAAGTTTTCATTTCCGTTTCTTTTTCCTGTCCTTGGAGGTTCATTGTACAGTGTACCTGTCTTATTATCACTTTAATACTCCTATGTATAAACTAGCTTATTTCCTGAAGATGTCAATTTATTTCTTCATGTGCTTCATTTTTCCTAACTTGTAACAGTACAATAAAACCTGAACAAAAATAGTCTTTCTTGGGAAACTTTCTGCCATAAGAGAACATTTTAAAGAGTATTAGGTGATTATATGGGATATAGATGGTTTTCCCTAAACAATATTGCCTCTAGAACAGATTTAAGAAATCACGCTGGTCTAAATTTTCTGGGAAAATGTTTAGCTTTTAGATTAGATTCAAATACAGATTTTTATTTCTTCAAGACACTGATATTTTGTTGTGATTGTGCTGAATCTTCGTGCTATCACTCACTGTTCAGAATGTATGTCTTACAGGTAATCGTGGTTTTTGTTTTAGGGAAGAGGAGACAGTTTCTCATAAGAGTACTCTCCAACCTGTGAGCTGAGCAGAGGTCTAAACCCACAGAAGCTCACAAATGCACATCCCTTGAACACTCTCTAACAAAGAGGAGTTTCATGTTTGATACTTTTACTTTACAGATGATTTGGAGGGTTTTTTCCCCTGTGTGGATAATAATACTTGCAAACAGAAAAGCGTCTGTTACAACAAATTTTAGTTTTAATGTCATATTTTGAAAAAAAAAAAAAGGTAGCCAGTTTTGACGTCCACCATGATATTATGGCACACAAAATCCTGACTCAGTTCAAATATTCTTTGGCAGCGTTCCATCAGAAAACTACAGCATTTCTATACCTTTGATTAGTACCTAAGCACTCATTTCCCTTTCCTTTCCTGCTCTGAGAACAGTTCAGTTTCCTATGAAAATGCCAGTTTGTAACCTTTCCAGATACCACAAATGAAGCACAGCTCAAAATGGATTAAAGAAAGTAAGAACAGACTATAGTGAAAAGTGACTGTGACTATAATCCTTCAGCTATCTTCTTGTATTCTGAACTCTTTCCATTTTCAAGCATCTTAAAATGGTAAAGAAAAAGGACCAAATCCTGCCTATATATTATTTACATTTCCCGCTCCCTGACTTAGGCAAAACTTAGGCCCAAATTTCTTACAGTGGAATCTATTCACATTTAATGTAGTACATCTCCCTTTCTCCTCAGGTCTTATTTCCCAAACTTAATAAAAATTTTTTTTAGAAAATGTCTTATCTTCTATCTTTTCACTTGAATGCCCTGACTCCAATAACACTTTGCCCCTGTCTGATTCTGTTATTTCCATCGTCCATTTCTAGCTTCCGTGTACCTGTTTTCTTTTCGTCTGCTCCTTCACTTTCTATACTTCTTTGCTTGTTCTTCTTTCTTTCTTTCCAGCTGTCCTAGAAGTCCTCAGTGCAATTGTGAAAGATACCCTTTATGGAATCCCGAGTGTCTAAATTTCCCTGCTAGTTATTTGTTAATTAACAATGTTTTTAGCTGCCCTAGGACTGAAAAAGTTGCCAAATGGTCATCCTTAGATGCTGAAGCATTTATATTATGTTGCCCTTTTGTTAACTCTAATATTCAACAGAAATATATTGTGTATTTAAAACAAACAAACGAAGCTCCAACAGTTTTTAATAGTATGTGTTTTAAAAAATGGACTAAAGTGAAACTTGTAAAAACATAAATTCCTTTCATATAGTACTTCCTAAGCCCTTATAGAATCACTAATTGCTCTATGAAAACAACAAGAAATAAGGCAATAGCTTGTACATTCTACAAAACTAATGTTTATGTAATGCTCCATAATTATTTTTTAGACATTTAATGTGTATATATGTGTTCATATATAATGTGTATATATGTGTACACATATAATGTGTATATATCTCTGTACTCGGCACTGGTGAGGCCTCACCTCGAGTACTGTGTTCAGTTCTGGGCCCCTCTGTACAAGAGGGACATTGAGGTGCTGGAGCGTGTCCAGAGGAGAGCTACCAGGCTGGTGAGGGGTCTGGAGACCAGGTCGTATGAGGAGAGGCTGAGGGAGCTGGGCATGTTTAGCTTGGAGAAGAGGAGGCTGAGGGGAGACCTCATTGCCCTCTACAACTACCTGAAAGGAGGTTGGAGAGAGGTGGGGGTTGGCCTCTTCTCCCAGGTGAATAATGACAGGACCAGAGGAAATGGTCTGAAGTTGCAGCAGGGGAGGTTTAGATTAGATATTAGGAGGAATTACTTTCCTGAAAGAGTGGTCAGGCACTGGAACAACCTGCCCAGGGAGGTGGTTGAGTCGCCATCCCTAGAGGTACTTAAGAAACGTCTAGATGTGGCACTTCAGGCCATGCTCTAGTGGCATTGTAGGTTGTTTGGTTGAACTCGATGATCTCAAAGGTCCTTTCCAACCATGAAGATTCTGTGATTCTGTGTTTTTATATATAAATTTTTCTGCTACAAACAAGATTTCTTCCCAGCTAGAGAAGGCTACCTAAGTAAGGCTTAGAAGATTTCTGAGATTTCTGGTACAGTAATTTCAAAAATGCATTTCTTCTGCCAGTAGACACCACCAATTGCAGTAACTGATGTTTCATCCATTATACCAACTCAATTTCTGAGGAACAGATAATTAGCTAGACACTACTTCTGGATGATTATTTTTATCTTCCAAGGAATCTCATCCTATAATGGACAAAATGTCATGAAAAATGAGGAATTATGTTGGTGAAAGCTACATCACTAAACCTAAAAGTGTATTGTCCCTTGTCTTTGGAGAAGAAGGAAAGAGATTTTTATGCATTAGTGGTCTCAGTTCTGTTTCATCTCTTCCTTGACAATGTTAACACTACCTAGAAAATTAAAAACTCAAGATAAGGCTATATAAAGCTCATCTTATATCTGAAGTAGAAACTGAAATAAAAGGAGTGATGCAATTTTAAAAATCCTCAGTATGCTCAGACAAAGTTTGTTATTTAATCATGCATGAAGATTTTTTGCCTCTGAAATGGCATGCTATAAAGTTATAATTGTATTAGGTGACTCACATTTATGCAATTACCTTAGGATATTGCATTATATTTCCAAGGATATATTTTTACTAAGTGCTGCCTATTGAGTTTATTCACATTATCTCATAGATATAGATGAGGCTCTTTTATTGTCTGTTTTATGTGAGATGCTTAAAGTACAGAAATAGGTGCCTTCACCACGTGCTGTGCGGTATCTACACTACACGGTGACCCCTGAATCACTGCACGTTTTACACATAGAACAAAAAAGGAGAAATACTCCCTCATTTTCTTCTGAACTAGCAAACAACCAGAATATATTTGTGTTCAAAGAAGTTTCCACAGAGGCTGGTACCACTGAACAAGCCGCAAATGAAGCCAAGCCAATGGCAATTATTAGGATTTTACTATGTTGAATTCTTGTCACCATGTGGCACAGGACTTTTACTTGGAACTGCTTGCAAGCTTGAAGACTCGGGGGGAAGCCAGCAAGAGAAATTTATTCCTGGAAATATGTGCCATTGGAAACTCCTTTTGACTTTCACTTCATTCCTTGACAATTTTTTTTTCATTTTGATGTATTTTGGCACCTGAGGAGCTATAAGCATTTTGTAAAGGAGTTTGTGTGTGATACACGGATACTGAGATTCCATCTGATAATATAGGTCCTAGGTATATTTAGCACAGTTTCCATGTCCATAAGGGTTTCAAAGAGAACAAGAAAAATAATTTCCTCACTATATCTTAGTAACTGACCCACTTTGGCTAAGAGTCTTGCTATTCTACAGAAGCATAGGTTCACCCAGAGGATGATTCAAGCAGGGGTAAGTTCTTAAATTAAATTAAATATGCCAAAACTGTGGGTGGATCATTGCTGGATAGTATGCCAGGATAATCCATACATGAACCAGAACAATTTCAAGGTGACTATCTCCAGGAAGCTGCCCTGGCCAGCTGTTCCCTGTGGGCTGGGTAGAGGGGAGCAGGGCAGCCAGGGAACACCAGGGGCAGACCCACCCCTGGGAATCGGGCACTTTTCTGGGGATGGGGCTGGGCCAAGACCAGGCCAGGACACGGGCCCATAGGTGGTACTGGTTCAGCGGGGCCCACAGCTGAGAAGGGCAGGGCTGTGGGGAGCTTGAGACCGGTCATTCTGTGGCATCATTGGGGCAGGGACTGATGGCCCCAGGGGTTGAAATGGGGTCCTGGCCCATAAGCAGATTGGGGGAGCCCCAGGGGTGTGGGCAGGGGCAGTGAGGCTTGGGAGTGCCCTCAGGGCCCTGACACTATTGTGGACCTAGGGCTATTGTGCAAAAACAAATAAGGTTTCAATATTCAGCTAACATTGTTAAGTAAACCAACACTAATATATTGACAACACTACCTAACTAAAAATGAAACTAGCAGAATAAGGGTGGTGTCAATAAAGCAGCAAGACACTTGATGGTGGGCCAAGTAATGATGGAGAAAAACTGAAACTCAGACAGTGCAGTCCTTCTTTTACACCCCAAACAGAAGTGTCGTCATTGCTCATGAGTGCCAAGCCGACAGGTGGCCAAAAAAGTTATTTACTACAGCCCACAAGATGAATGTAAATCATGAGGAGAACGTGTATATGCTAATGTCTCAAAGTAAAGAAATTATATTGTCTAAGGCTCATTCCAATATCTCTCCCTCATGCTGTAAAGGTGCAGGCGACCACACAGGCCTGCCTTCTCCCTTCTGCCTCTTGATACTTCTTCCTTACATATCCAACCCCCAAACACCTTCTAACATACTATACCAAAATTAAGACCGTAAGCATGTGGGTCTTGCCTGAAGTACTGGCACATCCTAGAGATTACTCCAAAATAACAAAGCATTTGGTGAATACCTGAGATTTCCTTTTCCTAAAACTTCCTGTATTCAAAAATGTTTGGATTTTGTTCTTTATTATTATTATTATTATTATTATTTTAATTTTAGAATTATTGTCCCATTTAATGATTAACAAATAAAATTTTTATTTCAGTGAAAAGGAGAATTAAGAAATACTCGGATGCCACAGCTGAGATACTTAATAATGTATGAGTGTTTTGTAGTCTAATACTTCTAACCTCATTCTCGTAATGGCTTCAGGCTTTGCATTCTTTTGTTTTCAAGTCTTATATAAACTGGAGAAAATCCTTTTTTGGGTAGTTTCTTTGCCAAACAATGCTTTCAGATGGTGCTCAGTACAAGCACGCTGTCTCTTTTAGTGATGATATCCCTCAAGAAAAAAAGTTACATATTTGGGATTTTTTTTGTATTTTTCATTATTCTGTATTTCTTATTCCTTGGATCCCATGCAAGTAAACAAAAATACATTTTATGCTGCAAAGTACCCTCAGACTTGTTTCTAACTGGAGATTAAAAGCAATGCACAGACCTTGAATGGAGCTCTTTTCTTTTTGCCTTTTTTTTAAAAGTGTTTTTAATGATGTATCCTTCTCTTTCTTGGAATTTTCCTTCCTAATTTGAAAACAACTGCACACATTGAGCTCCATTCCATAGTATCCCGGGACCCATGAATTGGTGGATGATTGTTTTCGAGGTAACCAGCAGTGCCAATTATGAAACTACAGTGTCCAGTGAAGCACACAGGTTGCAGCTCAGCAAGCTGAGCCACTGAATACGGAGTGAGTTTAACAACAAAGACCCTTTTTGAGACACTGAGCTTTTTTATTTTGTTTCTTATTCATAAATTTTCAAAGTGGCAAACAAGGATTTTAGTAGTGCATTTCCCATTGACTTTAATGAGAATCACATAGCTAAAACTCATTGCATAGTTTTAAAGCCATAGCTGTTGTTGGAAGGTATTATATGGCAAATAGTTAAGCAAAATTCAGACCACGCACAAAATAATTCTATATAATTAGAAATAAAATAAAAAATTCTAGATAAGACTGAGGCAACAAGCAACAAATATGACAACTAAGAATAAAAATATTTAGGAATACATTTTCATTTGGTGAAAAATATTATTCCACTGACCTCATCAGAACTATGACAAATTACAGGATCTGAATCATAGATTTGTCTGTCTGGAGACCTTTCTTATTCACTAAAAGTTTTTGTGAATGTTTAATGGATTTATTCCATAGGTGTATTTCTTAAGTCTTTAAAGTTCCTTAATTTTATGAATAATAAGGTAAATGTGTATAACTGACTTTCATATTTAATGTCTGGTTCTTAATTTTTAGTGAGCTCAGGATTATGCTTTATAAAATATGCAATGTTAACAAGCATAACAAGTAAATTCCTGAAAATCCAGTACTGTTGGTGGTGTATCCAGCACTGTTACTTGTACATGTAAAATTTATTTATAATTTTATAAATACGTGTCTGAAAAATTTGTATCCTCCTAAGGAATTTATATTGGTTCTTATATTTTATGCTTCGTTTTGAGTTATCATAGATTGTCTTGCTTTTATCTTTTTTCTCCCTTTTTGGGTAATGAACTTAAGGACATAAAATACTACAAATTATTCTTTTATGTTTTTTCAGAACATAAACATTTATACAGCACAAAACTGTGTGTAAGGATGCATGTTAATAAATAGCAAAAATCCACCATATCTCAAAGATATTTTTTGAGATATATTATAGTTCTATTCTCAGGCAAGTGTTCCCATTCCTTCTGATCATATCTGCACTTACCTGAATTGTCAAATCCTAAGAACCTAAAAGTCAAGAAGATTTGCCAGACCTGGCTTCATGTGTAACTGTATTATGGTTTTAGGTAGATTGAGCACAGACTAAGTTCATGCTACCTACATTTGTCTTTATTCTTTTATCAGGAAACATCAAGGTCTGCCTAGAAAGGATTTAGATGGTCTCTGTCTCCCAACACCGGCTATGTTACACTGTCACAAGGACAATTGGCACAGGCAGGCTGCCAAATCAGAAAAGGAGCAATGGGACACATCTACAGTACGTGGGGGAAATCTGTAATAATATAATTAAAGCAACCAAGAATCAGCTGGTCAAATGTAAATGTCTACTTTAGGGTGAGATTAATTGCTCTCTGAAGTCCGCTGGCTGTACTGATGAGCTAAAACCAGCCAGGACAGGACAAGCTCAGACAAGTGCTGAGACCCTGCAGAGTCAGGTCAGTGCAAAGTCTACGGCCTTCTACTGCTAATGGCAAAATTATATTTACTGTGATGCACCACTATTTATGTCCTCAACTAAAAAAAGCATTAAATCTGTGATCTGAGCAGTGACCAAGTCAGCAGGAGCATTTGAATTATGCATTACTCTTTAAACTATGTACTATTAATCCAAGTTGCTTTGAAAACATGATGAATGCTGGAGAACTTAAAATGTTGGGTGGCAATTTAAAATCTGGTCACTTTAATGACCTGATAGTGGGCACACAACCTGATGTGTTCTCAATCAGAATTCAATGCTGACAGACTTTGCTGTAAGTTTAAAAATTTTATCTTTTCCGGAAAACTTTCCATAACTTAATTATTTTCTCTCTTTGTTTTTTTGGTTTTTTTGTTTGTTTCTTTTTTATTCCCATGTATGTGGCATGCTGAAGATGGCATCTTTACAGGACAATTCATAATAGCAATTAATATTTCTTTGGCCCTCTCTGATCTGAGGGTTTATACACATTTCATAATGATGCCTAATATAGCTATTATTAGTATAGAACAGATTGATGCACATCAGTAGTTCCTGTTCTTAAAAATATTGATTACTCGTTATGTATCCACTTTAGCTTTGTTTTCACAGTATTACCCAGTAACATACATTGCTAGCTCATTTTGAAGATTATTATTGACTAGTTTTGTTACAATTTCAATATCCATTCTTCCAGATCAAAAGATGTATTAAATACACCAAGACATCCAACATACCACTTAATCCAATCCAAGAATGAATCCTGTAGAGAGCAACATGAAGCTCTTCCACCATAACAATCTGAGACTTTAAATAGACCAGATTCTAATCATATTCTAGTCCATTTTTAAACCCTTATCATGTGATCACTAAGAGAAAGAATTAGAAATACTTTAGGCATAGAGGTGGCAGGTACATACTATTGATATATTTGAGAAGAAAATTAGTACTTCTTAAAGCTTGTATTCATTGTTCTGTTGATAGGGAATAAATGAGCTGATGATGGCTCTGTTTGCTTGCCTGTTGAACAAAAAAATATGGCAAAATATACCTGCTAAATCCTGTCATCTTGAAGTTTTGCAGTTCTTTGTGACATTCTCTTTTCTTTGCTTTTCATTGTCCTTTCTTAACCGGCAGATAATGTAAACAATTTGGTATGTATTTTTCAGAACTATTTGGTTATTGGAGAGATGTAATCATCGTTTGTTATTTCAGTGGGGGTTATCCACACATTTACAAATTGATAATTTTTTTTTAAAGTACAACATCTAGAATTAATTTTCTGTAGTTGTAACGTATGTGTTTATGATGGCTAAATATTGCTACTAACCCACAACATCCTGTTACAAGTTTTCCTTTGGTTATAGCTTACATTTTTATTTTTAATTCAGATTTAATGTAGGTTTTGATTATGTACCCAACTTTTTGATAGAATATCAATAAAGAAAATAGAGTAACCACAGCATATATTTTAATGCTATATATCTTATATAGCTATACAATATAAATAGAGAGAGGAAGAAGAGAAAGGGGTGGTGAGACAACTACAGACCTTATATCAAGTAGGTTGTGCAGGTTTTCTTCAACAGAATGCACTGATTTCAAACCATGCCTTTTTTCCTCACTTTTTTTTTTAAGATGTTGCTGTAATTACATATTTATTTTCTAACAAGAGGTATTTTTTCATAATCTTGGAAGAATATTTAGATCATCATAAAGCCATATGTTCTAGGTAACACCCCTTAATTTATTAAGAAATGAGAAAGCAGCTGGTTAGTGTGAATGATATTTTCTGTTATGCACCAGATTTGCAAGCCCTCAAGTATTTATTTCAAGGTTGTATTTAGAGATGTCATTGTTATCGTTACAGATCAAAGAACTTCACTAAGGGTACAAAATATTTAATGTCTCAGTTTCCTACAAATTGCTCTAAAAACTTCACTAATGATACATCTTCTCCTTTGACTTTCTGCTTGTAGAAAGACTGCCATCCTGATAATGAGCATAGATTAATTAACGTAATGGACTTAGACTGACTTTTGGTAACAGCTGTGAGAATCTAAATTGTGCTGCGGATAGTGCAATGTACATAAACAAGAGACTCAAGGTGTCACTGGTCTTAATTAGTACATACAAAATTTATGTATTTGTAGTGGTTGAGCAGCCTATTTGTTTTAGCATCCTTAAACTAACCCGAAATATTTTTTTTTATTGTATCTTTCTCTTATTCTTTGCAGCTTCTTTGGTATATGTCTCTGATGTTATCTTCCACTAGTTACATCTTATTTAATTTGTTAACAAAATGTCAGAAATTTATGGATTTCAAGGGAGCTACCTGTTTTCTTTCATTTCCTATTTTCTTTCAAAAAAGTCTGACAGATGAGTCTTTACTAAGAATTAATAATTCCTTTCAGTGGTGGCTAATAAAAGACACCCTTCTATCCCATCATTGTAGCGATAGATCATCACATTTTGCCATTCTCCTATAATCTTGTTAATATTTGGCTTTGTGGTATCAGCACCTGTTGCGTGAAAAGGGGCAAAGCGGTTTTGGCAGAAGATAAACCCCCTTGCGTTCTAAAACTCCTCACCGAGGTGGGAGGCTAGGTGTGGCTAGGTTTAAATTCTGAGTGATGCCCAATTCAGCACTATCAGTCCAATCGCATTTAATATGTATTAAACTATTACGATTTGGATACACCAATAGTGGACTGCACCCTTCAGTCTAGTCGTGCTCCTGAACTAGCACGGCCACTCTCGAGTCTTTGGTCGCGTTCAGTGAGAAACCAGAATAACTAGCTACTTAAACTGCGCAGTTTATTTAAACAACAGATATAGAGGTTCATAGGATTGCTGGTGATAAATATACTGTCTGCAAAGCACGTGCAAATAAAGATATTGTTAAATACACAAAACACGCAACACAGTAATGAACAATACAGCCTGGCTACAAATGTAGGAGAGAGATTCTCGAGAGAGATTCTCTAGAGAGATTTCTAAGTTCCCCAAGGAAACACTCGGTACAATCTAAGTATTACCCAAAAGCGTCCCTATGGGGGGAAAGAAAGTCTCAGCCCATCGACTGATCCCGGAAGTTAGTGATGGAGTTCTCCTGACTTGTTTGCGATGGTGTCTTCCCTGGCATCCCCCCTCTCTCAGGCTATTTTTATACTATTTTTTTTATCTTCAAAGTGGAGTTTGAGTGACTTTAGTCATAAATACTTTTATTATGATTGATGTATTCAAGAAGGAGTGGTCACACCTTGGTGGCGGGCAGCGTCCAGGATGAAGGTGTGTTTTGGTGCATTGTAATGAGCAAAGTCCTCACAAAGAACAGCATTTCATCAAAATTTGATGAAATGTTGGCTCGGGTAGCGAGTAGGCCGCTTATCTGTTTCGTAGTAACCAAGTAGGCAACTTATCTGTTCCATAGTACCACCTCATTCCCATATCTGTTATTTGTCGCAAGGGAAGGCCACGGAACAAGCACGTTCTGTTCCATCCCTCGTGTACTTTTGCAAACAACCTTGTACAGGGAATCACAGATGTTGCATTCTTTGCATGCCAGCTGCGGCTGTATTCTACCTCAGAAGCCTCTTGATTTTATGACTTTCCTTAATGTGTGAACAAAGCTTTACTTTTCTATTCTTGGCCAATTTAGTATTTTATATATTAATATTAATAAGTATTGTAAATATTATTAATACTTAATAATAAAATAATATATATATTAATATTAAACCTATTTAGGTTTAAAACACAATAAATAAAAATATATTCCTATGTCTGACGGCCTTAAGAGAAGAAGAGAGAAAAAATTGGATCACTGTCCAGTTGTTAGACCAGTTACTATTTCCTCAGTGACACTTAGATGCTGCAGTGATATATGCTATTATAAGAACTAGAAACAAGCAAGCTAGCTAGAAGAAATTAAAATAATATATGACCTGACTTCAATGGCAGCAGGATTAGATCTTGAGTCAGTAGGTGTCTGATTAGAATTTTTTCAAGAGCTGGATGTTTAAAATTTATATTTTAATTTATGTTAATTGCTTTTTTGTACTATTTTGTTATTTAAAAATGATTGTGAATAAAGTTAGCACATTTAAATTCAGTATTAAGGGTCAGTTCATGGTCATTTTGCATAAAGCAAGTGAGACTGCTTTTAGGTTTTGATTCCAAAGAGAAGGCAGCATTAGAGTCAAGATACTAGAAGTGAAATCTAGCACACCTAATTTGTCAGTAAAGCAATCCAGGCCACCTAAAGTAAGTTTCTAAATTTTCAATAAAGCTAATCTAGAGATATATGCATGTTATTGACCTGCAAAGTGAAATCCAGGACATCTTAGTCAGCTGCTTACCTCTTTTCATTATATGTATATTAAGGCTTGACCACCAGAGGATGACAGTATAATCTTCCTTAATGTAGGTTAAATGTCCTTAAAAAGACTAGATGACTAGACAGACCTAGACACATATGTCCCGATGCAGATGGGATTACATGGACTGATTCCCACTTTTGCTTTATAGTTCAGTGGCTATGACACTAATCTGAAATGGGGAAAAAGACAACCCTGAAACACAGACCATCTACTCAGTTGATATTTAATTATGTTTTTAACATGACATACTTCAAACAGAATGAGAGACATTTACAACAGAGCACTCAGTGGAGCGCTTAATGGCTGACACACTCAGCTGAGGATGAATACTTTTCCAAGTAAAAGACTCCGGGGAGTGAAATGTTTAAATACTCACATATTCCTAAAGATACTGAAAAATACTGAAAAATTTAGCTGTATTGCATTGCATGGAAGCTATATCTGACACAAACTTGTTCTGAAGATGTTCTTGTCTAAGGAATGATGTTCATCTGCTAAGACAGGTGGGGCATCATTTTTTTAAAATCATCACTATTTGATATTCCTCAAAGCTTGATCTCTGCAAAATCATAAAACAAAAATGATCTACTGTTTTTGGCTGCATCTATACTTTTGAGAAAGTCATAGCGGAAGTTCAAGCACTGAAAATCCACAGTACTAAGCCAATCTTGACTTAATTGCTGAGAACAATTTTGCTCCTATCAACAAGAGCTCCCAGAAACATGGCCAAAGCTCTGATCAGGGTATATTAACTGCAAGGGACCATTTTCAAGGGGAAGTATGGTTGGAACAGGGTTTGGCTCCCTTAATGCAACACACTTCCAAAACTATCTCAGTAGACTTTGCATGCAGCATATAATTTCAGTTTCATACCATTAAAATACCACTGTTGAACTGCATTATTAGAAACATTTTATACGCGCAAAAAAAAAAAAAAGCACAAAATAGTGTCTTATGGATTTGTGGGCTTCAGCTGGGATCCAAAGGAGACACAGAATGAATCAAATAAATGCTAATGCATCCAGTTTGTCTTAGCTCTGTGACAATATGCTCTAAGCATTGTTGATGAAAGTCAGACTTTGCCACGTGAGCTCTGAGACAGGGATTGGTCCTGACTGTCTTCATCTGAAGTATAGACATAGCCTTTTTCTCTGGTCTTGGTCAGGAGTTAGCATCAGTAGTATGCATTAACTCAATTTCCACATTTAATTCAAGTATGCTTGTCAATTCACATGGTCCCACAGAATTCTATATGCTTTACAATGAGAGTAGCTCATTACTTCTCCAGTCAGGAAAGTGTTTATCTTTCAATGGATAATGATTTCCCAATAATTAAGTTTAAGACATGACAGATACTCTACCAAAGGACTTTTAGAACTTCTAAAGTAGTTAGGACAGTACACAACCTAAGGTGATATCAAAGGTACTAAACAAGTAAAAGCCAATTTTTTGAAAGAGAAAGATATCAATAGAACCTCAAGAAAGGGATGCAGTACAGAAGGAAGCCCGATTTACCAGAATTCTGTAATTGCAACCCAAGGGAATTTGCATAATGGATTTGGGTAACAATCCACAATCCGTCAGTAGTGTACAGAGAAGGGAAGAGAAAGCTTTGGAATTGTACCTTACTTTAAGAAAAGTATGTATATTTTAAATTTTATTTCTATCATATCGGCCACTTGGCTGTACATCCTATGTTTCGGACTTTGCAATAAATACTTTCATTTCTTTTCACATGCCTTGAGATAAAGATGACTTTAATCTTTAAACAGAGTAATGTTCCGGTATTCTGAAGTTTTGGATCTGGTAACTTATAATTGGAATTAGTCTGAACTATGCATGCATCACCTAGAATTTCAATACTTTTTTGAAGAGAGTATCCAAATGGTAGGAGGATTTCTCAATTTAAGCTATATGGATTGGGAGCTGGTGGGATTTGAACCATTAATTACTCGAGTATCTGATGGCCGTGATTTGATTAAAGCCAGAGAGCATGTCTGACATCTGACAGTCACAAAAATAGGTATGGCAGATAGGAACATGGTAAAAAAGGTTTTAGATACTGACCAGTCCATACAGCAGCTCAGTGATTGCATTAAAGTTGTCAATATCAAGAAAGAGTGAACACAGGCATCTTAAAAGCCTTGTGACTTAACCTTAGAATGTGTTGCATAGCCCAATGAAAATGTGTGCAGATTAATTTTAATAATAATAAAATAGCTGTGAATTTACATATTTTTTCATAATTAATTATATTATGCATACACTATTCTAGCAATGTAGCATTGATTTCAGTAGGTTCCATGTACAAAACACACTAATCTTAATCCTCATTGACATTTTATACAAAAAACTGCTCCAAAGGAACTGTTAATATGGATGATGTCAGTGCCTATTGCATTTAATTCACTAAAGTAATCCAAATCTGCAGTATTCATCTTAAAATGCATTCACATATTATGCATTTGAGGTGGCACAGAAGGCTAAACTGGGTACTGTGAGTGTATGTACAGGATGGTGCTGGAAATATGCCATAAATTGCCAAGACTGAGTTTCAATTACAAGAACACAGCTGACATGGAAAATAGTGGGAGAGTTTTGGGAAGGAAACTGGTGGTCCTCAACCAGAAATGAAGCTACATATCATAAAACATGTTATGGCACTTATATGTATCTGGTATGTATAAAATACTTTGGTAACACCAACCTTTCTGCTATATGTTTTTCTATCTATCTACCACACGCTACCTACTTTTCTTTTAATTTTCATTGCATTGTAATAATTTTATTAGTTTAATCTTATAAATCTCCAGATTGTAATTGTCTTGATGCTTGGGAATTCATAGGCTGGCTAGAATGGGCAGGTGTGGTCCCTAATTTAGGAATCTTCACTAGATATCATCTCCATGCAGCAAGAATGGACACTTCTGTCTTCCAGGAATCCTTCCAAGCTTGGCAGTTTAATAAGAATCACTGTAAAAAGGTAGTGACTGGGGCAGCTTCCACATTGTCATTGCCTCAAGAAAAGCTAAGGGTTATGAATTATGACTTTGTTTCCTTGTACCCATCCCTTTTAAGGGTGTGACTGGAAATTAGGATGACAGAAGGAAAATCTAGCCTGCTAACTACAGATCTGGGGGCAAGATTGCATCCCCAGGATCCTCAATATGAAGATCTGCAGTGATCAACACTTTTAGTGTGATCCTCTACAGAGGTTTGCCTTGTGCCTTGTATCTTTGCCATGTACTTGTATGACTGTAGCAGAACACAGATAAAGTATGCTTCAGAAATGGATTTTCAATTAATTTGAAGGAGTACAAGATCAAAGCTTGATAAATGCAAATAGCCAGAGACATGATCACAAATGTTTAGGGTTTCTTTAAGATACATCAGATTTAAAAAATATTTCTCTAGTAAACTATTTTTACACTGCAAGTCATAAAAAATTCAGTATGATGAGACAGATGGCATCACTGATTTAAGTTGTTATCATAAGATCCCATTTAGAGAATAAAAGGATTGTTAAAAGTGGCTAAGGGCCTTTTTTCCCCCACAGAGAAGTAAGCACCGACTGCAGCCATCCACAGCATCCGTGTTAGTTTTCACATCTCCATTATGTCAACAGCAAAATGCAATAAGAAAAATCTTGAAAATAAAGCATACTTGCTTCCAGACTGCAATAAACTAGTTTTCTAAGAGAAAGAAAACAAAACAAAACAAAACAAAACCAAAATAGGTCTGTGACTTACTCTTAGAAGTCCAGTGGCTTGTAGTATGATATATGGATTGTATTAAGATGCTCAAGTGCATTTGGTTTTACAGTGTCAGCTGTCTACATTTTAGACAAATACATTTATAAACAGGATTATTGGCTCACAATATTATGCAATAATTTGAGATTTTCACCCATTTCAACTCTCTCTGACAGCAATTTCTTCCACTAAGATTGTTCCAGTCCTTCCCCTCGCACATGTTTTTTTTTTTTATTTAATAGGATAACACGTGTTTTAGAAAGATGAGAAATTTCTCCTTGCAGCTCAACTTATTTTATAACTAAAGAACGAAAAGAAAAAAAGGAAAACAACAAACAGGTAAGTCTGATAACATTCAGTTTTTTATTTCTGTAAGCACTAAAGAGTTGCATTGTCGGTTTTGCTGAATATGTTAAGAGAGAACAGTTACGGCTGAGAATGACTTTCTGCTTGTCTCGGACTCCTGGGCTTGTAAAACAAGGTCCCAATCAGCTAAATTTTCCTCCTCTAAGTACTGTTTTGACAAGGTATTGAGCCAACAATCTATTCGGGATGGTCTGTAGTTTTGGCACAGGGCTTTAAATAACTACAGAATTTACATGCCACCTTTCATGTATTATAAAAAACCCAGAGATTCTCATATAGGAAATCAATGGCCATTATGTTTAAGTAGGTGCATAGAAGAGTTATCTACATACTGCATTTTCACAGGCAGATTGTTCTCTTGTTCTCACGTGTCTGGCAAATTGGATATAAACAAGCATAAATAACAGAGATTACAATAAGCTACAAATCTGAAATGCCTACCAACCACATCAAAATCACATAAGTTTATAACAAACACTTTTGAACCTTCTAGCTCCCATGTTTAATTCCCACGTATTACTGACATTTGCTAACTGAATTATGGGATCTGAGTAACTAATGTCCTAATTGTATAACTATCTGCTATTATTACCCAAGTTGAATCCCAGTCTGTTCACCCAAATCTGTCTGTCAAAGCACACAGAATAATTACTATGTAAAATTCATCATATTCTACTGTTGATTTTCCTCTTTCAAAGATCACGCTAGAAATTCCAGTATCATTAAATAGCTTAGACTCATGTACTTGAAAAACTGCCAACCTAATTTTCAGAATGGATATAAAATGCTCTTGGGAGAAAAAAAAAAAAAAAAGAGTAATTTTCTTTAAAATATATAAAAAGCCTAGAATAATTTACTTAGAAATTTAGGAATATTCTTAACTGTTAAGTAACAAAAAGATTGTTCTAAAGCTTTTCTTAAAAATTAGGAAGACGTATATTATTTCATGCTACCAATGTTTTTCCAGCGCTTTTCCAAAATGTAGGTTTGTAATTGAGAGTGAAATTCAAATCTCAGAGAAGGTTCACCAATTCATCAGTTATGAGGCCACAAAGGATCATTAGATTATCTAGCCTAACCTTCTGTACAATATAGGATTTCATGCAGTTACTCTTGATTTGAACCTCATAACTTGTGTTTCTCTACAGTGTAGTTCTCAGAAGTTTACCTTGGAGACTGCACTTACAGATCATATCTAAGAATGGAAAGTTCTTATTAGAGCCTGTACTTGCAAAGACTTTTGAATGGCTTCTTGAAGTGCCCATCTCAGTAATTGAAAATTTTTGAAGCTTTTTGTCTATTTTGTAATAGTTCGATGTTAGAGAAATCACCAGTTCCTACTGAGGATTCTGGAAGAAATTGCATAATACTGTGCTAACTAGCCTTAGATTAACAGAAAATTACTGTATTTCTACACACACTAATAAAATTACTGCTTACAAACACGTTTTTTCAATTTCTGTTGCACGGATGTTTTTATTACAGTGCATTGATTATCTATACCAATATTTAATTTGAGCAAGCTAATATAGCTGTAGTTTAAAAACATATACCACTTTAAATTTATATTTCAAGTGTTTTGATCAGTCCTAGTCATATATGGATATACTAGACAAATTTGACAAGTAATAACAGTGTTTTAAGAACAAGCACCAGACTTGCTTTAAATGGAGATCACAAAGTGTTATATTTTTAGAGTTGTGGGTTTTGAGGAAAATTATTAAAAAACCCAACGATCTGTAAGTCAGATATAAAAGGGTTAGCTCTACTCCATTGTTGAACCACATAGCTTCACACTAAAAGAGATAACTGAAATAAAAAAATTTCAAGAACAATACAAACAAAACATACAAGATAAAATTCTAGTTTGAGTTCTTTAGCTGAAAACCCTTTATATATTCATAATTTAGGATTAGGTCCAAAGCTGACCGGAGTTCCTCTTCAGCTTCTGTTTTCACAAAGGTAAAAATCAGAGTGCCAATATCCACTTGTGGAGTGGACGGAGTGCCAAAAACTTTAGTCCAGGATGCTGATAGCTCCAGGACAAGAGAAATTATTTTTTAGGTTTCCAGACACTGTGGTTAAGCTGTTGTGACAGCAGTTTCCAAAACCTTGGAATATCTAAACTCTAGCCTTGAATCCAAGCTCTCATTTGAAAAAAAATTGGTTCCTAACATCATCTTATTGACCCATCTTTTGACATGGCTGACTTCAGCTTGGTTATGTGCTGTAATCACATTTGTTTAAAATTCCCACAGCTTTTAAATAAGTGTTTAGTAGTGACACTCACTGTAGTGAAGCATGCACCATCTGGCTACAGTATTTTGGCCATATCTATGAAATATATTTCCATCCCTTCAGCAAAGCTGTAATAGCATACTCTCCTTATTAAAACACACACAGTTTGTAACTCTGTATGTCACATAAACCTTGCGATATAGCATGGTTACACTGAATAAAATAAGATCTTATGCTATTAATCTTCAAGCATCTTTTTCTCTTCTTTTTAAATAAAAGTCCTACTAAAACCTCAACATATTTTACTGGAGGAACACTTTTACAGCATAAAGTGGAAAATTCCATTAATGACTTCTTGCTGATCCTCTCAAGAGGGAACAGGTGAAAGTGAAAGAGTTTTTCACTGTACTATTTTGCATGCTGCTGTCAGCGCTCTCTGATAATTGACACGCTAGTTCAAAATGGCTTCTTCTGGCTTTCCTGGACCACAGGGATTCTATTTCAAATGATACCTAGAAAATAGGTAAGCTATTTAAAACTGCAAAATGAATATTTCCATGACACACTGTAACAGACACCGAGATACAGAAAAAGAATTCAGGAAATGGATTGTGGAGAATGTCCTCCGTGTACTTTAGATGACATATAATTCTCTGAAGACTGGATATCTGAAGAGCCTTTTAACTATGTTTTGCTAGTTCTTATCTAGAGTAGATCATCAGTAATATTTTTTCAGTAATAAAATGACTCTTGAATAAAAATAGAGGTCTCAGTCTTAATAAATACTTTAAAGAACATTGACTTGTTCAGCTTACTGAACTTTTTATGATTCTTGTATTCAGTTGAATAGAGCTGAAACAATAGATGAGCTTTGTATTCTCAGATCACGGCGTCTCATAAAGTTTAAGGTTAATAATGAGTAATAGGAAAAAGTGAGTCGGATTAGATTTTATGTTTTCAGAAACCTATATTCGTCTTCTAAATCAAAGGAAAAATGACAATTCTGTTTCAAGGAAAAAACTAAGGCTCCTAAAAATTGCCATGTCCCAGCTACAGAACTGGCATTCCACCATTGCACCAAAGATGTGATTTTCCAGATAATGGAAAGAATGTCTGTGGAGACTGCAGTAGATGATAGTAAAAAATCAGTGGGTGCCTTCCATGTCTTTTTGTTACAAAGAGAGGATGTGTGGGTGAAAGTAATACGGTTACATTCCATATATGCATACTGATAAATTTATTGGAAGGAAGTTTAGCGAAGAATATCTGTGACTGAAATTTCAAAAGTGCAAAGACTGCAAAAAGAGTAAGTAAATTCTCCCGTGAAAACTTCCTCAGTCATTTAACATCTGAAAACCTAACCAGATGGAGCTGCAGATTCTGAGTAGAATGAAAGAACACGTGCACGAGTATCTACACAACACTGTTGTCCTGGCTCAGTGACTGCGCACATGCACATTTTTCAGTTTCATTTTTTCACAGTTGGCTTTATTACTTTACTTTTATGGTTAATGTTACTTTAAAAGAACATTAAAATAAATATTAGTATAGCTTAAAGGAAAGGAGAAAAAATATATAAGAAGGTGTATTTTTGATCGATTGTGGTAAAACAGTGACAAAGTACTAGGCTGAAAGTTGAGTTATTTGGCATAATGTGCTCATGAAAGTGATTGGCACAAACTAGTATGCCGAAAGAGTGTATCAAAAAACACTTAGGACTTTGTAATTACTAAAACTTCATTCCTTCACTCACTATAAAACTAGACTTAAAAAATCTGTTTTAAAATGTTGTAGGAGAAAACTGGTGTCATATTTTCCTCTCAGGTTTTCAATATTTTTTCTCAGGTAATGTCTCTTACTTGCTTCTCCCTTGGGATTTATTGACAGTGTGGTCTGTTCTGCCTTGTTTGATATAGAAGGGTTTACAACACAAAGTATTTGTGCTTGTTTGCTACCATGAACTGCATATACTTTTCAGCTATCTTTTCTCTTTTCTCCCATGTTAGTTTTACATTGCTATCTTCTCTTGGTTCAGTCAATGTCTCTCTCAGTTTGAACTAAAGACAGGTTGTCATTTACTAAACGTACTGAAAGCTAGCATGATTGCAATACCTTCAAGAATAAAACAAGCACACAATTATGAAAACAATCATGGAAGTGAAGAAGCGTCACATTGAATAAATATTTAATTTGTTTTATTGTCTCCTTTTTTATATCTACATCTGTGGTGGGTTGACTCAGGCCAGCAGCTGAGCACCCACACAGCTGCTTGCTCATTCTCCTCTCCTGGAAGATGGAGAGAAAGTGGAAGGTGAGAAGCCTCATGGATTGAAACAGAGACAGTTTAATAGGTGAAGCAAAAGCTGATTATGTAAGCAGAGCAAGGAGGTAATTTATTCCCTATACGCCATTGGCAGGCAGCCTACTCGCTAGTGTGTCAGAGTGGAAAAATAAAAAAAACCCTTGATGCTGTGTAAGCATTGTTCAGCAACTGCCAAAACACTGGTGTGTTATCAACACTGTTCTAGTCACAAATCCAAAACACAGCACCACACGGGCTGTGATGAAGAAAACTAATTCCATTCCAGTTCTGTTTAATATCTTTATCAATGATCTGGAAGAGGGGATCAAGCACACTCTCAGTAAGTTTGCAGATGACACCAAGTTGGGTGGGAGTGTTGATCTGCTTGAGGGTATGAAAGCTCTGCAGAGGGATCCGTACAGGCTGGATCAATGGGCCAAGGCAAATGATATGAGGTTCAACAAGGCCAAGTGCCAGGTCCTGCACTTGGGTCACTACAGCCCCATGCAGCGCTACAGGCTTGGGGAGGAGTGGCTGGAAAGCTGCCCAGTGGAAAGGGACCTGGGAGTGTTTGTTGACTGATGGCTGAGTATGAGCCAGCAGTGTGCCCAGGTGGCCAAGAAGGCCGGTAGCATTCTGGCCTGTATCAGGAATAGAGTGGTCAGCAGGACTAGGGAGGTGATTGTCCTCCTATACTCGGCACTGGTGAGGCCCCACTTCAAATGCTATGTTAAGTTTTTGGGCTCCTCATTACAAGACAGAAATTGAGGTTCTGAATCATGTCCAAAGAGGGGCAATGAAGCTGGTGAGGGGTCTTGAGTACAAATCTGAAGAGAAGCAACTGAGGGAACTGGGGGTGTTTAGCCTGCAGAAAAGGAGGCTGAAGGGAGACCTTATTGCTTATTGTGGGTGTAGATCTCTTTTCCTAAGTAACAAGTGATGGAATGAGAGGACATGGCCTCAAGTTGTGCCAGGGGAGGTTTAGATTGGATATTAGGAAAAATTTCTTCACTTGGAACAGGCTGACCAGGGAAGTGGTTCAGTTGACATCCCTTGATTTATTTAAAAGATGTGTAGATGGGATGCTTAGGGACACAGTTTAGTGGTGGACTTTGCAGTGTTACATTTATGGTTGGACTCTGATTTTAAAGGTCTTTTGCAACCTAGATGATTCTATGTTTCTATGATTCCAGCTAGACTCAGTACAACTTTTTTTTCTCTTTTTAGGTTCACATTGTGATTGAATCTGGAATAATTTGGCAGCAGATAACTCCCATGAGCCTATCATTCTTTTCTTTAACTTATGTAAAGTCATACCATTGTAAATTTCAAGTGGTGGAAAAATATTGAAGTATCTGTATATACTACCCCCAAAAAAGCGAGCCAACTCATGTGTCCTTCTCCCCACCCCCCTTCCTGAAAGATCTGATCTGGTGAATGAACCTCTAACAAGTGAAACTCCACTGTATGACAATAAATCACTGTTGAAATGAACCTTTAGTAAATCTGTGACATGGAGGAGTCATCTGTTCCTCTGCCAGTATTCATCTTGCTGTTCTGTTTAGAACAATTCTCTTCCAGAAGAGGTGATTACTCAGAACGATATAATCTTGTTAGTGTATGAGCATAGGTAGAATTAATCTAAAAAAGCTTATCTGCATTATTGTTAGTTCTGTGGTCAAAGGCTGTCATCCAGATTCCCTCTGCACTTGGTGGACAGAAATAAGCACCTCCACAGAGTGATGCATTTGAGGTTAGTTATTCCTATTTTTCCTCTTTTTTTTTCTTTGTTTTTTTATTATTATTATTATTTGTTTGTTTGTTTGTTTGTTTTTTCCCAGATTAGGAAGCATTAAGAGAGAAGGATGATAAACCTATTACCAAAATACTGGTTTTAAGGGTACGGTTTGTACCATAGGATGTAACAGGAATCTGGATAACTAGCTTACACTGGAGTGTTATCTTTTAAATAATGAAATTATGAAAGACTTTTTTCCATTCCGCCTGTTTTCTCTCAGTATCTACTCCTGTAGTTACCTCATACCATAAGGAATAAAGCTGCCATTACTGTTATTATCCTGAGAAAGATAAGTCCTGCAATTGCTTCCATCTGTATGGTTAATCTGTTATATCAATTTCGTCTTCTGATGCATGCAGAATCATGTATTACAATATTTAAACGAGCATTGAACACAATACATCGAAATTCAAAGGTGCTATCTTGCTTAATGAATTAAGTTCTCTATAAATGTAAACATTTTTAACTCTAAAGTAGACTCTTATCAGAAGCATATGCAAGTCTCAGCTTCTGCTTCACCCTTCTGTGAGCTCTATCTTTATTTCTGCATTCTTCTAACTAAGTGAACTACTGGTTAGCAGATGTTGTATGTGTCCTAGGACTGTTTGCTTTGGAGTTGTTTGAGTTCTCCCATCTCCAAGAAGCTGAGAAATTTTCAGAAAAGTATGTTCTACATATTAGAGTTATATACACTTATCTCCAAGCCTGACTTGATCAAGTTTCATGTCACTATTACTGAAATTGTACATGAACAAATCCATCACGTGCCACTTCAGTATCCCACTTCAGCATTCTATACAGTTATCAAAAAAATAAACACTACCCTTAAAAAAATCTATTTTTTTATATTAAGTTCATCATCCTACTGGGTTAATATGGCCTATTATAAGAAAATTTACAGAACTAACAAAGCTCGGATCCTATTTCAAGCCTTGAATGAACTCTTTTTCCCCTTATGGAAAGAATAACCACTTGTATAATGCTTCTGTACTTATTCCAGCCTATTTCACCCCATTACCCTTTGAGCCACTTCTCCCTTACCATCCTTCTTATCTAACAAGTCAGAATGTCTCTTTTTCAACTCTGAGCTGAACAGAATCTTTGGTTGCTCCCCTCACCATCCATAGCCTACCATGAGGTTCAAATACTATCTTTCCTGCATGCCAGACAGATTTCTCTCAACTCCTTGTAGCCTGTCTGATAGACCATGCCTATACTGCTAAGGGGAAGGGAGCCAGGGATTCCCTTACCCCTGGGGAATTGTTACAACAAGCTAAAACTAGCTCTGCCAGGATTAGACCAGAAGAGTTCTGAGCATCCTGAGGACTGTAAAGTCAGTACTATTGCCTTTTATTAGAAATGGAAATACGTTATTTACCACAATGCAATTTCATTTGTAAATGTACTTGAAACTGCCAGTGATTTAATCAATTACGTGTTACAAAAGCTTGCTAAAGAAAGTAGGCTGATGAAAGCTTGATCTTGAGAATTTGTCTAGTCAGGTATTAATTTACTTATTTTGTAGTTCTAAATAATTGGAGAAAAGCAGTTATAAACTGAATTACTGAACAAAAATCTGGCACAAATTAAAAACATTAATTTTTATTTTCTATACCTAAAAGTTACTTTTAGGTCTATTTTGGACTAATGCAGAACCTGAAGATTTATTTGGAAGCACTGGGTAAAAAGAAACATGAATGAGACCTTCAGTCAAACATTTCAAGTGTTACTGGAAAATACCAAAGGATTATCCTCTAGAGCTGCAATACAGTATCTCATGTGTAAGCATATTATAGTGTCCTCTGTCACGTGTGACTGTGGCACATTGCTCTCACAGTGAAAGTGTCACAGAAATAGAGAAATTTCCCATTTGAAAGAAAACATCTTTGAAATTCCTCAAAGGGAAAACTGAAATCATCCTGCAGAGATCTCCATGAGCAGTTCCAGACTTTCTACAGAAGATAGGAGCTATAAAGAAGTGCAAGTGCAACACTACTCTTTTATCTGAGGTTACTATATGATATATCAGATGAAAAGTCACTGCAGTTCGTCAGAAAGTAGTGGCCTAAGAATTCACTGCTGAGAGCTTAAATTAGTTATAGAAAGCATAAGACTGGTAAATGCGCTAAAAATTAATGCAAATAGCCACAAAGTAGCAGGTAAAACAATGTGGTTATAAAAGATGGTGTTGTGCTTGGGAATGCTATTCATTATGATTTTATATATCAGTATTTTTAAAGATATTACAAAGACTGGTAGATTTAGGATGGTGCTATTTCCAAGGTAAGGGGTTTCACAATAAACCTTTATGGTGAGATGTAATACACATACAAAAAAAAAAAAAAAAAGATAAAAACTCTTATATCTATTAACAGGCACTTTAATTTAAAGGCTAACTTTCAAAATTTAAACTTTCCAGTTTTGTTTTTTTTTCATTAAGTTTAATAGTTTAACAGTTCAATAAAATTGCACAAGCTGTAGATATATAAGCATTTCCTTAGCATTTATTAAAGGCTACAGTATCAGAGAATCTAATTTTTTTCTTCAGATGGATCTGTAGGATACTGAGACTTACCAAATCATGATGTAGCTTGTGTACAGATGTGTTTATATGCCCAGCCATCTGTGTGTCCCTCTTCAATGAAGTCTGAACCCAAAAGCCTGTTTTCACCCATATTTGGTACAAGGGTAGGGATTTCAAAGATAATTGGGAAAAAAAGTTCTTCAGGAGAGAAGAGGTACTGGAAGTGCTCTCTATAATCACAACTTATGTTGAGCTCTATGTTGAGCTAAATTCCTCGTGTGAATAACTGAGAATCACCATGGGATGTGGAGACAGAAGAGGAGGGAGAGAGCAGAAAAGGACAAGGGGAAGGGGAGGGAAAAGGAAGATGGAGGAAGAGAAAGTTGAAGAGAGGAAGAGGGAGAGGGAGGGGGGAAGGTGGAGAGAGAGAAAGGAAAGAGAGTGAGGGTATGAGGGAGAGAGAGGAAGAGGAAGAGAAACAAAGCAAGAGAAAGAGAAAGAAAGAAAGAGAAAGAGAAAGAGAAAGGGAAAGGGAAAGAGAAAGAGAAAGAGAAAGAGAAAGAGAAAGAGAAAGAAAGAGAAAGAAAGAGAAAGAGAAAGAGAAAGAGAAAGAGAAAGAGAAAGAGAAAGAGAAAGAGAAAGAGAAAGAGGAAGGTGGGAAGGAGACCTGATTGTAGCTCAGTAGATATGATATTCACCACAATCAGCAGAAGGCCATAGGCATTGTATTTATGTGACAGTGCTGGGTGTCAGGGCTTCTCTGAGCTTGTTTTATCTGTCAGGTAGTCACTGAATAGAACACATAGTAGGGTTTTGTGTCAGCCAAGGTTGGGGGGGATGCTGCTGTGCAACTTTCAAGCTTCATCAGGGATACCATGAGGAAGAGGCAGACAGTGCTTAGAAAAAAAAAACAAACATGGCAACAAGCAGACCACAGCACTGAGAAGCCAGTGACCCACCCACACCCCCACCCCACCGCCACCAGCAGTGATCTCCTCACAGATACAACTCTAGGTGCCACTAGTCATTGTGACACCTACCACCTCGCTACTTGAAGAAGTGGGGCTCACTCAACCTTAGGAATCAGAGGAACACTGGAGCAGTGAGCATAACACCAGAGGAAAGGTGCAGATAAAACTTAGTTTTCTTGTATAACAAATTCAAGAGCATTATTGCTCAAACCTGGTAACCATTTGCCTTACTTTGGTTGCAAGACTTTGAATGTAATGTTATGAATTTATCAGTATGGGGAAATGCTTTGATCAGTGCTCCAGATGCATAGGGCACTCCTTTTTGTTACTTACAGGGCTCATGGGTCCGCTTACTAAAGCAGTATTACAAAAAAATAATAATAAAAAAATACAAGATTCCATCCAGTGCTTTATCAATACAGTATACTCATTATATCCTGAAACACTATACATGTCAATTTTTTTCTATACATCAGAATAGAGAGATTATCTCAAAAATCAATTTGTAAAATTACAGCATTTTCGTGTGGGAGGGGGGAAGGGAGGAGAAGAGAAAATAGAAGAAAAAAAAATAAACGACCTGTATAGATTAAAAATAACATTAGGAAAATACCAGGTACATATTTAACTGTATTTACATTGATCAAGCTGTTCTACTGTCTGGGAAAAACAAAAACAAATAGGAAAAAAAGCCACATTTGGTTTCTTTTAGCTTCTGTTTGCTTTTCTTCCTCTTATTTCTCTTCCTTCTGTTGAGAAAAGCTTTTCGAAGCATACCTTTTATTTTCCACATTTCCACAACCATCCACTTCCACTATCACTCCCTAGTACTCGACGTGCTGCACTTCTAGAGCGACTGTCAGCAGTTCCCTAGCAGGGTTTGTTTCGCTGTTATTGTTTCTATCCATATTGCTACAACTTTTTTGTCTTTTATTTTTTCCTCTCCTCCCTCCCTCCCCAACCCCCCCTTCCCCAAATATCTTCATCCACGGACTATCCACAATGAAGGCCTAGACCTTGTAGAAGCAACTTAAAGCAAACAATATAGCAATCACTGCTATACGGGGCAGGTAAGTGGCATACTAGGTAGTGTCTTTCTATATACAGTGACTCTTCAGGCCTTTCCCAGTGCTGCATAATCCCATCTTCTGAAATGGTTTTAATTCACAGTCTAATGCTATCGGTGGAGGGGGTTTCAAGCAAAGGACAAAGAAAGATAGACTATGCTTATAGCTAAAACTATGCCCAGATCTTTAAAAAAATATTCTGCCATTAAAAATATTAGATTGCAAACTGGAGTGCAGATTTACTGAAATATTACTTGGTAAGTGACAAATTTATGCTGTTCATTGATCACAAACCACTTCCACCACAATGTAGGATGAAGGACAAAAGTCACAGAATTATTAAGTGATATGTTTCCATGCAATCAAATGCTTTAAACTGTCAGGCAGCACATATAAAAAAAATATCTGACTTCTAAAGCCAGTTGTTCTGATTCTCATTTCCTTCAGGAGAATAGAGAGGAAGGAGGCCAGATGGCAGATACTCTTACACAGCCTCCCTACCTATGAAATCAAGCAAAGGCAGGCATAGACAGGAACACCTATGCTGGATTTTCTACCTAAATAACATGACCATGAATGCATCAGTCCACAGCATCACTGTTGTGGAAAAGTGAGATGTACCTGGTGAAAGTGTTGCAGAAAGAACTGCTATGGCTTTCATACTTGGATAAGCCTGGAAGCTGAGAAATATATTTGCAAATACAATGGACTACTTCTTCCAATAAACCATTCTTAGTCTTCAAAGAGCAATATAGACTTAAGTAACATTCTCATTAGTATTTCCATTAAGTGCTATTTTGCACCACAATTCACACAACAAGTAATTAAGTGCTAATACCATAAACAAATTAACTTTTCCCCATCTCTCTCATCTATCTGGATTTATGATTTAAAGGTTTAAAAGGGCAGTAAATACAATGTCTGGAATACCGTTTCCCTTTGAGTAGGTCTATCACAACAGAGAAATAACCTGGTTTGGTAATAGCCAAGAAAGTTAAGCTATTCAGATCTTCCTAATTACACCAGCTGTTTGTAACTATAGGGCATTTTTTCCTTATCACAGGAAATTAAAGGTTTACTTTAGTTACATTTCATTCACATTCTTATTTATTTATTAATGCTACTGTATTCTTGTTGGTATAGAATCCTCGATCCACTCATTTCTATTGCAGAAAATTTCCTTAGAACTTTCATTTACAGAAAAAGAAATAAAAGTAACTTTTGATCCAATATATTTTACTGCATGATCTGTCATGGGTTCCTTTTGTTTCCTCATTTGCTTGGATTTTTTTTTTCCCCAAGGTTTCTTCATTATGTCTGAAGCATGTTCTTGTTTCCAATGCCTGCTATGTAACTCTAATGTCCCTCAACACAGTAGGAAAGGCCTGGGAGTCTGATGCTGTATTTACTGCATGAACAACAACTTAATTAAGTGGTGCTTTAGAAATATCATCAGTGCTTTGTTGCTACGATTGCACTTGGGCATGTATCACATTGTTCTGACAAACGTGTTGGGAGAATTGCTTTGTAGTTCGTCTTGTTTCTGGAACACTACTGGCTAAGGACCCTGGAACAAATTGTTTCTATTGCACTACTGGGGATAACACTCTCAGTTCCAAAAATGAGCACAAAAGAGTCAGGATGAGGACCAAAGTTCTTTCAAGGCAGTACACAAATTGAATCAGAATTAGATCTACTTCACTTTCATTGATATCTTATATGTCTGCCATAGGAGATTATATTTCTTTTTTCCTCATACTTTAAAAATACAGAAAACCCAAGATAAAATTCCTTCTTCCACTCCTCTTTATATGTGCAGCTAGGGAAGGCAGGAAGTTAGAGAAGACAATACTTTATTATGCATTCTGTGAAAGCTGGACCAGCATTTTCTGTTCTATTCAATTGCCTTGCTCTCTGTGTGGTATATTCACTTGCATCACATAGGTGTAAATGAAACCAGTTGGGCTTGATTCTCCATCAGTTTTCATCAAGTGTAATTATTGGTACCTTTGTGAAGTAAGTACAAGGTGAATGTGAACTAAGATAAAAAAGACATTTTCACAGTTACTCTCCTTAGATAATATGAAGAGACCACGGTCGTAGGAGGACTGAAGTGGCAGAGCCCTAGCAAGGAAAAGCTAAAACTAGTGTTCAGAGATTACCTACATTCCATAAAAACTGGAATGCTATAATAATTATAATGGAAAATATGTGGATATTGGAAACAAGGTATATTTGTGGATATTGGAAACCAAAAATATGGAGTTCCTAGCACTGTAAACCCACAACTACTAACAGTATACATATCAATAGAAGGTTTCACAAAGTAAAGTTTAAACTAGACGTTGTTACCTTCAGAACTAACTTTTTACCATTCATATCTCTTCATATATAATTAAAGAAATTATTTGAAAAGTCATTTGGAAGCCATAAACAAGAACATACAGAGCACAAACCTCACTGACAAGTGATAGGAGGGCCCATAGGTTAACCACATCTGGTCAGACACACTAATTGATAAGGAACGTGAGATTGTGAAAATGTTTATTTCATTAATATTGTCTGATCAAGAACATTATCAAATGGTTTGCAAGGGAAAATGGGAAGCCATAAACAAAATGTACAGAGACACAAACCCGACAAACAAACATAATGGAGACAAAAAGAAGAAACAAACCTGACTAGTCACCGTAACTGGTGGGCTGTCAAGAAACCATAGGCAAACCAAGACTTTGCAGCTGATAAGGATGCAAACCTGAGGGTCCAGGATACTGGGGGTGAGGGGTGTGGATCAGTGAGATTGTGCCAGCTGGTGCAAGGAAGGGGGATAAAGGAGGAATAAAGCAGGAACAGACAGAGAAAGATGTAAAAGGGGCCAGTTGGGTGCCAAATGGAGCCCATTACTACGCTTGTCTGGTTGAGCGCTGCGCCTGATCACCACAGCCTGTCCCATTTATTAAATCCTTTCTTAACGACCTCTCTGCGTGCTCTCACTCTCTGTCTCATGTGTGCCAGTGCTGCAAGGACTCAGTGCCAGCTACTGGGGCGATCAGCATGAGGGGACTGGGTGCCAGCTCCTGGGTTCAGATCTGTGGTGTCAGCTACCTGCGCCAGTGGGGTCTTGGTATTAGCTACTGGAGTAAGCCAGTGGGATCTTTAGCCTCCAGCCACTGCAGCAAGAGTGGTGGATGTCCCAAAATCCAGGTACTAGGGAGAGACTGGCATGAGTGAGGGGCTCGAAGCTGGGTCAGGACCACAGATGACAGCCCAGGTGCTGGGTGCTGGCTGCTGGGGGTGAGTGTCTGTGTCTTCTCCAAACCGAGTGTGTGTAGGGTGGTCATGTTGATTCACTGGCAAACCCCAAGCTGGACCAGCCAGCGGGTCGGGGACCCATGGGGCGACAAATTTCTTCTAGCTGGTCTTCAACCTCAACGGAAGAGACACAGAAATGTTTTCTTAAGATTGCTAGAGATCTTATGCTTAGGAAAAGTACCTGAGGAACAAGACCTGCAATCAGCTTCAAGATGAAGCTGTTAAGGAGGGCACCAAACATTTCCCACACTGTGAGAAAACTACAAAAAGTAGTACTTAGTAAGGAGACTAACTATGAGAAGATGACTGTTTTCTCTGCTCTGTAGATCCTATCTATTTTCCCATCCTGATGATCTGCACTCTGTAAAGATGCCATTATTTCTCTCTTGATCGTGGAAAAAGATTAGATGAGATTGCTGTACACATATTTAGATGGTGAAAATCTGACAAGTGATGACAAGAATCTAACCCTAATGTTCTCAGTCTTTAGTAGTTACAGATAACTATAAGCCAAGTGCAAGGTCCTAGGCCAAGTGCAAGGTCCTGCACCTGGGTCACAGCAATCCCAAGCACAAAATACAGGTTGGGTGGCGAATGGATTGAGAGCAGCCCAGAGGAGAAGGACTTGGGGATGTTGTTGGATGAGAAGCTCAACATGAGACGGCAATGTGCTCTCACAGCCCAGAAAGCCAACAGCATCCTGGGCTGCATCAAAAGAAGAGTGGCCAGCAGGTCAAGGGAGGTGATTCTGCACCTCTGCTTTTTTGAGACCCCACCTGGAGTACTGCATCCAGCTTTGGAGTCCTCAGTATAGGAAGGACATGGACCTGTTGGAATGGGTCCAGAGGAGGGCCAGGAAGATGATCAGAGGGCTGGAGTACCTCTCCTATGAAGACAGGCTGGGAGAGTTGGGGTTGTTCAGCCTAGAGAAGAGAAGGCTCCGGGGAGACCTTATAGTGGCCTTCCAGTACCTGAAGGGGGCCTAAAGGAGAGATGGGGAGGGACTCTTTACGAAGGAGTGTAGCAATAGGACAGGGGGTAATGGTTTTAAACCGAAAGAGGGGAGATTTAATTTAGATATTCAGAAGAAATTCTTTACTGTGAGGGTGGGGAGACACTGGAACAGGTTGCCCAGAGAAATTGTTGATGCCCCATCCCTGGAAGTGTTCAAGACCAGGCTGGATGGGGCTTTGATCAACCTGGTCTAGTGGAAGGTGTCCCTGTCCATGGTAGGGTGATCCTTAAGGTTCCTTCCAACACAAACCATTCTATGATTCTATGATAACTGCTCTGCAGTCCATTAAGTAGAGTTTCCTATATGAGATGGCTCCCTAGGAGCTATAAAAAAGTCTAAAAGGATTGTATAATCACATGCCATTTGTCCAATGACTCAATAGTTATGTAAATGTACAGCAGTCCTATTACTACAGAATATTTTTTGTTACCAAATATGTTACCAATCACAGAGTTAATAACTGAAATAATTTTTTTTTTTATGTCTCAAAGATCACGTCACACCGATGTTTCGATACATAATAAATATGTTTCATCCATTCTTTGATAATAACCTTTATTCCTTAAGGCAAAACATTTGTATTTAAGGTTAACTAGTACTAGACCGTCTTTCAAACTGACTCTTAACAGGGGGACCATGTTTAGGGGACTTGGGGCCCATGAAAATTAGATTTCCTTAATGATTTCTGTAATTGTTTCCCTGAGAGGCTTGAATATTCTACAGCCTGTCTATCGCCATAATAGCAATACAACCATAGCTGTATCAGCAGAATCCATGTGTACAGAAACTGCGTGACAAAAAGAACCTTTTTTCTATTAGTAAATTTGCACAATTTCCCCATGTAACATTAATTAAACCAACAAAATATCTGATTTTAACAGCTCAGCCATTTTATTCCAAAATGGCTGTACTAGCAAAATTATACAGGGTGGTCCAGGTCTGAATTTATTATTTAGATTACAGTAGAGATATTTTCTATCAAAAACATTATATAAAATATTTAAATATTTAAGCCATGTACAGATAAATTATGCTAATTTTTCTTTCCCTCATTAGGTCTTTTGGTTGTAGGAACATACACTATGTCCTTAAAAATAGTTTAATTCTTTCCATGGCTTGGATTTATTTTATTTAACTTACGCTGTCTACACTGCAGAAGTCTCTGTTTGAGCTGGTATCCCTTGAATCTTTTTGTACATAATGATGGGATGCAATACCTTTTACTTGGTTTAGATTTCTAAATTAGGTTTGCAGTTAAAGAGTACCTATTTCTCTTCATTGACTATGATGGGAGACTAACTCAGATAGAGCCATTTATACTTGTATTTTATCATATGAAGTACATACCTTGTAACAAACATATCCACCTATTCTGTATTCACAATTGTTTTGATATGTGTTTGCACCCTGTGAAAACCAATAAAGTCTTGATTGTTGGCAAATGTTTTTAAGCACCATGGGTAATAATAATACAGGCATAAGTAGTACTAATACTAAAATGTATAAGTGTGGAAAAATATTCTCTTCTGTAACATACACTGGGATGCAGGATCAAGGAAAAATAAGCCTACATAAGTTATGATAACAACATGTCTGAAATTCTCATTTAGATGGGTGGATATGGTTGTTATATGAATTTATAGAAATGGATAAATTACCTTCTATTAAAAAAGAAAAAAAAAGTGTAAAGCAATTTTCTTGGCCATGGGGCTGAAAAACACTTGTTAGGATTTTCTGTCCAGACTGCTATTTCTATAACACTATTTCTGTATTTCTTTAAGAGACTGTTTTCTATATCAACAAGCTTATTTGAAAAGTAGTTTTGAAAACTGTATCGTTGTTTTGTCTTCCAGACTTGAACATCATTTTGGCTTTATATTTGGCCAAAAGCATGAAAATAATTCTCTTAAATTGGAGAATTATATCCTTTTAAGCAATACTAGGTAACTATTTCCCAGGATTTCTCATGACCTAAGTGGTTCTGTCAGAGCCCTGTGCTTCTCTGAAGCACAAAAGCAAAGAATTTTTTAGCTGACAACGTTTTGTTTGCTAAACACCTATTTTCATTGTTAGTACTTCTATTCATTTCACAGGTACTATAATAACAATAGATTAAAATAAAAGTTATTATTGTATAAAAAATATTAATTTGATTCCACAATGTTAACAGTCATTTTGCAAAGGCAATAGTTGCTGTTTATAAGATTTTAAATTTTTTACCCATATAGTCATTAAGATTTACCAGAAAATGTAACCCCTATTAATTGTGGTGTTAACCTTACAGGGGTAACTTCCCCTTTGTACATCTCCTGATTTGTGAAGCCTGAAGATTTTTGATCTCTTACCCATGATGTAGTGCTAATAGTACTGTAGGGTATTTTCAAGCATTAGTTGTTACAACACACTGCAGCAATTACTAAAATTATGTGCTTTTATTCTATTTTTTTCCTCTTTTCGTTTTTTTCTTTTAAACTGTCTGGACAGATCTCATGGATGTATTCAAACATGCACCAGGGAATGTTTGCAAAGCTTTTATGGTGTGCTTTAAGCAGCTACACATTTTTGATTTTGAGAGAGCTTTGCCCTGGAGGAGAAATCCTTCAGAGATAAGAAGAAAGGGAACACAAGGACTCAGAAAAAAAAGTTTCACAAATGTGGAGAATGATTAGTACAAAGGAAGGAGGAGGAGACATCTGTTGATTAAATGATTTTTAGAGATAATTAAGTGCATTCATCCAGAAATAACAAACATTACACATCGTTTGCAGGCACACATGGCTTTCTTGAAAACAAGAGAGAATTAAACAGAGCCTACAAAATAATCAGCAGCTTGGGGCCAGTCAAAACTGTGTCACTGGGATGACCTTCCAGATTTTGTACAAGCCTTTATGAAGTAGTAGTAGCAACCAGGTGCTGAGTGCTAAATTAAAAGAGTCTAAATATAGATGTAGTGAGCTGAAATGAGGCAATACTTTTCAAAAGTATTGTTCAACTTTTAATTTCTTGAGTAATCAATTAATATTCACCATTAACACCACATAGTTCCCTTTATTTCTGTTATTCTCACCTCAAAAACCCTCACATCTGCTTTTCAAAACAGGTGAGGTATTTTTATAAAGAATTCACCTTGCTGAGAAGCTTCGTACCTTATCTAATATGATAGATATATGAAGAATAACTCAAGGACAAGATGCACTGCAGATCACTGCAGAGTGATGATATGTGAACTACAGAGTTAGGGCTACCATATATCTTAAAGAACAGAAAATAAAAAGAAAGCTATGTTAGTGTGATTTTTTGCCACCTTCATAATTCCTACTTAGAGTATTTGTGATTATTACTATATTTGGTACCTATTTTTACTGTGACTTCACTTAAATACTCAAAAATGTTTACCTCTTTCTTCAAGGGAAAGGACTTCTGTTCAGAGTGGTCTTCAGGAGTTCATGTTTCAGAGTTAGCGCTTAGAAAGGACTTACTTCCAAGTCATCTGACATTGGCAAATATTTGAAATAGTTACTGTTGCAACCAGGTTTCATTATGTAGCAAAGCCATACAAGAAGAATTTTCACCTCTGCTTTTTATTCCAGTCCCTCTGTACACATATATATGCTTATGTAAGTCTATGATTCTTGCTCTGTCTTCTGTTCTTGTAGGCCACACAGAGACCACCAATAATGGAACTGGGAGGAGGATGGGGGGAGGGGGAAACAAAAAAAAACCAGCAAAACCATTTATACCTATATCACCTGTATCTAAGATTTAATCTCTAAACCTACATATTTTCTGTATGCAGCGTTAGTTTGGGATCAGATTCTATGAAGCCAGACATTGTTGTGACTAGAATATCATCTGTGGGTATGTTTGGCCTGGGTAGATGCATGGTGAACAAGTTTGACCATAGGTAAGTGGTTACTGTGAGAGACTGGAACTTCAAAATAATTGTCTCAAAGCTTGCTTAAGCTTCTGCAAATCAATGGCAGGACGATAAGAACCTTGCTTGTATCTATTTAGCACCTTCTGCAGACCATTCTTTTGCTTATCAGTCACCACCCAAGATTGCCCCCAGTTGAAAAGGGTGTAGGCCTCTGGTCATCAGAGTGGCCAGACCCTGCCTATCCCAGGGGTCACCTGGACTTGTTCCACTAAGCCCAAACTTGATGAGGCACAATGACTGTGCTGAGCCCAGTGCTGCCTAAGCAGCAAGGGGCAGGAAGGGCTCTTACTGCAACCATGTCAAACAACAGCAACAATTAGCTGAGCAAAGGCTACCATCACGCTGATTTGTCAAGCTATGGACTGACCTGGACTATAACTGGTGTGGTTGGACCACCACAATTTGGCAGTTGGGACTGCGACCCCTGCCATCATCAACCATGGATCAACAGGATGCCGCTGAAATTCCAGAGGACCCCCGAGACATCGTCAGGCCTGTGGTGGTGACTATACTCTTGCTGTGCTCCGTAATACTGCTTCTCTTTTCTGCCTTTCCTCTACTTCTGCCTTTATCGCTTGTGTCAGTGACTATTGCTGGGGAATAACAGTAAACCTGCAGTGAGTGGCATCTGACCTCGTCTGTGTCTTAATCTCATGCTTGGAAATCATTGTGAACCTCTCCTAGGCCCAAAGTAGTTGGACCGGGATGTAACAGGCCACAGTTCCTGCCAGGAGCCTACTCCAGTATGGGCTGTCCATGGGCTGCAGCTCCCTACAAAGCACATCCAACTGCCCTGCCATGGGATTCTCCTTAGACTGCAGTGCAGATATCTGCTTCACCATGATCCTCCACGGGCTGCAGGCGTACAGCCTGCCTCACCATGGTCTTCACCACACGCTGCAGGTGAATCTCTGCTCTGACACCTGAAGTACATCCTCCCCGTCCTTCTTCACTGATCTTGGTGTATGCAGGGCTGTTTCTCTCTCATATTCTCACTCATCTCTCCCAGCTGCTGCTATGCAACATTTTTTACCCTTTCTTAAATATATTATCACAGAGGTGTTATCAACATTTTTGATGGGCTCACGTTTGGCCAGCAGCGGGTCCATCTTGGAGCCAGCTGGAACTGGAAAGAATAATTCATTTTTTTTAAATTCCAAAACCTCTGTCTAAGCTCATAAAAAAAGAATGAAGCCAAATAAGAGTCTTTCATTTTATATTTTTGTATTCTGTTTCTCCACTACATCTGTTAGCCTGTAGTTTTCACTTTCCTCTTCTCATTTGTAAGATACCTTTATTTTTTTTAGCACAGGCACAACTTTTCTTCCCTATTTTGGAGGTGAATTTATTTGTTTTTTGACTGAATATAACCAAATTTCATATGTAATATTCTATCATACTGTAATATGAGACAGACATGGCCATTTTCCCAGTTTTCTTCACTGACATGTATTGATCATGTCAATGTACATGTCATGTATTAGTACATTTCAGCTCAGGCAAATGATTACGTATTTACTAAATCAGTAAGTGTGCATGCTTATTTACTTCAGTTCCTTCAGTTAATGAAATACCACTGTAGGCAGAAAACAGGTACACAATTTAAACACTACTGTAGCAAAAATTTAGATGCCTGCAAGAAGAGGAGTAATCAAATTGCTTACAGAGGCAGTGAAGATTCATATTCTAATTTCTACATAAAAACTGGTAAGACGTGCTAGGCATGCACACCATGTTCACCTACCTGAATCAGTTTTTCTCATCGCCTTCAGAGGATAAGACTTAATCAAGTAGGGATTTTTCTTTCTAATAGGAAAAACAAAACAAAACCGGAGTTGAAAATAGCATCTGAGCCTGCCATGTTTTTTGTAATCTCTCTGCAGATAGTCCCATCCCTACATGTGAGCCCTAACTGTTGTATAAGATTACTTTGCATTCCTCCTAACTCCATTACGCTCTCATCCATGACTGCACAGTGATCTAGCCTTAAAAAATGTAAGATCTCCTACTGAGGATTCTCCACAGATTGGTTGTCACAGCAATGTCCTAGGAGATGCAAGTTCAAAGCCTTTCCATCTGACAGGGTCAAAAAAACAAGCTTACAAATTCCTACTTCATGCTTAAGATACATCACAGCTATCAAATGAGACATGACGTTTATACACAAACTTGACAGTGGCAAATCACATTTATGTTTTGGGGTTTCTCAGTGGACTCAGATCATGCATATAAGTCGCATCTGAGTTCCAACCTGAAGAGAAGTACCTGTTCCCTCAAAATAGGCACTTCTGAGCAGGCATGACAAATTAACTGTCATTGGCAAATGAGCATTCAGGCTAAGAAGAAGAGTAAGTAATGAATTTCAGGATAAAGCAGTCCTAGAAAGTAGGCAGCCTGAGAAGTGGAGTGGCACTGAAGAGAGTTATAGGTGACTAAATTCCAATTAATGGTGATTTTTGTCAATTTAACTCCATGATATGAACAATCTTGTCCCCTTATTTGCAATTGCAAGATAATCTAAGCACCCTTTATTTCTTACTTGATTCATCCTTAACATATACTTGTTTTGGCTTCATTCTTCCTCCATGTCTAGTATCTGTGTCATAAAATCAAGAGATTAGAAGTACTTTCTTTTCAAATAGTCATTTTTTCCTGCCTTTCTTGTCTGCACAGAGCTATCCCATGTATTTATGCTTTGTCCAGTTTTACTTAAATATTCCTGCTGATATAGCTTTTCACACCACAATTCTAGTCTAATACATCTGACATCAGGCTTGGAAATTTCTTATCTTCACACCAATTTTGACTGCTTTAGTTTCATTGTATTGTTTTCCTGCTACATATACATTTTTCTGTGATCTTTTCCGTTTCTGTCTTTGCTATGTACATCTTTGAGTGATAGTCAGGGGATTACCATGAAGCTTTTTTGCCAACTCTTAACAAATCTGTGAATACTTACGTTCTTTTAATCTCTGTTTATCTTAAGTCAAGGCAGCTTAATTCCCTGACCACGTTAGTTGCTTCATTCTTTTCAATTCATCAATCAATGTATTTCTGGTAAAGAGGTGGGCAGATGTGTATGCAGACTTGAATCTTATCATTATATATTTAAAGTAGTTGTGTGAAATAGGTTTTGAATCAATGAACAAAGACTTCACAGTGAGACATCAGTCAAGCTGACATATTAAGAAGGTTATGTTAGGTCCTGAAAATTTTTGTTTGCCTACAAAATAAGAGGGATACATCTTAGAGTTAAGAACAGCAGCTTCTGAACAGAAGTAGATAAATTAGACTTGATGTCTTCTACTGCCTGTAACATACATAAGTTGAGGGAGGACTTCAGCTGTTGCAAAAAAATGAAGCCATGGATTTTAAAAGTTAGTAATCAAAAAATATAGGAAAGGGAGAAAATCACTAGAATGGCATGAGTACTGCTATGGTATCATTTCAACTTCTAAGCTGCTTGGGGACCTCATCTCTCATTGAAAATAAAGGTGACTCATCAGTTTATGAAAAGGACCTTATTAGATGGCTCTCTTTCTTTTGTCACCCCCTCATATAATTCAAAAGATATTAATAACTTAGCTACTGTCCCAGCTTTTAATTCCATAAGAGGGCATCTCACACTTCCAGAAGTTCAATTCCCTTTCAGAAAAGAAAAATAAGGTGTTACATTTGTTTGATTCCTAAAGGAAAATATTTATATTTATATGTATATACATATTCTTCCAGACGAGAAGTGGAGCTTATCTGTACCTACTGGGATCTGTTTTCTACTCATCTATCAATAATTTACATATTTCAGAAGTTCTCAAAACTGGGGATTTTTCTTACACGTCTCCCTCATACCTACACACAAAGAAACCTATTTACAAACTAATAAACTATTTTTTTTAAGTATCAGGCTAAAACCAAAAACCTAGTAACTGCTTTTACTATTGGAATCACACACACAGGTGTACATGCAAATATATATAAATATGTAAGCATATATGACATATATAAATGTATATAAACCACATATGTAATATGTATATATTTCAATATATAATTTATAAATTATATACATATAATTTATAAATTCTATGTATATTTAAATCGAGCATGAAAAATAAGTCTTTGTTCCCTTTTAACAGTGTTTTGGTGCAGGGACAGATCTGCGATGAGTCTTTTACTCCATTTAATCCCATAAACCTAAGCATTATTCATTATAACATAATAAATTCCTTTTCTATAATGGGTATGTGATTGGCACTAAACTATGCTTGTGGCTGTACTTTGGTTATATATTTTTCAAAGGTGTGGAGAATAAAATCCACTCTTTATGACCTTTTTTTTCTCTATTTAAGCCTACCAATCAGTAATTCCAACTAGTGACAATTAGTATGTTTTTTCTGTTTTATTGTGAGGATTTTATTTTTGTTTTGGCTGAGACCACAGATTATTTCCATATCTACCACAGAATAATCCTTACACAATAAGAATTTTGACTTAACACAGTTCTAGGCCAGACTGAGTTCTATAATATGGAAAAGGGAAGATTTGTAGACCGCTGCCAGTCCCAAATTATCAGAGTTCCACTCTTTCAATTACTGTTTATGAAACTAGACTGTTTGACTGACATTTCTATAGAGAAGTAGAAGTGTTTTCAGGCATTCAGTAAAGATGTTCACATTTGTGAAATGTTAGTGATGTTTTTAATTGAAGCAATTGCTTTTTTCAACCAGTTCTAGTGTTCAAATAAAGATAGAGTTCATGGAATACAACTGAAGCCCAAAACAAGCAAAAAGAACAGACACGTAAAACAGAAAAAATTAAACAAAAATGAACATGTTACATCATGCTAACAGTTAACATAATACCTAAAGCATTTGCTAAGAATTTGGAAAATGTATCCTCTTCTACTTGACAGGGATTTGAATGCAGATCTCATTCTTGTGGTAAAAGGTGTAAGATCCTTACTAAACACCTTTTTGAAACTGTAAGTGGGATCTAAATAATGCATAGACTTGTGCTGACTGTATGGACATCAGTGAATGTACCCATCCGGAAGAAAGTTTGTAAAACTGATACAATAATTTCCTTGTTAATAATACACAATTAAAGTGTGTTGTTTCCACAACTGAAAAAAATATAATCAAAATATAAGTTGCTTCACAAAGAATGAAATAAATTATTAATAAGAATTACATTAATATTTAAGGAGCAAAAGCAGTGGATTGGACAGTAATGTGAAATAACACACGAAAAGATCCAGAAACAGAATGGCAATGTACAAGAGTGACACCAAAGGCAAAGATGACATATTGTTAAAGACAGTTCTGGAATGCTTGCCAAAGCCTGGGAATCCCAGCAGAAGAGACTAAACAGAATTGCAGAGAGACAGAACCTGGTAGATAATCAGGAACAGCAGGGGTACAGACTAACCAGATACTGCAGAAGATGTAAGACATGGGGAGTCCTGTGTCCAGCAGTGGATTGATAATGGCAAATAAGCTAAAAATATGTTGCATTTGTATTACTAATGCAGTGGTATGATGCTGCCATATTTGATTAAGTTGTTTCATACTGAGTCTATCTCACATATTCCAACTTCGTGTGGTTGTACACAACACCATGAAGAAACATAATGGAACAGAATCGTTTTTTTCAAATGGATTTGCTATCAGTTTGGATAAAAGACATTTATGTGTAATCTCACCTTGTGAAATACTGTATGTTAATGTAACAAATAGATTCAATTACTCTAATAAGTCTGTTGCCCAAGTCGCTTTCTTTCTATCTAGATCTTGGCCGTGTACAACTCACACTGAGTCCCCTGGGAGCATTGCCTGAGTGAAAGCTGTAAAAGCAGACTCCTATGGCGACTGAAGTCAGTGGGAAGTTTTCCAATGATTTTAATGGAATTTAGATCAGGCCTTCAATAGAGAAGACCATTAGGTATTTCATCATTTAGCCTTTATGTATGCAGATGCTAGCAGAGACTTCAGCCCAAATGCAGCACTCAGATTCACTGTGTGATTCATGCAGGTATCTCTTGTCATATTACCACAAAAACCCTAACAATTCTCAAAACTTAACTGAGCAATTAAATCTCTGTTTTCTTGTGGTTATCCATGACTAGAAACAAAAGCTTGATCATTAGTATCCTACAACCTAGTTAAGTGTCCTTAATATGCTATTGTGGCTGTGTTGCCAGGAGTTCAGTGACTCCCAACTGGACAGAGTCCTGCAGCATCGTCAGATGAGAAAATTAATGTTGTGTTCCTCTAAATATGTATTTGTAGACATTGTTTCAAGGCATATTAATACTTGTTTAACTTTAAGGAGGTGCTTACCTCCCACTGACTTTAATGGGACTCAAATTAAGTAATCAGTTTGAAGCAGGTACTTATATGCCTCCCTGAATAAAGTCATTAATTAAGTGCCATTTTTAGATTTTCGATTATTTTTTATTTAAGATTACATTACCTTTAAATTCCATTTTCAAATAAAGAAGTAAATAGTCAATACTTAATTTGGAAAAGGAATTTGGGCAATGATCATTGTAAATTAACCCCACAAAAATAACAAATCCTAGTGAAACATAATTTTTTTGCAAAATTGGATTTCAGATTGATCTTTTAATTCTAAAATGAAAGCTTAAAAACTCACGAAAGGAGGCTATGTAAGGCATTTTTTTAGTTTTGTTGTTGATGCAGGTACTTAAAATTATTCCAAGTCAGGACTCCTAGAAAAAACAAAATATCTCACAGAACTGTAAAAACAAATGATAGCAAATAACATTTTAGAGCTTATCATGAACAGTTTTAATGGGTCTCTTTAGCTTTAGAAAGTAAAGGATAAAAATGACAATGAAGCACAAGGCACCTAACACATTTCTCAACCCATCTCCTTGCCTCTATAAAAGATAAGAGGAAAACACCCTGCTGATCCAGAGATTTAATTTGAAGTAAGATGCATAAACTTTGATACCTCCTCATGGGTTTCTTAACTCTGCCACAGATCTGCCATATTCTGCATACTGTACAAACACAGTTCTGAGGGTAATTCTCATACTAAAATTAGAAAAAAGAATAGCATGCATATTTAATACATCCCTGAAGTGTTTTACTTCTGTAATAAAGCATAGCAGTGGAGTAAAAAAAAGCTTGCAGTTGCTTTCTCGAGCTGATTGCCTGAACAGGATCACATTGCAGCATTTGTTTTATTATGTAGAAGTGGATTCATTTGAATAGAAATGTATTTTTCCACACCCTTTTCTATTTACAAATGAGGAAAAAAAAATGCAGACAACTCAAAGAGGCTCATAGACAGAGCTGATCTTTGGCAATTTGGATTCAGAAACAGTAATGCTGTGGAAAAAGCAATTCTACAATTTAAAGTATAGCATATATTTTAAACAAGCCTTCATTTTTCAAAGTACAAGTGAAAATAAGTAGGTGGTTACCTTAGTGGTTACTGTAATATTTCAGTCAATGTGATTTGATATAAAGTTGAAAGCATATAGACTCATACATCATTTATTAATCATTTTTTTTCTGGACTCATTAGCAAACTTTCGATGAAGAAAGTGCTCATCGTATCATGAGATGCAACAAAAGGAAACTGAAAGACAATTGTGAATACTGTGCTCTGAATGACAGTTCAGAATCTAGGTGCAACTGTTTAATTTGTTTGTACTTTTTAAAAATTACATTCTGAAACACGATAGACAAGTAAAAATGTACTACTTTGTCCTTTTCTGTGCATTTTGTGTTTTAGCAGACTGCAAAGGATAGAACTACATAAAAGTAACAAAAAGAAATGTTGTAAATATTTTGAGGGTCAAATTTTGTTTTGACTTACACCACTTTAAGAATCTAGAATCACTGTAGACAATAGATTTATACCAAAGTTAGTGTGAATCAGAACAAGACTGAGACAATAATTTAAATGCAGTTCTTCAAGCATCACATGCAGTAAAATCTGCTGATTTACCGTGCCATGTTTGTCTTCAATTGCAGTGGTAGAATTTTTTCCTGTGCCATTTATGATTTGTTCAGGTTGTGTGATACTGAAATAGGAACACACCAAAAATAAGCATGGGAGAGGCTTTGATGTAGATCATAGTTCCTAAGTTAGACATGAAAGTTCACAGGTATCTTGAGCTTTCTCAGTTTATTAATAGCCTAAATTCAACTACAGGCAACACTAAGTGTAGATTAAGTCAAGGATTGTGTTCATGAAAGAGGGCCATTTTGCGTCTGCATTAATCTGAAATAAAAGTAAGCTCCAATTAAGTCAACTACATGAGTTCAGCAAAAGGCTGAATCTTTGTTGGCTATCAAGTCATTATGGTTTTTTTTCTGCTGTGGATTTAAACTCTGATAACATATAATACTTGAGGGTGTTTTGGTTTTGGTTTTGGGGTTTTTTTTGCTGGATTTTTCCTCTGGAGAATTCTGGCAGCTATTTGCCCACTTGAAGCGCAAACTCCTCTGATCAAACGTAAAATTATAACCAGATCCAGAGAAAGGAATAGTAGCTTCATGAACTATGAGACCTGTTTTCAGCTCCATGTAAAAAGTGTTTTGAGGCTGTTAACTGTCAATATTCTCTCTGGACATTCTCCAGACTTAGCTAATGGAAGGTTTTAATTTTTCTGTAGTGGCAATAAAAAAAAAATCATTCAATTAATACTGTTTCAAAATCCTAGGATATCAAATTAATAACTTTGGTTTTGGTGGACTCAAATCAGGCTTTCCTTTCTGTTGTGTTTTCTTATGTCCACCATGCCTACCTTTTACCCTCTGATAACCTCAATATGGTTGTTTCATGCACTCTGAAGACCCCACCTATGAAGCACAACTGTATTTCTTTACATAGGAATCTATTTGGTTGAGAATAATTTAAGTTCTAAATGATACTCTTACTTACTGAGAAGTATTCATAGCACTGAGAACAGATAAAATGCTTGCAAAATTATGCAAACATTTCGCAGTGTAAACACCTCAAGTCTTGTTTTGAATTGTGCTTTCAGGTTGCTACTAAATAAAAAAAATAGATCAGTGATAAATATTTGTAAAAAGACTAAAAGCAAATAAAGTTTTTATCTTAATAATCACTAGATGCAAACAGATACCTGTAAATAGAATGCAGATACCTTTCAAGGAACCTGATGAACACCAGAATTCTACTTAGACCCTTAACATTAGTTTATCTTGCAACAAAAACAAAATGCTGTTTGACAGTAAAGTAAGCAAATTGCAATGAACCAAAACCATCACTTGTATATAGGAATTGTCAGTTTTATTGAGTATGAAGTGGTTAGGATTGGAAAAAAAACTTACTCGATTCCATGTGCTACATTATTTAGACTCAATATTTAATTCCAATATAAACAATATTTTGAACAAAGGACAGACTTAAAACAGCGAGCTGTTTTAAAAAAAGAAAAAAAAAAAAGTATGTGTGTAGTCATGTATAAGCCCTGCTATTTTTCATTCTATTGCCCTGGTCAGTCAAGATTCTGAATCACAGTAACATATGTTAGTTTATAAATATGCTAGACGCAGGCAATGCCTTCTGATCTTCCACCAAATCAAGGGTTCCCTGCTGAAGGGACAATAGCCACGGTGCCAAGTTACAACTGTGAAGGAAGTGACAGCATCACACAGCAGTACTTCTGGCCCTAGCAGAGGTCAGCAAGCACGATCAACATTGGGGAAGGAAGTTCAGCTTCATTTGCTTCTTGCAGTTAAAGCAAATCAATGCTCAAGAGGCATGCCACAGTAAGTTCTGTAACCAGTTCACCCTTTACCATATGGACTATAAGCTTTTCTCTTCTCTTTACAGGAAAAATATATAATAATATTTGGACACTTTTTGACATTGAACATGTGCTAACATTTATTCAAAGTAATTTGTCTTAAAGAATAATGCTGAAGGAAAAAAGTAATTTTGAAATGGCAATTGTACTTTGTGTATCCAGCACTACAACAAAATAGGCCAAGACTATGTATTTTTATTAGGTGAATTTAGTTTTCTGGCTTTTTTTTTTTGTAACTAAGTTCATACTTTGCCTTTTATAACCAAATAAATTCTTCCTCCAGCAGAACAAGACAGCTACATTTGCAAAATAATTAAATAACATCACTAAATGGTGATTTTTTAAAAAGTGATCAGGAGAAAGCAGAGACAGACTAAGCATTTTTGCATTCTTTTTCTTTACCTTTTTTTTTTTTTCTATTATAGGTTTTTAAGCTACATACATGATTTGTCTGGCTTCAGTTCAAATTAATTTTCTTTTCCAGAAATCTTGCCCAACTACACAAACCAATGTGAAGACAGCTAGTATCCTCTTATTGATTTTGTTTCTATCACTGGAAGCTGCTATGTCTTTTCATTTAGCTTTCAGACCATGTAGCCTCTTCTTCTCTATACCTTCTTCTTTTGAACATCAGCTCTCTAGTAAAAATAAAAACAAAACACCCCCCTCATCCCCCCCATGTTTATCATTTTTACAATACTTTTCTTGTACATTTCTTTTTACAATACTTTTCCTGAGTGTTTAAATATTAGGTCAGTCTCGGGTTTTTAGGGATAATGAGTCTAAGGGTCAAATTCTCAAAATCCTATTTATGTTAATCAAACCACAGTCTGCGAATAACATACCTAGGCAGTGAGGAAGTTGGAAACAGAATCTGATTCCTCCCCTTTTTTACCCCTGTGAGCTAACACTAAAGCTCAATTTTCCTTCCTCTCTACCATCTATCAGCTAAATAGTCTTTACTATTTTATTCTTGTAGTATCCAGGGGCGCTAATGAAGATACAAGTAATACTTTTCCTGGTCCCTGTCTTTCTGAACAGTGCCAGCTGAATGTTTTGTTTGAGAGACACGTTGCCTCTCTTTTTATTAAGTAATGACAATTATTATTTTAACTCTGGTTTTTATGCTAGTCCAAGATGAAAACAGAGAAAAGTAGGCCCCCACCTCTCCCTTCCTTGCCTTCACCAGTCAGCCAAAATGAAGATCCTATTCTTCCTACTCTTATTATTTATGTTTTGTTCAGTTTGATGTTCATTCAGCTGACACTAGTTCAGATTCTTACGTACATTGTCATTGATGAAGTCACATTTAAGAGGATAAAGATATGTGTCTGTGAATGCTTGTGAATGCTCAGGAATACTCATGTCAATTAAAATTACAGTATGATGAGTTTTTCAGTGACCCTGACCTACATGTAAAAAAGACAAAACAGAAAGTATTCTTATAGGACCATACAAATGAAAGCTCTACAGGATGAAGGGTGTAAAATGACAGCATCGTCTGAGACCTGCTTTTCCTCATGAAGGTAAGAAGAGGAAAGTTGTCAGTTTACTGGTGAGAAACAGTTCTAAAGATTAATCTCATCTTAATACAGATGTGTAAACAAAACTGGCTTACTAGCTCTATGAAAGTATTTATTTCTCTTCATTGACAACAAAGTATGGTTGATTTGTTAGTTCAGATCATAGAATCGTTTAGGTTGGAAAAGACCTTTAAGATCGTCAAGTCCAACCATTAACCTAGCACTACCAAGTCCACCACTAATTCATGTCCCTAAGTACCACATCTACACATCTTTTAAATACCTCCAGGGATGGTGACTCAACCGCTTCCCTGGACAGTCTGTTCCAATGCTTGATAACTCTTTCTGTGAGGAAATTTTTCATAATATCCTTCCTAAACCTCCCCTGGCACAATTTTAAGCCATTTGGTCTTGTCTTATTGCTTGTTACTTGGGAGAAGAGACTGACCCCCACCTCTCTACAACCTCCTTTCAGGTAGTTGTAGAAAGCAATAAGGTCTCCTCTCAGCCTCCTTTTCTCCAGGCCAAACAATCCCAGCTCCCTCAGCCATTCCTTGTAAGACTTATCCTCCAGACCCCTCACCAGCCTCATCGCCCTTCTTTGGACACACTCTAGCATCTCAATTTCTGTCTTGTAATGCAGGGCCCAAAACTGAACATAGTACTCAAGGTGCAGCCTCACCAATGCCGAGTACAGAAGGACAATCACTTCCCTAGTTCTATTTCTGATACAAGCCAGGATGCTATTGACCTTGGCCACCTGGCACACTGACAGCTCATATTCAGCCAGCTTTCTACCAACACCCTCAGGTCCAATTTCCACTAGGCAGCTTTCCAGACACTCTTCCCCAAGCCTGTAGTGTTGCACAGTGTTGTTGCAATCCAAGTGCAAGACCCGGCATTTGGCCTTGTTGAAGCTCATACAGTTGGCTGTGGCCCATCAGTCCAGCCTGTACAGATCCCTCTGTAGAGCCATCCTACCCACAAGTAGATCAACACTCCTGCCCAACTCGGTGTCGTCTGCAAACTTACTGAGGGTGCACTCAATCCCCTTGTCCAGACCATTGATAAAGATATTAAACAGAACAAGCCCCAGTACTGAGCCCTGGGGGACACCACTTGTGACCAGCCTCCAACCGGATTTATCTCCATTCACCACAACTCTTTAGGTCCAGCCATCCAGAAAGTTTTTTACGCATCAAAGAGTACGCCTGTCCAAGCCATGTGTAGCCAATCTCTCCAGGAGGATGCTGGAGGAAACAGTGTCAAAGGCTTTAGTAAAGCCTAGGTAGACAATATCCACAGCCTTTCCCTCATCCACCAAGCAGAATAGCAGATCAGGTTTGTCAAGCAGGACCTGCCTTTCATAAACACATGCTGACTGTGCCTGATCACCTGGTTGTCCTGCACATGCTATGTGATGGCTCCATAGCCTTCCCTAGCACCAAGGTCAGACTGGCAGGCCCGCAGTTCCCCAGATAATCCTTTTGGCCCTTCTTGTAGATGGGTTTCTCATTTGCTAACTCCTAGTCAACTGGGACCTCCCTGATTAGCCAGGACTGCTGACAAATGATGGAAAGTAGCTTGGTGAGCACTTCCACCAGCTCTCTCAGTACCCTTGGGTGGATCTCATCCAGCCCCATAGACTTGTGTGTGCCTAAGTGGTGTAGCAGGTTACTGTTTCCCCTTGGATTATGGGAGCTTCATTCTGCTCTCTGTCCCTGTCTTCCAGCTCAGGGGACTAGGTACCTTGAGAACAACTAGTCTTACTGAGGCAAAGACTGCAGCAAAGAATGTGTTAAGTACCTCAGACTTTTCCTCATGTTTTGTCACTATATTTCGCCCTGCTGCTTATAGAGTATTTTGTCTGCCTCTTCATCCTGGTTGGGTGGTCTATAACAGATTCCTACCATGATATCAGCCTTGTTGGCTTTCCCCTTATTCTTACCCGTAAACACTCAACCGTATCATCACCATCATTAAGCTCTAGACAACCAAAACACTCCCTAATATACAGGACTATGCCACCACCTCTCCTTCCTTGTCTAGCCCTTCTGAAGAGTTTATAGCCATACATTTCAGCATTCCAGTTATGCAAGCCATTCCACTGCATTTCTGTGATAACAACCATATCATAGTTTTTCTGCTGCAGAATGGCTTCCAGCTCCTCCTGTTTGTTGCCCATGATGCATGCATTGGTGTAGATGCACTTCACTTGGGCTATTGACCTCGCCACCTTTTTTGGAGGAGAAGCCCTAATTCCTACGTAACCATTCTGAGGTGCTTCCATGTTTTCTAACAAATCAATAACCCTTGCATCTTTGCTGCTGCATGGATCTGCTTCCCCTACCTCCACTGAGATGTCAGACTGAAGGACCTCACTAACACACTGTTCCTTAAACATTGGCGTGCCGCCCCCAGGCTTATCTGTAGTGACCCTTGTTTTATTCCTTTCTCCCTTCAAATCAAGTTTAATGGTCTTTCAATGAGCCCTGCTAACTCCTGTGCAAAGATCTATTTCCTCCTTTGACACAGGTGTACCCTGTCTGTTGCCAGCAGGCCTGGTGATGTGTAAACCTACCCATGATCAAAAAACTGAAAATTCTGACGGTGACACCAGGCTTGGAGCCAGGCATCGATCTGCTGGCTCTTCCTGTTTCTTCCCTCATCATTCCCTGCAATGGGAAAGAAAGGTAACACTATTTGTGCTCCTGATCCTTTAACTAGTTGTCCCAAGGCCCTGAAATCTCTCTTGATTGCCCTTGGACTTGTTGTTGCAGCTTCATTGCTGCCTATGTGAAAAATCAATAATGGATAATAATCTGAGGGCCGTACTGGGGTAGGAAGCTTTCTCTTCACATCTTTAACCTGGGCCCCGGGGAGGCAGCAGGCTTCCCTAAGAAGTGGGTCCAGTCTGCATATCGGGCCTTCTGTTCCCTTCAGAAGGGAATCTCCTATGGCAACAACCCGTCTTTTTTTCTTTTTGGGAGCAGTTTTGACGCAGGGCGGAGGCTGACTTAACCTTGGCGACACCTCCAAGCCAGATGAACCATCGTCCTTGTTATTGTTCCGTTCCACTTGCAGAGCCTTGTACTTATTGTGCAAAAGCACCTGGGAAGGTGGGGTAGTCACAGAGGAGACTTGCCTGCTGCGCCAGGCAGGAACTTATCGCCATTGCCCTCTATCCCTTAAGTCACTGCGTTCAGCCAGACAGAGAGGATAGGGAATCCTCCATAACATGTGTCTTGTCTGCCTCTTGGGCCTATCCCAGGGAAGGTAGGGGGGAATTCCAATAGTCTCTCTTGCACTCCCTGATACTCCTAAAACTACTCACCTCCTCCCATAGCTCTGTCACTAAGCAGAGGAGTTCCTCTACCTGGGTGAGATTTGGGTGTTTATGCTATAGAAATACAAAGAGATTAATTTAATTCTACATCAAAGTATTCTCCTCATTCCAAGTGTTCATTTATGGATGATTTTTGTCTCTATTTCCTTAAAAATGTTCCGGCATATATGCTATAAGGCATAAATGGGATTGGACTTACTAATTATTAACTAGTCAACTTGTTGAATTTTGCACTTTATCCTTTGGTCAGCCACATTTCTTCTGGTTAATACCTTCATCCTCTGTGCACTATTTGTCTTTAATTGTTTTTCTAAAACTTGCTAGTAAGAGTCTAGATAAACGTATGCTTATTGTTACATGCTACCTTTTATTTTCTGCTACTTTTAGCATCATCTCTCAAGGACTTTGTGAGGAGATGCAAGGTCCCACAGGAGCTAGGGCAGGGTGGAGGAGCTTGTCATTACTGGGGGTCCAGTCTGAACTCAGGGGCGTGGCACTGTAAGTAGTTTTACTATAATTAAAGTACCTGCTTAATTTACACCAAACCAAGATATCATTTTACCTCATTTCAAGTATGTTTCATGATTCATATGGTTATTTCCCCAAACAGTAATTATTTCTTTTTGTTTAAGCACCACTCTTCTGCTAAATCACCTTGGGCCTTACTTCAGTATTGAAAACCTGCACAAATATTGAGGTGAGCAAGTCACTTCCTTCACTGTACCTCCATCTCTCTATCCAAAAATTGGGAAGTATGAAATCAACCTCCTCTGCACAGAGATCCAGCACTGATTGATAAATCACTATGAAAGAAGTGGCTATTATTACCATTATTAGAAAAGGGTGAGAAGAGTTTTCTCTTTTTGGATAGCAAACGATGATTTGTAGGTACCCCTGTAGTGTTTTTCCGAATTGCTTAATAGTGGGTGAGGTTTTCAAATATACTCAGCTCATATCTAAGTACGATTTCATCGAAGTCAATGGGAAAACTCCCACTGACTGCTATTGTTATTCTTTAATACTTACTGCTGAAGTTGAAGGAATAAAAATTAAATCGTAAAGGACCAGAAAAAGATCTCTGGCCTTTATATGCAATTAGTATACAAAATTACACTTTTTTTTTTTTTTAATAAAAGTTAAATGAATAAATTTAGCACTTAAAAACAAAGAAAAAATATTTTTTTAGTATTTTAAATAATCAGAACAATAAATATAGACAAATATGTAAAAATATAGTACATCTGGAAATAAGGATGTAAAACTAAAGCTTAATGATTCCGTTATGGACCACATTGAAGCAGATACAGTGACCTACAGAGCTATTTCAGTGAACCCTAAATTTTCAGACTCAACATATATCATTGCACTGTTTCTGGACACTGGATCTACTTTATGAGCTTCCTGGAGAGAAGTATGTGTTCAAATTCATAGGAAAAAAAGCATATTTGGTGCTTTGGGGTTTTTATTGCCTTTTTATCTAATTAGCTTAAATAGCTTGTGATTGTACCACCATACATACACATGTACTTGTTATACACAACTAGATGAGCCCAGATGTTTTGGAACTTGCAGAAAAATGAAAAAAAAAAACCAAAACAACAGAAATACAAGATAGATAAGAGAATGGATAGTAATGAGAATTAAATGCTCCAAGTTCCAGCAGAGGCAAAACTGTGCTTTACTTATACATAGGCATTTCTAAAAAGGACAAAATAACGTGATAATAAGCAAATAACCCAACAAAATAATTTGGATGACAATGCAGAGGTCTCTGAGTACAAAAAAGCCTGCTATGTAGTATCCTAGACAAAAAAAAGTAGAAATAACATCAGAAATTGTGCCTGAGAATATGACACTTTTCTATTTTTACCATATTTACCACCTTCCCCCACAAAGATGAGCAGTGTCCTCATTATCATTTGTGATGTTCCTGTTAAGAAGAAGCAGTATTAGACATATTAATGTATTTGATTCTCCTTTAATTTATGGTTCTCTCCCCACTTTAATGAGATCTGCTCTACAGCCCATAAAATAATTGTTATGGTAAACTGACTTTTTAAAATTAGCTACACACCAGTTGGTCCAAAAACCTATTCCTCTGGACTATTCATGCACAAAATACCTTTGTGTGAAGCTCTTTCCAAATGTGTAATGACTGGAGTAAGTCCAGAAGTTTGCCTGCAGAGTCTCTCTGCATGATTGCCATTGCAAGCAGTCTTACAGTTTCTTTTCCCAGCAAAGTTATGGTCAGGGTTACTGCAATGTAGAAATGCTGATGCTGCTTTTGGCCTAACAATGAAAACCATAGTTCTTCATATGAAATTAAATCAGTTTCCTATTAAAAAAAAAAAAAAAAAAAAAGAGCTGTTCCAAACTACCAGTTACACTGCTAGGTCACAACTTTCTGTTACAGAATTTTTTCAAGAAATCTCAGAAGGGGGGAAAATTATCAGATTTCCTGATTCACTCTACAGTCTCATTAAGTTACTCCAGTGTGATACAGCACTGCTGTTTGCCCCCCAGACCACGTGTCCCACCGAGACAGCTATTCTATCCCAATGATTTCCTGCTGTGAGTGTCAGTTTAGGTCACAAACACTGTTTACCAACAACATTTTCTAATCAGC